>NC_143014.1:1397182-2107182 GCF_055824585.1 Amblyomma mixtum
ATTTGCGCGCCGACGGGGCGGAGATGGAGTAGCCAGAGTCCTCCAGTAGCAGTGTCCTCGAACCTGGCTTTGCACTGCCGAAAATGTAAAGACTGCTTCCCCCATTTGGACAGGACTAACATCTTGTTCTGTCACCCAGATAGGACCTGGAGGGAGTTAGTTGAGGCGTTTATGATAAGCCAGGAGACTGGAACATGTGTCGCCTCGCCTTCCATTAATCTGGTAGATGAAGAGATTCGAGCTCTGGGGGATTGTGTGGCGACAAGATGATTGCAGGGTCTTGTCATGTGCTAAGATGCTGAATGGCTTTGTTGGGATGAGGCGGTTTTTTGCAGTCCGCTACATGCGCGTACGGGTTTGTGAGGGCTATCGCGATGTGTTTGTGTTTTATCGTTGTGTTTGGTGCGTATATAAGTAACCCTTCTAGAAATAAAACTCAGTTGTTAGATTGCGCTCGTGTCGTCTCTTGTTTCTTTCTCTCGTCCTGTGTATCGCGCTGTATTAAGATGAATCCGTTCCAACTTGCCCAGTTTTCTGTTCTAGTTAGAGATGGAGAGTCCGGTAAGTTCATGTCAGGTGCCGGGAAGAGCCGTCGGGTGGAGTGCGCGGGCTCAGGTGGACGAGCCTGGCTGCTTCGCAACGGGCGAATGATGCTGGGTGCCGAGTTGACAAAGGACATGGGGGCAGGGACGGCCATGGTCGGGCCGTCACCGACTGTAGTGCTGCCCGCGGACACAAGTGTCGTCGGTGTTGGAACGTTGGAGCCGGTGTCGGTGGGAATCTGACGCGCCGAGTACATCGTCACAAGCGCTGGAGTGGGCGAAACGGCTCCGTGGACTGACAGCAGCGGTGCTGCGACAGCAGCAGCTGTAACAGTATTTGGCACAGGTGTGACCGTCGATGCAACGGTGAGAGCCGTGACGATGGCGGAGGAAGTTGCAGGGCTCATTGTCAGGTGCTTGGGTGAAGCGGGATCGAGAGTCCGGAGCGGTTGGCCAGGGATAATGCGCGTGTGAGCATGGTCGGCTGTAGGTGGCTGCAAAAAGGTTGTTGCAGTGACAGGCCGTGCAGCTGAGACTGCTATATCAGATGGCTTGCTGGGAGCAAAAGACAAAGCCTTTGGATGGACAACTGCCGCACTACTCGGTGTGGGTAGCTGGACCATTCGCTGCTGAAGGTGCCTCAAGTCAGGCACCAAAACAGACGCTTGCTGCGACAGTGTCGAGCTGCCAGGGTCAGACTCCGAGATGCGGTTGACAGTACTGAGGGCTTGGGGTGGGGCCTCTTGGGCAGGCGGTGTGGCCGCCGGGGTAGTGGGGCTGGTATGTGGCATATGCTGCGGTGGCGGCAAACTCACTTCGCCTTTAGCACGATCGCTCAGGTCAGTGACTGACGACTTTAGCGGAATGAGCGATGAGGCGGCAGGTGAGCGTTCGGCCTGCAGCGATGCTACGCAGTAGGGTACAGACGTTGGCGGAGTCGAGCACTCGTCGAGGAAGAGCTCGACTGACGGCGGCACTATGGCAGATAAGAGAAGTTGCTCACCGGGCTGTGCCGTAGATGCTGTATCGTCCGTATGGGAGGCGGTATGGCCTGCGGCGCTGAACAGGGTGGCGCGAGGCGCATCTGTCGCCGAGTTCGCTGACGTGGAAAACCGCGGTGGGCCAGGCACCTCACCGAGTTGCTGAGGGAATGAGTGCGAACTTGGGGCCGTGGAGTCGTCGCACAGTGCTGCTAGCGTAACCGGGGTAGCAGGATGTGCTGCCGGAAGCGATGCGGCAGCGTCTGGTGCGGTCGGTGATAGAGAAGCCGGGCCGGAGACGCTGGACTGGAGTGGCGGGGAGGCGGCGAGGGGCTGCTGAGGCGGGCCGGGTTGTGATGAAGGCTGCGTGGGCGCGAGCGAGCCCGGTGCAGGGCCATAGGCTGGCGGCGGCGAAAACGGGTCCGCTGCGTCGTAGAGCGGCGGCGAAACGTAGTAGGCGCCGAAGTCCGCCAAGACGGCCGCCCGCAGCTCATCGTATGGCCGGCAGCCGAAGGTAGAGTAGGTGCGCCGACGCAGGAGGTCGGGCGGGACGATGTCGCAAAGGACTGCGTGTTTAAACGGCTGGATGGTGATGCCGTTCAGGTACATCGCAGCCTCCAGTTGGGCGAACCACCCGCCGACGCCTGCAGGCCGGAACGCCGGGAGCGGCGGGTCGAAACTTGGGTGCTGCCAGTACGCCATGCTAGGACGCCGCTGGGATAGAAGGCACGGTTCGCCGGGTCACCACTGTTGAGGATTTTGCGGGGTCGCAGCGGAGCACCAGAGAGAGACGACCAGCGTGGCAGGCTTCTAGTTCCGAACTGCCCGTGCCGGGCGTGCGCCCCGAGCACGCGCTGTCCATCTTTATTTTTTTCTAGCGCGCGCTGCAACGACGATCTCAGCGCCGGCGCTTTATGGCGTCGCCGGGCGCTATAAGGGTGTAATATAATTGCCAGTTCAGCCATTTCGGAACAAGGTCTCGAAGTTTAGATAATACACATAATGACCTTGGTATGCTGGCATGAATCTTATCAATATGCAGGGTCCAACTCAAGTGTTCTTCAAAGATTATGCCTAAAAATTTGTAGGAAGAAACACGCTCAATTACGCTATTTTTGAATGCAAGCTTTATTTCAATGTTATCAGGCTTGTTACGTGCCTTAAATACAATAAGCTTCGTTTTATTAACATTTAACTCTAGTTTATTTATATTCAACCATAAAGACAATTCTTGTAACCATGCATTTGCGTCAGCCTGAATATTAGTAAGATGCATGCTAGAAAAAAATACACTGGTATCATCTGCATATAAAATTATTGTGGGAGTTCGAGGGATGGCTATTATATCATTGATATAAAGAATGAAAAATATTGGACCCAAAATAGACCCTTGTGGAACACCGCGTATACTATTTGGCCAGGTTGTGATTGATGACCATTCAAACATGTATACTGCACGCGACCGGAAAGATAAGTACGGATCAGATTTAAGGCAACTCCTCGAATGCCATAAAACGGTAGCTTATAAAATAAAATATCATGTTTAACTGAATCAAATGCCTTCCTGAAATCTAAAAAAAGTCCAACTGTAAATTGTTTGTCATCCATATTAGAAAATATTTTTTCCTTTATACTAAGCAATGCGATTTCTGTTGACTTCTCACGAAATCCAAACTGTTCGTTAACAAAAATTTGTCTGTCGTCAAAGAACTTACACAGTGTGATTTTGATCAAATATTCCAGCAGTTTAGAAAACAAAGGTAGTACAGATATAGGTCTGTAGTTGTTTATATTGTCATAAGGGCCACCTTTGTGTAAAACAACGACTCCGGCAATTTTCATACCATCTGGAAAAATACCTTGAACTAACGCGTTGTTACATATATGCTGCAAGGGCAAGCTAATTAGATCGGCAACAGCAATAATAGGCTCGGCCTTAATTTCATCTGCGCCTGCCGCAGTGGATTTGTCTAGGCTTCTAAGGAATGTGAATACTTCATGTTCACTGCAAGGATTCAAGAATATGGAACTACCAATTGCAGAGGCAATATACGGAGCAATTTCATGATTTCTATCCTGCTTCTAAGATGATTCGCCAGAGGATAGGAAATGAGCATTAAACTTGTCTGCCAAAGCAGCGCCACTGTATTCAACAACATTGAATGTTAATGTGCTGGGAATATGGGTTGTCGCCCTTCCCATGAGGTCGCTCAAACAATCCCATATTTTCTTAGGGCAATTGGAGACTGCTGAAAATTTATTCTGATAATACTGTTTCTTAGCTTTTTTAATATCAGAGCCTAACTTATTTCTAAGTTTTTTGTATTCCTTAAGTATGACTGGATCTTTTGATTGGATGAATTTGTCAAAAAGCCTGTCGCGGGTTTGAATTCGTCGATATAACTCTCTCGTAACCCACGGCTTTCGAGACTTTTTGTGAGTTTTTCCCACTGTCAAAGGAAATTTATTTATTTATTTATTTATTAGAGATACTATCAGTCCGGTCAGGACCAAGATAGGAGTGATACAAGGTACAGATTACAAAGGTGGAACACGACAAACAAAACACCAGCACCATCCAGTCGGTGCCAAGTTTTAACATACAAAAAATGGAACTGACCTCTAAGCAACAAATAAAAATGCGCAAAATATCATATTTGCTTTTTACTAACTGAAGAAAGATATTGTACGCTATACTAGGATTTAACTCATTGTAAACTTCGCTCCAGGCAGTGCTTTCCATCATGGATCTAAACCTAGCTAAGTTTTCTTGATTGAAGCTGCGGTATACTATCTGGGGAGTTGGTACTTGCTTCCTTCTTTTTATCGCCAGAGGAAAAAACAGAATATAGGCAGATGGTCGCTCAAATCAAATGTAAGCATACCTGATAGCACTCTTGATAACTCATGATTTGTAACACATAAATCTAATAATGAGTCCCTCTCTAAGGTTATTCTTGTTGGTGACTGAATAACATTGGTGCAGAGATATGCATCAATGGCTTCACAAAAAAGACGTCGCGGGGAGCTGTTTGTCAAAAGATCAATGTTAAAGTCTCCAACCAAAACAACAGGGATATTTATGATACAAGCATATTCAAGATCACGCACAAACTTGATAAATTCGGCACTTTCACTAGATGGGGGTCGATAAATGCAAGCGATCAGTGTTCCATGACATTTTATAGCAACCGATTCGTAGTGGGTATCGACAAGAGAAAAATCTGATAAAACTTCATAGTCAAGGATTTCTTTAACATACAATGCGACGCCACCTCCTCTACGGTTTTCTCTGAACACGCCTTCAAACTTGTAGCCACGAAAGAAGATAACATCATTTTGATTAGTGAACAATGTTTCAGTGTACGCTAGTATATCAAATCTGTGATTCAGGGAATCCAAAGCTGATTGCATTTCAAAGTGCTTATTTTTTAGACTTCTAATATTCACATGAAAGACTGGCATCCTGGCATTTTCGTGAACAAGACAACTGCGCACCGCAGAGTTAAAAGATAAAGCATCGTAGTAAAGAGGCTTTGTTTGTGATGCCATAAAAGAAAAATGATGAAAAAAACTGATCAGTAAGGCGAAGTAGCGGCGGTGCCTGCTCAGATGATATTTTCCAGGTCAGCAACACACGCGATCCGTATTGCCGTTTCACCCTTGGCACTTGCGCACAAAAAGCTTTCCATTACTGTGCCAAGCATATTCCTACTGTTTTTCTGTGGCCCTTGTCCTCATCATCCACATGAGCTTTTTGTTCTGCGCTGTTAAATTGTCAAGAAAGTACACTGTGGATTCCGCTTCCCGCATACTTTGCTTCTTTGCCATCCATTGGTCCTTCGTTACACGTGAGGAAAAGCGAACCAGAACTGCCCGGGTTTTGCCACGTTTAGCGGGCAGTCTATGAAGGCCTTCAACGTCGTGCTCAGTCAACTGAGGAAGCTCTAGGTCCTGGGCTATAGCATTTATTTTTTGGAACAAGTTTTCATTTTTGGTTTGCGCAAGTCCATGTACTTCCAAGTTATTCCGCCTGCTGTACTGTTCCAGACTGTTTATTTGCTGTCGTAGTTCGCAGATTTCCGGGTTAGTGTTCTCTGACTGAATCTGTGCCTCAATCTTTTCAACTCTTTGTATTAAAGTGACAATCTCAGTCGACTGAAGCTGCATTTTGGCCAGCACTTCATCATACTGATCTGAAAGATGCTGAACAGACTTTTCCATACTTTCCACTGTCTCTTTGACCTGGAAAAGGATATCTAACTTCTGTTTGATTTCCAGTAGTTCACAGAGCTTTTTGTTGATTTCCATTAGCATCCTTTCTGTCAGAGACTGCTCCTTCTGTACCTTTGTAACAATTTTTGAGCCTCGAGCAGCTGAAACTACACATGTTTGACACTTCCAACTTTTTTTATCGATATCTGTCATTGCTTTGTGGGCAGTTTTCGTCGTATTAGAACAAGCGCCTAAGTGGTAACCGTATCGGCATTCTGAGCAGGTAAGGGACGAGCCCTCTGCTGGAAGTGACTGTTTACAAACCAGGCATACGAGGTCTGTTAGAAAAGTATCCGACCTTTGGCCGAAGAAAAAAAACTGGCATAAGTGGAGCGTTGGAAACCTAATCACCTTCAAAGTAGTGTCTATGGGACTCCACACACTTACCCCAGCGGTGTTGTCATTGTTGGAAGTATTCCGAAAAGGCCTCTTTCAAAATGGAGTTTAGCTCAGCTGTCGTTGCAGCCATAATGTCCTCTCTTCTCTGAAATCTCGCTCCTTTCAATGTCCTCTTGACTTTGGGAAACAGCCAGAAGTCGCAGGGGGCCATATAAGGAGATTAAGGAGTCTGTTGAAGTACAGTAGTCTGGTTTTTCGCCCAAAAAGCCTGAATCAAGTGCGAGGAATGTGCAGGAGCATTGTCGAGATGGATGCGCCAATTTCCTGTTCACCTCAACTCCGGTCTCTTGCGCCGCACAGCACCACGTAGGAGACGGAGGACGTCTCTATAGTACTCTTTGGTCATTGTTTGACCCTGTAGGGTGCGTACTCGTGGTGTGCCACACAGAGGGAGTCAAAGAAAGCTGTCAGCATCACTTTGACATTGCTGCGCACTTGGCGAACCTTCTTTTGTCTCAGTGACATGAAATGCTTCCACTGTGAGGACTGGGACTTGGTTTCCATGTCGTACCCGTACACTCAAGACTCGTCACCAGTTATTATGGTGTTTATGAAGTCGAGGTCACTGTTTGTGGAATCTAGCATGTCCTGCGAGACTTCAACACGCAGCTGCTTTTGCTCCGCCGTGAGCAGCTTCGGCACGAATTTCGCCGCAACTCTCTCCATGGCCAAAGCTTCGGGGATAATAGAATGTGCAGAAAAAATGCTGATGTCCAGCTCTTCCACAGTTTCTCGGATAGTCACACGACGGCCCCGCATCACCACAGCGTTCACTTCGGCAATGACCTGGTCATTTCGGCATGTTGATGGCCGACCGGAGCGTGGCTCGCTCTCCGCCGATGTGCGGCCATCTTTAAACCAATTGTACCACTGTTTAATTTGTGTGCTGCCCATAGCATCTTCACCGAAAGCCGCACTAAATATTCCGAACAGTTTCAACCCGGTTGTCATCCTGTATCTGGCAAAATTTGATGCAGTAGCGCTGCTCCAACTCGCTCCGCCATTTTCCTTGTAATAAAAAACCGACGAGAGCACTGCGCACTGCCTCACTCAAACGCTGCGTCCCAGCGACTGACTCTATCGGCAGGCCGGAAAATATTCGTACATGCGCACGAAGGTTCAAAGTCGGCTGGTGCAAGCGCACTTGTTTCATATCCATCAGGTGTTCGCTAAAAAAAAATAAACTCGGATACTTTTCTAACAGACCTCGTATATCACAAACAGGATCACCCATAGCACTCGCGATGGAAAAGCATGCGGCACAATAGAAAACAACTACAGCAACAGCACAGACTCAAGCGGCGGCGGCGTTTGGCAGAAGGTTTCTTATGACTTCAATAAGTGAAAGCACACCAACGTGCAAAGTGAAGGATTTGCAGTTACTCTTTGCCGATGTTGCTTCCGCCACCGCCGCTGAGCAAGTGTGGGGGGCACAGGTGAGCCTTGTCCTTCTATATGCTCCTGGCTGGCGCTGCTTGTGTCGTTATCTTGCGGGGCCGATCGTCGTCGCTCTTGCCACTTTAGTTCACCAGGTGTATCGCTGCAAGCCTGGCCAAGAACTGCAAAGTGAAGGATTTGCAGTTACTCTTTGCCGATGTTGCTTCCGCCACCGCCGCTGAGCAAGTCTGAGTTGGCATGAGTTGGCATGTGTTGGCACATATTAGAGATTTGTACACTGTCAACTAGCCGAGATTTAAATGCGGCAGTGATTCTTGTTTGTAATCGCGTAATACCATGTTGTTACAACCGTAATACCATCTTGTTACGAATGGCTAGAGGAAGTGTTCAGTCACCCATTCATCACGCCGATTTGTTTATTGCAGGCAAATGTGCGCACAGCCGGCAGGAAATAAGAAGGAATGACGCTCCCGAGACACATTTGCACTGCACCGATGTTTTCACACAGGTTACACAGTTTCTCCGCCGAGTCGTAACCCGAGCACCCATCATCACAAAACGTACAGAATGGAGCACCAAAGCGCAGAAGGATGGCGACATCGCTGTTGTCGCCGCAAAACAGTCGTACGGCCGTGCAGCCAAGCTCGCATCGCGTCACGTGGCACACACGGCAATTCTCATGCACAGTGCCAACACGAATCGCGAACAAAATGGTAATGAATGCGTACCCAGCAACAACGTCATGTGCGCGCTTCGGTCGCGATCACTGCAACCATTGCAACGAATGCGACTAGCTGCACAACGCCACGTTCATTTCAGCATTAGGAAAGCACGGCGTGCGTAGTGAGCTCTCGAAGGTGCACATTTCACTGCCTTGACGTAAAAGCACTCGCTTCGTTCGCAATCGCTTTCACTACATGGACACTAATCATTGTGCTAGGCAGCTCATGCACGCACAGAAGTTCACCGTGAGCAGCTGTTGCTCGCCGCTGTGGGTGATGATCCTCGCAGGAATTAGGAACGCTTGCACCAACCACAAACAGCTCCATATAAACACTTCGTGACACCGCCAACGCGTAGGTCTTGCGTCGGTTTGAAATGGCGCTCTGTCAACTACATCAGCGTCGATTTCAACTCGGGAAACTGTCGCTGCTCGCCGCTGCTGCACACGGAGAAGTTCACAGTCGCTCTGAACACTCGTAATATCAACATGTGGCCGATATAGTATGCCTCGTGGCATAGCTGCCACCACTACAGCCACGACCTATGCCTCGTTCCCCAGTTCAGTCGACGGACGGCCATCTTGCCCCGGCAGGAGCGGATTCCTACGTCACGTAAAAAGCAGCCAGTCGCTGCAATCCGGTCGCCAGGCGGTTCCGCTCGCCCGCTCGAAAGTTGAAGTTCACCAACTTTCCTCCCGCCCGCCGGACGGGGCGGTTGCCTATTGTCTGGTCGGGCGGTCCGCCAGTCCGCCTGCCTGGCGGATCCGCTCAAAAGCGATCGTACAACGGCCCTTAGCGCACGGCGGCGACGACGGCGGCGGCAGCAGCGGCCACCTGCGCTCCGCGTGACGTCACTCGGTTTCGCGCACGCGCAGCTGTGGCAAATATGTAGTTTGGCTCACGCGAAGCGTCGTGTTGACGAGCCTAGTGAAGCTTTTCGCTTCAAAAGTAGCTGGAAAACACTTACACTTACCACACTTATTATGCGATAGCATAAGCCATTTGGCATTGTCTCTTGCCATTGCGGACAAGACTGCATAGCCTTGTGTAATCGCAAACCAAAGCTAGGTGTAAGTTATGGGGCAATCATGGAGTGCTCAAACGTTCCCATAACAGAGCTGTCTGTCTATTCTTCTAGCTGTAGAGCATTCCCAGTAATGGTATTTCATGTTTTGTTATTGTAAAATAACCTTTACTCACACACCTTCTCCTCAATTATGTATCTTTGATGTTTACTTATCTCTGTCTATAAGTGAGGATTTTCTAGTCATTCAGGATTCATTGTGGTCACTGCACCTTACAATATTTATTGAGTTGGCATTCAGCATCCTCCTTGCAGTACTCAGCTTTTAGCACAGAGCAAAACCTTAGTCACATACCATCAAGCTAAAAGCTTACATTTGGTATTTCATCATCATCATCATTTATTGAACCCTTAAAGATCCCGTCTGGGACATTACATAATGGGGGGAAAGACAGTGGTGTGAAACGGTCATACAAAGGCATATAAACATAAAAAAGCATAACAAAAAATAACAAGAATAACAAGTTTGACGTGAAATTAGCGTCAGGTAATTCAAATAGTACAGAATATAAAGGCAAAGCACTAGTATATAAAATTAAACATTAAAATGTACGGAAATTAAATAAGTGGGAAAACACTTGTGGGGGGGGGGGGGGGTGTCGCAATGGCACAAGCAGTTGAAATTGCAGGCGGAGCATCGCGAGGGAAGTAGCTATAGTTGGTTCAAGTGGTCTGTTATTAGCTGCCTAAATCTGGTGGGATTAGTTTCGATGACAATGGTTTCAGGATGATTGTTCCATTCTTCTATGGCGATGGGAAGGAAAGATTTGTTGAAAGCGTTGGATGAACCATGCAACCGCTGAATGCTGAGGGAGTTGAATAATGGGCGAGATGACCGTAAGGGAGCAGATAACAAAGTTAGGCATAGTGCAGGGAAGTTAAAGTATAGTTTGTGTGAAAGACAAAGAATTGATACTTTTCTGCGGAGTGCTAATGGTTCAAGGCCGAGAGACGATTTTAGGTTGGTAACGCTGTGTCGAGACGAATACTGCGACGTTATGAAGCGCGCTGCCCGATTCTGGATAGCTTCGAGCATTTGTATTAAGTAAGCCTGGTGAGGGTTCCATATTGCTGAGGCATATTCCATTTTTGCGCGAATGAATGTTTCGTATGCTTGTTGTCTGATTGATGGATGGGGACATTGATAGTGATCTTCGGATAAAGCCAAGTGCTCTGGAAGTGCTTGCGCGAAGTTTGATAATGTGGTCTGACCATGTTAATTCGTTCCTTATTTCGACGCCAAGGTACCTGTATGAATTCGTTACTGACAGTGGCACAGAGTTAAGGGAGTACTGGAAATTAGTAATGGAACGTTTGCGTGATATGTGCATGCATTTACATTTCGAAATATTAAGCTGCATGAGCCAGTCGGAGCACGATTTCTGTATTTTATTTAGGTCGTCCTGTAATAATTCCTGGTCAGTGTTATCAGATATGCGGCAATAAATGACGCAATTATCCGCAAAAACACGGTCAGATGACGAGATTCCACATGGCAGGTCGTTGATGAAGATTAGGAAGAGCAGCGGAGCAAGAACGGAACCCTGGGGTACACCGGAGATAACTACGGTAGTTGCAGATGCGTGATTAGCGATGACGGTGAACTGCGAGCGATTAGTCAAGAAGCAGCGAATCCAGGAAAAGACTAAAGGGTCGAGTGACAGGCATGCGAGTTTACAGATGGGACGTTGGTGAGGAACGCGATCAAATTCTTTAGATAAATCTAGGTAAATGGCGTCTGTTTGAAATAAAGAATCTAGACTTAGATGAAAATCAGTTGTGAATTCGAAAAGTTGTGTTTCACATGAGAAGCCTGCCCTGAAACCATGCTGTTTGGGAAAGAAAAAAGAGTTTTTATCGAGGTGATTTGCAATATTGGAGTACAGTATATGCTCAAAGAGTTTACACGAGATGCATGTTAATGAAATGGGACGATAATTCGAGGGGTCAGAGCGGTCACCGGTCTTGAAAACGGGCACAACTTTGCTTGTTTTCCAATCGTCCGGAATTTGGCCGGTCTTTTGAGATTGGTCGAAAATGAGCTGTAGTGTTTGACTTGACAATTCTTTGGTTCTTTTTAGGATTTTGGCAGGTATGTTGTCCGGTCCTGGGGAAGTAGACGGCTTGAGATTTTCGATGAGCTTAGAAATTCCCTCAGATGTGATGGTAACAGGTGGCATTGAAGCAAAATTAAGTTGCGGTAAAGTAATCCTGTTGTCCGGTGGTTCGTGGGTGAAGACTGAGGTGAAGTAGGAATTCATAGTATCAGAGCGTTCGGAAAGCGGAACGTGTGTGGCATCTTGTCTTTTCAAAGATATGTTGTATGAGCTGTTTTTGTTGGGCGTTAACAGATTCCAGAATTTCTTTGGGTTTGAGCGCATTATGTCTACGAGATCATGATTGTAGAATTTTCTTTTAGACGACCGTAACAAACGAGTGTATTCGCGAAGACTGGCGAAGTAATTGTTCCATTTCACAAATGATGTAGAATTTTTTGCATTACGGAAGAGTCGTTTTTTTTCCGCGATAATTTGCGCAAAGCATTCCAAAACCAAGGCTTAGTGGCGCCGCCGCGGATGCATATGAGTGGTACGTAACCGTCAATGAGCGACAAAAGGTTGTGTTTAAAAAGGCATCAGTTTCCGTTAACGGATCTCCTAGACATCGATACGAGGAAAGAAGCGAAAAAATGGCTGAGGCTTAACTTGGTTAAGCCTGGAGAATGCGAAGCATCATCGTGTCGCGTAATTTGGAGGCGCACAACCACAGCGACGGCGCGAGGTGGGCCCCCGTTTCTCCACTGTCGTGACGTCATCGTGTCACGTGGTGTGACGTCATGTATCACGTGATTTGGAAGCGCACAACCACAGCGACGGCGCGAGGTGGGCCCCCGTTTCTCCACTGTCGTGACGTCATCGTGTCACGTGGTGTGACGTCATGTATCACGTGATTTGGAGGCGCACAACCACAACGACGGCGCGAGGTGGGCCCCCGTTTCTCCACTGTCGTGACGCCATCGTGTCACGTGGTGTGACGTCATGCATCACGTGATTTGGAGGCGCACAACCACAGCGACGGCGCGAGGTGGGCCCCCGTTTCTCTACTGTCGTGACGTCATCGTGTCACGTGGTGTGACGTCATGTATCACGTGATTTGGAGGCGCATAACCACGGTGAAGGGCTGAAGTGGTAGCTAAAGTAGTATGCTTCGCGTAAAATTGTTCGAGGTCGGAGTTCACACTCGCTAAGTCGGCATTACTATAATCGCGGATGTATTTGACGGATGGTTCGTGAGCGGATATTTCAATGGTTAGGTCGAAAAACAAGAGACTGTGATCACTGAGTCCACTAGATTGGGAAAGTGATTGGATTAATTCTGCACTGGAGACAAGAATGAGATCAAGGATATTTGAGTCTCGTGTTGGCTCATGAACTGCTTGGAAAAGGTTGAATGTAAGGACGAGTTCAAGGAAGTCTTTAGATTGGCGAGACGATGCAGTCAAAGCTTCCCAGTCGATATCCGGGTAGTTGAAATCGCCACAGAGTATAAAATTGGCGTGAGGAAGTTGGGAATGCAGGTCTTGAAGCACACAGTGAAGGTCCGTAATGAAAGATTGATCTGTGTCAGGTGCTCGATAGTATGCAATTACTATGTTTGGTACGAGACGGAAGACAGATTTTAAGACATAGTATTTCGCTGCGGCAATTAATCTCGACTAGAGCAGATGGAATGTTAGATTTGACAAGAGCAAGAATGCCCCCTCCCCTGCGACCTATTCTATCTCGCCTGTAGAAATGAAAGGACCGGTTGTCTTGCAGCAGTTCTGCGTCTAGCCGCCGCGGTGGCTCAGTGGTTATGGTGCTCGGATGCTGACCCGAAAGACGCGGGTTCAATCCCGGCCGCGGCGGTTGAATTTCATTGGAGGAGAAATTCTAGAGGCCCGTGTACTGTGCGATGTCAGTGCACGTTAAAGAACCCCAGGTGGTCGAAATTTCCGGAGCCCTCCACTACGGCGTCCCTCATAGTCTTAGTCGCTTTGGAATGTTAAACCCCATAAACCAAACAAACCAGTTCTGCGTCTTGGATACCAGGTGTTAGCCAAGATTCGGTAAATACTGCAATGTCAGTGTTATGATCCTCTGGAAGCGGATCGTCCTAAGAGGCCGAAAATACAGTAGCGCATCGCTCTCCCCTGGAGGCAGGTAACGAGGGATTCTGTCTCTACTAGGCAGCCAGCATGTAGAGGTAGGCCGTTGTTATCTAGGTCAGTGGCAGTGTCGCCTGCGCCCTCTGCTGATATGGGTGCATCCAAAAAGATGTTCTGAAGTGCGGCACGCGTAGTGACGATGCACACTGTCCACTCCCATTGGCGTTGGTGCGTCCGGTGCCTTTGAAAGCACCGGAAGTAGCTATTCGGCCTATCGATGCAGAGCTCAACTACAAATAGCACGAAATAATGTGGCATGTTGTACAGGTCATCAGCTGAGTTAGGTCTGGGATGCCACATCACTGGTGCAAGCAGCCATGACTCCAGTGGCTAGACACTGAAGGAGTGTACGATGGGGGGCTAGTTGGTAATCCATGAATTAAGAACGAAAACCACGCGAAGGACGATACACAGGGAAGAAGTAGATAGGACGAGCGCGGACTTGCAACTGTTTATGACACTGTCTCCTGCATAACAAAAAATTACGCAGTTAAGTCCCTTCTCACTGATCTCAACAGCCTTACAGGACACTCTGCTCTACAATTAAAGACTCCTGCCAAGTAGCCCACAGCCAGGCTCTGCAGAACATGATGTTCAGGAGCATAGAGGCAACACAGGATTGCAGGATTGCAATAAATGTTAGCACTGTTATAAGGTCAGTCTTCTACCATCATACTGATATGAATTATGCGCAATGGTTACCTACAGAACACAGATGCTGTCAGGTGCATTTTGCCTTGGTTTCTTCGACACGAAATATCATGGATTTGAACAACGTTATATGAGTGCTGTGTGTCTGCTGCGATTAAAAATAAGAAAATGGTGAAAATACACTATCGTACTGTAAAGTGTCTGCATTGGTGTAACTAGCCAGACTCATTCTTGTAGCTTTAGCAGGTCAGGGCAAATGCAGTGGGCTGGAGCTCAATATATCATATATGTGATTGAGGTCGCCCGAAGGTTAACGCCCTTTTGCCGCTTACCCAGAAAAAACGTACCATCGTCCAGCAGGCCTTCCTACGCCTCGGAGTGCCTCCAGACTATCGCACTGTGGAAGGATCCGGGTCCAGAATGCGCATGTTCGCACCCCAGATCTGAGGAAAAACACGCGCAGCACAAACTTACTCTTTTTGCCGAGGCCCGCACTTGTAGCCGAACTCATGCGGTGAAAAACTGTGGCCGGGGTCTACTCACTCATGTGAGCAGCGAGGAGCGCGACTTGTCGCAGCGCTGCCCCGTGGCTTTTTGATGGCGATGAGTGTGTCATCGACTCACCCGACGAAGCTGGGGTTGCTGCCGCCTCGAAGTTTTAAGCGAAGGAAGCCCTCCTTCGCCGCCGCTTTGTCTTCGGCAGTCCGCCAGTCATCGCATTTTCTAGAGCCGTTGCGTCGCTCGTAAGGTGTGCGGGAGCTAGGGGCGTCCTTCTTGCAGAGCTGGTTCCCGTCGAAGAGTGCTTGGAGGGTCTCGTCGGGGCGCAGGACTACGTAGTGCGGCGGCGTAGGCCATTGTTTCAACTTCCGTTCGTGTCGGCAAGTGACGGGCAGCCAAGTGAGTCTTCTGCGTCTGCTATGTTCGGGATGGCAGCAGTCGGCGAAGTTCTTCGCGAACAATTTCGCGTGTTATATCTCGCAGGTTACCCCGCTGGCAGGAGTATCACCTGGAGGGGGGGGGGGGGGGGTGGAGGGGGGGCTCGCCGTGGGTGGTTTCACTGACGGGTCCGGGCGTCAAGGGTCTTTTCGATGGTAAAAGCTTGGACTACGAACTCGGCGACGGTTTTCGGAGGATTCCAGATCAGGCCAGCGAACAGTTGCTCCTTTACGCCACGCATCAGGAAGGTGAGCTTCTTTTTTTCATTCATGTCAGGGTTGGCGCGGCTTGATTTCTGCCACATATGCAGTCATGGTATTGTTTGGTTGTTGAATTCGTCAGTGGAGCAGGACCTCCACTCTTTCTTTCCGTACGACGCTAGTGAACGTACCCAGTAGGTTCTTCTTGAAGATCGCCAAGTCGTGAGGAAAGATTCGTGGTTTTCCAACCACGTTCTTGCAGGACCATCCAGTACAAAATAAACGTTTCGAAGCTGCCGCTGTCGTCCCAGGCATTCAGCGCTGCAACACTGTAGTACACGTCCAGCCTCTCTTCTGCATCTTCGAGGTGGTTCTCGATAGAAAGTCGGTCGCTCACGGTGCTGGCGAAGCACGACGGGTGTTGACTGTGCACAAGGTTCCATCGTAGGGGACATAGAAGAATAGCAGGTCAGCCCCTCTACAAGATGCTACGTAGTGGTGACTGCAGTACGGTGGTCAAGAAAACGCCGAGAATGGCTTCCAAACGAAACTCTTTTTGAGCTCACTTGCACCCGCAAAGAATTGAATGACACGGTGGCGGCGTACCAACAGGTTTGCTCGGCGGTCGCCAAACAGAATGCCCGCCGCTCTCATCATCATCATCAGCAGCAGCAGCAGCAGCCTGACTACGCCCACTGCAGGGCAAAGGCCTCTCCCATGTCTCTCCAATTAACCCTGTCCTTTACCAGTTGCGTCCATTGTATCCCCTCAAACCTCTTAATCTCATCCGCCCACCTAGTTTTCTGCCGTCCCCTGCTACGTTTGCCTTCTCTTGGAATCCACTACGTTACCCTTAAGGAGCAGCGGCTATCTTGCCTTCGCATTAAATGCCCTGCCCAAGCCCATTTCTTCCTCTTGATTTGAACTAGAAGGTCATTAACTCGCGTTTGTTGCCTAATCCACTCCGCCCGCTTCCGATCTCTTAACGTTACACCTATCACTTTTCTTTCCATGGCTCGCTGCGTTGTCCTTAACTTAAGCTGAACCCTCTTTGTTAGCCTCCACGTTTCTGCCCCATAGGTGAGTACTGGTAAGATACTCCTGTTGTATACTTTTCTCTTCAGGGACATTGGTAAACTGCCATTCATGATCTGAGAGAACCTGCCATATGCGCTCCACCCCATTCTTATTCTTCTAGTTATTTCCCTCTCATGATCCGGATCAGCGGTCACTACCTGCCCTAAGTAGACATATTCTCTTACTACTTTCACCACCTGGCTACCAACTGCGAGCTGCTGTTCCCCTGCTAGGCTGTTGAACACTACTTTGGTTTTCTGCATGTTAATTTTTTGCCCAACCGTTCTGCTCTGCCTGTCTAACTCATTGATCATGCTTTTCAGTTCGTGCCCTGAGTGGCTTACCAAGGCAATGCCATCAGCGAATCGCAAATTACTCAGATATTCTCCATTTACTCTTATCCCCAACTCTTCCCATTTCAGGCCCCGGAATAAGTCCTGTAAGCAAGCGGTGAATAGCATTGGCGAGATCGAGTCTCCCTGCGTGACACCTTTCCTTATTAGAATTTTATTGCTGACTTTATGGAGGACTATGTTATCTGTGCAATCGTTACAAACATTTTCCAATATTTTCACATAACACTCTTCCACATCCTGATTCCGCAATGCCAGCATGACGGCTTAGGTTTCGACTGAGTCAAATGCTTTCTCGTAATCCATGAAGGCTATATATAGGGGTTGGTTATATTCTGCGCATTTCTCTATCACCTGACTGATAGCGTGAATATGGTCTATTGCCGAGTATCCTTTACGAAAGCCTGCCTGATCATTTGGTTGATTTAAGTCTAATGTTGCCCTTACTCTATTAGCGATTACCGTAGTAAACACTAGGTTGAAATTCGGGCTTGTTTGTTCGTACTTCGGAGCAATAGCGCAAACTGGACAAGGGACCACGAACGAGCAGACACACACGGCGCTAACTTCCAACAACTTTATTAGAAACAAAACCACAAGAATGTATACCTACATTTTTGCCATGTCATCCCAAAGCATGCGCAAATTCACTGCGAGTGTAGGTAAGCAATTACTTTTTTTGAGAGTCTGACAGAAGGAGTGCTTACACAAGCACTTCCTGATCTGGCTATCTTTTCTGCTTCAAAGATTTCACGAGTGCGCCTGTCCTTACTTTTCCGAACTAAACAACACTTGTCTAGCAACGGCTTTCGCTTTACACATGCGTTGCAATGTTTCACAAGTTCTCCATCATTTTAGTTTTTATTACTTACATTGCGATTATGCTCACGGAGGCGGTCATTCAGGCAGCGACCAGTTTGACCGACATACTGTCGGACATACTGTGTGTGTGTCTGCTCGTTCTTGGTCCCTTGTCCTGTTTGCGTTATTGCTCCGTTATGGCCGAGTCACACTGCGGAAACAGTCCGCCAACCCGTCCGACAAAACAGTGTTTTCGTCGGGTTGACGATCCTGTCACACCGCGTCAACACGAACAGAGGGTAAACATGTCGCTGTCTCCCGCCAGCCTGTGTTGGCCACATGTGCGGCGCTTGTTCACAAACTCTCTGTCACACCGGAAAAACCACCTCAATCGCGTTCCCCGGCGCATCTCTGCCTTTGCTCGCGCGCTCTCCTCCGTGCGTGTGCACAACCGCGGAAACTGGAGACACCTTGCGCTGTCGTAGCTACTGGCGGTTTTGCAGAATATCGGACGAACTATGATCGTGCGCGGCGGCTGAGGTGTAGCCTTGCTCGATTCTGACTCGGACGACCAGCCGCCACCGCAGAGAAACCGCGCTGGATGATCGACTGGCTGAGAAGGGCGCCTGAGAAAGGCGTTTTCGAAAACTTCATGCGAAATAATTAAACACGGACTACATGCGTCTACTTTCTGTGCCCTGTGTCTACTTCTACACATTTTCTGTTTTGCGCTGCTGTTCCACAATGCATTATCAACCCGGCCGGTCGCTACAAATCACGCCACAATCTCGGCAGATTCATCGAGTTTGTTCCACGCTCTGAGAGTACTAAAAAAAAGATATAATTGTACGCGTCATTCTTGCAATCAAATGGGAACCCAGTAAAGTTATTCTGATTGCTATCTGAAAGAAAAAAATGCAGCACTGCTTTCTTCTTCATCTCAAGTTCAAAAATAGCAGGACAGGTAACTGGTAACTCGCGCTCACCTGTGAAATACAGTCCCAACTAGCGATATCTTGAAACACAGATTCCTTCAGATCACACCGTTGATATTTTGGGTCTGTTATATCCCATGGAAAACGCCTCTCTTCAATCATCGCGATCAGGTCACTTTCCTGGCGGCACGAGTACGACGGCAGCATGTTCACGCGAGTAACTGGCACGCTCGTATGCCGGCTGCTGCTCGGGTGGTTCTCGCGCACAAACCCGTCAAGAAACTTCTGGAACTCGCAGCCGAGGCAGTCCCTGGAACAGGACATTCCTTTTGGCTCCCTACAGAACCGCGCTCGTCAGAAGTGTACGCTTGCTCACAAGAATGCGACGGGGATCGAACGTGCTTCTCCACGGCTGCCGCACCTGCCAGCCGACGGTGGCCAGGGCAGCCTTCCCGTCTGTATGCACCCGCCTGCAAGACCCCGTACCGCAGCAGACAGCATTACCACGAAAGGAAGCGCTCTTTTTTGCACTTTGCAAACGAAGTTTCCAAGCACGAAAGGCACAAAAGCGGTGAATCACCGCAATGTGCTTGGTTTGTTCGTGCGGTGTCGCCAGGAACTTCGCCCGGCCGGCGAACAGCGCCAACCGTGTCCACGAACGCTGTTTGTTTGTTGTTCCGGTTCCCGGAAGCTGTCATACCGAGGGAACACCCCAGCAACCTGTCTCGTTTCCCTACCGTTCGTGCAGTGTGACAAGAAGTTGTGGGACAAGTTGGTTGGGCGACTTGTTGACGGGTCGCTTGCGAACATGTTTGGTTCATGTCGTTGTTGTGTTTCCGCAGTGTGACTCGGGCATTAGTAAATACCTTGTAGGCAACGGAGAGTAAGCTGATCGGTCTGTAATTTTTGAAGTCCTTGACGTCTCCTTTCTTATGAATTAAGATAATGCTAGCGTTCTTCCAAGCTTCTGGTACTCACGAGGTCACAAAGCATTGTGTATACAGGGTGGCTAGTTTTTCTAGCACAATCTCTCCTCCGTCCTTCAAGAAATCTGCTGTTACCTGATCCTTACCAGCTGCTTTTCCCCTTTGCATTGCTCCTAACGCTTTCTTTACTTCCTCCCTCGTTACTGCCGGATGTCCCATTGCTGTGCTCGACGGCCTATCTCAATAACTTGATGATTACATTCGCTGATGTATAGATTTGCTTAGAACTCTTCGGCTACTTTAACTACGTTATCCATATTGCTAATGACATTGCCCTCTTTGTCTCTTAGCGCATGCATCTGGTTTATACCTATGGCCAGTTTTCTCTGCACTGCTTTTAGGCTACCTCCGTTCTTTAGAACATGCTCGATTTTCTCCTAGTTAAGCTTGCTTATGTCGGCTACCTTGCACTTATTTAATAACTTCGATAGCTCTGCTGGTTCTATTGTGTCTGTGGAGTTAGACGTCCACATGCTTTGGTGTTTGTTAATCCGATCTTTAGTCTCCTGAGATAGCTTGCCGGCATCCTGTAGAACCATCCTAACATCTACTTCTGCGGCGCACTCTTGTAACCACAGCTGTGAGATTATCATTCATTGTTTCAACACTACAGTCGTCTTCTTCAGTTAAAGCGGAAAATCTGTTCCGCAGCGACATCCTCTTAACGCTAACTCATTAATAGCCTTCCGCTTCACAAGTTTCCTTCGTTCCCTCCTCAAATCTAAGCTAATACGGGACCTTACCATTCTGTGGTCGCTACAACGGACCTTACCGAGGACCTCCACATCATCTACGACGCTAGGGTGAGCGCACAGCATAAAGTCTATTTCATTTTTAGTCTCACCATTGGGGTTCATCCAGGTCCACTTCCTGTTTGCTCGTTTGCGGAAGAAGGTATTCATGATCCGTAAATTATTTCTATCTGCGAACTCTACTAACAAATCTTTGCTACTCTTCCTAGATCCTATGCCATAATCACCTACCGCCTTGTCTCCAGCCTGCTTTTTACCTACCTTCGCATTAAAGTCGCCCATGAGTACAGTGTACTGTGATTTTGCTTTGGTCATTGCCGATTCCACATCTTCATAGAAGCTTTCAACTATCTGGTCACCAAGGCTTGATGTAGGCGCGTAGGCCTGCGCCACCTTCAGCTTGTACCTCTTATTAAGCCTAATTATGACAGCTGCCACCCTCTTGTTAATACTATAAAACTTCTCGATGTTGCCAGCTATATCCTGATTTAGAAGGAATCCCACACCTAGTTCTGTCTATCTGCTAATCCACGATAGCAAAGAACGTGCCCACCTTTCAGTACTGAATACGCCTCATCTGGCCTCCTGACCTCACTAAGCCCTAGGACATCCCATTTAATACCCGCTAATTCCTCCAACGGCACTGCTAAGCAAGCCTCCCTGGATAAGGTTCTTGCATTAAACGTTGCCAGGTTTGCACGCCGCTCTCGGCCGTGCTAAATTTAAAGCAGATAACGAACTTCTGAGATAAAGCGTGCTAAGTTACTAGAACATTGTGAAACAACATAGACTAGGCTCCGCCAAGATGCGGTCAATGGAGATAAATCTGGTCACACCGTGCATCACTCACAAAGCGATAAGCGGCTTGCAGGCAGCTTTGTATGAACAAACAAATAGTACAAAGATTGGGGAGCAATATTTAGTAAATTAAATTCATAGCTTCGCGCATAATGCGGCGTTAATTCTTAAGCATTAATTACAAATTATCCTGTAAAATATTTTGCGAACGTCTTCGGGCAAAACGGGCCTCACAAAATTGGGTCTTGTTTAGTCATTTTTCTTTTCGTCCTTTGACGGCCGTACTTAGGCTGATCATGACTTCATGCATCTTTTTGCAGGTTCGACTTATCTCGAGGTCATCGCGCAAGAGACGGACGAGGAATTCTCATGAAGTGCAACAGTCCACTTGCAAGAGGAGTGCCGCCGTTAGTTCTGATGTGACTCATCAGTCCAACAGAGAACAGTTCCTTTAAGCACTTTAGGGATGCCTTAGCCGTGCCACAGAAGCTTGCTGAGCTGCGTCGTCTAACTTGAATCATCAACACGGCTGCAAACTTCACAGGAAATTATTTTTCCCGCAGCCCCTGCCCCCATGCTCTTCGCCTTCTCTTCCGCTTACTCCCCAGGATTTCTAGTGGTGTGCAAGCCATCGTGCATGCGCTAGAAGCTTCATCATTGTAACTGGATGCAATAAACGTCTTTTTTTTCTGATTTCTTTGGCAGCCTCATTCATGATTACTTGCTAGAAAGGGTGGTACATCGACAGTGCCGGTCATTGGATATCCCATTGTTCGAAAGCTGGATACCAATGCTCGAGAGGTGGATGCCATGGTTGGAAAGCCTGGAAAGCCAGTCTGAGACCTTTGCTAGCCTCTGTCGCGAAACGAACGCCCTGCCTGAGTTGTCCACTCGATGCCGAACATTGACAAAAATTCCGTGTGAAAGTCGGGCTAATGTGTCAAATTGGTAGCGCTCTGCCTAGGTGCCAGTGTAGGACCGTCGTTCATGCCAATTTTTGCCTATAACCGCCAGGCATTCGTCCAGTGCTGTTGTGTTGCCAGGTACTTGCTCAACATTAGCAAAAAAAAAACACGCTATTCCTTGACATATCGTACTTATAATCATTACGCAACACGGCGTATAATACTAGAAAATGGAAAAATTAAGCGTTGGCAGGTGTCCAAATATCGTGCCAATTACGACGTGCAGATGCTTAGAAATAACCTCCTTCGATTTCTAAATGCATACCTGAAAGGAGAAACACATGTTTCAAAACTAAATTTTCTAAACCTGAAGGCGATGTTTTATTAATTTTCGAGAGTTTAAAAGTTTATTTAGAAGTAATTAAAATGCTATGTTTATACAGAATGTTACAAAAAGAGGTCCTAAAGTTTGACACTGTAGTGGGATCATTAACCAACGCAAAAAAAAACAGAAAATCGCAATAAGAAGCAGCATTGCATATCAATAAGAACTTGTTAGCGATATTTAAAAAATGCAATATTATTAAGTGCTAACACCAAATGCGCTATAAAGTGAAGTTTCGATCAGAAAGCAAACCAGATAGACGTAATATGGATTAAAACAGCTTCATAATCAGAATAAAGAATGAACGAGTGGAGTTTGTTTAACTGACGATACAGATGACGTGGTTTAATACTATGAGGCAATGAATTCCGTAGTCTTATTAAAGAAAACCCGACAGCCTGAATTCCATAGTAGTTCGGACTTTTAGTAGTGCATAATTATTGTGGGATGCAACTCTAGAAGTGTTACGGTTGATGAGTTCTTGAAGTTGTCTGTACTGTAACACAAGAAAAGCAAATATGCAAAGGTAAAATTTTATCACTTCTTAAATACGAAGGATGTTGAGCTGAGAGTATAAGAGGGTAATGGAGGAATCCATATATTTGACTAAGAAATTATCCGGACTCTTGGTTCTGCATAATCTGAAGTGCGGAATGATGAGAATGATATGTCTGACCCCAAGAGGTGATACAATAATTCAGATGACACTGAATGAAAGCATATTTGAGCTGAATTAATGTTTGCAAACTCAAGTAATATCATTCATGTCTTTAGAAGAATTTGGATCCCATACGACATGTTGTTTCGGAGCTGTTGATTGTATGTGTTAAATTTCAAGTGATGATCCAGTTCTACACAAGAAGTATACAATGATCCGACCGATGCATGGGGTAAGAGTTGATTGAAAGAAAACTTGGGACAATTGTAAGCTTTGAGCTGAACACCGTGAACTTGGATTTAGCAAGATTAATCTGAAGTCCATTTTTAGTAGACTAAATAGCAATGTTAATAAGATCAGAATAGAGCGTGGATATCATGATATCCAAAGGTTTATGTGAAGAGATAAGAGTGGTATCATCTGCATAAAGGATGCAATGGGTGGTAGAAGAGAGAGTTATGAGGATCATTTATGTTGGTCCGAAATGGAAGTGTACCAGAATGGAAGCTTATAGGACACCCATGTTAATATTCTTTTTGTTAGAAAAGAATCCTGAGATACACACTGTTTGTTCAAGGTTAGAAAGGAAACTACGAAAAAGTTTTCAAGAATATCATTAGTACTATAAGATGTTATCTTATCAATGAAGACATCATGATTAATTGTGGCAAAAACCTCAGTAAAATCAAAGAAGACAGAGCCGATGTGGTTACCTTTATCTATTTCTAATTTGCATTTGTCTATGAAGTCAAATCAAGGTTAGCGGAGAAACACTGCCGCAATCAAAATTGTTTCGAATGCAGCAAGTTAAATTTTTTAGATAATTAGGCACTCTTAAATTAGTCAATTTCTAAATGATTTTACTGAAAGGAGGGATAGAGATGGCCCTGTAATTAATAAGATTTTTTCACCCTTTCTACAAAACAGGCCAACTTCACTTCTATTTAGCTCTTGCAGGAAAACACCAGATTGCACCATCCTGCATCTGTTGCTTCCGGCGGTGAACAGGATCATGATCTGGCAACGTGGTGCCAGTACCAGCGCGGAAGTTCCCCGACTACAAAAGCCGCTGCGCCGCAGGAGCCATTTGGGGCACGACACCGCATATCAACCGGTCATGCAGACGCCTTTCCTTCTACTGCAGGTTAGTTACCTACCCTGTGCCACATGTTTTCCCACTAGTGATCGCTTCCTGCTAGCGGTGTCGTGCCCCAAAGACGCCATTGTCTTTTGCCATAGATTGTTATGTATTGCCTCCTCCTTTTGTCTTAACGCCCATTTTGCTTCTCTTTTGCTCATTTTATCTGGAGATATCGAACTAAACTCAGGCCCTACCGAAAACGATGCCCCTTCGACCCTCGAATCTATCTCAGAGGCCATATTACGCATAGAATCGAGCCAGAACACTATACTTTCAGAGCTCGCCTTGATCAGGTCGACACAAACAACCATTGAGGACTCTGTGCATCGACTTTCATCTCGCGTCGAAGTACTTGAAAAAATTGTTGAAAACAACCCTGAAAATGATGCCGCATCTAAAGCTACCCCGGACTTGACTAAACTTTCTTCTGACGTCAAACTGCTGACGACAAAGTACGATGACGCCGAAAATCGCTTACGCCGCTCGAACTTATTTTTCTTTGGAATTACAGACGAACTCGGTGAAACTTGGGCACAATCTGAAGAACGCGTTGTTTCTTTTTGCTCGGACAAGCTTGACATTTCAATTGAAAATCATCAGATCGAACGTGCGCATCGATTGGGTCGATTCGAGGTAGGCAAAAACCGCCCAATCATTGTAAAGCTAACGCATTTCAAAGACAAATCAGGGATATTGCTTGCTGGTCCGAAGCTGAAGGATACATCGTTTTCTATCCGCGAGGATTATTCAGCCAAGGTACGCGTGGCTAGAAAGAAACTTTTCACTTATGGTCAACAGAACAACGCCTCTTTCAATATTCGTTTTGACGAGCTGCTGATTGGCAAAAAGGTTTTCACTTATAATGCAGATACGGATTCCGTTGTCGAACTAAAACCATAGCGATTACTGAAAACACCGAGACCCCCACAATCGCCTCATTGCAATCCTTCACAGCGCAGTCGCTCAATCGATACCTACAATAATGTTTCACTTTTGCTGGCAAATATTCGGAGTTACCTGCCCAAAAAAGAATCGGTTGAGGCGCTTCTCGACGACCACAGCACTGACATCGCACTATTCACTGAATCCTGGCTAACATCCGATATAGATGATATCGAACTTTTGCACGACAATAAATCATTTCACTCCTACCGGCGAGACAGAGTTGGTCGTCGGGGAGGCGGCATTCTTGCTCTGGTGAAAACAGTTGGTTGGTTTATGGGGTTTAACGTCCCAAAGCGACTAAGGCTATGAGAGACGCCGTAGTGGAGGGCTCCGGAAATTTCGACCACCTGGGGTTCTTTAACGTGCACTGACATCGCACAGTACACGGGCCTCTAGAATTTTTCCTCCAAAGAAATTCAGCCGCCGCGGCCGGGATCGAACCCGCGTCTTTCGGGCCAGCAGCCGAGCACCATAGCCACTGAGCCACCGCGGCGGCGCTCTGGTGAAAACAAGCCTTTCTTCTACCCCAGTTGATATCAATTGCCATAGCGAAATACTGTGCATCAAATTTAGTTTTCCCTCTTGCAGCAACATTCTAATTGCATGCTATCGAGCCCCCGACACGGATGCTTCTTTCATAAGCGACCTTCACTCTGTTCCTGAAGACTTGCAGTCTCGATTCTCTCATGCCAACTTCATACTCTGCGGCGACTTCAATTTCCCAGACATCGATTGGGATAACTTGACTGCGTCATCTCGTCCATCAAAATATTTCTTTGATCTGGTCCTTACGTTTAACCTTACCCAAACAGTGTGTGCACCAACTCGAGGCTCAAACATACTAAACCTCGTCCTTGTATCCAATCCAGAATTAGTTCAATCGCTTTCGTGTACTAGTGGTCTAAGTGATCACTGTATCATAACTTTCAACCTGTCAGTTGATATTCCTATACGCCAACCGTCTGTTAAATACATCCGTGATTATTGTAAGGCCGATTTCCCAAGCATTACCTCCCACCTTGAAGAATTTCTTCATACGGTTCAAATTTCCATACATAGCAGATCCGTGAATAACAACTGGTGTCTTTTTAAAGAGAAAATGTTATCGCTTATAGAAGCCTACGTCCCGCTCATCTGCATTCGAGGGGATGCCAATAAACCATGGTACTCAAATGCGCTGAGGAAGTTGTCGCGAAAGAAAAAACGCCTATTCCGTAACGCAAAGAAATCAGGATGCGTTAGGAAGTGGGACAAATACTTTGCTAGTCTGCACGAATACACGCAGTTATTACGATCTTCAAAACGAAAATTCTACTGTCACGATCTCATAGAGATAATGCGGGTAAACCCCAAGAAGTTTTGGAACTTGCTCACGCCCAATAAAAACAGTTCGCACAATATTTCCCTGAAGGCACGAGACGGCTCCGATGTTCCAATTTCCAAGCGCTCCGACGTCATGAATTCCTGTTTCACGTCCGTATTTACCCAGGAGCCAACAGCAAGCATTGTTTCCGTGCCAAGTCTAAATTATGCACCTATGCCACCTGTTACCATCACAGCAGAGGGAATTTTAAAACTCATAGATAAGCTAAAGATATCCACTTCCCCTGGACCAGACAACCTCCCTGCTAAGATTTTTAAAGCAACTAAATATTTCACGAGCCAAAGCTTGCAACCCATTTTTGCCCAGTCTCTTAACACTAGTCATAATTCCAGACGACTGGAAATTAAGCAAAGTTGTCCCAGTCTTCAAAGCTGCAGATCGCTCCGACCCCTCAAATTATCGACCAATTTCACTGACATGTATCTCTTGTAAACTTTTCGAACATATAATATACTCGCACATCGCATCTCACCTTGACCACAACCATTTCTTCTTTCCCAATCAGCAGGGTTTCAGGGCAGGTTTTTCGTGCGAAACTCAGTTGTTCGAACTTACAACTGATCTTCACTTAAATCTAGACTCTGCCTTCCAAACCGATATAATTTATTTAGATTTCGCCAAGGCATTCGATCGCGTGCCTCACCAGCGTCTCTTTTCCAAACTCTCAGCTCTGTCACTTGACCCGCTTGTCTCATCCTGGATCCACTGTTTCTTAACCAACCACTTGCAATTCACCGTCATCGCCAGTCATGCATCTCAAATTACTAAAGTAATCTCCGGGGTTCCCCAAGGATCGGTTCTTGCTCCATTACTCTTTTTAATCTTCATCAACGATTTGCCATCTGGTATTTTATCATCTGTCCGTCTTTTTGCGGATGACTGCGTCATTTATCGCCGCATCAACAATAGCAGTGATCAGGAATTATTACAGCTTGACCTAAGCCGAATTCAGAAGTGGTGTTCCGACTGGCTAATGCAGCTCAACGTTTCTAAATGTAAGTTCATGCACATCTCACGTAAACGTTCGATTCTTCATTTTTCGTACTCCCTGAACTCCATAGCGCTGTCTCAAACTAATTCATACCGGTACCTCGGCATCGAGATAACAACCAACCTAACCTGGGCTAATCACATCACGAAACTATGTGCTAGTGCCTCCAAATCACTCGGATTCATCACGCGATCACTTTCCATGTCCACCGCAGCCACCAGACAACTAGCATATGAAACATACATTCGAACTAAACTAGAATACTCCTCAACAATACGGAATCCTCACCAAGCCTACTTGATAGATTCACTCGAAGCCATCCAGAATCGGGCAGCACGCTTCATCACCTCACAGTATAAATCTCAGCTCAGCATCACAGCGTTGAAATCATCTCTCGGCATCAAGTCATTAGCCTTTCGCAGGAAAACTTCAATTCTTTGTCTTTTTCACAAACTGTACTTTAACTTTCCAGCACTTCGAGAAAACCTTCTACGAGCTCCGGTACGACCATCTCGTCGTTTATTTAACTCGTTAAGCATACAGCGTTTGCACGGCTCCACCAATTATTTCAATAAATCTTTCCTTCCCAGTTCTATAGAAAGCTGGAATAACCTCCCCGAACACATTGTCATTGAGACTAATCCTTCCAGATTCAGACAGCTCCTAATCGACCATGTCAACGACAAATATTTTTTTCCTGCACCCTGTGCCCGCTTCCAAGCCCTGCAAACTGACCAGCCTGTTCTACTTCCAAAGTTGTAATTTGTTTTTGTTTATATTTCTGCTACACTCTGTCATGACGTGATTATTTGAATTTGTTACTTGTGTCTTTTTTTCGTCCTGTTCTGCTTTTTTTCTATTCTATATTGTATATTTTCTATATTTTTCTGTATTTCTATATTCCTTCTATATTTACATTCATTCTATATTTATATTCATGTATGACTGCTGAATACCCCTGAACCACCGCCCCCCACCCCCTTACATAATTTCCCTAACGGGACCCTTAAGGGTTAATAAATGATGATGAAATATTAGGTAAATTATACATGTGATTAAAGGAATAAAATTGCGCAAAGGGATTGAAGAAGAAAACGCAACAGGCGCGAGGACAGGACAGAGCGCTAAATGCTTAAAGTGCCTATCCCTGTGAGGACATCAGCAATGTCATCTGCAGTCGCTTTCAGATTATTTCCATGAACGCTGGAGTGTAGCTCCACAAGTAAGCCCGCATCGACATTCCGTGTATAAAACGCCCTCCTTCCGTAAGCAGATTCGTTTTGAGCGTTCGTCCTACCACATTTAATATCCAAATCCACGCTTACTTTTGCTGCTGAGAGCACCTGCATCAAGAGCGGGAAGGCAATTGAGAGATAACAGTGCGGCGACACCACGTTAAAATTTCTTTTTGCGATTACTACTGAACATAAATGGCACCGCACGTGCCTTTTGTATTTTTTGAACAAGAAGAACTAGGAATTCTGACAAATCGTAAAATCTTATCTACAACCGAAGAACGCCTTCGGGATGTGTCACTACTATGACCACAATGTACGCTGCATATAGCTACGGTTAAGAGCTTAAAAATCGCCAAATTCTTTTAGCAACAGTAGCTGTTTCTCGCTCAATAGCTACTATTTTCAGCGAACTGTCGCTTCGAAGAATGCAGGGGTGACATGTATTTCATCGAAAGCAGCGTGCCGCCATGTTTATCAACGCAACACGTAACGTGCCACCAGGGCACGCAAGCTATGGTTTGTTTGGTATGGTTTAGTTTATGGGGTTCAACGTCCCAAAGCGACTGAGGCTTTGAGGGACGCCATAGTGAAGGGCTCCGGAAATTTCGTCCACCTGGGGTTCTTCTAGAATTTTGCCTCCATCGAAGTTCGACCACCGCGGCCGGGATCGAACCCGCGCCTTTCGAGCGAGCAGCCGAGCACCATAACCACTGAGCCACCGCGGCAGCGCAAGCTATGGTTTGTAGCGGGCGTGCGGGGCACGAAAGACGACTTGACATACGTAGCGCTCTGCGTAAGCGTATTAGCTACCCCCATTGTCACTGCATGCGCAAGCTCACTGTGTACGCGCCACTGAAAGTGTCTAATGGCTGTAGCAGCGTTGCCACAAATCGCGTGCAGTAGAGCGCGCGGTGGTCCAGCCGCCTCTTGCTTCGTATGCTTCGAGCTCACCAGTTTTCGACTATGCTTTGCAGTGCGGCGGTGTGAAGTGCGGTGTGCTTAGTGTGAAGAGATTATAATGTAACCTGTTGAGTTGCGTACTTGTGTAAATAGCAGTATATTGTTACGGAACTTATGCCGGGTTGCTACGCAACTTACGCCGGGCCGCGCTGCGGAGCAAGTGAAGAAGACGAAGGGCGCAGCGGAAGAGAAGATTGGTTTGGTTTGGTTTATTGGGGTTTAACGTCCCAAAGCGACTGAGGCTATGAGAGACGCCGTAGTGAAGGGCTCCGGAAATTTCGACCACCTGGTGTTCTTTAACGTGCACTGACATCGCACAGAACACGGGCCTCTAGAATTTCGCCTTCCAGAAATTCAGCCGCCGCGGCCGGGATCGAACCCGCGTCTTTCGGGCCAGCAGCCGAGCGCCGTAACCACTGAGGCACCGCGGCGGGGCGGAAGAGAAGAGGACGACGAAGGGGAGCGTACTCGAGACTGGGACTGGGTCGACGCTGGCCGTTCACCGTTTCACTGTTTGCTCCCATATACCCGTTCATCCTGTAAATAAACCCATTCCCTACGTCACAACTTGGTGGAGGGGCCGGGTAAGTCGTTCAGGACCCTGCAGAACCTCGACGGAGCAAACGCTTGGCTGGGCTACCCCTTGACCAACCCGACATGGCGAGCCAAGGAAGCGGTCTTTCTTCGGGTACGGCTGGTACTGTTTCGAACGCATGCCGTGAACACCAAGCATCGACCAATTCCTGGCCTCCTCAGCGTGAGCCTACAACGTTTTCCGGCGGCGTGGACGAGGACGTTGAAGATTGGCTCAAACACTACAAACGGATCAGCAAATACAACCGCTGGGACCCAACCATGCAGCTCGTCAACGTGGTTTTTTATCTCACCGGTACCGTGTGGTTCGAGAACCACGAAGAATCCTTCTCCACCTGGGCTAAGTTCGTGGAGGAGATCGCAAAGTGCTTCGGCGACTCCCTTACAAAGAAACGCAAGGCAGAGAACACCCTATCTCAACAAGCACAGTTGCCTGGAGAAACCTCTACGACATACATCGAGGAAGCCTTGCGGCTCTGTCGAATTGTGAACAGATGCATGACCGAGGAGGACAAGGTTGGCCACATTTTGAAAGGAATTGCTGAAGACGTGTATAATTTTCTGATCACCTAGGACACCCTCACCAGCACGTCTGACGTTATTCAGCATTGCCGCACGTTCGAGGCGTTGAAAATGCGGCGAATTGCACCGAAGTTTGGGCGCCTTGCTAATGTTACCACTGTTGCTAGCGTCGACTATTCTACCCATGACGATCTTGCCATGCTCGTCCGCAGGATTGTCGCCGACGAGTTGAGCAAGCAGTTGCAAGGCGTCGGCGTACCACCACCGCCTGTCTATGACGAATGCGCAGTCCAACCACCGCCTTCCGATCCCCAAGCATCGCGGACCTGACCTCCTGTCCATCAGCGGTACTCCGACAGTTACGATCGTGTCTCTGAGCCCCCGTACACCCAGGGTACACCCGTACCCCGTACACCCAACGTGCGTCCTGCAGCTGCCTCCGACTCCCGAGCACCGCCCGCTCCCATCGATACCTACGGTTTTCGTGAGTCGCCGACTTGCTATCATTGCGGCCGCCGCGGACATATCGCGAGGTTTTGCCAACGCCGGGGACCACAGCCTTCATGCTCCTGGACCCGATCTTCGACCAGTTTCCGGGACAACACTGCGTGGAATCAACCAGCCAGTTTCCGGGAGAAGACTGTGTGGAATCAGTCGGCCGGTGTACGGGAAAATGCTGCATGGGTTCAAGCTCCTCCCCGCCACTTCGCTCTGGCGCCTTCCGGAGTGACTCTCCCGCTTCTGACCGTAGCTTCACTCCACCACCGCAGCGACGGGGCCGGTCTCCATCTCCACGCCAGCGCTCTTCTTCGCCCCCGTCGGAAAACTAGCGGGAGCGGCCGATGGGGGTGAGGTCGCAAAACGTTCAGCTTCGCCAATTCCTCCGCCTGCTGTGATGGTGAAAAACAAAGTGCCAGTTAGTGTAAATGGTGTAAATACTCTCGCTTTGGTGGACACCGGTGCCGCAGTGTCTGTAATGAGTTTGTGTTTTTAAAATCGGTTGGGGCCAACGGTTATGTTTGCTTTGGAGCGCAGCGCCAGTTTTCGCGGAGTTGGGGGCGAACATTTGCGACCTGTGGGACTCTGCTATATGCCGGTCGAGATCGTTGGGGAAACGTTTAGGGTCGAGTTCACGGTTTTGGAACGAGCCACGCATGACGTTATTCTCGGTATTGACTTTCTGCGTGAGTGTGGAGCGACGCTCGACTGTGCCACTGGCGAAATTATCCTTCGGCGGAATATTCTGTCTCCTTTAGTTGAAGATTCAGCCGCCCCTGTTAACGACGTATTGTGTGTCGCCAAAGATATACTATTACCAGCTCAGGCGGCAATGTTTGTGCCTGTACGCTGCTCCGCCGACCGATCAGGCATCTGTCGTTTGCTCGTTGAACCCAACCATAACAACGCCGTCAAGAAACATCTCCTTGTGCCCCGTGCGATTGTTGAGGCCGTCGATTGTTGCGCCGACGTGTGGACGGTGAATATTTCGTCGGAGACCGTTTGTATACCTTCTGGCCTCAAGTTGGCGACGTGTGGCTACTATGAAACCCTGGATATTCGGTCCGTGTCTCCTCTCCCGCACCAGAGGGCAGAACAACCCGACTATCACGCCGATATTAACCGCATGATCAACAAATCTCTCTCTAGATCCGAGCAGCGTGCCTTATATGAAGTCCTGACTCACTACGCATCCATGTTCGATTTTGCTCACAAAGCTGATTTGCCTCCTCCGCCGGCATCACGTATGCACCATCAGATAAACACCGGTGACGCAGCCCCTATCAGGCAGAAGCCATATCGTGTGTCCCCAGCGGAGCGGCGGGTAATCAACGAGCAAGTCCGAGACATGCTGGAGAAAGGTGTTATCCAGGAGTCAGCAAGCCCTTGGGCTGCCCCTGTCATCTTGCGGGAAAAAGACAACTCATGGAGGTTTTGCGTTGATTATCGGCGTCTAAATGCCATCACAAAGAAGGGCGTCTACCCTCTGCCGCGCATCGATGACGCCTTGGACTACCTACAATCCGCATCCTATTTCTCGTCGGTGAATTTGCGATCTGGCTATTGGCAGATACCGATGCATCCGGCGGACCGGGAAAAGACCACATTTGTGACTCCTGACGGACTCTACGAATTCAATGGGATGCCCTTTGGATTGTGAAATGCCCCAGCGACGTTCGAAAGATTTATGGACACAATCTTGCGTGGCCTAAAGTGGGAGGTATGCATGTGTTACCTGGACGACGTCATCATTTATGGGACGACATTTCGTGAGCATAACGAACGTCTTGGACTCGTGCTAGACTGCATTCAACAAGCTGGACTAATTTTAAATTCTAAAAAGTGTCACTTCGGCTAGCGACCAACCCTGGGGCGCTATGCCGGAAGGCCCGAGTTTGGCGCTCGCCCGAGTTTCATCCGAGTTTGCGATGACGGCAGTCAGTGAACGAAGATAGCGCGGAACGTGCGCAGGCAGCGGACAATAAAATGTAGAGATAAAGCCACGTAAAGGCGATACAAGCGCACCCTGCGCGCCTGTTTCACACTTCAAACACAATACACTGCGCAATACCAGGCCGCAGCGCTACCTGAAGTTATCAGCGCCATATCAGCAATCGTGAAATCGTGACTTCTCTGCTATCTATCTGCACACTCGCCGCTAGCTGTTCGACACGCCTTTTCGGGCGCGTCAAAGGCGTGTCTTCTCTTTCAGCTCTGTCTGTCTCTCCATTTCCGAAGACGAACAGTGCGCACTAGGTGCACTCTTGTATCAACCCTTTCTCTTCTCTCGAATACGTTAAAAGGCAACAGATAATATTGTGAACATTTTGTTCATTTCTAAATGTATTTTAAAATCTGAATCCAATGAAGCGTTGTCGAAAAGCATAGCTTTAGGAAATTAACAAAGATTTGACACTTTCTGCCGCTAGAGGCGATAGTGAGGCAATTGCTTGCAGCGTGGCTTGCATACGAACTAGAGCGGCAGCCCACCGTGTCGAAAACGAGAGAGCTCCTGCGCTGACACGCCGCCGGTAGCGCTGCCTTCGACTGGAAAGACTGGGCAACTACTACACGCTGAATCTGTCTTATTTTTCGGCCATTGCGATAATATATTTTATTGTGTCGTTTATCAAAATATAACAGTCATGCATCTTCTGGCTTGCATAATAAACAAAAGCAAAAAACTGAGCTTCACTGCACCCCCGCGTCACTGCTGCTCTCTGCAGTGACCTCAGGTGGAGCTCTCCGCTGCTACGGCCGCTGCCGCACCCCGCTATGGCCAACCATTGCTTTTAGTACGCTTTTGGCGAATCTCAGCGGTAGAAATTGGCCGTGCGAGCGGCTGTGATGCGGTGTGAGAAAAAAAAATTGCTGTTTGGCTGTGTTCAATGATTCATTACGTATGCCTGTTGTGTGTGACGCCTCTTTAGTGCACTGCGGATGCGAAGAGCGTGCTACCCAGCGACACAACTCATCCTATGTCATCAGACGCTGACTAAAAGCTGTGAAGGGGGTGGCGCGCGTATCTGCGTAGTATTTGTTAACGTCGCGCACTTCAAGGTTTTGCGGACTGGTTTGGTCACTAACGTCGATCGCCGTTGTACACCGCAGGGACATCGCATTAATATCATTCGGGCAGCTGAGAGATCCTGTTTGTAATAATGGAATCGGACTTATAACAGAGAAAGGTGTTACGGTTGTGAAGTACGCAGTGCTTGCATGCTAGAAATTACAAACACTTTATTGCACTGGGTCTGGAGCAGCGATCGTTTGTCGATCCCAGATGTATTTGACACATTGATGCTGAGCTTTATCACCGATGAAAGGACGGCCAAGCCAAACACCTGTGATGCGATGTTGTTGGAGTAGGACGTGCTCCAAGCACCGGTTCATCGTCGTGCTCCGTGTTTGACGCCTTGCAAGCAGGTGTGACGCGCCTTCAGCGTTGTGCTGTGTCTTACGTGGTTGCAACAGGCTATAGTGTTGTGCAATCTTGGTATGCGAGCGAAGAAATCGGCGGCTTTCGCCACGTTGCGTGTCCTTCGCAGAGGTGCTTAGATTTATCAGCGATGACGTCCGTTTTGCCTGTTATATTTCGATGGTCAACATCGTCGACGTCTGTCAGCAATCAGCACAGCCGCGCAGCATACCTGTAGCCGGCAGGGATGTTGGGAGTGGCCCACCCATAGCGCGTACGCCTATAATTTATGTACGGCACGCCGGGGGCGTGACCAATGGTTTTGATTGACAGGTGAACTCGGAGCTACACTCGTGAACGGTGAAGTGCCCCGAATTCATCTCGGGACTGTCATGGCGGCAGCAGCAGCAGCCTGGGTAATCGCTTCCTCTGAAGGGAAATGTCAGTACGGACGGCTGGACCCGTTTACTGCCTTGGCCGACGACGAATTCTAGCGACCTTTTCGCCTCTCCAAAAAATCGGTACGATGGTTGTGTAAATAGTTAGGCGACGACCCACGCCTGCGGAGAGTGCGTACCGGGCTTCATTCGCTTTCGGTCGAAGAGCAAGTCCTCTGCGCCCTACGGTTCTTCGCGACTGAGAGCTTCCAGGGGAGCGTCGGCGCAGACCGCTTTATTGGACGCCAATAAAGCACTGTGAGCCGCTGTGTGAGGGACATCTCCAACGCGCTTATCGACGCGGCTGTGCAGAAGCGGTGGCTCGCATTGCCCACGACTGCGGCCGAACGTGCGTATGTTGAGGAGCGTTTCCTTCTGCGCGGCGGCATCACAGACGTCGTGGGATGCGTCCACCGGACCTACATTGGCGTAAAGGCCCCTTCGAAGTCGAGCCCTGACATGGTGAAGGCCAACTATTTCACGAGGAAGGCACATTATGCATTGAACATTGCAATCAGTAAAAAAAGATAATTGTTCTCGCCAAGTCCTTTGGGCTATCTCTACAGCACAGTGCCAAAGTCGGTCCCAGACTCTTTTGGCGAAGACTGGATCAGCCGCTAACCGGTTCCACAGAACAATTCATAACATGCCAGGTACCTTAAGAGAGGCCCACAAAAAAAAAGTGGGCTCCTCGGCAACGGCGAAATCGAAAGTTGCAGATGGCCACTTGTTAATCGGGCCACTGCAGAGCACTCACCACTGTGCTAATTAATTAAATCCGACGAATGAATGTCATCTTTCGCACACACCTCTCACTTGCATCTAAAAAGTATAGTCACAATGCTGCAGAATCGGGAAGATAACCGCCACTGCTGACCAAAAGCCGGTGCGAGCTCATTGACAACGAATTTCGGACAGCTCACATTAACGCGGTATGCATGAAATGAACAGATGCATGCAGTTCATTTCAGAACACGGCATAATATTCAAGCGATTCTGAACAAACCGAGTTTTCTCATTCAAGTCACGCGAAATTCAACTTGCGATGAAAAAAAAAATGTGTGCTAAAAAAGTTTCACCATGCGGGATTTGAACCCACGCGCTCCCATTGCCTGTCGACTCTCCGGAGCGACGCGTTAGACCACACGGCCACAGAACAGCGCGGAGTGATACACCTCTCTTTATTTTTTTTGCGTGCTACTTCCGTAGCGTTGCACATGTACCTCGTCGCCATTGGCCGTCAGCTGATCACGGGCGTTGGTAGCGTTCCCTCGCGGTACAAAGCAAAATTTAATAATGCATAAATCACTCCAAAGCGCTTTAAATCCAAATCTTGCACACTATAAAATGCTTATAAAGGTGTATTAAGTGCATTATAAAATTCAACAAACCATGTTTGTCTAATTGCACACGCAGTGCACTTGGTGGAGCGACACACAAATGAAAAGTGCACCGGCGGTTGGCTTACGTGACCCGTTCTTTGTAGACCGCCCAAGAAGCCGATGAGGTGGCGCCGATGTGATGATAATGCACGGAATATATCCAGATAACCCAATGAAGTTGGAGGCGTGACGAGGGTGGGATTTTGTCTAGCTACCATTAGTTCACTCATCTGAGGGCGTCGCCAGAGCTCGGGAAGATTCCGAGTTTCAGCAAACTCGAGCCTTCCAGCATAGCGCCCCTGGTGCTGGGATTCCTCGTCGACCAGAACTGGATTCGGCCGGACCCGCAAAAGATTGCTGCGGTGCGTGACTTTCCGGAACCTCAAAATGTAAAGCACTTGAGGAGCTTTTCGGGCCTGTGCTCGTATTTTCGTGGATTTATCCAAGGATTTGCCCAAATTGCCCTTCCGTTGACTTGCCTCCTGCACAAAGACGCTCAGTTTATGTGGTCCCCAGAATGTGCGTCATCATTCCAACAACTGAAATTCGTGATAACTTCTGGCCCTGTTTTGCGTCATTTCGATCCCGCGGCTCCTATGGAAGTCCACACCGACGCTAGCGGCGTGGGCGTCGGCGCGGTACTCGTCCAGCTTCAGAATGACGCCCAACACGTTGTTGCCTACGCCAGCCGCACTTTAACGAAAGCCGAACGCAATTATACCGTCACAGAAATGGAATGTCTCGCCGTCGTTTTCGCTGTCGCCAAGTTTCGACCCTACCTCTATGGATGCCACTTCAACGTGATCACCGACCATCACTCCCTATGTTGGCTCGTTGGCCTACGCGACCCTTCAGGTCGGTTAGCTCGCTGGGCCTTACGTCTTCAAGAATATGACTTTTCGGTGGCCTATAAGAGCGGCCGTCGCCACGCTGACGCTGACTGTTTATCGCGTTTCCCTCTTCCTTCAACGGCAGTCGGTGAGGACGACCTGGATGACTGCCTAGCCTCTTTGACCGAGACATTTCCGGACCATGTCACGTTCCAATAAGAACAACGCCAAGATCCAGCTTTGAGTGCGCTCTTTGCCAAGGCTCACGTGGCTGTAACTACTACACCCTTCGTTATCCGGGACGGCCTACTTTATAAAAAGAACTACTCAGCTGACGGCACCCGTCTGCTGCTTGTTGTCGCGGCTTCTCTTCGTGGTGCCGTCTTACATGCAATGCATGATGAAATCACCTCCGGTCACCTGGGGTTTGCTCGCACCCTTGCTCGAACCCGACAACGTTTTTACTGGCCAAGAATGTACACAACGACACAGCACTACGTAGCAAGCTGTACTCCCTGCCAACGGCTGAAGTGGTGCAACACACCACCGGCCGGTCTTCTGCCACCGGTAAGGCCACCGAGCTTACCTTTGAGAAAATCGGAATTGACTTGATCGGCCCGTTTCTGAAGTCGTCTGCAGGCGACCGCTGGATTACCGTAGCTGTGGACTACTTGACCCGCTATGTGGAAACTGCTGCACTTGTTTCCGCCAAAGCAGCAGACGTGTCAGAATTTTTGCTTTCCCACGTCGTTCTTCGCCACGGTGCGCCTCGTGCAGTCATCAGTGACCGCGGCCGTCAGTTCACTGCCGACGTTGTTAGTTAGTTAGTTAGTTAGTTAGTTAGTTAGTTAGTTAGTTAGTTAGTTATATTGATTTTAATGGCGAAAAAGCAACTGAGGCTATGATGCGCCAAACACAAGGTTAGAGCTTTTGTTAAGGTGAAGCTTTTTAAAAATACTTAGAGTTTGTTTAAAACGTTGGCTTCCTTGAGAAACCTAAAAATACATGAAATGTCAACCAGTGCTCGATCACCTAAAAGTAACATGGGGTGTAATGGGATGCTTTCCCTCTAAAATGCTGTAAACTTCTGAACCAGTTGTACTGCCACAAGAATCTTGATGTCTCCAATATTTCTCTGAAAGAATTGCCCCAAATATTCGTGTAGTTCTTTTTTTTCTTGCTATTACCATTTTGAGTGCACCTGTCAGTTCTGCTGTCCTTTATTTTCTCCTCCCTGTGTTTGCCTTTATAGTCTCTTTGACCTAATATAGTTCTTTTTTCTTTTACAAGCAGAATGTACTGCTTACTGAACGTACATGTGTCATTCTATGTACAGAACATACGAGTTTTTTGTTACTATTTGTTTGATGTCCTATTCCGCCGCCGTCAATGCTGCACTGTAAGAGGAAGCCAGGACCTCTCAAGCTGTCTATACAGCTTTTTCCCTGGCTGTCCTCGCAACACCTAGTTGCGGAAATAAACCTTCAAACCTTCAAACCTTCAAACCTTCAAACCTTCAAAATATTTCTTTCTTAGTTCTTCTAGTTTTATACATGAAATTAAAATGTTGTTCACTGTGAGTTCAGCACCACACATTTCACAGAGAGGTTTGTTTTGTTTGGTTAGCAGAGAGTTGTGTGTGAGGTTGGTGTGTCCAATGCGGAGCCGACATAAAATAACTTCGGTAAAACGTTCTTGATGCCTACATGATTTCCATTCCCCTAAAATGGGCTTCACAGAATGTAATTTGTTATTTACGTGCTTTTCCATGCAGCCTGACACTTATTTCTCAGTTTACTGTAGATAAACTTTAAGGAATCTCTGTGTGGTATGTTCACTTCTTTTATTTGACCGTTCCGGGCTTGTGCAGCACATACATCTGCTTTCTCATTACACACAATTCCAACATGGCTAGGAACCCAGCAGAATTTAATGTTAGGCTTTTGTTTCGTGATTTTAACTATGTTATGTATGATGTTTCCTATTATGGGTTCAGCATAATTTCTGGAGTGCAGTGCTTTAAGCATACGCAGGGAATTGGTGTAGATGATGCTATTTTTGATGTTCTCTCTTACTATTTTTTCTACAGCTACAAAGACGGCATAACACTCAGCAGTAAAAACTGAGGCGCATTCTGGTAGTCGCATGATCTGTTTATTATTTTCTTGGATCACTGCACTTCCAACGTGACTCTCTGTTTTTGAGCCGTCAGTATAAAATTCAATGTACGTGTCATACTTTTCTTGCAGTGCAAAGAATTCCAGCAATATGTACTCGTTTGGTGTTTGCTTTTTATCTAAATGTGTCATTGTGAAGTCACATACTGAAGGCAGGCTGTACCATGGTGGCAAATATTCATTCCTTTGTGCGATATTCGGTAAGAAATCTAGTACTGTTAGCTCTTCGCATTTGTCTTTAAAGCGCAGTAGTAATGGCCTGATAGAATGTGGTTTGTTGATGAATAATCTTTTAGATGGGCACTTGGTGACAATTGGATGGCAGAGATGTTTCGGAAGAGAACGGATATTTAAGACGTATGTGCATGTAAGGGCGATTCTTTGATCCTCAAGAGCGGCTTCATTAGTTTCAACGTAAAGGCTGGCTACTGGTGATGTTCTGTATGCTCCAGATGATAGGCGCAGACCAAGATTATGAATGGGGTCCAATCTTTTTAAGTAGGACGCTCTTGCCGAACCATACACTATGCACCCGTAGTCCAGCTTGGAGCGCACCAGAGAGCGATATATTTGTAAAAAGGCTTGCTCTATCGGACCCCCACCGTTTTCGTGAGAGCACTTTTAAGATATTGAGGGCTTGAGAGGCTTTCTTTTTAAGGTTGTTAATGTGTGGTAGAAATGTGAGTTTCCTGTCGAAAGTTACGCCTAAAAATTTGTGTTCTTCTTTAATTGGTAGCGCAGTGTGATTCAGGTATAGATTGGGATCGACCTGTAGGCCTCGTCGCAATGAAAAAAGAACAGCTACTGCCGGTCCGAGCCAAAATGCCGGTCCGAGCTTCGGTCATCCAGACAGCGATCTCGCGCCGCGCGCTAGCGGAGCGGCGGCCGCCGCTGCTCATCTTCCTCTTTACAATCACCCCCGGGCTGAAGGCGAAGCCATCCTGGCTATAGTCAGGGAGACGACAAGACACACGGGTCATAGTACGGCTTCAGGCGTGACACATGAACAGTCTCGCGGCTGCGTCGGCGTTGATCTGTGGAGGGTGTCACCGGGTCGACAATGTAGTTGACCGGGAAAGCGCGCTCTACGATGCGGTAAGGTCCGTGGTACTTGGGGAGAAGTTTGGAGGAAAGGCCACGTGAGGTAGACGGCACGTGAAGCCAGACGAGAGAGCCGGATAGAAAACTGTCATCAGTGTGGCTTGTGTCGAAACGGAATTTTTGACGCCCCTGCTCGCCGGATGTTAACGACCGAGCGAGCTGACGGCACTCCTCGGCATGTTTGGAAGCCTCCGAAATAGTGGTGTACTCAGACACGTCGGGCCGGTAAGGAAGTACTGTGTCGAGTGGTGAGGAAGGTTCTCGCCCGTAGAGGAGAAAAAACGGCGAGAAGCCGGTGGTGGTCGGCGTGGCGGTGTTGTAGGCGTAGGTGATGAACGGCAGGATCCGGTCCCAGTCGGAGTGGTCGGAAAACACGTACATCGACAGCATATCGCCCAAGGTGCGGTTAAACCGTTCCGTCAAACCGTTAGTCTGAGGATGGTAGGCCGTGGCGGTATGGTGAGTGATCTTACACTGTTTGAGAAGAGATTCCACGACCTCGGACAGAAAGACGCGCCCACGGTCGCTCAGCAGTTCCCGGGGCGCTCCATGGCGAAGAATGAAGTAATGCAAGATGAAAGAGGCAATGTGTGGTGCCGTAGCAGCAGGAAGAGCCGCGGTTTCGGCGTAACGCATGAGGTGGTCGACGGCTACAATAACCCAGCGGTTGCCAGCAGCATGCAGTGTAAGGAAGGGGAACGTAGAGGTCAATCCCAACTGTGTCAAAAGGACGGGAAGGGCAAGGGAGAGGCTGCATCTGGCCGACTGAGTGGTGAGGAGCCGGCTTGCGACGTTGACAGTCAGGGCACGAGCGGACGTATTTGCGGACGTAGGTGGACATACCGCGTCAATAAGAGCGGAGACGGAGTCGCGTGTATGTTTTAAAGGCGCCGGCATGAGCAGACTGCGGGTCGTTGTGAAACAGGGCGCAGAATGTCGACCGCAGATGGGCAGGGACGACAAGCAACCACTTCCTGCCGGTAGGGACGTAGTTGCGGCGGTACAATAGACCATCACGAATGGCGAGGTGAGCAGCCTGGCGGCGTAGGGTACGAGGCACGGGTGCCGCCGAGGAATTTGAGAGAAAACGTACAAGCGAAGATATCCAGGGGTCCTTATTTTGCTCGCTGCCCATGGTATCTTTTGAAAACGACAGCGAAGCGCAACCGGTTGGCGAGTGGCAGACAACGTCTGGCGGCAGTGGAGAGCGGGACAATGCGTCGGCGTCGTTATGTTTTCGGCCGGAGCGATAGATGACACGGATATCATACTCCTGTAGGCGTAGGGCCCAGCGAGCGAGGCGGCCTGTAGGGTCTTTCAAGGAGGCCAGCCAGCACAGGGAATGATGGTCCGTGACGATATCGAAAGGGCGGCCATAAACGTAAGGGCGAAACTTTCCGATCGCCCAAACAATCGCCAAGCATTCCTTCTCGGTTACTGAGTAGTTGGATTCCGCTTTTGTCAGTGCACGGCTCGCGTAGGCAACGACATACTCGGGAAATCCGGGTTTACGTTCCGTAAGGACAGCGCCGAGGCCAACGCCACTGGCATCGGTGTGGATTTCAGTGGGAGCAGTGGGGTCGAAGTGGCATAAAATGGGAGGCGCTGTGAGCAGCCGGCGTAAGGTGATGAAGGCATCGTCGCAGTCAGGTGACCAATCGGACAGGTTGTTGGCGCCCCGAAGAAGGTTCGTAAGTGGTGCGATGATAGAGGCAAAATTTCGAACGAAACGTCGGAAATAAGAACACAGGCCGAGAAAGCTGCGAAGTTCCTTCTGAGTCGACGGCTTGGGGAACTCAGCGACGGCACGAAGTTTGGCTGGGTCAGGAAGCACGCCGTCCTTAGAGACGACGTGACCCAAAATGGTCAGTTGGCGGGCGCCAAAGCGACACTTTTTGAGATTAAGTTGGAGCCCCGCGGCAGTTAAACATGTCAACACGTGCTCCAAGCGGTGAAGGTGCGTCTCAAAATCAGGCGCGAAGACAACAATGTCGTCTAAGTAGCACAGGCACGTGGTCCACTTCAGGCCGCGTAAAATGGAGTCCATCATTCGCTCCAAAGTCGCTGGGGCATTACAAAGGCCGAAAGGCAAGACGGTAAATTCGTACAGGCCATCTGGTGTAACAAAAGCCGTCTTGGCACGTTCAGCCTCCGCCACAGGGACCTGCCAATACCCCGAACGCAGATCTAAAGAAGAAAAGAACTCCGCGCCTTGGAGGCAGTCAAGGGCGTCATCGATTCGCGGCAGCGGGTAAACGTCTTTGCGGGTGATCTTGTTAAGCCGCCGATAATCGACGCAAAATCGTATTGTGCCATCTTTTTTCTTCACTAGAACCACAGGAGAGGCCCATGGACTACTGGATGGTTGATTCACGCCTCGGTGAAGCATGTCGTCCACCTGAGTGTTGATAATCTGGCGTTCGGCTGCCGAAACTCGGTACGGGCGTTGACGAAGCGGCAAGTGGGCTCCGGTGTCGATCTCATGGGTCACGGTAGACGTGCGGCCGAGTCGGATTTGAGCCACGTCGAAAGAAGAGCAAAACTGGTTCAGTAGGGGAAGTAGTCGGGCGCGTTGCGGTGTGGCAAGACTGGCGTCGACGGAATGGGCAAAGGCATCGTCTGTGGCCACAGCGGGAGATGCGGGCAAAGTAAGAGAATTAGTAGCAAGAGAACATGATTCGGCGCATCGTTCGGGATCGAGCAAAGAGTCGACGGGCTGAATGTGGCCAAGGCATTCGCCACGGAGAAATATGCAGGGGCTCAAAAAAGGGTTCGAGATCGGGATCAGGCTGCAGCCGTCTTGAACAGTGAGCACAGCGAATGGCACAGGCAGACCGTGTCGAGAGATGAAGACGTCGGATGGTGTAAAGACGACGGCGCCGTCAGATGCGGTGAGGCAGGAGACAAGGACAGGAACAGATAAGCACGGAGGAATCTCGATGTCGTCAGCCACAGACAGTTTGCCCCACGAAGATGACGTATCAGGCGAGGTAGCACTGCACGGAAGAAGTTCGAGCTCGGCACGAGCGCAGTCAACGAGGGCGTCATGTTGGGAAAGAAAGTCCCAACCTAAAATAATGTCATGCGAGCACGATGAGAGAACGACGAATTCAACAGTATGTAAGGAACCGTGAATGATGACCCTGGCTGTGCAGGCGGCTAAAGGCGAGATTCGCTGCGCATTAGCTGTATGAAGCGAAAATCCGGATAACGGCGTCGTCACTTTGCGAAGTTTGCGGCACAGTTGCTCATTCATCCCAGAAACAGCAGCGCCAGTATCAACAAGCGCCAAGGCGGTGTGGCCCTCCACAGAAACGTCGAGCACATTCGCTGGGGACAAACGAGGCCTTGAACTTGTCGCCGAATACGCAGTTCTTGCCTCGGGAACTGCGGCAACTAGTTTTCCTGGCGCATAGGGGAATGAGGACGCAGTGGCGAAACAGAACGGCGCCGCGGGGATGGCGAACGGCGGCGAGAATACGGGCGGCGATCGGAGGCATCAATCTGTTCGGCAGCCGACGGACGTGGCGGGGGCTGTGGTGCCGCGTAGACGTAGGTCCTGGGGTCATCCACGGGTGGTGGCAGACGGCGTCGGCACAGGCGCGCAACGTGACCAGGGACACCACATGCGTAGCAAATGGGAAGGTTGTCACGGGTGCGCCAAGGGTTGACGCGAGCAGGAGGTGGTCGGGTTGGAAAGGCAGGCGGCGGCGTCGGAGGATAATACGGAACAAGCGGCTCGGCTCTTGGTTTTCGGACGGCGTCGGCGTATGTGAGCGGCGCTGCAGCGGAAACCGGCGGACGAACAGGTGGTAGCGCTTCGGTCACTTGCTCGCGAATCACAGTTTGTAGGGTCGGATCCAGGTTGGAGGGAGGCCCCTGCACGCCGTGAAGAAGTGACAGCTGTCGAGCCACTTCCTCACGTACAAAGTCTTTTATCTGGTCAAGCAGCGGGCTGTGAGAGGTTGTCACAGCGAGGCTGGAAAGCGAGTCAGGCTGCACGGAAGGTGGTAGCACCACAATGCGCTGCTTGCGGAGCTCATCGTAGCTCTGACACAGGTTGAATACTTCGGCAACGGTGGTAGGGTTCCGGGCGATAAGCATCTGAAATGCTTCCGTTTCGATGCCTTTCAGGACACGTTTAATCCGGTCCGCCTCGGTCATAGACGAGTCTACCCTTGAACAGAGGTTGATGACATCCTCGATATAACTCGTGAACGATTCTCCCTGCAGCTGGGCTCTCAGTCGCAGGCGCTGTTCAGCGCGCAGCTTGCGTACTGCAGGGCGCCCAAAGATTTCAGAAAAGGCTCCTTTGAAGGCAGACCAGGTGGTAAAGTCTGCTTCATGGTTCCTGTGTCATAGGCTGGCCACGTCCGAGAGGTAAAACACCGCGTTGTTCAGTTTCATGGCGTCGTCCCACCGGTTGTGCCGCTCACCCGCTCGTAGGAGGCAAGCCAATCCTCCACGTCGTGATCATCGGACCCGGTAAAAATGGCTGGGTCTCGCTGTCGGAGAGCGCCAGGGCAAACGACGGGCGTAGGCGAAAGGGAAGATGACTGGCTTGCGTCGGTGGACATGGCTGGAGCGATCGTTCTGCTGCGAAGCTCCAGGACGTTGGCCAAAGGCCGCACCTCCACCAAATTGTAGCAGGATTTCCGGGGAAAGTAACTGAGCGACAGCTAGCCAAAATGCCGCTCCGAGCTTCGGTCATCCAGACAGCGATCTCGCGCCGCGCGCTAGCGGAGCGGCGGCCGCCGCTGCTCATCTTCCTCTTTACAATACCTTATTTAATTATTGCAGTGTGAGAGGCTGGTTGTAATCCTCATGTATACCTGCTCCAGATGGGAATTTTTATTTTTCAGCTATTGCTTTGTGTTTCTGAAATGTGTTTGTGTAACTGGAAGAGCTTGAGATCTCAGCAAAATGCTCGCCCAATATGTTGGCCTGTTCTTCTAAAGATGTTTGTGTCCCGGGTGCTGTCAAGAGAGGAAGTGTGAAAGGGGTATGGTCACCAGTAAATTTACGAACTTTTTCCCACATTTTCTTTGATGTTATTGAACTGCTTATTGAGCAGACATATTTCTGCCAAGAGGTTTTCTCTGCATTTCTTCGCACATACCGCGCTCTGACTTTTGCCTTCTTAAAGGTAAGTTCTCTGCAGTGGGATATCGACGCAAAGCGCTCCAGGCTTTGTTTTGTTGTTTTTTTTGCTAATGTGCATTCTTGTGTCCACCACACTTTATGTTTCTTTTGTGCAAGTCCTGTTGTTTGTGGTATAGCGAGTGTTGCGGCCGATATTATGCATTCAGTAAACTGCTCATTAATTTCATCTGTGCTGAGGTGGTCACAAAATTCCTTTTCCAGAGTGGCACTTTTTGTAAAAAGGGACCAGTCAGCGAGCTGAATTTTCAAGCGCCGTGGCCTTGTGGGGATGATTCGAGTGGACGATGAGAGCCTGATGTCGGTAGGTAAGTGATCGCTGCCCATGGGGTCATTTAAAACGTCCCATTTAAAATCGTTAAAAAGTAATGGTGATGCGAAAGCTAAATCGAGAGAGCTCATTTTTGCTGAGCTTGGACAGCAATATGTGGCTTTTCCCGCATTTAAAAGACAGACATTATTCGAAAGTATAAAATCTTCAACTGTTTGGCATCTAGAGTCACACCGTTCACTTCCCCAAAGCGGAGAGTGAGCGTTAAAATCGCCAACTACCAGAAATGGCTCCGGTAGTTCATCGATCAGGCCTTCTCAGGACGTTCTACGTCCGCCGCTTATGAACGTGGGTGGCGCTGATGAACACTCTCAAGGTTAGGTTACTTGTAAACATAAATACCCCAGAAAGCAGAAGGTTTGACAGCCGTCGCCGTAGCTCAGAGGTACAGCACCGGACGCGTAATTCGGAGGTCGTGGGTTCGGATCCCACCGGCGGCACGTGGTTGTTTTTTCCTCTGCTTTTCTAATCAGTTAGGTTTAAGGGATAACATATTCAGTAATATTCTAAATTGATCAACACCACAAAATAAATAAAGTAATTAAAAAAATATTCCCCTGTGCCCCTTGGTTTCTGTGGCTGTTGGCTTCTGGCATGTTAATGTGATGTGTGGGGGAAGATATACAGATCATATTGTTATGGTTTTGTAGCTGATGACGTTAACCGCAACCGCCTCAAGTTTTGTTTTCAGTTTGATTTCTTGAGCCAAGACGCCGTTTTGAATTACGATTGCGACGCCTCCCGAGAGTCTGTTTGCATGCTCGCGATCACGTCTAAAAGTTTTATAATGTTTTAAGATATTTGAATGTTGTGGACCAAGATTGGTCTCTTGAAGACATAAAGCTAGAGGCATCACTGACCCTAGAATATGTGTTATATCACTGTAGTTTCTCAACATTCCTCTACAGTTCCATTGAACCACAAATGTCATGTTTGTGTTTTTGGGTGGGAATGGAACGGAAGGAATTTACTGTTCTGGGCCCGTTACCGGGGTTCTATCTTTTCTTCGCTCGAGAGAGCCGGTCCGCCGCTGCAAAGCGGGCGGAGTGGGAGTTGTATCCATCACCTCACTAGAGGTGCTGGAGGACCGCGAAGCCGCGGATGTGTTGGTGTCGGGGCTCCCCCGACGGGGCGAAGTCCTGCGGGATGCTGACCCATGGGCCGGCACTCCCTGGCTTGGAGTTGGTATAGCAGCTTTCGCTGTCCCTGCCTGGGGCGTGGGTGGCCCTGCTACAGGCACAGTGAAACTGGCCTCGGCAGGTGCCGGAGTGCTGTGTGGTGCTACGCCCCTGCGCGCCATATCAGCGAAGTTTGGTTTTGCTGAGGAGGAGAATGTATTTGTAAGTGCAAAATGCCTTCTGGCTTCTTTAAATGAAATGTTTTCTTTGGTCTTTATGGTGATGATTTCTTTCTGCTTTTTCCAGGACGGACACGCCCTGGAGTACGCAGCATGGTCTCCTTCGCAGTTTGCGCAGCGTAGTGCTGCGTCACATTCCTCAGACTGGTGGTCCTTTGATGCGCATTTCGCGCAGGTTTTGCGGCCGCGGCAGCTCTGTGAGCCATGGCGAAACTTCTGGCAATTTAAACAGCGACGGGGATTGGGTATGTAGCGCCTTACGTTGACTTTCAGGTATCCTACTTCGATTGTTTCGGGCAGGCTGCTGGTGTTAAATGTAAGGACCATGTGTTTAGTGTCTATTTCCTTGTTATCCTTGCGGATTTTGATCCTGTGGACGTCAATTACATTTTGGTCGGAGAGTCCTTGAAGCATTTCGGTTTCTGTTAGGTGGATAAAGTCAGCCTCTGAGATAACGCCTTTGACTGAGTTGAGGGATCGGTGGGGAGTCACGGAGACAGAGATGTCCCCTATAGAAGCAATGTTTACGAGTTTCGAGCACTGGATGCTCTCGCGTAGTTCAAGGAGTAGGTCGCCGCTGGACATGTTGGATACCTTGTAGCCAGGCCCTAAGGTATCTGTTAGGCATTTGGTAACAAGAAATGGGGATATGATTCGGGCTTGCTTTTCTTCACAGTTACTGTGTATAACACGAAATTTTGTGAAAGTTGGTTTCTTTTTCGTGAAAAAGTCTGCTCCTTCGTTCCGCCCTCTTTTGAGAGAGCGATCAGGTTAGGAAAGGGGGGAGCCATAAAAAATTGATGTTTTTCGGTCATGGTGCCAGCCACCCACCTTGGAGTCCAACAAGGGGACGCGACAGGAACTTGAAAGAAAGTCCTGTCCACGCCAGCTGTACACCTTAACTATAACCTAATATGACTCAACTCAGGGTAGTTGGTTACACACGGTTAACCCTCGCCGCCAGGACAAAGAGGAAAAAACGAAGAAGAGACGAGGATACAGGAAAGTTGTAAGAAAGGAAATAGGAAAGTGAAAGATAGAGGGGAGGACAGGAAAAGGCGACTGCCGATTTCCCCCGGTCGGGTCAGGCCGGAGGTGCCGTCTACAGGAAGCTGGGGCCAAAGTGGTGTGTTGCCTCCGCCGAGGGGCCTTAAAGGTCCAAACGCTCGGCATTGGCTCAACCACCAGGATCCCCTTTTCCCCGGACACGGCGATGCGACGCACGGCTAAGCGCGGATGCTCGGGTCCGTGGTGAGGCATTGCTCACCATCATCCCCCTGCGGGGATGTCCCTGCTGATGCTCGGGATACCCCGTGGTGTCGCCACTCACCAATGCCTGCATGCTGCAGACGCCCCCCTGCGGGGACTGCCGACGTTGTAGAAGCACTACTCCGGCTGTGCGGCTCCGAATACCGCCATTCTACGCCCTACCATCCCCAGACGAATGGGTTGACAGAGCGCGTCAACCGGACTCTGATCAACATGATATCCATGTACGTAGCATCAGACCACAAGAATTGGGACGCCGTGCTGCGATTTGTTACGTACGCCTATAACACAGCGAAACACGAGGTCACGGGATTCTCCCCTTTCTTCCTGCTCTACGCACGCCTCCCGCGGACCTTCTTGGACACTACTATGCCATTCTCCGGACATGAGGACATCACCCTCTCGCAACACCTCTGCCGCGCTGAGGAAGCCCGTCGACTTGCTCGTTTGCGAACCATCACAGCTCAAGGCCGCGCCAAGGCTCGGTATGACGATGCGCATAAGGCAGTGACCTACTCACCCGGAGATCTCGTTTGGCTTTGGACACCATTACGTCGTCGGGGCCTGTACCAGAAATTCCTTGGGAAGTACGCCGGGCCCTTTGGCGTTATCAGCCGGCTGAGTGATGTCACCTATGTTATCGCGGAAGTGACCTCGGCGAATCGCCGCTCACGAAAGGCAGAGGTCACTCACGTGGCTCGACTGAAGCGCTGCCATCCTAGGTCTTAACTCGCTCGGGGCCGAGCTTCGTCTGCCCGGGGAGAAGTGTTACGGAACTTATGCCGGGTTGCTACGCAACTTACACCGGGCCGCGCTGCGGAGCAAGCGAAGAAGACGAAGGGCGCAGCGGAAGAGAAGAGGACGACGAAGGGGAGCGTACTCGAGACTGGGACTGGCTCGACGCTGGCCGATCACCGTTTCACTGTTTGCTCCCATATCCCCGTTCATCCTGTAAATAAACCCATTCCTTTCGTCACAATATGATGTGACGGGACCAGTTTTCGCAGGTCCCATAGCAACCATCTTACTCCCTTGCTAAGCAGCTGGTGAAGTCGCTGCGCGGAACGCAGTAACAGCGCGATTTGCTTAGTAGGTATGAAAGCCTGCGCGTTATTCGATGGGAGTTGTGCAGCGTTCGGAAGCACGTTCGCAAGAGCGGCGCCGAAAGGTAGTCTTGCTCGAAGAGGCGTGGGGTGCATCTCCACTGGCCGGCGTTTCCCAAAACGGGCTCGTCATTTTCTTCCCGGTGGGCGCACAATGGCACCTGCCATCTTGGCCTCCTCCCCATCTTGCGCCAGCTGTGACGGCCGCTCTCGCGATACACAACCGTCGTCACCCGCGAAGTTTCAGTTCCGCTCAGCTGTTTTCGGAGGCGACCGTCCTTGGATATCCTTTGATCGCTGCGTGGTCCTTCAGCGGCCCATCTCCCTGCCCCCGCGCTGCTACTCAATTACGTGCACCTCGGGAAGCGCTCGGTTTTTTTCCCGTGCCTCTTCTCAGTGACCGCCGCGCGCCACAACCTAAGTCGCTCGCCCTGTGGAGCTAGTTGGCCCTGAGTTGGGTGTGTGCGGCCCCTCCTCAGCACCTAAGAACGCCCGTTTTATGGATTGCCGCATCTTTTCAAACAGTTCCTCGTACCGTTCGGACGGCGGCTCCGCGCTCTGCGACCGCGTGGCGCGGGCACAACGGAGTCAGCCAGTGCTTGACTTATTTGATGCTGTCAGTGATAGCCACAGCGACGGTTTTAAAGCACAACTCTTAGGTGCCTGTTCGTGGATTCCGCGCCGTAGCCGTCGGCGTAGTCGGCGTAACGAGCCACCTCTCAACCGTGGCGTGCAGCAACAGAACGAAACACCACCTGTCACTGCGAGAGTGGAGGAATGGAAAACTTGAAGATGGCTGCCACTGGAATGTCCCTAAGGGTGGCAATTCATTATCATCATCATCAACCTGACTACGCGCACTGCAGGTCAAAGGCCTCTCCGATATCTCTCCAATTAACCCTGCCCTGTGCCAGCATCAGCCTCTTATGACCGGGCCTGCAGGGACTTTAAGACGCCATCCGCCGGTAGAGCCGTTGATCGAACACCTGGTGGCGGCGCAGCATTGATGACCCTTTGGAGCACCCGATGGAATTTTCTATAACCTATAGTGAACGTGGCCGGCCTGCTACCTACGGACATCTAGGGACACTGGAATGCCTCACGGGTATTGTAAGGCCTGCGCCAGACACCCGAGTGTGGACTCGTGGTAGACTCGTGATGGACTCGTGTGGCGTACGATGTCCACGTTCTTCCCTGTTGATGCTGAGAGGCGCCTCGACGCTCTCATTTATTTGCAAAATAATATACATATAAACGTTTGTTCGTTCTTCAAGGAGTCACTACTAACTCCGGCTTCCTCAGCGCGTTCAAATCCATGGTCGTTTCAGGCAAGCACTTCTATTTACTCATGCTGCGGTGAAGGGGCCATTTAAAACACCCACACCTTCAACAAGCCTTTGCATCGAGTGGAACAGACGACGACACGTCGTGTGTCACTTGCTGGGCAAAAGTGAGCCTCAGCGTTTATTCAGCACTGGTTTCATACACGATGTGAACAGGCGGGTAACGCCCTTATAACATGGGGGAGTATCTTGCCATGAACACAGAGCGCGCTACATGCTGAGCAGATTAGATGCAGATTACGATACATCCCTCTTCGTAAAGCGAAAAAAACGAAGGACAATGAGCGCTTTTTGCTTGGGAGAACAAAAAAAAAAGTTAAAGAATCACTGCACATCAAGACTACAGCAAAGATCAGAGCACTGAATACAGTCACGGCACTTGTTGAAAGTTCGCGTCATACATTAAGCGCCGAGGTGGTCTGCGTTGTCTTGTAGTCCTTCTTGGAGCAGCTGCTTGTTGCGGAACTGTCGGCACAATGCTCGCTGTGCTGTTTGGACTTTGCGCCGCCTCTGGGTCGTGTTGTGTGCTGGCAGGGGCAGCGTATTCTTGAAAATCACCTTCGTCGTCGTGAGGACCGCTAAGGCGAACGAAAAGATTCCCTGGTTGGCAGCAGATGCTCGAGGTTGCGTCGCAAGAGTTGACCGTTTCGCCGTTTTTGAGTGGTGCGAGTGGCCCTCTTGAGTAGTCTTTTTGCTGGCGTTTGTCAAGCCGCCGGCTTTGTCCGACCTGAACGGCTGGTAGAGTTGTTCGCAGCGAGCGTCCCTGTAATATTTCGGATGGTGACCAGCCGCATTCCAGTGGAGCTGACCTGTAAGCGAGAAGACCAAGCCAAAAGTCTTGTTTAGCTTCAGTTGTTTCCTTCAAGATTCTCTTGACTACTTGTACCCCCTTTTCGGCGAGTCCGTTGGAGCGGGGAAAATACGGGCTTGAGGCCACGTGTTTGAAATCGTATACTTTTGAGAACATGGCAAATTCTCTACTGGAAAACTGAGGCCCGTTATCAGTGCATACCTCTACAGGTATGCCATATTTGGAAAATATGGCACTTGCTGCATCTACAGTAGTTTTTGCTGAAGTGTCTACGAGCTGTTGGACTTCGGGAAAATTGGATAGGGCATCATAAATGCACAAGTATGACCGACCTGCGTGGCTAAAAATGTCCATGCCGACGCGGTACCATGGTTGGTCTGGAACCGGACGCATAATCAAAGGCTCTTGCGGCAACTTGTAAGCGTACGTTTTACATACAGAACATGCCTGTACAAACGTCTCGATATCAGTGTTCATTCCTGGCCAGAACACCAGGCGCCGTGCCCTTTCTTTGCACTTGTTAATTCCCATGTGGCCTTGATGAATTCTTGCCAACATATCGCGCCTCATACTGGCCGGAATGACAATCTTACAGCCTTTCAAGAGAACCCCTTTTACTTCCGATAGCTCAGCGGAAAAAGGCTTGAGCGGTCCTTCAATTGGTTGCCCGTTCTCCAGGTGCTTTAGTACAGCGGCGAGCTGCGTTTCCTTCCGTGTCTCGGAAGCCAGTTCTTTCCACGTGGTTTCACTGACAAGAGAATCGACCACACTTACTGCGTGCACTTCGACGTCGTCGTCGTTGTCTGCGTTATCTGCTGCGCCCTTAACGGAAGCCCTGTACAGCATGTCCGCCAATAGAAGCTGTTTTCCTGGAACATAATGCATGAAAATGTCATAGCGTAGCAGGCGCAAAAAAAATCGCTGCAGTCTTGGCGGCATGTCACCGATCGCCTTCTGCGAAATGGAGATCAATGGACGATGGTCAGTCTCAACGACAACCTTCCGCCCATACATGAAATGGTGAAATTTTTCGCAGCCGAAAACTATAGCCATTGCTTCCTTTTCAATTTGTGAATAGCGTTGCTGTGTATCTGTAAGCACTCTGGAGGCGTAAGCAACCGGTTTCCATGCACCGTTGTGATACTGCAGCAAGGCAGCACCGATTCCGTTTTGTGACGCATCGCATGATAACCTGGTTTCTTTTTCAGGGTCAAAAACTGAGAGCAAGGGCTGCTTGCTAACGCTGTCGCACAGCGCTCTCCACTCTTTTTCGTGATTTGCCGACCATTCGAAAACAGTCTTTTTTTAGCAAGCTTCTGAGAAGCGTTGTCCTTTCTGCTAGTGCTGGCAAAAACTTTCCGAAATAGTTCACGACACCCAGCATGCGTTGAACGGCTAGTTTATCACTAGGGGGTGGCATTTGCAACATGCACTCAACATGGGATGCATTTGGACGGATTCCTTCTTCGTGTATCAGGTCGCCCAGGAATTCAATTTGTTGAACGCCAAACTCGCACTTGTCTGGATTGAACGTAAGGCCCGCACGTTCTGCCGCTTCTAGCGCTGATCTGAGACGTTGGTCGTGCTCTTGTTGGGAATTGCCCCACACGAGTATGTCATCGACATACACTCTAACGCCAGGAAGCGCGTCAAAAATTTCACTTAGGGTTTGCTGAAATACTTCGGACGCTGATGATATTCCGAAAGGCAGTCGCAAAAATCGATAGCGGCCGAAGGGTGTCGCAAAAGTGCATATCCTAGACGTCTCGTCATCTAAGGGAATTTGGTGAAACCCTGCGTTTGCATCTAGGCGGGTGAATACTCCTGCGCCGGCCAGCTCGGCCTCTATGTCTTCCCGCCTCGGCATCGCGTAGTGCTCGCGCTTGAGGCACTCATTTATTTTCCTGGGGTCCATGCAGACTCGCAGCTTCCCGTCTTTCTTACGATAACAAGGGGACTCACCCAGTCTATTGGCTCAGTGACTTTTGCAATTATTCCGGCTTGCTCCATACGTGACAGCTCGTCCCGAAGTGGCTCCTCTAAAGCCAGTGGTACTCGACGAGGTCTCTGAACCACTGGCGTGGAGTTCTTGCGAAGCACTATGTGGTATACTCGTTTGACGCAGCCGGTGCCAGTGAAAAGGTGACGAAAGGTGGCAACCACTTCTTCAGAGCTGTTTTGCGACACGCTGTTTACGCGTGAAATCAGTTCCAGTCGTTCACTCGCCTCAAGTCCTAGGATTGCTTGGCGCCCCTTTCGTGCCACGAAAAAGCTCAGCATGGCAATGCAACCATTTAGAGAGACTTCGGCCCGCATGACGCCAATGTGATTACATCTCCGCCGTAGGAGCGTAAAATCGCACTGCTGGGGTACAGGGGCGGCTGTGGGTTCATTTTGGCGTATAATCCAAAGGCAACAAATTTGCCTGCGATTCAGTGTCAACCTTTAACTGAACTGCCACGTTCTTGATTTGGACTTCCACCGTCCAGTCATGCTTGCTGGACACGTTCCTTGCGGATACGTCGAGAATCTCGAAATCGTCTTCGCCGCTTTGCAACTCGCCAACAACTGCCGTCGCTTTACAACATCTGGCAAAGTGGTTTTTCCGCTGACATCTCCGGAACGTTTTTCCAAAGCAGGGCACCTTCTTGGGGAGTGTTTTCCGCCGCAGTTTCGGCAGTCATAACGTGTCTGTTCTCGGCTTTCGCGGCTCGTGCTAGTCCTGCTGATAGGATGCACTTGGTGTTCCTGGTTCCACATTTCCTTGTGAGTTGCTGATGCTTCAGCTGCTTTACATGCTTGTTCTGCTTTCTGCAGGGTCAAGTTGTTGTCCCTGAGGAGCTTTTCACGTACCGTGTCGTCATTTATCCCGAATACAATTTGGTCCCTCACCATCGATTCCGCCAAAGCACCAAAGTTGCAAGCAAGTGCTTGATTCTTCAGGTCTCGTAAGAAATGCTCCACTGGTTCGCCGGCAGCTTGGATTCTTCTCCTGAATATGTACCGCTCGTGAACCTCATTGGTCTGTGCAATGCAATACTCATCAAATTTTTTCACCACTGTGGCATAGTCGTTGTTCTTCTCGCCTTCTGCAAACGTGAAGGTGTTAAAGACTTCAATGGCCTCTGCGCCCGCGACGGTCAAAAGCAACGCTGTCTTCTTGGACTCAGTCCGAGGTTTTTCTGCGACCTCTGACGCCGTGAGGAAAATTTCAAACCTTTGTTTGAAGAGCTGCTAGTTCTTGCGCAGGTCGCCTGTTGTAAGGAGCGGCACCGGTGCTTTGAGGAAATCCATTTTCCGCCACAGGATCGCTGGTCTTCACGCGTCGTGCAGGAAGTGCATTGCCATGCTAACCACTTCTGTCACCATGCATCCAGTGGAACAGACGACACCACGTCGTGTGTCACTTGCGGGGCAAAAGTGAGCCTCAGCGTTTATTCAGCATTGGTTTTATACACGATGTGAACAGGCGGGTAACGCCCTTATCACATGGGGGCGTATCTTGCCATGAACACAGAGCGCGCTACATGTTGAGCAGATTAGATACAGATTACGATACAGCCTTCAGGAGCATCCCTTCCTTGTCGGAGGGTGAGCCTCGTCCTTAGCGTCCCTCGAGGCAAATCATCTGGATGGCGGCGGCGGGAACCTCTAACCGGTGCTGGTGAGCGCTCGACTTTCCATAAGGCTCTGCCAGGTCTTGGGACGGATGATGAAGTTTAGCCCAAAAGGGTAGATGGGTGGCTGCTTTGTGAAGGCGTGTGTTTTTAAAGCGCAAGCTTTACTACTTACACTTTCAAGCCTTTGCCGTGACGCGGCGGTGCCGCCATTGACCTTTCGCATGACCTCTGTGTGACGTCACGCCGAAGAGCTGGGCGACCATCTCGCGCCGTCTGCGAGTAGTGGCGGTGCCACCACCGGCGGCCTTAGATTAGATTGGATTAGATTAGATTAGATTAGATTGGATTAGATTGGATTAGTTTGGATTGGATTGGAGTGGAGTGGAGTGGAGTGGATTGGATTGGATTGGATTAGATTAGATTAGATTAGATTGGATTGTATAACCGATGCATCACCACAAGTCTAACCACAAGCACCACCACCAGCTACACTGCCAGCTGAACCATGGCGTAGGTACGGATATTGCTTTCGCAATTACCGGGCTTAACCAAGCTAAGCCACCGCGAATTTTGTTTAAAGACCTACTTGACCGAAAGTTTACTTCGGCTAATTTTGCGCTCAATATAATGTGCATGTTATGAAGAATAATTATTTTCAATATTAGGGCTGTAAAGCATCTAGTATTCTAGTTAGAAGCGTTCAAAAACCTCTGTAGCTGACGACGCAGTCCCCTAGCGGTGTGTTGGATAACTAACAAACCTGACCGGAAATGACGCACCCTTGAGAAACCGGCATCGCCGGCTCGCCGGTTTCAGGCGTTCTCAAGTGAGTGAGCTCACCGGGCGGCCGGCCCCACGGACCCAGACGCTCTTGCCGAGGCTCCCCAGACATTTGCCGAAATTACCAACCTCTACAGAGAGATGAGACGCCAGTTCCCGCCTCCACACCCCGACTTGAATCGAGCGCAAGCCACCTTGCTCCGCAGGTTGCAGACAGTCTCCATCCTTAGCCATTCTAGACTTTCACTCATCACAGACGGGGAATGCGACTCCGTCTGCCAAAATTGTTACCAGGGAGAAATCGCCACCCAGGCACACATCCTCTGGGGTTGCGCGGGAAATCCGCCCCCTCGAACCTTACTGTCAGCTCCCTCCGAGAAGGATGGAACCAACTCCTCAGAAGGCCAGACAAGAGCATCCAACTGGCACTCATTTCGTGGGCCCAAGAAGTTACCCCCACCTGGGGGCCACACCAAGCCCACCTGCCCTAAATCCCGCCAATCTATGGCAATAAAGTTGTTTCTCTCCCCTTGGGCGCGTTTCTGGCTGTTTTCATTGCCAAACTCGATGGTCTCCAAGAAAAAATAACAGCTGGCATCATATCGACAAAGTGCTTGGCCGTGGAAAAGGTAAGGAGGAATGCGAAAAGCACCATTGTATACCTCTCGGCCCCTGCCCTCCACACCCCATCTCAAAAGCTGGTGTCAGCTTCTGGAGCTCACGTTTGAATGCAAATTCCCCTCTGTTCTTCAAAAAAGATTATGGTGGGCGACTGACCCTTCTCCCTCGCGCTAACTCCTTTTGTGTGTAGGGCTTTGTCAGTTGGCCTCTACCGGTCTGCCATGAACCGAGAGGGCTATGACTGGGAGCAGAATGGGTTCGAGGCGTCTCTAATCGGGAGAATAAAGCGGACGGGGGACCGCGAGTCACAAGCTAGCTTAGCCGGTACAGAAGCTGAAGTGGTCGGCTCTGCTCATCGAGCAACGCCCTTTTGACGTTCCGGTGTTTACACTAGGCACAGGTCTGCTGATGGGTCTACTTCGTCTGAAACGGAATTAACATGCACGTGTGCACTGCAGGTGCAGCTCTGCCGAATGCTCAATAACGCCGTCGTGCACGCAGTATATCTGCTGCCTCGAAGATTCGCAGAGTGGTCTTAGAATCCTGGAGGGCCCCAAGAGCGTTAATGGAAACGTCGAATTTCTTGCAGCCTCACGCCGTTCATACTTGAGATCGATTACAGGAAGCTTCAGCATTACCATCCGAGGCGCGTCTCCAAGACCTCAGAGACCTGAACGCATGTTATTTGAATGATAATATTTTCAAAGGAAGGCAACATGTAATTTTGATTATATGTTGCGCATTATTACTCAGTCGATAGAGATGCACTGCCTACCGGCAATTTGCGTGGTAGGCGTATACGGCCGACTGCGGTCCGGCAACCACGTTGTTCTTTCCAGCTGTGTAGTTTGAAAAGATCATAAAAACTTTCCAGTCCCTGCAGTACACGGACTTTACGTGGTACTAGGTAAATACAGTAATGAACGCAGCGCACAAATCTTTGTTCATTTAAATCGGCATGCATTTTGCAACGCGCAGTGGCTTGCCTGACCGAGGCGCGCAAAGATGAACCAGCCCACCATCGGCACCGCATTGATGCCACGGTCCTCGAAGAAAAAAGTATATATTTATTTTGGAATACAAATTTTGCTTTTCGCATAGTCTTCCGCTTTACACAGCGCTTAATTCTCTAGAGCTCCCTTTTTTGACCTCCAGCTGCATTCATTGAGTTACCTCGCGTTCACGGCACGTATACTGTTCTAAATTCCTATGCACAGGCAGTAATACCTTTCCACGGGGAGAAAAATGTCAAGGAAAAAGAGATAGTCTACTGCAGCAAACAATACACGTTTGAAACTTTTCCTGGCGCGTTTGATCCAATTCAAGATGTGTGTTTTCATATATAACAAGTATTTATTGCGCAAAGTACTGCACCCCCTACCGGTACCAGGGCTTTGCACGAGCCGCAACGAGCAGACGCTCAGTACCTGTCCGGACTCCAGTCTCAAACATGCGTCACTTCCGGCGGGCGGCAATGGCGCCCGTTTTACCAGTTTCGGTATTTAAAACTCTGATTTTTGCGTGCCGTTGGTAACTTAACTGCTCGAAACTGGAAGCCTCATTCAAGCGTGGAGGTGGCAGCCGTCAGACTTCGGGTCTGTGCTGCCGTCAACTTCCCTTGAATCTACGACGCAGGCCTACTGCAATTGCCATTTTGCTGTCAAGGCTTCCTTGGATAGGCTGCACAAGCCTACGGCGTTTTGGAACGCCATCGACAAGACCTGGCCACGGTTTTCCTGCTGCTGCTGCCCAGTTCTTGGGGGCGACTGACAAGAGTTCGTCAGCGTCTCCCGTGTCATCTCCGATCCTCATCTCCTGGCTCTCTACCACCGCCTTCCTGAACGCAACGCCAGCGACGCATCGCAACTCGCCAACCCGCGTCTGAGCTACCTGCAAGGCATGCCCGCACCTCCTGGGACGCTGTGTAGCCGGTGAACCCTCTCCTTTTTATCTGTTGTGTTTTACGCGTGCCTTGTGGGTGTTTTCCTTAGTGTTTGCGTTCCTTTCATTGGCTCATTTCCTTTAAAATATAAACCCGCTTCGTTTTGTTTTGTTTAATTCGTTTCTTTTCTTTCTTCGAACCTGCACGCGAAAGCGTTCCCCTTCAGCAGTCGGGGACGCGTCCATCCGATTCGCGGCAAATTTGGCGTCCGCGCGACAGGACGAAGCCGTGTTGTTTTTTTTTTCCTTTCCTTTCTTGAGTCTGTAAAAAGAAACGATGGCAACGCTCAAGGAGTTGGTTGAATTAGGCGAAAAGATGGTGTTGAGGGATGTCGAGCTGCGTTCCTGGGTTGCTGCTGAGTAGGAGAAGGAACGCGCTGCACGTACAGCCGAACGCGAGCAAGCCAAGGCTCAAGCTGAAGCCGAACGCGAGCACGAAAAGGCTCAAGCAGAAGCCCAACGCGAACATACAAAGTTGCTAGCAGAGGCTGAAGGGTGGCGATTGCAGCTCCAATTAAGGCTCGCAGAAGCTGGTGGGGGTAATCGAGAACCTGCACCGGGGCCTTCAGCAGCGGTTAGCCCACACAAGTTGATTCCGCCTTTCGATGATCGCAGGGATGACTTAGATGCATACCTCACACGTTTTGAGCGTATCGCAGAAGGGCACAGCTGGCCTAAGGAAAAATGGACAACAGCACTAAGTATGTCTTTGGTGACGTGATCGGAGCTGATGGAGATTCATGATTAGAGAACGAGGAGGAGGGGGTGGTGGGTTGAGTGGCCCGGCGCAAAGCTAGGCGTCGGAGGTATGCAGTTTTAGCACACTCGCGTTGTTTAGCAAGGAGAAAGGGGCAAGTGGGGTCGAGGGAGGGGTGGGTGTTCACCTTGCAATGAACGCACCAGGGCTGGGCACACACATGAGCGGAAGGGTCAGCGGGTAGAGGAGCAGCACAGCGACGGCACTTGGCCGGAACGCTGTGCTGGGGGCATTGGTGGGCGCGGTGGCCTAGAGTGAGACAACGGGTGCAGGTGGGAGGCTTAGGTTTATGAGGACGGCACCGGAAGGCAACGCGTTTGAAATAAACAAAGTGGGGGATGACGGTACCAGCGAACGTAATGAGCACTGATTGAGTGGATCCCATCATGCGAGCAGCGAGAATATCTGTTTTAAAAGACTCTAGATCATGCATGAGCTCATCAGGAGTGAAGTGGCCACCGACGTTATGGATGACGCCGAGGCATGAGATGGGAGGATGGGGGGAATAAGTGTTGATGCTGACAGGCTTACCGTGAAGGTTAAGGTGCGTGATCGAAAGTAGGAGGTGGGCGGTGAGAGGAGAATGAGTTTTTAAAAACACAAGGCTTTGGGCTGGCTTGGCCTGAAGGGTGATGTCTGCACTAGTCTTGGAGGAAAGTTGTGCAGCTGAGGTGACTGCGGCGAGCACGTCGTAGAGAGGCAGCTTGGGATTGAGGGCACCAGGAGGGAGTTGTATTCCAACAGTGATGAGCTCGGAGCGGGGTCGGGTGGCGGAAGCAGGCTTACGGCTGGCACCGATGGTGCTCCAGCCGATTTCCGGGGATGGAGTGTCGTCTACCGGGGACGCCATGAAGTCCATGTCTGCCGACGAATCGTCAGCCTGAGGCGCAATCTGCGACGCTGGTGCCGGGCTGCAGGTCTTGGTGTCAGCGGGTAATGTGGCAGGTGTAGGCGCGGCGGCACCGGCGGCGTCGACGAAAGCAGGCGGCTGCGACGCGTCTATGGGCCCAAAGGTGTTGGCGTCCCTTAGAGCGTGGAGTTGGCTAGCAGTGAACGCTGCGGCGACGACGAACGCTGCCGGCTGCGCCGCGGCCGTCGATCCGGAGCTCCCAGCGTCGCTGACAGTGTTGGTTGCAACAGGATTTTGCGCGGTGACGTGGGCGGTTGGAGTAGGCCCCGCTGTGGCGGCATCAGTGGGTCTGGGCTGCAGGGGCTTCGTCAGACGCTGCATTGCAGAGGTGCAGGCGCGGCGCGTTAGGGTTAGCGAGGCGCCGCGCCGCATCAGACTTTTGGAGGCGCTTGGAGGGCCAGCTCGGCAGCGGGCCGTGATGACGATGGTATCCACGTACTTCGGAAGCCTTCCTGAATCGATGGAGAGGAAATCCAGGGGCGGGCGAAGCCCTGGACTATGCCAGGGGCAGGTGAAAACGGAGCACGGTAGGCAGCCAGCTAACCAGGGCGGCGCCACCTAGCGATCACGTCACCACCAGGCTCCTACGCCGCCATAGTTAAAGGATCCTCGGTGCCAGCGTCCCTCTCTTCCACTAAACCACCCTCTCCATCCTTGACTGACGAGAGACGCTCCTTCGACCTCCGGCTGGCAATGCTGGAACGCCAGCAGCGAGAGCAGCAGCGCATTTCCCACGATCTACAACAGCAGATACATGCCTTGACTCAAACCCTCCAGACAACCACCTCCTCTCTTACCTCCCAGCTTAGCAAGCTAAATGAGCACCTTGCCACGTTCACCACTCCTTCCTCCAGCGCCCAGGTCGCCCCTTTGGCTGACCTTGTAGAAACCACCACACAGGCCCATCACACTCGCTTGGTTCAGCTGGAAACTTCGGTTCTCCAGATCCTTACCACCCTCCAAGCACAATCCATACAATTAGAATCCTTCACTTGTACGCTCCAATCCCTGCATGAGTCACTGCCCCCGGCCAAAAAGAAGGAACGCGTACCATCGCGTTCCTCTCCACTATCATAATGGCGTTTGGCGAGGACCTCGAGAATGTGCAGTGGAACTGCCGAAATCTTTGCCACAATAAGACCCCCCTCCACCAGTATCTACTCACCCGCCCCTCTCTGCCTCATTTTCTCCTTCTCCAGGAGACCCGGACGGCCCGCAATGTCCCAGGCTACCGCGCCTACCATGCCACTACGGCCACACCACTTGCGTCTATTTATGTACGCAGTGACGTGCTCGTAGAGCAAATTGACATCCCCTCCACCCTCCTTAAATATTTAGTTGGTGTGGTTTATTACCACCCTTCTTCCCGCATCTCACTCGTCCTTTTGTCTTTTTATAACCCCCCTGTCACTTCCTCTTTATTCTCTGCTCTGGGTAAATTCCTTCACTCTCTTCCTTCTACCTCCCATATCCTCTTTGGTGGTGACTTTAATGCCCCTCACACATTCTGGGGCTACCCACAAACCCTCAAACCCGGCCGCCTCCTCCATTGTCTGTCCCAGGAACGCCACCTCACCCTTCTTAATACTCCTGGCTCTCCTACTCGAGCGGGCACTGCCTCACAACGCCCCACGACACCCGACCTCACTTTCTCTCGGGGTTCACTTTCCTTTCACTGGCAGGTGACAGCCGAAACTCTTCTAAGTGACCACTTTCTCATCCATATCACCGCTTCTCTTTCCCACATCCCTCGCTGTCATCCGGTTATTCACACTGACTGGCATGCTTTTCGCACTAATCTCGCCTCCGACTCCTTTCAATCCTACGACGACTGGACGTCGCGCATCTCTGCAGCGCTCACATCCAGTAGCCGTCGCGTTCGCTCTTGTTCCCAATCCAAGACCCAGATCCTCACCTTCTCCGTTTATGGCGTCGCCGTAAACGTCTTCAACGCTCCTTTCGCTCCCAACCACACAATGCCCAACTTTCCTCCCGGATCACTGCTCTGCGGGCCGAGATCGTCGCCCACTGCGCCTCCCTCGAGCACTCTCGTTGGAGTGCTCTTAGTGATGGCCTTGATTCTTCTTTGCACTCGCGATCCGCATGGTCTCTCTTTAAATCCCTCCTTGGCACTAAGCCTGCCCTTGCTCCCACTCTAGTTAAAGCCCTCACTCAGGGGACTCCCTCCGAAGTTTTTGATCAACTCGCCTCTCTCTACCTCCCGCCCCCTCTGGCACCCTCCTACCAGGTGTACTCAGGTGGACCTAACCCCGATCTGGACCAATGCTTCACTCTCCGGGAGCTCGAATCTGCTCTGGCTGCTAATGCTACACGCTCGGCTCCCGGTGAGGATGCCATTACATACACCACACTTCGTAACCTTCCTCACTGCGCCAAAGAATTCCTCCTCCAAACCTACAATGAGGCCTGGCAGAGCGGCTGCTTGCCGAGCTCCTGGACATCCTCCCTTATTTCTATGATTTCAAAGCCGGGCAAACCTCCCTCTCTCTCTAACCTCCGCCCAATCTCCCTGACGTCGTGCGTTGGTAAGACCCTTGAGCGAATGGCTCTGACTCGCCTCTCTGATTTTCTTGAGGCACGGGAGTTCTTCCCCCATTCTCTCATTGGCTTCCGACGCCGCGTCTGTGCACAGGACATGTTTCTGATTCTCCAGCAAACGTTTCTGTCCCCTACACCCACTCAAATTTACGCACTTGTGACCGTCGATGTTCGCAAGGCCTTTGACGGTGTTTGCCACGATCACATCCTTTCTCAACTCGCCTCTTTGGATTGTGGTACCCGCATGTACTCCTATATCCGCTCATTCCTCTCTAAACGTGTGGCTCGCTTTCGAGTAGATACCCACTTGTCTAACCCACACCACCTCACCCGTGGCACTCCTCAAGGTGCTGTTCTCTCTCCTACCCTTTTCAATCTCGCTATGGCCCCTCTCGCCTCCCAGCTAGCTGAAATTCCCGACCTGCATCATATATTTTACGCCGATGACATCACACTCTGGTGTTCATCTGGCTCTCCCGGTCACGTACAGGACACCCTGCAACGTGGCCTAGATCTCATCGACTCCTTTCTCACCACCGCTGGCCTCTCTCCTGCTCCTGAGAAATCCGAGCTTCTCCTTCTCAACCATTCCTCCTACCAGCGCTCACACAACCACTTCGTCTCTCTCCACCTTTCTGGCTCTCCCATTCCTGTCGTCACACAGTGCAAAGTTCTCGGCTTCCCTTTGCATGCGACTAAGAATGTGCAAGCCTTCCACCGCGCTGTCACCACCTGCCACTCTGTAACTCACCTCGTGCGGCGCGTGGTCACTCGACGCTCAGGTCTCCACGAGGCTCACGCGTGCCGAGTTGCCCACGCGCTGGCCCTCAACAAGGTCTTGTACTTTGCACCCTACGCTTCCTTCACTCAGACTCAACTTAACGCTCTCGAGACTGCCCTTGTGGGCCTCTACAAGGCAGCTCTCAACCTCCCTATCACTACCTCTACCACTAAGCTCTTTGCCACAGGCCTCTTCCATCCTCTTTGTTCTCTTCTCAGTCTCCATCGTGACTCGCAGCTTGCCCGGCTTTCCCTTACCCGTCAGGGTCAGTGGTTATTGACTCAAGCGGGTATCTCGCCCATTCCAATCTCCCCGTTTACCTCTCCTATTCCCACCCCCGCCCCCAATCTTCGTATCCTTCCCCTCCCGACCAACATGTCCCCCGTCCTGCACGCCGGACGTCGTCATGCGGCCGCGCAGCACCATTCCCCTCTCTTTGATACCCAGGGTGTAGCTTACACGGATGCCTCTTGCGTGGCTCCTCGAGGTTCCTGCGGCTACGCCCTGTACCATCCACACCTCCCTGCTCCTGAAACCCACACCAGCGGGCCGTATCTACACCCTCCAGACGCATTGTCCCTCGAGGTTCTCGCCATTGCGCATGCCCTCCAGTCATTTGCCCTTCTTCCCTCTCTCCAAGAGTACACAGTCTACTCAGACTCACAAGCCGCTATACACCACATACAGAAACGCACCCTGACCCCTTCTCTCCAACAGGAGGTCGAACGAGCGGTCTCCGCACTGCAGCCTTCCATCGTTTTCCTCCACTGGGTCCCTGGGCATTCAGGGATTGACGGCAATGAGCTGGCCCATCAGCTCGCCCGCGACACACTTTTCCGGGCACCGTTGATCCCCTGGCCCAAGCCCTCGGAGGACGGTGGGAGACTCACCCTTCGCCGCACCATAAAAGAGGTCTACCTTGAGCTCCGCCTCGACAAACGCCTTTACCCTCCCCCTCATCCATCACTCACGGTGCCAGAGTCTCGCCTTCTTCGGCACATTCAGATGAATGCAGTTATCACCCCGTCTCGCCTCTTCCTCTATCGCTATCGATCGGACCCTTCCTGTCCCAACTGCCCCTGTATCTATGCGGACCTGGCCCATTGCCTCTTCTATTGCCCGGCTGCTCAGCAGTCGGGTTCCTTCCCCCCACCCTCTCTATCAATCACCACCTGGCTCGACTGGCTTGGCGCTGAAGGGGAAGAAGAACAGCGGCTTCTGGTCGCCCAGGCAGTCGAAATGCTCGGCCTATAAATTTTGGTCGAATAAAAGTCTTTTACTACTATTACTACTGTCTTTGACTGGGGAGGCTCTCCGTGTGTTGGGTCGACTATCTCCCAGAGATTCAATGGATTATGATAAGGCAAAGCTTGCCCTGCTCCAACATTTTCGGTTCACAGCAGAGGGTTATCGCGAAAGGTTTCGTGAGAGTAAGCCGCTGGATAAAGAAACAGAGAAGCAATACGCAGCGCGCTTGCTCAGTCTTTTCGATCGATGGGTCGAGATGTCGGGAACGGCCACGACGTACAATGATCTACGTGACTTGGTGGTAGCCGAACAGTTCATGAGGTACTGCCATACTCGTCTCGCGATTTTCCTGCGAGAAAGAGAATGCAAGACGCTGGACAAAATGGCTGAGGCAGCAGACAACTTTCTGGAGGCCCAGCGGCAAAGAAACTTGTCTTTGTTCAAAGAACCGTTCGAGGTGGGCATTCCGAAAGAGAAGGATGCTCCATAAAATAGACAGACAGTAAGGTGCCTCATCTGTAATCGTCTAGGACATAAGGCTGGCGACTGTCGCTCAAAGCCAAAACAGCTTTATTGCGTTTACTGCCGGAAAACAGGACATGGAGTAAGTTCTTGCTCACGGAAGCAAAAAAATCAAAACCAGTCGTCCTGTTGTGTTCAACCAAAGTGTGTTGCGCCTGAAGCGAGGTCCACAATAGCAGGTATGCTTGAACCAGCTGAGGATAAGGTGGTGGTCGGACTTGTCTGGGAAAATTCTGCGGACGCACAACACATGCCGGTCCTAGAGGGAGAGCTCCGTGACATACCTGTACGTGTTTTACGGGACACGGGGAGCAATACGGGGGTTGTGCGGGGGGCCCTAGTTCCTGACTCAGCTCTTACCGGCTCGAGTTCTACGGTGTTCCTCATTGATGGTAGTAGTTTGGAAGTTCCCGAGGCAGAAGTCTATATCGCTTTCCCTTATTTCACAGGGACGCCCCTGGTGAAGTGCATGGACACCCTATTCTACGATGCCATAATTGGAAATATACCAGAGGCCCGTGAGCCGTCAAATCCAGAAATTAATTGGAAGAAATCAAGGCCCGCAGCTAAATCACGTCCTGGTATAGCCAATGACGAGGTTGCCAGCGAAAATGGCGAGGGCAAGGGCCGAAATATGGTACTGGCTGGAAAGGAAAGCAGGGAAGATACTGCTTTAGGCGTCGGTCCCATGCAGTTCACCAAGGAGAAGTTAGAAAAAGAGCAAAGGGAAGATGGTTCACTGAAGGCGTGTTGGCTGAAAATAGGAATGGCGTTCCATGGTAAACACGGCACTTCGCATTCTTATTCTGTCGAAAAGGGTTTGCTGTACCGCCTCTATCATCTCGCCTCTGGCAGAGAGGTTCGACAGGTAGTACTCCCAAAGTCTCGCAGATCGCAGGTGTTAAGGCTCGCCCACGATAGCCCGTTGGCGGGGCATCAGGGCATTAATAAGACCATAGACCGAGTACTGGAAGAATTCTATTGGCCGGGAGCGCAGGAGGAGATTAAAAGGTATGTCAGGTCGTGCGACACCTGCCAGAGGACGTTCCCGAAGGGCAAAGTAGGGAAGGTCCCGTTGGGACGCATGCCTCTTATCGACGCCCCATTTGACCGGGGAGGAGTCTGTGGTGTAAGATCTCATTTGTAAATTGCCGGAGGGTGATGCCCAATGTGCCGTGATAGTAATCCAGTGTTTGTAACTTGTGTATATGCAGTATGGTAGCGCTTATGGTTTGTTTTTCTTCCGCCTTCGTTTTCCGGTTATGGATTGTTCGGGGTGTACATCTTCACTTGTATGGTATAGACGTCTTTAAAGTTTATCCCTGCTGTTTTGTATAGTTATCACTTTGCCATTTGCCAGGTGTATAACGTTTGACCCCATGTTCCCTGTGTGCGCGTTTCCATGTGCCTCCATATGTCACTGTGTACAGTGCCTTCGTGGACTTCAGCGAAACCTAACTTGTATGTTTACTACATGAACACAAGTGTTGTGTGCACCAAAGGCAGTTTTTTCTGCGAAAAACTTTTCCGAAGGGGGGGGGGGGGGGGGCATATGTGATGTGCACACCACACTGTCGAGGGACTTTTGGAACGCGGCAGTGGTGCGTCGGACAACGGAGCGCCGTGCATGCCAGCCCCGCATTGCGCGTGTGCGCGTGCGAGTGGTGTGCGCGAGGCAGGCACGAGGAGCGTAAGGCTACGTGTCAGGAAACCGAAGTGTAAAGGAAGACACCGCACCACAAGTCTAGTCGTTCAAGCGTGGAAGTGGCAGCTGTCGGACGTTAGATCCGAGCTGCCAATGACTTCCCTTGAATCATCGATTCAAGATCATTAAGCCTCATTCAAGCGTGGAGGTGGCAGCCGTCAGACTTCGGGTCTGTGCTGCCGTCAACTTCCCTTGAATCTACGATGCAGGCCTACTGCAATTGCCATTTTGCTGTCAAGGCTTCCTTGGATAGGCTGCACAAGCCTACAGCGTTTTGGAACGCCATCGACAAGACCTGGCCATGGTTTTCCTGCTGCTGCTGCCCAGTTCTTGGAGGCGACTGACAAGAGTTCGTCTGCGTCTTCCGTGTCATCTCCGATCCTCATCTCCTGGCTCTCTACCACCGCCTTCCTGAACGCAACGCCAGCGACGCATCGCTACTCGCCAACCCGCGTCTGTGCTACCTTCAAGGCATGCCCGCACCACCTGGGACGCTGTGTAGCCGGTGGACCCTCTCCTTTTTATCTGTTGTGTTGTACGCGTGCCTAGTGTGTGTTTTCCTTAGTGTTTGCGTTCCTTTCATTGGCTCCTTTCCTTTAAAATATAAACACGCTTCGTTTTGTTTTGTTTAATTCGTTTCTTTTCTTTCTTCGAACCTGCACGCGAAAGCGTTCCCCTTCAGCAGTCGGGGACGCGTCCACCCGATTCGCGACACACGCTAGGCTTGATAAGAAACCCCCGCCCATGGTGTCTACCTAGATACAAGACATGCAAGTATTTACAAAGCGACACTGCTGTTAGAAGCACGGCAAGCGATTTCAGTTTGAAAATAAACATTAGCTCTAACTGCGGGTCGTCTAACGTTGTCTACACGATTCAATGCTCGTCTCGTCTATAACAATACATCGGATAAACCGGGCAATCCATGAGCGCCAGACTAAATGGCCATTAAGCTGTCACAGGAAGGAACCTACAGTAGGCAGTGGGGGAAGATTTTAATCAACGCGGTCACAACTTCGGTGAACTTAATCTCTCAATTTTTCAATCAGGCTTCAAATCTACAAGGGACAGAAAATGCAGATAGGCATTCCTGATCCACAATTTTACAACCTACTACCAGCAGAGATTAACATATCCATAGGAAACTTACAATCTCTCAGGTACTTTCCGGCACTGGCGAGAGATTAACATAGGCTGTGGCTAGAGTTCCGTCCAGACGGAACTACAATTTGCGCTAGAGTTCCGTCCGGACAGAACTGCAATTTGCTCTAGAGTTCCGTCTAGACGGAACTACAATTTGCGCTAAAGTTCCGTCCAGATGGAACTGCATCTAGCGACGGGGTTTCGCCCAGACGGAACTGTGTCTGACACCACACAGTTTCGTCGAGCATTTTCTGCCACAAGAGTTATGTCAAGACGGAATTAAAGCTGGCGTTAGGGATTGGGAAACCAGTTTGCTTGCAGACTTTTGCATGTCCATTTAAAAAAGTGGCAATCCTGTTCCACCTAATGTGTGACAGGATATTCTGCTGCATCATTTTATTTTCCAAACAGTCAGTGAGAAATGGCAATAGAACGAGTTTTGGCTTGGGTTTGTTGGTGCGCTTGCATAATGCTTGTTGACCGTTTGTGTACGTCTTAGTCTTTTTCGCGCTACGTCATCCTGCAGCACAAATAGCGACAGGGCTTCACATCATTTCGCGAAGAGTTTCTGTGCTCTGCTTCTAACAGTGTCATTTTCCAGATCCTGCATGCATGCACGGAAGTTATATCTTCTAAGATGTAACTAAACGCAGTACACAGACAGATATTTTGGTGCCGTATACATACGTTGAGAGAACATCTGGATACAGCTTTGTAAACTGGTTATTCCAGAGGCAAATAAATATTTTATGTGGGTAGAAATCACCCATTTTGTATAGCATGTTGTGCCGCGCCTTCTAGGGCAGGTAAAGAAAACTAATTTTGTTTAGTCGAGCTCCTTGGAGCGGAGCCAGGCCAAGCCACAGTGCGGGCACTAAATACTTTCCCCCTTTCTTCTGATAAACTTTGAGCGATTTCATTCCACCGAACTGCATGTGGCATGTTATCTTCAAAGTGTATCGTATCGCAACCTGCGTGCGCAAGATAGCGCTGTGCCCTCGCCCTGACTTGATATTGTGTCCCCTCTTTCTTAACCCCCTTGCCACTATTTCTCTTTAAATATGCTCGCTGAATAAACAGCACGGCATTGTTCCCTTCACACTGGCATGCGTCACTTCACTGGACAACGAGACGAAACATGGTGTCAGAAGTGGGATAAGGCTCGGCCTAAGGAACGCCCCTGCACCTAGGACCTGGAACGGCTGCCGGCGGCGTGCTGCTGGAAGCAAGAAATGGAGCGCCTAAGGCCGCCAGAACCACTGCGTCTAACAGGAGACGGCGGTCGAAGTTGGAAGTTGTTCAAACAGAAATTTGAACTCTTTTTGCAAGCAACGTCCAGTTCCAGCAAGCCAGCATCAGAAGCAGAAAAAACCACTGCCAGCAAGCCAGCATCAGAAGCAGCAAAAACTGCACTCTTCCTTAGCGTGGCCGGTGAGGATGCAATTGAAGTGTTCAATAATTTTTTGTTTGCCGACGGGGAAGACAGAGAAGACTACGCCACCGTCATTGCGAAGTTCGAGGAATACTGCGTCGAGCAACAGAACGAAGTACACGAACGGTATGTGTTTCGTTCACGGATCCAAGGCGAAGCAGAGCCATTCGAACAGTTCCTTCGCGACCTAAAAAAGCAGGCCATGAATTGCAACTTTGGGACAAGTGCAGACGATATGGTTCGCGACCAAATTGTATTCGGCACGAACTCTCCAAAACTGCGAGAAAAAATGCTGCGGGAAAAGAAGCTAACTCTGGGAAAAGCCGTAGATTTGTGCAAGGCGGCAGAAACATCAGCACGTCAGAACGAGTTCTGGAGTCGAACAAAGAAACTGTCCGAGATCAACGCTGTCTCTTCGAGTAGAACCGGAGTGAAGCTACAACAGCTCTCGAGGCGAGTTTCCAGGTGCAGTCGATGCGACCGCACTCACGCCCCACGACAGTGCCCTGCCTATGGCAAGACTTGCTATTCGTGCAGCAGGCCCAACCACTTCGCATCGTGCTGCAGAGCGAATGCCCACGTTCAAGAAGTACAGCACGAAGGTGACGATTTTGACGTTCTGGACATAGCCATTGGCAGTGTCATAAGCAACCGCGACTGGTGTGTGAAGGCCAAATTTGGCGGCAAGGAGGTGACGTTCAAGGTCGACACTGGCTCCCAGGCGAATCTTGTACCTATGTCACTCTTTCGGACGTTAAATGCAGGTGCACTGAAGCCCAGTGGTGCCGTTCTGCGGTCGTACGGAGGTGGTATCATCAAACACTGCGGCACGTGCTCAGCGCCGGTGCAAGTAGGTGAACGAAAAATTTGCACTGAATTCTTCATAGTCAAGAAAAACCACCAGGCCATCTTGGGACTTCAAGCCAGCGAGCTGCTAGGTCTACTTCGCCGCACAGTGGACACCGTCACCTCGACCTCTTCTCATGAAGTGGCTAGGGAGTACCCTGGGCTCTTTCAAGGAACTGGGTGCTTACAACGTGAATACAGGATACTGCTGCGCAAGGACGCTGTGCCCGTCGTTCAAGCTGCTCGGAGGGTGCCCATTGCCTTACAGGAGCCATTGCGTACTGAGCTACAGCGAATGGAGAAAGAAGGAATCATCAGAAAGGTCAGCGACCCAACCGACTGGGTAAGCCCACTAGTCATTACACGCAAGAAAGACGGAAAAATGAGGGTGTGCATGGATCCGAGAAGGATCAACGACAGCCTGAAAAGAGAGCACTACCAGATGCCGCGTCGGGAAGATATCGAGGCGGAGTTAGCGGGAGCTAAGTTCTTTTCTCGTCTAGACGCAAATGCGGGCTTTCACCAGATCCCGCTTGAGGAGCGGTCGTCGAAACTTTGTACGTTCGCAACGCCCTTCGGCCGGTACTGCTTTCTCCGGCTTCCTTTCGGGCTCGCGTCCGCCAGCGAGGTGTTTCAAAAGGCGCTGAATGAAGTCTTTGACGGTGTTCCTGGAGTACGGGTGTACGTGGATGACGTTCTCATTTGGGGCACTACCAGAGAAGAGCACGATGAACGACTAAGATGTGCACTAAAAGCAGCTGAAGCTGCAGGCCTGACATTCAATGTTGCAAAATGCGAGTTTGGCGCCGAAAAAATAGCATTTTTAGGCGACGTGATCAGCAGCGAAGGAATAAGCCCTAGTCCGGCCCTGGTCGAAAGCGTAAGGAACATGCCAAAACCACAAAACAAACAGGCAGTACACAGGTTGCTCGGGGTGGTAAATTACTTCAGCAAGTACTTGCCATCCCTAGCTCTGCGAACACCAATTCTCCGCTCTCTTCTAAAGAAAAATGTTTTATTCGAATGGACGGCCAATCACGAGAGAGAGTGGAAAGATATATGCGACGCGCTCACCAAGGCACCATTACTCGCAATTTTTGACCCACAGAAAGAAACAAAAGTGACGTCAGACGCGTCACAGAACGGCATCGGTTCAGCTCTGCTACAGCGGCACGGCGTAAATTGGAGGCCAGTCGCTTACGCGTCGAAAACACTGACAGAGTGTGAACAGCGCTATTCACAGATCGAAAAAGAAGCGATGGCTCTCGTATTTGGCTGTGAGAAGTTTGACCACTTCACATACGGTCGCCCAGTCTTGCTTGAAAGTGACCATCAGCCGCTAATAAATATATCAAAAAAGGCCATAGCAGATATGCCGCCGAGATTGCAGCGGTTTTTCCTGAGACTGTTGAAATATGATTACGCTCTAACATTTGTTCCGGGTAAACAGATGCAGTTGGCAGACATGCTCTCAAGGTCGGCGGGTCCTGCTGACATCAGCCACTCGGAGACAGAAGATGTTGAAGTCCATGCCATCAGCATTTTGTCTGCACTGGTGAGTGACAGAACAGCTGCACTACTTGCGCGTGAGACGGGAGCTGATACCTATCTCAAAGTGGTGATGCAGAACCTCGCAGACGGGGTCACGGTTGAAGGTCCGCTCAAATCTGTGGCTGCTGAACTTTCAGTAGTGGGTGGAATACTGTTTAAAGGAACGAAGGTCGTTATACCTCGAAGCATGCGGGCCGAGACATTGAAACGCATTCATGCTGGGCATCTTGGCATTGCGAAGTGCAGAGCAAGGGCAAGGCAGCTGGTGTACTGGCCAAACATCAACAGTGACGTTGCATCGATGATTGAGGGTTGTTCAACCTGCAGAAAGTATGCTTATAACCAACCATCAGAGCCACTGATGCGCCACTCCAACCCAAGCCTGGTACCGCGTTGGTGTCGACATATTTCAATATGGCGGAAAATACTACCTCATTGCTTACGATGCCATGTCGAATTTTCCAGATGTCGAGGAGCTCTGCGACCAAACGGCATCCGGCGTCATCGAAAAACTTGGGGCCATGTTTTCACGATTCGGAATCCCGATGGAGGTATGCACAGATAATGGCCCACAGTTCTCCAGCCATGAGTTCGCTCTTTTCGCTGAGCTGTACGACTTCAAACATGTTACGTCAAGCCCGATGTTTCCTCGGTCCAATGGGCTGGCCGAAAAGGGAGTGCAAGTAGTAAAGCGTATCCTCAAGAAAACCACAGAGGCGAATGAAAACTTTTGGCTTGGTATGCTCAATTACAGATCAAGCCCATTGGAAGACGGCCGGTCGCCCGGCGAACTGCTCCAAGGGAGGACCCTGCGCACGACTTTGCCAGACTTTCGACGTCAGGCTGTTACACGGGTCAAGAAACATGAGCAGGCGAGTCACGCCACCCGATGCCTGGCCCCACTTCAAAAAGACGACGTCGTGCGCATTAAGGGGACAACGTGGGATCGCAAGGCCAAGGTAACTGCAGCGGCAGCTCCTCGCTCCTACTACGTGCAAACCAATGATGGCAAGACGTTGCGGCGCAATCGACAACATTTACTGGCAACAAAGGAGAAGTTTGACACTGAGGCCTCAGACAGCGATGAATCTAGCGATGACAGCATTTTAGCCCGGGAAGAGTCGTCAACCCTACCACCGGCACCAGCGGCTCCGGTTATGCCGACCAGAGACACCAGTCCGGCGCCCCAGCAACCCCGCCGGTCCGCACGTGTGAGAAAGCCGCTTGACCGCCTTCATTACGACGAGAACTTCAAGCAAATCAGCCACCAGCGTTAAATGTGCTGCGAAAAACTGTGACGGAGGAGGATGTATCGTATCGCAACCTGCGTGCGCAAGATAGCGCTGTGCCCTCGCCCTGACTTGATATTGTGTCCCCTCTTTCTTAACCCCCTTGCCACTATTTCTCTTTAAATATGCTCGCTGAATAAACAGCACGGCATTGTTCCCTTCACACTGGCATGCGTCACTTCACTGGACAACGAGACGAAACACAAAGGGATTGCATTCCTTCACGTCCCGCAGCATATTTAAATCGTAGCTTTTCGAGAAGCGAAGGCGCGCTGGTGTCCCACTCATATTGGCTACGTGTGCGTATGGAGCCAAAACGTGCACCGTTTTGCTTTTCCCGCTGACTGTGCCGAGGGTCTCGCGATATTTTATTTATTTATTTATTTATTTATTTATTTATTAGTACCTCAAAGGCCCACTAGGGGCATTACATGAGGGGTGGGCATACATATCATTGAAAAAAAAATCAGTGATGAATGATTTGAAGTATTCCAGGCCAGGATGGATGAAAGCTTCAGCGGGGAGGTCGTTCCAGTCTCTTGCGGTCTGGGCGAAGAATGATTTTAGGTGCGCAGAAGTAGATGCTCGAGGTGTATGAACAGCTTTCGGATGACTGATGCGAAGTGAAAGGCGGTATGCAGGGGTGATAACAGATTGGCTGAAATGCGAATGATAAAACTTGTGGAAAAGGCAGAGTCTGGCTATTTTTCGACGGGATTCAAGGCTTTTCAAGCTTCGCGTAGTCTCGCGAGACCGTCGGCACACTTGTTGCTATGACGAGCACAAACGCTTCTCTGTCAGGCTTACGAGCTGCTAAAACGGGTTTCTATCTGGAAAACAAAAGCTAGTTCTCACTTAAAACTTCATGCAATAGCAAGAATAGACCAACTGAAGGCAAATACGGCAGTTTACAGCACGATACCACGTCGAGGGATTAGCGACGAAGCTGTTATTGCTGTGAAGAGGGTGGGCAGGGCGCCGCCATCTTGCCAACGGCAAGTACGCAAGCAACGTGAAGACCGCAACGCAAAGATCCGAATCTCACGTACGTCCTTGCGACCCACGCAGACACTGCACGTTCTGCGCATGCGCACTGGTGACCCGTAAGCTCTCTACTTACGTGAAGCTTCTACGTACGCGAAACTAAAACTCTCTATTGTATGGACGGAACTCTAGCTGCAGTAAATATTGCGCCTGGACGGAACTGCACCAGCAGCAAATGTTCTGTCTGGGCGGAATGCTAGACACTCCGATTAACATATCCAGAGGAAACTTACAATCTCTCAGGTACATTCCGGCACTGGCGTAATTCTGGTTATGGCGTAAGTGGTTACGGCGCTCGGCTGCTGTCCCGAAAGACGCGGGTTCGATCCCGGCCTCGGCGGCTGAATTTCGGTGAAGGCGAAATTCTAGAGGCCCGTGTACTGTGCGATGTCAGTGCACGTTAAAGAACCCCAGGTGGTCGAAATCTCCGGAGCCCTTCACTACGGCGTCTCTCATAGCCTGAGTTGCTTTGGGACGTTAAACAACAATAAACCAAACCAAACCAAAGATCATTTACCAACACTTCATACCGCCGCGTTATCGTTTCTTTCAGCCTATCCTTCCGTGCCGACCCGTCGTTTACCCCCTCACTGACAATTTTTTTTTCTCTCTCTTTGTTCAGTTTATTTTTAATTTTTCCCTGTTTCTCTCGCCATCATTTCTCAGCAATACTAGGCTTCCGCATTCCTTTGCACCCCCCCCCCCCCCCTTTCCTTTAATTCTTTTTCTGAACTCACCTCGACGTTCTCTTTTGTTTTTTTGGTATTTAGTTCTGCCTTGCTGATACCTTATCTGAATTTTTCAGGTCAACGCAGCCAGTCCTACCAAGCCACCTGTCGCAGCCTTTCACGCCCGCACTCGCTATTTTTATCTCGCTATCTATCTAACACGTTTTGGCGGGCTAGTTGGTTAAGCATCTTGAATAAACAGCGCGAACGAAGACGTCCATTTTCTTGTCTTTTGTGCTCGTCTTCGTTCGCGCTGTTTATTCAAGACGCTATCTATCTATGTAACACGCACACCAGGATTCTTTCATGCGGAACTGGCCTTTCTTTTTTCTCAGTTTTGCAGGTGAACCGCTTAATCAACTTCAGCAGCCATCATGCCTGGACAAGATTCACCTCCCCACGCTAACACCATTTATTTATTTATTTATTTACACATACTATTGTCTCGCAGAGCAAGACATTACAAGAGTGGGTGCACACACAAACAATGATCACAATGTAGCAACAAGTGTGCAAAGGAAAGCAAAGAAAATAAAAAATTCAGGGGGCCACTTAGCTGACCCAAAGTGCGGTGAGGCGAAAGCCTTAAGCGCGGTGTTGCTGCTTGTTTCACTGATGCGTTGATAAGATGTTAGGCTTCGCGACTGAGTGAAACGCGACAGCGTCTTGCAACGCTGCCAGGGAGTCCATAGAACGCCATCACCCGTTCGGTTCTACGCCTTGCTCGTCGGTAAATTGGTTTTTGGGGAAAGGAAATTATCTGTCTTGCATGTCTGGGTGGACACCTAAACCTCGCCTTAACGGGAAGGGAGGAAGATGGGAGTGAACGAAGACACCGTATTCACTAGACGCGCCTTTGCTCATTTCAAACCACTGAGCTGGCATGGCGGAGTGGTTAGCATGCTCGTCTCGCACTCTGGAGGGCGGGGTTCGATTCCCAAACTCGACCAATTTTCTACTCGGTTTTATTTATTTATCTGGCCTGACTAGAAGGGTTAATTAGTCTAATTTGGCAGTTAAAGCAATTAACTAAACTCAGTCACACTTGGAGCATCACTACACGGTCCCTTTAATTGGTTGCATGGTTACTAGACAAAGTGCATTTGGCCCCGTTTGAAATTCGCGCACTGTGACGTCACGACCGTTTCGACCAATTGAAAAGTGTGACATTATGTCGACAACTCCTACTTACAACAATTAGGCATTTAAGGCTTCCGCCTTAACACACTGTCACGTATGTTTTTGTGGTTGATCGTCAAATTCGTCATGCGGCAATGCTCGAAATGAACCATCCAGTGAATCCCATATTTTTATAGCGCACGAAAAAAAAAGTATTTGTAAGAATCAATGGATGCCTGAAATAGAACTAAGTTGGGCGGGCTAGTGCATCGCGTGCATGGCTAAGAGGGATTGGAGAGCTTAATTGCTGCTTGTAACGATAAAGTGACAAGTGTAATCTTGGGGAGGAGACTGAAGCGATCAGGCATGCGACTGTCAGCGAGAGAGGGAAGAGATAAGATGGAGGCATGTGTCGAGGGCGAGAAATTGCAGCCATAAAAGCGATAAATAAATCTAATTGCTTTTTTTTTTTTGTACGGACTCAAGTAGTTTTATATCGCATTGATGATAGGGTGACCAAACGGCAGAGGTAAATTCAAGAAGTCATCTAACCAAAGATTTATATGGTGTGAATTTGCATTCCTTTGGGGCTATTTTCAAGCTGCTTTTCAGGAAACCAAGTTTGCTCTGCGCTTTTGCACAGATTATTTCTATATGCCTGTGCCACTTCAGATTAGGTGTAAACGTTACTCCTAGATTTTTAAACTCATTTACCTGTGTTAGACTGTTGCATTTATGATTATAGGTGTACTTAAGTGGTTTTTTTTTTTTTGTAAATGTCACGGAAAGTTTTGTGGGAATTAATCGACATCTGCCACTTCTCACTCCAGTCGCAGAACCTTGAAAATGCATTATTTAGCTTCTCTTGAACAGTAATTCAGCAGATTTTGGAATAAAGGACGCAGTCGTCGCCATATAATGGAATGTTTAGCGGAAGGTCACCAATAGCTGTAATAACATCACTAATGTAAATAATAAATAAAAGTTGCCTTAAAACAGATCCTTGAGGGACCCCGGAAATTACCCGTATGCTACATGATTTCGAATGGTTATAAGAAACGAACTCCGAGCGTAAGTGCAAGCAATGAGATAGCCAGCCAACACGTTCGAATCATTAATGAAAGTCTTCAGTTGAATTAAGAGCGTTTCATGGCATACGACATGAAATGCTTTCGCATAATCTATAAAAACGGCATGCCGCCGCGGTGGCTCAGTGGTTATGGTGCTCGGCTGCTGACCCGAAATACGCGGATTCGATCCCGGCCGCCGCGATCGAATTTCGATGAAGGCGAAATTCTAGAGGCCCGTGTAATGTACGATGTTAGTGCACGTTAAAGAAACCCAGGTGGCCGAAATTCCCGGATTCCTTCACTACGGCGTCTCTGATAGCCTGAGTCACTTTGGGACGTTAAACCCCATAAACTAATCTAAACTATAAAAATGGCATCACTCTGTCCCCGCGCGTTAAGTGTTGCAGCGATATCATGCGTGAAATCGATGAGTTGCGACAGAGTGAAAAAAGTAGCGCGTAAACCATGCTGTGCTTTGGACACCCATCTCCCCCTCACGGGGCCTTCCTCCTCGGAGGGATGACCTTATTTAAGACCCGCCAACGACGAACGCTATGCCCAGTTGAAGACAAGTCCTCTTGTCGAAACATTGGCAAGCACCTTGGGGTTTTGTCTTCCTTGTTCTATTTGTGATCATCGGTCATGTATAGTTGATCAAGAACACATGCACATGTAAGGAAGAAAAGTAAAAATATAGATACTCTGGGATGGAAATGAACTTATGACATTGCACTGTAAACAAAAATAAACCTAAAAATGAGTATAAATGGTGGCGGCCACCCTTTTTACTTCATTTGTGAAAACATTTACTCCATGAGTGTGGAGTAAAAAGGTGGACTGTCCTCCATTTTACTGCCATGACGGAATAATGGAGTAAAAATGAGAATTTACCTGCATTTACTCCAGTCTAGGAAGGGAGTTAATTGTGACCAATACTCCACCAGTGCCGAAATGGAGTAAAAAAAATTTCATTTTGTGCAATCCGCCCTGCCACCTAGCGTCTCGTCTGCTTCTGGCCAGTCGTCTGATAATGGCGGTGAGTGAAGACCACTTGGTTACCATCGTCGCTGGATCTCTGCTCTCTTCTGCTCCTTCACGGGCGCCTGCCGCGGTACAAGATATTGTCTGTCGCCGTTTTCCGCTACCGTACGCTACATAATTGAATTGATCCTGTGAAGCCTCCAGTGCTCTAACCATACCTGACTTTCCTTTGTTAGTGTCGCCTCCCAGTTACAGCCCTCCCTTAGGCCTAATTCTCACAGGGTTTTTTTAGTGTGGTTCTCGCAATGTGTTACAGCAGATTATGTGTTGCATCAACATAGGACTGTGATAGAACATAGTGTCAACGCTAAGCTCTTGACTGAGCTGATCAGGCTACATATTTTCTCAGTCTTATTGAAAAGCCAAGCCCTAAAGAAGTGTATATGAAGGCAAACACGGCCATTCCGATCTACCATCAGGAGTGTCCAACTTTTCTGCTCTGGTTTTTAGTCAAATATAGCGTAGTGCATGACCGTGAAAGCAACCCAGCTACTCCTTTTCAGTTTTCAACTATTGATTATATTGTTAAATCCCTTTATTTACGAACATGGCCAACCAAACGAGCTCGTACAGCAAAAGGAGACGACAAGCAGACGACTCCCGCCGCCTACGCCGCCGCTAGGCTTGCAGACGGCAAAAAGAATGCGTGACGCTGGGTCCCTTTAGGCCGGCGCAGTTTCCCAAGTTGGGTTGCCGGCGGCCCGCAGAGCTACTGCCCGTTTCCGCCGCTGTCACTGCTGTAAGAATGAGTCTGAATAAGAGTAAATAAACATGACTCCATTTTTGGGCTCCATGTGTGGGCAGTAAAAAATTTACTCCCTTATACTCCAAAACAACTCCCTTATATAATGGAGTAAATAAAAAACACCATACGTATGGAGTAAAAAAAACCTCCTTTTGGGTGTGTGTCAGAGGACAAGCCTATTACTCCCTTTTGGGTGTTGTTTTGTTAACAATGTGAAGCGTAAATACCGATAGTCATGCAGCTTTTTAATGTCGTACCGCAATATATTTCATATTTTTAATAAATAGTGTCTAAGTGCTTCAAATGCCGCTTTGTACGAAGTTGTGGGAGCAATAACTATTCGAACATAATAAGGACAAGTAGGTGTCCTCGAAATTTTCTAATATTTCCGTAGTAAGGTGCTCAATGTGTTAAGGGTTTTAGTGATGGAGAGGTGTACTAGAAAACAATCTTTGTGATGAAATTTATGCTTGAGAAAAGAATGTTCACAGCCCAAGATCCGCAAACCCGAGAGTGAAGCTGTTTCTCCCTGGCCTCAGAGAAACATAGACGGTGGGCTGCACTGGAGGCAAGGAAGTTGCCGACGTTAGTTCCTAATGCGAAATTTGAGCGCAGCTTATCAGCTGTTTCAGCTTTTCGATACATTGATGGAAAGAATTCTAGCCAGACATTGCACAATTACAGACAACTTGTTATTTTTCACACACATTCCTTTTTCAAGAACCACCCCACTAACAGTTCTTGATTGTCATCAAGGAAGCTTTTCGGTCGGAGAAATAGACGGATAAAAACTCCACTTGGTGAACCAATGCACCAAGACGTGGTCTATGCCAGTATTTCGCGAGGTTGTCACAGCCGTAGGAGGCGTTACAAGCGAGAGGAACGGGAAGTTCTTCAGCATAAGTGGTAAGAAATTCCTATTTGTTTTTATGTTGTGGGGTTTTAATTTAGGAGATAAATACGTTCTCCCCGTTTAACCGCCGCTGACACAGTTCCAAACCGCGCGGACCCCACCCCGCGGTCGCGTACGCTACCGAGCGCACACCGACCACGGCGGGCCTTGCTCTGCGGGAACAAAGGAGTGACACACTGGCTAACACAAACAAGGCATTTATTGCTATAACAACAATCACGCCAGCTAGCAACAAAATACAGTGAGGAATCCAGGACGTCCGACTCACCAGCATGGTTACGAGCGAATGTTCGCCCACGCTAGGGCAAGGGCAAGCTCCGAGGCCGGACGGGACGGGGTGGAGGGAGTATGTTCCGACCACGAGGCGCCCGCGGCGAAGAGCGGAGCGGCGCGCGACTCGTCCGTGCGCTTTCCCGAAGCCGAGCAGAAGAGAACCGTCCCTCCACCGCGCGCGCGCAGCAGAACGCCATCAGTGGCGCTAGTGTCGCTGCGACGGGAGCGCCCTCCCCTGTCAGTTAAAGTAACACAACTGAGGAGTGTGCGTTGAGGGGGAGCTAACCACAGTTGGGGGTGCATTGCGGGAAAGCGAACCACAGGGGACGAGGGCGTCCCCACAATGTCTAAATTAAAATTAACACCCACCCTGCCACCGTGGCAGGTGGCAGTTAATGCTTGATCGCGAGAGTTCGCTCACCGTTGTCAGCGCTAACGCATGGAGCCTGCATCTCTCTCTCATCACCCCACGTAGCCCCATCTCTCCTTTCTACATATCATCAAATCACCACATTCTAAAAACTCAGCCGTATGACATTGCCACCACCGCGGTGGCTCAGTGGTTATGGCGCTCGGCTGCTGATCCAAAAGAAGCGGATTCGATTCCGGCCACGGCGGTCGAATTTCGATGGAGGCGAAATTCTAGAGGCCCGTGTACTGTGCGTAGTTAGTGCACGTTAAAGAACCAAAGTGGTAAAAATTTCCGGAGGCCTTCATACGGCGTCCCTCATAGCCTTAGTCGCTTTGTGAGGTTAAACCCCAACATGCCAAACTAAACCCAACCACCCCAGAGTACCTTGTCACCTTTATCCGGCGCCACATGGCGACAATTACAGGCAGGCTGCTTTTTTTCACCTACCGTTCTTCATGCTATCACCCCACCTTTCCTCATGATTGTAACACCTGTGGCGTGCCCAGATCCGCACTGTTCCACTACCTTTGGGAATGTCGTTCCCCACAGGCAGTACCCCCTTCCCCATTTCCATTCATTCTTCCTGGGAGGCAGCTTTACGGACCGCTCAGCCCGCCGGCCAGAAATGGTTGGTGGATCGGGCCTTACGTGAAGCACAAGCCCGTGGATTCCTGGACCGTTAGGGTACCACCCTGGGAGATTTTTTTTTTGTCTAATAAAACTTTTTTCCATCATTCCATCCTCACGTGCCTAAAAGCGTGATTCAGGAGTCCATTGACCCGGGAACCATTTATGCGCACTTCCTTTCCTTAAAATGATCGGAGTGTAAAACGTTGTCAACACCAACGTCAATGAACACAATGAACGCCGAAGGTCTATGGCTTCAGCGCCGCGTTTCTGGCACAACGTTTGCATTGTCTGCAGCCCACATCTCTCTCTCATCATCCACGTACCTACACTGACCAAGGGAGCCAGTTATGCGCACTTCCTTTGCTTAAAATTTCACAGCGTTGCCAATGCCCACGCATGCAGCGTACATCTGTCACCACCGACTCGTAGCTTAAAGCACGGTTGAGGTGTCCGCTGCTCCAAGAGGGCAGTTATGCGCCTATCGTTTGCTTTCCAAGTTTCCCCTACATTGGTTTTGCAGCTTAAAGCGCGACTAAGGTGTCCACTTCTGGTTACAACGCACAACGGCGACGGCGACGCCGCAAAACGCAGAAACGGCGTCAAAGACTTCGGCTCTAAAATGGCGTCTCGATAAACGAGACTAGGAAACAAATTGGTTTCATCCCGGCAAAGCTGCAGTCGTAGAAGATTGATGATGCACATGCAAATGGGAAGGTGAAGTACTCCGCGATTTAGCGACTGGTTTCTCAGGATGCTCATAAGACGTACTTATGTTTGTTTCAGTCTTGTTCCCATTTGATTAGAAGGGGTTAATAACTTATTGTTCTTGTGGGCCCTATCACTTCTCTACATGATGCTATCAGCTTCGCTGCACAGCGCCGTCGCGTCATCATTGCACGCGCAAAACTCTGCATAGCTGGCTGCAGCAAGTCTTGGCAAGGTAATGGAGACAAGCTGCAAATAAAGGTATCATACGGTCAGCATTCCTGCGACATTTAAATTAGCCCAAGAAATCGATGAGCCAACTGGAACAAAGCTTGTCACTAGTTTACCTGGCATCATCCTTCGACTCGGTTGCTTGCATTACCAGCACTAGGATGCCGAAAAACCGACGCTGCTTGACTACTGTGGAATTCAGGCACAGTGGATAACAAACGGCGATCACTGCGCGCTTTGGAAATGCTCGAAAATTCGCCATCTTGTAGTAAAAAGGTATGTACTGCAGTAGATAAACTTTACTTGCATGCTTTTAGAAACAGCCAAAAAATGCGATGGTAGCTTTGAAACCGTGTTCTATTGCTATGGATTACTGCTGTCTCATGCTTAACAGACACGAAATAGTGTCACGTTGTAGTGACGGCAATCCAGCAGTCAGGAAGACAGCAACAAAAGTTGCGAACGAAGCTCTTTATTTGGGCTGGCTTTCGCCCGTAAAAGAACTGAATCACTCGGCGGCGGCGTAAGCAACAAACGTGCTCGTCAGTCGTCGAACTACCAATGCCCGCTGCTCGCGGCATCGTTCAATTTAAAGCCGGCAAGGAAACTTCGAGATAACAGGTCGAGATCATCTAGAGTAATCTGGAAACACGTAGATGCAGCTCGGCATGGCTGTGATCAATCGAGATTGGTCCGGTCGCTTCTGGCGTCACGAACAAAAATGATAACACGCCTTTCCTGCGGCCTTGCGAGAACGAGCGGACACTACAATGATACGTGGCATTACCCCCCTCCCAAAGAAGTATCTTCTCGATGCTTTAAAATGAAAATGAACACGGAGAATGCAAACTTCGAGTCCTTTAGCGTTCATAATATGGCTTCAGGCGTACGACATGTACGAGTTCCGGGCGTGTGCGGCGTCGCTGAGATGCTATCGTGCCGTCGGGGATGACTTCATAGTCGAGGCCACCGATGCGACGGAGAACCCTGTACGGGCCAAAGTAGCGTCGCAGCAACTTTTCACTCAATCCACGGCGGCGAACTGGCGTCCATAGCCAAACACGATCACCTGGCTTGTAATGCGTGTCTCGTCGGCGCAGATTGTAGCGTCGGGCGTCAGTGTGCTGCTGGTCTTGAATGCGAAGCCGCGCAAGTCTTCGGGCTTCCTCGGCGCGATGAAGGTAGGCGGCGACGTCGAGGTTGTCTACGTCTGAAACGTGCGGGAGCATTGCGTCGAGTGTTGTTGAAGTTGAAGTTGAAGTTTATTTCTCGCTCTCAGTGGTACAAGTATTACTTACAGTATTACAGTATTACAAATATTACAGTGGTACAAGTACAAGTATTACTGGGAGAGAGAGGACGCAGGGAAAAAAGCTGCTTGAATGCAGCTTGAGGGGCACCCTGCGCCCACACTGCTGAGGCAACGTATTGCCTCAGTTGTTAGTTTACAAGACAGCTACAGGTGAGGCACTCGAAAACAATAAATAAAGTATCAACATGAATATAATATCTACAGTGGCACTTAAACATTAGTATCACAATCACAACAAAAAGCGTCATAAATACTTAAAAAAAAAACCAAAAGCATCACATCAACCAGGTGTACAACAGCAGAATTCACACGTGTTACAGCTTAATCACAGTTCGGAACAAGTTGTAATTAAATGTCTTCAAAAAGATACAAACTGGTTTTTAAGCTCTTTACCGTGATGCATTTTAGCGATATGTTGTTATTTTCTAAAACGTTTAGGTATTTTGACAGAATAAAAGATAAAGATTGCATACCGTATTTGGTCCGACAAAGAGGCAGTGACCAAGGAAAATGAGAGCGGGTATCGTAGACGGTTGAATAGCGAGACATTTTTAGAAGTGAGAGAGTGGTTTCATTGTTAGTAAAAACCGCAGTTTTGTACATTGATAGCAATCTGAAAGGAAACAAAGAAGTGAACTTTAGAATGCCAAATTTAATGAAGTATGGATGTGTGTGGGTCTGCCTCGATACGTTTGCTATGAGTCTAACTGCCCGCTTTTGTACTGTTATTAGTTTGGATATGTTGTGCTGGGTCGTCGTTCCCCAAACTGTGAGACAGTAAGTCAGTGATGGGAGAAAGAATGCTTGATAAATGAGGACCTTTACTCGAGACGGAAGTGTGTCCCTATGTTGGCAAATAAGACCGTTGAAGCGATTCAGTTTTTTCCGAACATGATTGACCTGTTCGTCCCAGGTGAGACACTCTGAGAAGATAACTCCTAAGCATTTTATGTTTTTCACGATTGCAATTGTTTTGCCTCCTAATGATAGGGTGAAATTGGTGTGAACAGTTTTGTTTCTTGTTCGGTATAAGACGGCCTTCGTTTTTTCAGAATTAACTTTTAGATGATTATTTCTTGACCACTCGTGAAGATATTCCAGAAACTTATTTGCTCGCGAAAATAATTCGGCTTCTGTGCTACCCGACAACAGTGCTGTAATATCATCAGCAAAGCCCACAAGGTCAACGGCAGGGGTAGAAAAGATGTCATTAATGTAAACAAGAAAAAGTAAGGGCCCCATTATGCTGCCCTGGGGAACACCAGAGAGAAGTGGCTCAAGGCTAGATAACTTGTTATTATGAGAAACCATTTGTCTGCGATGAGCTAAGTATGATTTGAGCAGAGACAAAGTGACTCCCCTAATTCCGTAGTGTTCCAGTTTTTGCAGCAGCAGATTATGGTTGAGCAAGTCGAAGGCTTTTGAAAAATCGACATAAATGCCAAGGACCAGGCATTTCCTCTCAAAGGCTTCAACTATTAGTTCTTTTTGCTTAATCAAAGCTGTCTCTGTCGATTTTTTAGGCCTAAAGCCAAACTGTTGGTCAGATAGGACACCATGCTTATCTAAAAATTTAGTTATTCTGGAACACATAATTTTTTCTAAACCCTTTGATAACACAGGCAGGATCGAGATCGGCCGGTAATTTGATAATTCTGATGTGTCGCCTCCTTTATGAATGGCAATAACTTTTGCGACTTGCATTTCTGTCGGAAAGATCCCTGTAGCGAGAGCAATGTTGTAAATGTGAGTTAACGGTACAGCAAGTAAGTCAATAATAAACTTAAAAGGTTTTATGCGGAATCCATCTTTGTCCTCTGCACTGCTACATTTTAGGTTGCTAAAAACTGTTACGACTTCAGTTTCAGTTGTGGGGAAAAGGAATATAGACTCGGCAACAATTGGTGTTTGCAAAGCGTAGCCGGGATTCGGTGCGGTGGAAGAAAGTAGGGTTTTTGTGATACTCGAAAAATGTTCATTAAATGCATTTGAGAGATCGTCTCCGGTAATAACGATGCCGTCTTTCATTACTGAGGTAACAGGATATTTGGGATTTCGGTTTAAGAGTTTGTTTAGTTGGAACCATTTCGCACTCACATTTTTACCAGACATGGATGAGAAAGTGCTGTTGTAGTAATTGAACTTCGCGGATTTCAGCTCTCGGTTAAGAGAATTGCGGTATTTCTTGTATTTCTCTAGCTTTGACGGGTCGCGGGATTTAATAAACTGTGCAAACAGCTTTTCTTTAACCTTTATTTTGCGCAGTAGGTCTTGCGTTAACCACGGCTTTTTAGCTTTTTGTTTGCGAGGACGATCAACCAAGAAGCATTTATCGTACACAGCCTTTAGTTTCTTAACCAGGATGCTGTATGCGTCATTCGCATCCTTTGAGCGCATCACATCATCCCACCTAGCTGCACACATATCCGTTCGGAAGCGTTCCAGGGTTATCATATCTATGCGCTGATAGCTATTGCAAACTTTTTGTCGGGCAGAATTGGACCTTGCAGCAGGAATGAAAGCGAAAGTTGGAATGTGGTCACTTACGTCTGATAGAAGTGTGCCAGCCTTTGCATTAGAAATTTCCGAGTTAGTAACGATGATATCTAGAGAGGAAGATGTAGAGCAGGTTATGCGAGTGGGAGTATTGATAAGGTTTGAAAGTCCGTAAGCATCAAAAAGGGGCATAATTTCTGTTTGTCTGGTCGAGATGCTTTGCATGTCAACGTTCACGTCACCCGCTAAAACCAGTGATTGTCGATTGGTGGACACATAATCAAAAAGGCTTTCAAGCATATCAAGGCATTTCTCGAAACTACCGTCTGGGGGGCGATATAAAACAGTGTAAACTTCGCGATCATGCTCAACAGTTTGCATTTCATAGTCAGCAGTAGATAAAGTGAACTGTTTTACCTCTGTAACTGCGCGAGTATTCAAAACTTGGATTGAAACGCCACCACCTTTGCGGTCAGATCTATTGAGGGCAAAATGCGTGTAACCCTCTAAAATTGAATAGTTCGATTCGTCATGATACCAGGTTTCTGTGAACATTACGACTTCAAAGGAAAATTTAAAAGAGTCGAAAAGTGACTGTATTTCATCGTTCTTGTTGTTCACCGATCGGCAATTCAAATGGAAAATCTTCAGACTTGGTTCCTCGGCAACCTTGTTTAAAGCTACCGGAGCAAGCAAATGATAACTCTCCATTTTCAAGAGGAGCCATCGATTTAGTGCACTGACTTAGGTCATTTTGTTCACGTCCTCAGTGGTCATAATCTTTAGCACTTTGCTCTTTTCCATTTTCCGTGCGTAGATTTGACCTCCACGGACCCAGACAAATTTCCAGCCTGCCTCACTTTTCTTTGTGATTGCCAGTGCTAGCAAACGCTTGCGATCAGGGCATAAATGCTCATTTATATACACCTGTGTCTTTTCCTTGAACCCAAGTTCTTTGCAGGAAAGGTTCTTATTGCTTCTCGCTTTTAGAAGGACTGCATCGCGTTTTTTGCGGAGGACGAACTGGGCAACAACGTTAAATGCAGAAGGGTTTCCATACACAGGAACGCGATGGCATGCATCAAGGTCTGAGGCCGAGATTTCTTCGCCAATAACGTTACCGATTTTTCCCATGATTTCCGCTAGATCCTCCTCCGGTTCAACGGGTATACCTTTGATTTCTATGTTAGCATTTCTTGAATATTGTTCACATTGCACCAAGCGTGCCTCGCAGATTTTAGTCTGAGTTGTTAGCCAGTCACATCGCTCTTGCAATGCTTCATTTGTCTTTCGCAGATGCTCATTTTCATCAAGTGATTTCTTAAGGTCATCTTTCATTTCATCGTACTTCTCGCTTATGAAGTTCAGGCTGCTTTTTATGTCTCTGAGTTCTGAGCGGATGTCCCGCTCAAGGGATTCTTTGAAAGCTTTCAAGTCACCTTTAATTTCATTCTTCAGATCTTCAAACGCACTTAGCAAATCCTTATTTGGCATGATTGCACGAGGAACGCGGTTTCAATGCAAATACAGTTTCATGCAAAAAATGGCAGCAGTGGCGCAGCAGCTTTAAAGTACAGAACGAGCGGTTATGTCACAATTTTCAAAGCACCAACCTGCACAAGAAAGAGCCGGATAGCCAGGTAAGTGGGAGTGCCGTCCGTGCTGCTCACGCCACAGCCGCCTTGTAAAAAGTCGTCCGGTCAGTCGTCACGTTTTATAGATGCAAATGCGTTGACGTCACAGCTTATCCAGGCGTAGCTTGTGCGCAGGCGTGCCGATAACTGTCGATGCGGTTCACCGATTTCCATGCGCTGAAGTTCGACGTTGCTCACACGAGGCCAGTGGTACTGCACAAGAAAGAGCCGGATAGCCAGGTAAGTGGGAGTGCCGTCCGTGCTGCTCACGCCACAGCCGCCTTGTAAAAAGTCGTCCGGTCAGTCGTCACGTTTTATAGATGCAAATGCGTTGACGTCACAGCTTATCCAGGCGTAGCTTGTGCGCAGGCGTGCCGATAACTGTCGATGCGGTTCACCGATTTCCATGCGCTGAAGTTCGACGTTGCTCACACGAGGCCAGTGGTACTGCACAAGAAAGAGCCGGATAGCCACGTAAGTGGGAGTGCCGTCCGTGCTGCTCACGCCACAGCCGCCTTGTCGTCGGCTTCCTGCCGTATACCAGCTGGAATAGGGTAAACCTGGTTGTCTCCTGGTTGGCAGTATTATAGGCGAAGATCACGTAGGGCAGAATGGAGTCCCACGTTTTGTGTTCGGCGTCGATGTACATGGAGAGCATGTCTGCGATGGTCTTGTTCGAACGCCGTGTGAGTCCGTTGGTTTGTGGATTATAGGCAGTTGTCCTCCAATGGCTTGTCTGGCTGTAGTTTAAAATGGCTTGCGTCAGCTCCGCTGTAAATTCCGTTCCTCTCTCTGTGATGAGCACTTCGAGGGCGCCGTGTCGCAGGAGAATTTGTTCTACAAAAAATTTTGCGACTTCTGTTGCGGTACCACTAGGCAACGCTTTTGCTTCGGCGTAGCGGTTCATGTAGTCGGTGGCCACGATGATCCACTTGTTACCTGATGATGAAGTCGGAAAGGGGCCAAGGCGGTCCATCCCCATTTGCTGAAAGGGCTTAGTTGGCGGTGGTATGGGGTTCAGGAGTCCGGCTGGTCTAGTCGGAGGCGTTTTCCGTCGCTGACACTCACGGCACGTTTTCACGTAATGGGAAACGTCGGTAGCTAGCCGCGGCCAATGGTACTTCTCCTGGATGCGGTGCAACGCGCGAGCAATCCCGAGATGCCCTGCAGTCGGCTCATCATAACATGCCTGTATAATTTCTTGCCTGAGATATTTGGGCACGACTAGAAGATGCACTGTGCTGTTGGGTGCGAAGTTCTTCTTCAGGAGGACATTATTGTAAAAGACGTAGGACGACAGTTGGCGCTTGAACTCTCGGGGAGGCGATGCGGTCTTGCCTTTGAGATAATCAACTAGGCTTTGCAACTCAGGATCCGAGCGCTGCTGCTGCCCGAAACAGCTGGCGCTTACCGGTCCTAAGAAAGCGTCGTCGTCTTCCTCTTCGGGTGCTGCGTCGACGGGGGGTCGCGACAAGGAGTCTGCGTCGGAATGCTTGAGGCCAGATTTGTAGACTACAGTTATGTCGAATTCTTGAAGGTGCAGGCTCCAACGAGCAAAGCGGCCGGAGGGATCTTTCAAATTGGCTAGCCAGCACAGAGCATGGTGATCGTTCACAACCTTGAATGGTCGTCCGTACAGGTAGGGGCGAAATTTCGACGTGGCCCAAATAATGGCGAGGCATTCTTTCTCGGTGGTCGAATAGTTGGCCTCGGCTTTCGACAGTGAACGGCTAGCTTAAGCGATAACTTTCTCCTGGCTTCCTTTTTTCTCAACGAGGACCGCTCCTAAGCCCACACTGCTTGCGTCGGTATGGATTTCGGTTTCGGCGTTTCCATCAAAGTGCCCGAGCACAGGAGTGGACTGTAAGCGGCGCTTCAGCTCTTTGAAAGCTTCCGCTTGCGGCGTTTCCCATTTAAAAGGCATGTCAGCCTTAGTAAGTTGAGTCAAAGGTTCAGCGATGCGCGAAAATTTCTTCACGAATCCTCGGTAATAAGCGCACAATCCAAGGAATCTGCTTTCCAAGGACAGCTTTCTTGTCATTAGGCTGTGGAAACTCTGCGATCGCAGCCGTCTTCCGAGGGTCTGGGCGAACTCCAGCCTTGCTTCCGACGTGACCAAGGAACAGCAGCTCCTCGTAGGCGAAGTGGCACTTCTCTGGTTTCAGTGTTAGTCCTGAAGACTTGTCCTGAAGTCCTGAAGAGCACTATCTGAAGCCTTCTGAGATGGTCTTCAAAGCTTGAGGAGAATACAACAACGTCATCTAAGTAGACTAGACAAATTTGCCACTTCAAGCCTGCGATCACCGTATCCAATACTCGCTGGAACGTAGCTGGGGCAGAGCAGAGGCCGAATGTCATCACCTTGAACTCGAAGAGTCCGTCTGGAGTGATGAACACAGTCTTCTCGCGATCTCTTTCGTCGACTTCAATTTACCAGTAGCCGCTCTCCAGGTCCATCGATGAGAAGTACTTAGCGTTGCATAGCCGATCCAATGTGTCGTCGATGCGGGGAAGGGGGTAGACATCCTTCTTCGCAATGCTGTTCAGGCGGCGGTAATCGACGCAGAAGAGAAGGGTGCCGTATTTCGTTTTCACTAGGACAACTGGTGCTGCCCAGGGGCTCCTTGATGGCTGGATGACGTCGTCACGTAGCATTTCTTCTACTTGCTTGCGGATAGCTTGGCGTTCTATCGGCGATACGCGGTAGGTAGGGTGATACGCAGTGGTCGGGCGTGTTCGTCTGTGACAATGCGGTGCTTGGCAAGCCGGGTTCGTCGCACATTCGATGTTGATGAGAAGCGATCGCTGTATCTTTGAAGAAGACTGCGTATTTGGTGTCTGCTCCGGGGTAATGCCTGGTTGATGTCGAACGTGGGTTGATGGCCTTGGTCAGATGGTTCTGCGGTTTGGTCAGGTAGGGCAAATATGTCTCTGATGTCTGCCAGCTCGTCGAAAAAGGCAATCGTCGTACCTTTGTTTAGATGCCGGTATTGTTCGGTGAAGTTGGTTAGCAGCACCTGCGCTTGGCCATTTGGGATTTCGGCGACTCCCCTTACGACGCGCAATCCTCGATCCAGGAGTAACTGGGTGTTCCCCTCGATGACGCTTTCGGCATTTTCGATGTCTCCAGTACCTATGCAGGCGAGAACACTTTATCGGGGTGGCACGCTCAATGCTTCATCGAGGACATTTAAGGCAACGTGATGAGTCGCGCTCGTCGCAACAGGTATGGCTTTGTCCGTGGAAAGCTTGATCGACTTAGATCGAAGGTCGATAATCGCCCGATGTTCGTTCAGGAAGTCCATTCCCAAAATCACGTCTCGCGAGCATTGCTGTAGGATCAGGAAGGTTGTCGCATAGGTTCTCCCATTTACAGTAACTCTCGCGGTGCAGCGTCCTGACGGCGTAATCACCTGCGGTGTGGATCAGCGGGCCATCCCACGTTGTTGTTGCCTTCCTGAGTCGGACAGCGAGTGGGCCACTCATGACAGAGTAGTCAACTCCCGTGTCCACCAAGGCAGTAACCGCGTGACCGTCGACCGTAACTTCAAGGTCAGTTGTTCGCGTTCTCGTATTGTACCTTGTCTTCGGTGTCCGATCTCGTCTTCGTAGAGTAGTGAGGCTGCGGTGGGCGTAGTGCGACATTTCTTCACTTGGCAGCGGTAAAAGTTTCAAGTCTGGCCGCATCGTCGTCGTCGTCGTTGTCGGTGTTGTCGTCGGTGTTGTCGTCGTAGTCGTAGTTGAGGCATGGACTTGGGTTTTCGTCGATGGAGGATCTTTGTGCTTGCGCTCGGTAGCAACCTCACCTCCAGAGGCTGCTTTATTCAGTTTAACCTTCGGGGGCTGGGGGAGCGTCCACGCACTGCGTAGCCTCGGCTAGGAGATACAAAGCGCGGTGACGATGGCGACGGGGAACGTGATAGGCGGCTGGGCGGTGAGCATTCTTCCCGACGCAAAAACTCTACGATTTCGGCTGGTCGCTGGCCGGGTCGGTGTCGTGGGGCCGTCGTAAGAAAACCCTCGGATGCCCATTCTCCTGTATGGGCAGTACCGGAGAATGTGACCGGCTTCGCCGCAGTGGAATCATAGTGGGCGGCGCTGGTCGGGAGTTCTCCACTCGTCGCATTTCCTCGGCTGCGCGCGTCGCTCATAGGACGGGCGGGTTGGGGCGAGTGGGCGGCGGTCCAACGCAGCTGGCTGAGGGCGATAGGGGCTTGGGTCCCGTCGTCGAGGGGCAGGACGGCGCACAGCTGCGGCGTAAGTCATGGCTGGGGGCTGCAGAGGCTGCGTGGGTGTCGGCGTTACACCCAAGGCCTGTTGAACCTCGTCCCGGATGACGTCAGTGAGCGATGAAAGTTGCGGCTGCGTTCCCGTTGGCAGCAATCATCGGAGCACCTCTCGCACAACTTGACGTATAACCTCCCGCAGGTCATTGTTGTTAGCGGTGTACAGGCAGCTTGCTGAGAAAACGCGCTGCTGGCGGTCATACTGGCGGTCTCGGGCATCAAGAGTTTTTTCCATCGTGGATGCCTCTTCTACAAATTCCGCGACAGTTTTCGGTGGGTTGCGGACAAGGCCGGCAAAGAGTTGCTCTTTAACTCCTCGCATGAGCAGCTTTACTTTTCTTCTTATTTCATGTTTGAGTCGGCACGCCGGAAGAGTCGTTTCATTTCCTCAGTGTACACTGCAACGGTCTCATTTGGGTGTTGTATGCGAGACTGTAGCAGCTGCTGGGCTCTCTCCTTTCGCACGACGTTCGTGAAGGTCTTTAGAAGCTGTTCCTTGAAGGTTTCCCAGTTCGTGGGGCTAGCTTCCTCATTCTCAAACCAGATTCTTGCTGGTCCCTCCAAGGCGAAGAAGACGTACCTTAGTTTCGTGGCATCGTCCCAGTTGTTGAAGACAGCCACACGGTCGAACAGTTCCAGCCATTCTTCCGGGGTCGGCACCAGGCGAAGCGTCGAAGTTTGGTGGCACCTGCGGCTGCTGAAGAATGATTGGAGTCGTCGCCTGGGACAGGCTCATGGTGGACGTTGCTACTGGCTTTCGCTTCCGGGTAGGGTCAGGCAGAATCCCGAACTCAGGTGCGTCCCCTTGCAGACGTCGGCTTGTGCGGTGGACTGGAGTCAAGTCCTCCGTTGAATGACTCGAAGGGCTGGCGTCGCGACTTGCTGGGGGTGTCCGGTACATGGAAGGCTACCAGCACCTCCACCAGATGTCACGTTGTAGTGACGGCAATCCAGCAGTCAGGAAGACAGCAACAAAACTTGCGAACGAAGCTCTTTATTTGGGCTGACTTGCGCCCGCAAAAGAACTGAATCACTCGGCGGCGGCGTAAGCAAGAAACGTTCTCGTCAGTCGTCGAACTACGAATGCCCGCTGCTCGCGGCATCGTTCAATTCAAAGCCGGCAAGGAAACTTCGAGACAACAGGTCGAGATCATATAGAGTAATCTGGAAACACGTAGATGCAGCTCGGCATGGCTGTGATCAATCGAGATTAGTCCGGTCGCTTCAGGCGTCACGAACAAAAATGATAACACTCCTTTCCTGCGGCGTTGCGCGAACGAACGGACACTACAATGATACGTGGCAATAGGAACGCCTTAAAGACCGTCAGGTGCTGTGAATGCAAAGGCCTTTACCCTTCACGCTAGGGGCTAAAGTTTTTATTTATTTATTTATTTATTTATTTATTTATTTATTTATTTGATACTGCCAACTGCCCCTTGGTAGTCCAGGCAGCAGTGGTTACATAAGCAAAATGAAGTAGTAGGCACTAAAAATAAAAAAAGAAACAAAAATATGAATGACAGGTAGCCACGAATGATGTAGCACAAATGCATGCTATTGTAACAGTAAAAAAAAGCAAGCAATACTTTCACGACGAGTACAGTCTTGCCACGAACAAAATAACACCAATGAGCCGTACAAACTGAAGAAAGGCAACAGCGACACAAGGAATAACGAGCGTTGTTACAAAGATTTCCGCGTACGTACAAATGATTCGGCAGAAAACGTATTCGCAATTTCTTCTGGTGGTGCATTCCACTGTCCTATGGTTCTGGGGAAGAATCAGAAGCCTTAAAGGGAAGCTGAAGAGATTTTCGAATTCATTAAGATGCTCACGTATGGATGTGGGAACCTTAAAAATCATGCGGGTGAAATTTTTTTGCAGATTAATCACTTAGGATCGACGTAATCGCCGTTTAAAATTGCGCGGTAGCTCCGCCCCCCCCCCCCCTCCTGTCCGCCGAGCGCTGCTGATGACACTGACGATGCGAGCCGAAACCGGAAACCGTGTGGTGGTTACGTAAACCTTGGTGTTCCGTCGCCTCGCAGCCTCCGCGACCGTGCTTGTTTCTGCGTGCGTGTCATCGTAAGCTGCTTCGATCTGCCGCGCGTTCCTGTATTTGTGCGTTTTTATGTTTGTGGTGACGTACAGAAACGTGTGCAGCATCAAGTGAAGCGGTGGACCATCATGCCGGCGTTCTGCGCAGCCTTCGGCTGTACTAACACCAGCAGCCGCGACGATGTGGTCTTTCATTATTTCCCGCAAAATAAGAAGCTTTCCGCGAGGTTGGTCGCTGCTGTGAAGCGAAGGGATTTCAAGCCGTCAAAGACTACAGTGCTATGCTCTGATCACTTTCGTGATGAAGACTATAACCAGAGCCTGTCGATAATGCGTTCATTGGGCCTGTCAACAAAGTCAGCTCGACTGAAACCCGGCGCAATACCGTCTGTCTTCGCGCACAGGAGCTCGTCACGAGATGCAGCATGCATCTCGTACAGCATTACTCATATCAGAGCTCGGCCCTAAATATTTTGGCTGAATAAAAATCTTAAACTGCTACTAATACTGCAAGAGGTGGAGCGACGCGAAGTGCGCCTCACAACCGGAGACTGCGCGCCACGCGTGAGCAGAGAACTTCGTTCGGTAAGCGAGCACGTGAAAAGACGTTATATGCAGACTCTTTACTCAATTACATTGGAGCTCAGGTATTCTAGGATTCATGCGTAGCCCGCAGTGGCGAGAACATAGGGAGTAGTAGTACGGGGCACATTTTTCTTCGTGCTCGGAGCGCCGAGAAAACTGTTTGCAGATGTTTCTGGTATACGGGCGCTCGGCGTTTCGTTTTCAGTTTGGTTTCGCCTGGGGCCCTGCTGATAGCCGCCTCGTCAGCGCCAAATGTGCGCAGTCATGGCGCTTGCAGTCCGGCCCCAAAGCGTACACTTTTTTTTTAGCGATCTACGTCGGACGGGGCTGCTGGCGCTGTATTAGCGCGTGAAGTTGCCTGTCAGGGTGTAAGTTTTTAAAGAGATCTTTTTTTGCTTGGCTATAGTATGTATAGGAGGTGATCCAAATCTGCAAATACAACATAATATGAAAATAAAAATTTAATTAAGATATGCAGTTTAGTGAGCTAATGGAAGCCTTCTGCCTATTACTGGTGTCTGCCATATCCCCCAATATAGCCCCAGGGATAAAATTAATACAAAGTTAGTTACCCGTTTTTAAAAATAAATTTTGGACCTTCTAAAGAAACACCTGGTATATAATAAATGATCTCACTTTTCACGGAGCTCGCCAATCAACAAAATGGTTTATGAAATAAACCAGAAGATTTTACTCATACTGAAGCACACTTTTGTTCTGTTTGCAACAATAACATCATATGGCTTATGCCTTTCAGGTTCTTGCCGAACTGCTGCAAGATCAAGACTGCACACCAGACGATAGTGCGAATCAAGAGTGCATGGAAAATGACATCACACCTGGAGGCTGCACACCAGACAGTGAAGAATGCACACCAAACAGCAATACAAATTAGGACTGTGCAACAAGTCGAATGCCACTGGCAGATGCTGCTGAGGACCCTGCATCGAACTTTTCTAAAAGTGATGACAAGGCTGACAAGTCTGTTGAAGTTCTAATGCAGCCAATACCAGTAAAGTGTTCTGCCAGGAATACATTTATAATAACACATGTAGTCGTAAAAAATTGCCGAGTGCAGCATGGCTTCATACATTAATAATAATATTATATAATTGTGCACCACGTGTGCTACAGCCAGCCTTGCGATTCGGCCTGCTGGGTTGCAGCACGAGGCCATCGAGTTAGTGAAAAAAAAATCACTTGTCGCTTGATCTGAGAACAGCGCGATTTAGGCGACCGCAAACGGATGGAATTATTCCTACAAGGGCTTGCACTATGAAGCAACTCGCCTAAACAAGGATTTTAATTTACTGCCAGATGCCATCTTGGAACGCAAAACGGGGGGCGCACGTTTGTCACCTCGACGAGTTCTGCCGCAAAGCGCCGCGAACTTCTGTTTTACACGTGTGTTATGCACAGAGCCGGCACGCAGCGACCATGAAGCGATGCCAGCATAAAATTTGCGTCTAAAAAGAGCCTGATAACTTCTTGCGCATGTCAATGGCCTGTGTGGATTACAAGCAGATTTGCGGCAGCACCGACAAGCGGCAAGACAACAATGCCGACGGTCGCATCCGCTTACATTGCATTAGGAAAATTTCGTGGGGCAGTGCTATACTACATTTGCTCGCTTCAAAATTAATTTATTGTATCTCTGAATGAAGTTTGGCTAGAAAAGTATGCTTACCAATGGAAATTTCCAACACGTGGAGATGCTGACGCTTCGCTTTCGTTCAAGCCAAAAGCACCGCTTGCGCCAGCATCGTTGCTTCCTTGGAGCGGTTTGCTCTTTGCGATTGGTTCGTACATGTAGGGGATGACGCCAAGATCCTCCTGGTAATCTTCGATGTGTTACATCGTGATATAAGCATCAAACCAACAGCCCGAACCACCGCGCGCCGCGCTTCATGTACTACATCGGCGGCGACCGAGCCGGGCTCACCGAGCCAACGCCAGTGTTTACGTCACGAGGCACTCAACCAATCACAGGCGGCAACGAGGCGCGCGAGCTGGCCCGAGGCTGCTGCTGTACTTTTCGCCAAAATAAAATAGGTTGCGCTTTCCTTTGCCTAATTTCGATGAGAAATTCGAATTCCGAGGGTGGAAAACTGTAAAGTGCATCTCTTCACTCATTTTTTTTGGGAAACCTTTCAGCATCGTTTTAGTCTGTGGCATCACAACTGTTTTGCTATGCTTACCTCTTACTTTCCTTGCCTTATGAAAATTCGTGAATGTGTCGAATGGCACTTTTGTTTTATTGTTGACAATATTGAACAAAATTTGTAGACGATGTAGCTTACGCCGAAGTTCTAGAGCTGGGAGGCCAGATCATGCTCTAAGGTAACTAACAGAAGATGTATACTTGAGTAAAACACGTTTTTGGGCAAGTTGGTAACATTCTTGATTCGAACAGAAGACCGTCTACTGTACATATTATGAATACATCTAAAGGCTTCTTTTCTAAGCTTTCCACGTAATTTATTTTGGTCATTATATGAGTAACGCAGACAACATCCGCATATTCCAGCAACGGTCTAACAAGCATGGTGTAGGCAGCAAGTTCAGTTCTACTAGTGCATGTTTGAGACGGTTTGAGAGAAGCAATAAGCGAAAGTCTGTCGAAGCACATGATATGTAGCACCATTAATACTGTTGCCGTCCTGCGAGTGAGATTCTGTGGAAGGTATCCTTCGATATTTAGAATGCCGGAATCGAACTCGCGTCTTTCGGGTCAGCAGCCGAGCGCCACAACCACTGGGCCACCGCGGCGGCTCAGAAAAAATTTCAACTTTGCGGGCGTCCCTCATAGCCTGAGTTGCTTTGGGACGTTAAAACCCAATAAACCAATCACCTTTGCGGCGATTGCCGTGTTCGTTCGAATCTCACTTGGGTCAATTCTTTCTTTTTCTAATCCACTGCCATTAAATCGAAAACTTGCTTCGAATTCACTATCAGTTTCTGCATGATTTCGGCAAAACTGCCCGGAATGTGATCTACAAGCGTTTTGTGCTTGAAAGTGGCTTTGGATAAAGACGCTCGTGGCCACCCGGCAGCGCTGTGCAGAGCAGCGGCCGAAAATGCGCTCGCAAGCCGTGCACGTTCGATACGATCGATGCGGGGACCCCGAAATAGCAGAAGGGGCCGCAAGGCGGTCGCGTTGGAGGTCGTGGCCGCCGCCCCACATTATTGGGTAGTTTTTATTTACTGAGGCGTGCACTGTGTTCACAAAAGAGGTCGTCATAAACCACAAGCGAAATATTACGGCGCAGTTATGTGTAAAAGGTAGTCTCGCCTCTATAACGATGAATCAAAAAAATTGTTGCGAACAGAGCAAAAATAACTTTTTCCCCTTGCTTCTACTCGTAGCACAGTACTGGGATTCAAGAGTCTCATCCAGGAGGGAATTCAGCAAAGGATAATGCCGTACAAGTGTAAAATTTCTGTGCACCCTGCAATCCGCACGGCGGCTCTGAGCACAGAAAAGTTTACAATTGCATCTGTGCAGCTGACATAGGGGTCTCATTGCAGTGCAGCTACTTTCAAAAATTTCTTTTGCGATCGTTTAAAAAACCTACTGAATTTACTCATTTCATGAAACTGCATTTTTTTATTTGTACAGAATCTGCGGGAATATGGGGGCCAGTCTTTCGCTCCGCACTGTCGTTCCGAGGCTGCAGCGTCTTCGCTCGCTAACTGCGAACGGCTTTGTCCTCGAGGGAACAAAGGGAGGGACGGCAAAGTGTAATCACTCATGCTATTTAATACACTTTAAATAATGCACAGGGCGGGCCAGATAGCTACAAAACCTCAACGACACATTCCTCCCAAGCACAACGCTAGGTAAGAATGCCTTCCGAATTACCGGCAGGGCAGGGGCGCGACGTCTTATCGGCGGCAAAGGTTTGTACGCGCCGAGAATGCTAGCCGGGCTTTCCTGTGCGCGCAGCATTGATGGAGCAAAGTCATCCCCGGGCAATTGCCGGGGGATGGGACGAGAGCTCGCGCTTGCAGCGCTCCATTCGCTGCCCTGAACCAGTAGTCTGGTGGCGAGGAGCCACGGACCTCCCGTGCGCCTGCCGTGGGTGTCGACGGTGAGACCAGAGCGCGCGGGCACAACCTCACGTTACGCTGGCCGAGGCCCGAAGGGACTTCCCGAGGCGCCAGGACATTCTGCCTTCTCTTCGAAGTGGCGCTTCCGTGCCTGTTTCCACTTCCCCCACGAGGGAGCTTACCACTCGCCCAGCTGGCTCACTCACGACGCCTGATGATAATGATAGTCCACCGCGGGTCGACGGAAGGTGAACGTGGGTTTCAAAAATTTTAATGCTCGAGCATTATGGAACCGGAGACGCGAACAAGTGGGCATCGTCGTCATCGCCACATTCTAAGGCCCGGGATACATGCGACATTTTTTTCGACAATATTTGCGCGGGAGAAAATGTCGCCGCGGCGCGACGCCCGGCCTGAGATAAACGGAGCGTATAGAAGCTCGGCGCGCCGCCGCGTATCCCTCGGCGCTATAGCAGATGTGATCAAAAAGTGGGAAACATCAATGAGCAAAGATGTCTGTGAAAGCAGCGACCCTGACTCTTCTTCTAAGATCACGAAAGTGTTCGCTTCGACATCAAAATACTTATTTTAGCACGCGTGTCCAAGCATCTGTAAAGATTTGCGTGCTCGAATGCATGCCTGCGCGTACCTTTGGACGCCAGCTCAGCGGCGGACACCAGCGGCAGACACCAGCGGCTGCGGTTTTCTTCGACACATCCGCTTCAGGAAGGAAACGCAGGCATTCCGATCCAATATTCGGCTTTGTTCTCCGAAAAAAAAAGAGACATTTCATGTCTTATGAAGCGTTTATTTTCACGAGACTAACGTTTCCGTGCCAAAAGCACTGCGTAGCTCGTCGGCCATGCCGGCCATGTTGGCGATGGTAGGCAGAGGCAGCCAAACCGGAAGAGCGGGCTTTCTGCGCTGCTATTGGCTCGCTTCAGCAGCCACTTCCGGTCTCAATAGACGCCTCACGTCAATATCTGGCTGGTCCAGATCGGCGGCGGCGGGCGTTTTTCTCGATGCTGGGCGTCGAGTGCGCGCCGTCGGGCGAAAATAGTGACTTGCCGTCGTAAAAAAATTGGCAGTGGCTTAGCTCTGGTTAAGCCTGGATATACAAGCGAAAAGCTGCAGTTATGCAATACTTTGATTTGAGCTAGTTGGTTGTAGCTTGACATGACTACCTAATTGTGCTAACCGATCATGTAGGTTCAAAACCAAGCGCCATCCTTGAAGACATAGTCACCATTTTCACCAGTGAATCAAAAGGGCTCCGTTTCACGCATGAAGTTCCCCACAACAATAGCCTGCAGTTTCTTGATTTGAAACTTCAATTTAAGCAGGACCGCCATGTTTGTTGGTCCTACAACCCGAGATCGTGCAAAGAGCTACTGCCTTTTAGTAGTGCACATTCCAAGCTAATTAAGCGCGGAATCGTTGCGACATGCTTGAATGCAGCCTTGGATAAATCGTGTGAGCATGAGATGGCACAGAGCTTCGATGCGCAAATTGAACGCTTTCATCAAGCCGGGTACCCAGAACACCTCATAACTAGCATTAGTGAGGACCTGGTTAAGAAGCGCAAGCGGATGTTGATGGGAGAACAGGGTCAAAAAAACAAGGATAAAGAAAAACAACCGACGGTGGTGATTCCCTATATTCACCGGCTTTCGCACAACCTGAAGAAAGTGGCCAGCAGATATAAGATCAACGTGGTGCTTTCTGCTCCCTGCAAGCTGTCGCGCGTTTGCACTTTCAACAGAGTAAGAAAGGTTAAGCAGTGCAAAAAGAAACACCAAATTCGCGCCACTGAATGCACGGCTGATGTTGTGTATGTTGTTCCTCTAAGCTGCGGCAAGGAATATATCGGCCAGACAGGTCAGTGCTACAATGAAAGAGTGAGGCAGCACAAGATTGCTGTAAAAAATGGCTATGGCAGCCACATGGCCACTCACTGCAAAAGCTGCAAATGCCGTCCTGGTTTTGAGAACACCAAATTCATTGCAAGATCAAAAGACAGATTAGAGCGTGAAATAATAGAAGCCTATTACATCAAACAGAGGGGCGATATCTGCATAAGCAAGCCATCTGTGTCATTGTCAGAAGAAGAGATTAGGTTTCTGAGTGGGTCTCTTGCAGCGTTATAATCATTCCTTTGGTCCGTTTGGCACGTGCATCTTTGTTAAGTCACCCCTTGTTTCTGGTTTGTCTGTATTTTTTTTTTGCATGCAGTGTGGTTCTTAAGTGGTTTTTTTTCTGTGAATAAACTAGTTGGAAGTTGGCGCCAGTCCTGTCCTGTTGTGTGTGTTGTCTTCGTTTTTTAGCGCCAGTACGCCTTTTGCTGCAGTTATGCTTTGTTTGACGTCATGGCTGTCGCAGTTCGCGCACAATGCACTGGGAGCACCACGATAGCGGTGTAGATTTTGAGCCAACTCCCTCGCTACCACTTCTGGGTCTTCTTTTCTTCCTTCCATGGCGAATGTCTGCGCCTCTTCTACGGCCGCCGCCGCCGCTAACGCGTGCGTTATCGCACGCCTTGCGAAAGAACCTTCTCCTCTTGGGACGGCGGCGGATGGCGAGGAGGAGAAGGGAGAGGGTGTTGAGGAGAAGGAAGGGCGCGCCGCGGCGGCGCCCAGGGGTGGCCCACGCGAAGAGCGGTGTTGACCAGCCTAGTGAAGCTTTTCGCTTCAAAACACTCCATGTATTCCAGCCGCGGCTCCATCGCGTCGTTCCTGAGCGAAAAATCCCAGCAGCACCAGCGGCGGAGGCCTTGCGCAGCTGAACCGGCAACCGTCCCTGGCGGCTGTCGATAAGCAGTGAACCGACACCCCCGCCTCCCCGCGCGGGGCTGCCCCAGGTAAGGGGTGGCGGCCCAGTAACGCTATCGTATTCTACTCTGTAGGGCCGCAACGCCGCCATAAGTGCCTTACGTTGGCAAAGAGGTAAAACTCCACATAACATCAAGTAGTACATCAAAGTAGTACATCAGCAGCTACAAGACAATGAAAGGCGCAGCGACGAGCAGTCAGGACGTCAGTGCCGTGGAACTAACAGATGGCGTTTTTCTCTCTTTGCGACGTGTTCTTCGTTGACGGTGTTTCTGGTTGGACGCCTTCAGTGGGACGTTTCCACCTGTAAGCGTTTGGAAGAGTTCATCATGCGGGTACTGCAATAAATCAGCACCGTCCTTGATTCTGGAGCCTTCGTGTCTTACCTCGAGTGAGGCAGCAGGAAAGAATAAGCCCTTTCCACAGAAGTTCGGCCCTTCATTTGGCCACACTGGAGAGCCCGGTTGCTTCAGCTCGCTGTGGGACCTTAGGGCCGTGGCCGCAGATGGTGACACAGCCTTTGTTTTTTTTTCTCTTTTTTGTGTCTGTTTCGTGTTGCAGGCTCCCACGGCACAGAAAACACCTATCAGCCTCGCAGTCCCGGGACACGGAGCGGGAGATACCTGACGGGGACGGTCACCACCGCATCATCGGTGCATATCCTCGCGTCCCGTACGGTAAACCATATGGGTTGTACAGCCGCTCGACATCCATATGTGTAGTGCCAGCATAGCGCTAGTTATGAATACCAAGCTAACTGCTGTCGGACTGGTATGTACGGCCGATCAACGCGCTTTGAACCAGTAGTCAATTGAAGAAACATAGTCTGTCAGCTAAGTAGCTAGTCCCTTCTTTATCTAACTGAGGCGCATTTAGTGAATGGAGATTGGACATTTATTATTGCTGGTTCTGAGGAAGCCTACATATGAGCATTGCTTAGCGGACTTCAGGTTTCCGACTTCGTCCCGCACTACGGCCGTCTCCGTGACGCTTAAGATCTCGCCGACGCTTAAGATCTTAACCACACATCAGTGACACAAGCAGCAACACCGCGCTTAAAAAGAACTAAGCGAGAAAAATATCATGTTGATGAGCTGTACATAGTCGATTTGGAGAAATATGAAATAGGTTTGGTTTATGGTTTATGGGGTTTAACGTCCCAAAGCGACTGAGGCTATGACAGACGCCGTAGTGAAGGGCTCCGGAAATTTCGACCACCCGGGGTTCTTTAACGTGCACTGACATCGCACAGTACACGGGCCTCTAGAATTTCTCCTCCAAAGAAATTCCAGCCGCCGCGGCCGGGATCGAACCCTCGTCTTCTGGGACAGCAGCCGAGCACCATAGCCACTGAGCCACCGCGGCGGCCAAATATGAAATAGAAATGAAACAAAAGAAGTGCACATGTCAGTGTCACAAGCAGGAATTATGTTACGCACCAACTTCCTTACGTGTCTTGTTCTTTAAGGCTTCCGCCTCACCGCACTTTAGGTCAACAAAGTGCCTCCCTGATATTATTCTTACACCGAGATAGGTCACGCTCTCTCCAACGTGACGTCGCTGAGCCGCGCGTGCGCTACGTCGGAGTATAAACGTGCCTCTAGTATTTATCTGCTCTCAGCTCTCGCTCTTGTCCGTCTCCTTTCGTCTCAGTTTCAAATCACGCTGTATTACTCAATCTGCGTTCTTCATATTCCGGCGCTGCGTGGCGCCCCACCACGCAGCGTAATTGGCGCACCAATATGAATAGAATAATCATTGATAAAGGCTTTGAAGTATTTGAATCTCTTTATTGATCACTCCTTTGGCATTTTTAACATCATTACTTGAAGCCATCCATACTTAATGACCAGAGCCATGGTCGCAGATTTACCACCACCATCAGGCACGGCAAACCTGAGTTGAGGACCCCAAGTGCGAAACTCCTCCAGGTCAGTCCAGTGGTCACGCTCTTTGAGGCGGTGCCGACAGGCGTGCGTAACGACCAGCAGGGGCCATCTCGCTCTCTTCTGCCTTCGGTGCCATTTGCGTCTGCTTGAGAATAGAACGACAAGGTTAGTCTCAGTAGCCGTTCAGATTCACTGCTACATTTTAGGACTTTTGAAGAATTTGTCAGCTGTGTTCCTATGCTAGTTGAGCATTCCGGAATTGTAGAAAAAGTGAACAGACAGTATGCCTAGCATAATTACCTATACCGTCTGCTCTTCACTCAAGTAGTACAGTCAGAGGGAACAGACAAGAAAACTCTCGGTCAAAACCGCTGCCTAGGATCAAGATGCAACTAATTATAAAGAGGGCATTAGGCCCATGAAGCACCCACCAAGCAAAAAAAAAAGGCTCCAGCAAAATCAAAGCTACAGCCTGAATAGGGTAGCTCATGGCGAATCAACGAGAATGTGGACGTTATCTATCGAAGCAAGGGTGCATCGCGAAATAAAGCGCGCCGCAGTAAGTAGTGTATTATACAATATGAAGCGTTCCCTAAACCTGATGGTTGTACTCCGCAATAAGGAAGGGTACACTGGCGAGGGGAAAGGATTAGCCCAAGTGCAGTGCTCCGATTCGGCAGGCCGTTCCCACGTTTGCACAAAGCAGAGGCCGGCAGAGAGCAACTTTTTGTCAAGACCGCAATTTTCAAAGTTTTGGATTGCCACGGTGGTGACTCGCAAGCCGTGCGTGGCTGTTTTCTTTGTGGCACTGCCGCTCTGAACAGCGATGGCTTCATTTACATTGCTCTTTTCTTACTGCTTCTGTCCTTTAAAAAAGGTAGTTATCAATTCCTTGAACGCGTCGACTCTCCGCTGAACTCCCCGTGCACTGAAGAGGGACTCTCGTTTCTAGCGTATTCTGGCCCGCCATGCGTGGCCTTTCAGCCGCTCCAACGATCCCTCATTTGAGTTAATAATTGTTTCTCACCACTGTAATTGATGGTTTTTTTAGATATATATTGGGAGTAAAGGCCAGTCAAGCAGCATGAGAAAGTTTGGGCCGATTTCCGTCCGCGAGGCCATGGTCCCAAAAAAAGGCCTTGCTCATCTGAAAAGTCTCAACTTTGAAAGGTTTCGAATACACTGCAATACAATACAATGGGATCTTTGTTAGGCATAACGGATAATAAAATAAAGATAAGCGGCCTGCCAAAGCCTCAGACGGCTTGACTGACAGTGTCTGACCGTTAGCTAGGTCGCAGAAAAATGTATAAATATAACCTATGTGTTGAATTAGAAACTTGCATAAAAATGATATTCAAACTTCTGAACCTCCCAGTAGTTTTTTAATCGTATGTCTTCAGTTTGCTTCTAATACAGCAGCTGACAATTTATTAAAAACGGTTGCAATATAATACGAACGCGTTCTTATTCCGTATTTTGCTGCAGTTTTTTGGATCACGTAAGGCTCTGAGTGTGGAAGTACCATATTTTATAGTCGCTAATCCCGAAGTGTTTAATTACACGAGTTTCGGCAATCAGAAAATTAAGGGTCGGCAAATTCAACACCTTAAAGACGTCTGCTTTGTTTTGACACAAAACGTATGCTGTTGTGGGCTACAGTGAACGAAAAATTGGGTTAATTCTTGTAGCCCATCTGAGAGTACAAGGACCATATACAGTCAACTCATAGCGCAGGACGACTAAAGCATGGACAATAATTAATCGCACAGAGTTTGGCATAAGACATCCCATATTGTACAATAAACAGGAAACCGCACTCAATTATTACAGAGTTTGGACAAATGAGTGGTCGTTAATAGGTCAATGTGAAAAAGTTACCTAAGACACTTAACTGATTATGCGTGATTAACAGGTTTAGACGTGCGTGTACAACAGTCAGATGTATGTACGAATAATGCTTTCATAAGAGAATTTTTTTCACGGTGTGTTTAGAAGGGTTGATGGTATTGAAATTAACCGCGAACCAGTTTGTCGCTTTAGTTTCCTCATTCTGCAAGGAGCTTAAGCGCATCAAAATAATTAGTAGCATATTTTAGAACGGCCGTATCTTCGGCGTATTTGTATAGTACCTAATCACATATTACATTAGACAAATCATTCACATAGATGTTAAAGAGCAAAGGGTTTACTACTTAATTATCACGGAAAAAACGCTTAAACTACTTCCCCCTTTGACACTGTTCTGTTTACTGCAGAAACTAGTAAACAGAGTAAAAAATTAGCCGCTAATTTCTAGCAGGGATAGTTTCTGTTCCAGAATCTCATGACAAACACTGCCGAACCGCTTAGAGGCATCTAAAGTAGATCACATGACACCCGGTCGCGATCTAGTGAGGAACTTGATTCATCAGACAAAGATTGTTCAGTTTTGGAGGCCATGACTGGTGTGTAGTTCTCGCCAATCTCTTTCACCAAGATGCAGGGCTAGATTATTTAACGTTATCATTGGTGAAAGGATATTTCTTTGCGTATAACATGGTCATGCATTGAACATTCAGACTTGCTGTTGCCTACACTATAATATAGATCAGTGTATCGTCTTTTGACACTGATAGCTTGAACTCTCAGCGCCGTACCGCACCGCCCCTGCCTTGTTTCGCGGCATTACTCGTTTAGTAGGAGTGTTCTTATGAGAAGCGAACATTCGTAGAAATGTTCAATGAGGTTCCGTCACCATCACATTCATTATCGTTTAGTTTATGTGAGAAAAGAACGGCAACTAAAATTGACATAACACGACGTTTCAGAACCTACTGGGCTCCTTCATCACGTATGACAGTTCTTCGAAAACATAGCGCAAAAAGGACACGGACGGCACAGAAGTGGACAGGACAGGCGTTATGTGTCGCCCGTGTCCTTTTTGCGCTATGTTTTCGAAGAACTGTCATCTACCTTGGAACTGTTACCAACTAGCCCAAACCAAGCTACTGTTACGTATGACAGCGCGCGAATTTCTGTTCGGCTCTATTTAAGCCCTCGTATATACAGCGTGTTTCTCCTAAGACATTGTACTATTTTTAAAAATAATTGCCGGAGTTTAGCTTTGGTTAAACCTAATAGGTTGCGTAAGCATCCATAGCGTTCCATTCGGGATCATCACCGGTTGTAGACGATTCGGTTTCGATAGAGGTGCGGTGCGCCCGTCTAGCAGCGTCTTGAGCGCGCCGCTTAGCAAGGCGCTGTTCGCGTTCTTCATCTGTCTCCGAAGCCCGTTGTCGTTTCCTGGCTTCGTTAAGCCGACGTAGCCTCCCTTTGTTTATCAGGCGGCATAACGACGGAGCCGGCAAGCGAGCGAACGCATTTTATACCCCCCCCCCCCCCCCGTTCTCCAGCCTCCTCTCCACACTCCGTAGCTGGCGAGAGCGCGGCGACGGCTGCGGCTCAACTCGGCAGCGGCGCGGCTACAGCTGTAGTGCACAGCGCCTCGCGCCGCCCTTCAAGGTCAAACGTGCCTCGCGGCCGTCCCGACGCGACGGGCTGAAAGCTGTCGTAATATTACTTATGCAATAAAATATTGTTACGCGCTTAGCACGCACGGCGGGTTTATTTACAGAGGGGATCGATAGAAGCAGTACGGAGACGAAGCCTACGAGAGTCCTTCTGCCCTTTCTCTTCCTTTTGAAGTGAAAAGCTTCACTAGGCTCAACACCGCGCTTGGCGTGGGCTAGAGTTACTGCATATGCTACCAAAGGTAGCAGAGTTGCGCGTCTGTTTGATAAACGCCGCGGGCCACCCCTGGGCGCCGCCGCGGCGCGCCCTTCCTCCTCCCTTCTCCCTCCCTCCCTTCTCCTCCTCGCCACCTGTTTACCCTTCGCCGCTGCTAGCGGTTCTTATCGCGTTCTTATCGCGTTATCGCAACGCCTTGCGATAACGCCCGAGTGGCGGCGGCGTACATAAAAGAGGCCGCGCGCCGCGGCGCGCGCTCCGTCGTTACTTCTCCTCTTCGTCATCGGTTAACCGCTTGAGACGGCGCTCTTCATTCCAAGAGAAGGTTCTTTCGCAAGGCGTTGCGAGAACGCACGCGTGAGCGGCGGCGGCGGCCGTAGAAGAGGCGCAGACATTCGCCATGGAAGGAAGAAAAGAAGACGCAGAAGTGGCAGCGAGGGAGTTGGCTCAAAGTCTACACCGCTACCGTGGTGCTCCCAGTGCATTGTGCGCGAACTGCGACAGCCATGACATCAAACAAAGCATATCTGAAGCTTTTCGCTTGTATATCCAGGCTTAACCAGAGCTAAGCCACTGCCAATTTTAAGCATGAAATGCTTTTAGCGCCCGTTGTCGGCAGTGTGGTGACGTCACGCCAATACCGAGAGCAATCATCCAGGCTCTGAAACGAGAACATCTGGGCACCGTACGAGACTTCACGAGATTCAGCGAGACTCTCTAAGCCCTTCAACGGGACCGGCATACAAGCGCCGGTTGCTCTCCAAACGAGTCACAAAAAATAACTGCTGCCAGTGTCTTCTCAATGTTTATCAAGATATCAGTCGAGCTGTGCATTTGATAATACACGGAATTATAATTTCCGATTTCTAATAACGCGTGCAAAAAGCACATACATGCCACAATACACTTCGTTGTCATACGTGATCCGTTAGGGGCTTTGAGAGAAGGCCGCTTAGAGAAAGAGGGGAGCTCCAGGGCGAGAAGGGCTTTCGGCTGAAAAACTGCTTTCGCGTGCTCCCCAAGGATGGCGCTGCGGTCCTACACTCACGCATGTAAAAGACCGGCCGCAGGGCCTTCATGCCCTTTCCCCCTCTGGCAGGCAGATGTATACACGCTCGCGGAGTATTCGAACGCGCTGCATATACATTCTTGTCAGGCCTGCGTCTCGTCGTGTCCGCGTACGCTTCTGCATCGTCCTGGATTTCAATGCCGCCACCGTCACAGCTGCTTAAGCCGAGCAATGGAGCCTGTGTTAGGCCCGTAAACATTTCATTCTTACTCTACTCTCGGTTACGGGAGAGGCATTTTTAAGGCGAAAGCCTTTAATACCTCATCGTTGTAAGCAGCAGTTGTCGACAGAAAATGTCACGCTTTTCAATTGGTCGAAACGGCCGTGACGTCACAGTGCGCGAATTTCAAACGGGGCCAATTGTACTTTGCCTAGCAACCATGCAACCAATTGAAGAGATCGTATAGTGATGCTCCAAGTAAGTGGGACTGAGCTTAGTTAATTGCTTAGTTAACCAATTAGCCTAATTAACCTTTCTAGTCAGACCAGATAAACAAATAAAAACGAGTAGGAAATTGGTCGAGCTCGGGAATCGAACCCCGGACTTCGGCGTGCGAGACGAGCATGCTATCCACTCCGCCATGCCAGCTCGATGGTTTGGAATGAACTAAGGCGCGTCTAGTGAATACGGTGTCTACGCTCACTCTCATCCTCCTCCCTTCCCTTCCGGCGAGGTTTAGGTGTCCACCGAGATATGAGAGAGAGATACATTTCCTTTCCCCAAAAACCAATTTACCGACGAGCGAGGCGTAGAACCGAATGCGCGATGGCGTTCTATGGACTCACTGGCAGCGATGCAAGACGCTGTCGCGTTCCACTCTTAGAGGCGAAGCTTAACATCTTAACCACACATCAGTGACCACACTTAAGGTAAAAAAAAGTGCCCCCTTGAATTTTGACGGGTGTCCACCGAGATATGTGAGACAGTTCTTTCCTCAAATACAATTTTCATTTCCTTCATTACGGGCCCTCTTTGTCTTCTTTCACTCCCACTTCCTCCCTTCCTCTACGGTGCTGTTCAGGTGTCCACCGAGATGACACAATTTCTGCGCCATTTCCTTTCCTCAAAAAGCGTTGCGTTCAAAGGGCAAGGCATCGCGCCGAACAGGTGGTGGCGTTCCGTGGACTCCCTGCCAGCGCTATAACACGCTGTCGCGTTCCACACCTAAAGGCGAAGCTTAAGCGTCATTAATTAGCACTTAATGAGTATTCAGGCATTAATCAGTAATTAACCATTAATTAGTGATTTGTCATCACAGTAATTAGTACTCAATTATATGTGGCGCCACCAGTTCCACTGAAGCAGTCAAAGTGGTGCGGAAAACGCTTTCGCCTCTACGCACTTTAGACAGCAAAAGTGCCCCTGAATTTTTTAGTTCAGTCGCGCAGCGCTTTTAGCGTATTATTGGATCTGGATTGCGTTTCGCACATAGCCACAGCTGTATGTCAGCTCAATATCCGCATGTGAGCGTGTAAAGCACGCAACGTGGGCAGAACTAGAAGTACAGAAGCATTCGGATTTTCGTGCGGTCAAAGGCGAGATAAACTTACACACGCTCTTTCTAGATTGTAAGCTCAAACAGCAGCGGGTAAACAAGTTAATTAAAAATGTCGAATTTCTATGGAGGCGAAATTCCAGAGGCCCGTAGCAGTGGGATGTCAGTGCACGTTAAAGAACCCCAAGTGACCGAAATTATTCCGGAGCCCTTCACTACGGCGTCTCTCATAGCCTGAGTCGCTTTGGGACGTTGAAACCCCACAAACCGTAAAAATATCAGTGTGGCCAAATCGGTTACACATCATGCAAGTTTTAAGCAGCGCGATAAAAAAAGTGGCAGGGTTTTAACGTTGGTAAAACGAGTAGAGGTGCTAAAGCATGTGTTCGGCCTTGTATAGGCTCACGGTTTTGCTTTGCTAGGTCGTCGGCACGTCTGGCGACGATATTAGTTCGATACTAGTATTAGCTGATGAAGATGACGACGTACAGTGCACAGAGCGAGAGTGTGTATCGGCTGCGGCGATAGCATAGTGCCAAAACGCTATAAATCCGTTACCAGCCCCTTGTAGGATTTAGGAGTGAAGTACAAAAGCTTTTTCCGCCATCGTTGCTGAAAAATGTTTCCATCAGGGCCTGCTCAGGACTTCCGCCAGTAAAAATCGTTGGCTATCGGTGGCGATCCAAAAGAAATCAGCGGAATTGAAATGCGCACTGCAAACGGTCGTCGCTATTGGGTATTCTCGTTTTGTCATTGCACCCAGGCCTCGATTCTTTGCGCCTGATGCGAACCTCCTTGGCCAAAAGTAACCGAGCAGCAGGTTTTTGCTTCTGAACCGCATAACGGAGGCTTTACGGCACGCCTATAGACCGAAAGGTACCAGAACGTGAGGACAAGGGTTCACCTTACGTTGCACAGATTCAGAGCTGAACAGCTGCGATAAGTGCTAATCTACGCAGCTACGAAACAAACCACCGTTCCTGCAGCGAAGAAGCACAAACACGTGCAAAAACACGGACGAACACTGCTATTTTTGCACGTTCCTTCTCTTTGTGTTTGTGCTTTTTCGCTTTAGGGATGAGTCAAGAATGTTACCAACTTGTCCAGAAACGTGTTTTTCACTCAAACCACCGTTGCCCGGTTACTTTTGACAAAGACGGTACGTGGTGAAGTATAGCCCGTGATACATTCGACGTTTTTTTCGACGATATTCGTGCGGCAGAAAACGTAGTGGCGGCGTGACGCCCGGCTGGAGATACACAGAGCGAAGAAGCAATTGTGATCAACAAGTGGCAAGTATCACTTAGCAAGGAGGTATGTGATATCAGCTACGCTGACTCTTCAGTTATTATCACGAAGGTGTTCACTTCGACACCGATGTACTTGCTTTAGCACGCGTACATAAGCATATATAAGAATTTGCGTTCTCGAATGCATGGCGTCGCGTGCCTTTGGGCGCTCACGAGGGTGCTGTTGCGGGCTATTTGGTTGAACATTGTTAAGAGGGAACAGCGCAAACACAGGACACAGGAAAGAACAACACAGGCGCTGACTTACAACTGAAGTTTATTCGAAATGTGCGCACACAATAAATAGTCTCGAGGCAAGCTGTCAGCTGAGTCAACGTCAGGGGCGGTGGATAAAAGCGATGAAAACTTAAAAGCTATAAAAATTTTTTTCTCTACCGGTCAGTCCTACCGTTCATCTTCTTCCGTCGATGTTCTGTGGAAGCACGTGACATTTCCCTCCACGCAGACGAAGCCCGTCGGGCGAGTTAAATAGAACGTCTGGGATGGAATCGCTTGAGGCGGGCTACATGCACCACATGAGACTGGCGTGACCGTCGACCACTAGCTGTTAGGCGTGATATAACGCAATTAACGTCCCTTATGCACTCCAACACAACAAATTGTCCATTGTAGTGGGATAGCAGTTTCTGACACAGACCACGCTTGCGTAGAGGTGTCCACAACCACACAATGTCAGCAGGAACATCAGAAACTTCTTGGTGTCGGACGTCGTAGCGGTTCTTAGAACGCTCTTGCGCTGATAAAATTCGAACACGGGCAAGTTCGCGAATTTCTTCAGCTCTGCAGAGTGTGGTCGCAAGATAAGGTTCATAGTGGATGAAAAATGGTAGTATGGTGTCAAGGCCATAGCGAAGCGAGCGAGCATAGAGCAGGTAGAAGGGGCTGTAACCAGTTGTCGCATGTTGCCAGAAAATGGTTATAGCGCCGAAACAGACATTTTCTGGAAACATGCACCAACTAGCCTCCCAACAAGTATTACTCTGTCTCATGTTGCGCTGTGTTGTATGCATGAGTAACGAACGGGACGACGCCATCCCAGTCCTTATGATCTCCAGCGACGTAGTACATAGCAAGCATGGTGGTGAGCGTCCGATTAGTGCGTTCTACCACACCGTGCGTTTGGGGATGATATGGCGTGGAGTGGCAAAAACTGCAGCTGCTGAAGCGGAGTTCTTCGACAACGTCCGCTGTCGCTATTGAGAACTGCAGGAGGGCCGTGTCGAAGAATGACGAATCGAAGTAAGAAATTATGTTTAATTCCAATGGCAGATCGGGATCAAGTTTTTCTGCTCGGTTTGGATCAGTCGTATTCCAATGGTAAAATGGGAGCGCGAGTTGTATGTTCCAATGGCAGATCGGGATCAGGCGTAAATCCCGGATCGCTCCGTGGAGCAGCGATTCTTGATCTGCCGAAATCGGCGGATTTGACCGGAACCTCGCGTGACGTTTTCTTTTCCACCGCGTCTGCTTCCTGTCGCGACCGGCAGCAGCCGCTTCATTCCTGTCGTCGCTACGTGGTGAGCCGGGCGAGCCGCGACAGACGGGCACTTTGCAGTCAACAGTGGACGACAATGATCTTGCTACGAGCCGTGCGGCACTAATTTTGCTTCATGGAAGTGACAGTTCCGACTCGGGCACTGAAAGCTCAGAGTCCAGCAGTGAAGATTCGTCTGAAACGGACAGCGAGTGTGAAGCTGCCGGCCTGTATATGCCTGCCGCCGGCGTCAGAAAAATGCGCTAATATTCTTTGTTCGTGTTCATAACAAGCCCTGGAGTAGATGAATGTAAAAAATATATCATTTTTAGGATCGTTGGCCAATACCGAGTTGCTGGTAGAAGTGATAACTGCGATATAAGCAAATTTCTTCCTGATGCCCAGTGCGGCTGGCCTGCTGTCTGCTAGCTCCGCTGTTGGAGGCGTCGCAGAAATCGATCATGTCTTTATTTTATTATGACACGAGGAACACAGTAAAACGGTGACGCGAGTAGCACCTTTATTACAGCGCTGGCCAATTCCAAAGCGCCCTCAGCTGCGGCATCGATGAAAAACAGTTAGGCTTAGCGACGACTACGGCAGCCAGGGAGAAACGTTGGCCGGGTGGCAGCGCAGTTCGTCGCTCGGCGTGTCCGCGGGCGGCGTCGTTGCCGAAAGCTCGACTGTCGCGCGGATTGGTTCAGCTGCTTGCGTCTCGCAGTCGCAAGGCTGGAAAATCGAGCAGCGAGCGACTTGCCTGCGCGTCGTCCTCCACTTCTTTCGTGAACGGTAGTGACAGGCTCACTGGCTCTCCGAAGACCGCGGCCGCATACTCGCGTGTTCACGAAGAGTGGACCATCCTGTACATACGCTTTGGTTTTGGTTTTACATTACGGCCTTCGTACTACCTCCTTTTTGTTTCGCCGAGACGGCGTCTGTCAACGCGGAGATCGCGCCTCGCGCAACTCCTGTCGCACTCGAACACGAAGCTAGCAAGGGTGTCCGCTCCGGCGGCGCGCCTAGTTTCCGCGGCTCGCCGCTGCGGCGCTGGCGTCGCGCTCCCGAGGGAGCACTAGCATTCCAATCGCAAAATGGGAGGTGGCAAAGCTACGCGCTCCGACGCGCTCCGTACGCGATCCGACAGAGCGGTCTCGATCTGCCATTGGAATTCAGCATTAGATACTTCAGACGCAGTACCAGCTGGTATCGCGGCTGTCTCACAATAACGGGTTAAGTAGTCTACGCACACAAGAATCCATCGATTTCCTTTAGAGGACCGTGGGAAAGGTCCAAGAAGGTCAATGCCAACTTGCTCAAATGGGGCAGTTGGAGGTGTGATAGGCCGCAGTTTTCCCGGTGGACTTGAAGTCAGCAGCTTAAAGCGCTGGCATTGCACACAGCTCGCTACATAGTGCTGGATGGTTGAACGCATGTTAGGCCAGTAAAATCGTTGTTGTGTGCGGTGGAGTGTTCGGGCCACTCCCAAGTGCCCAGACGTGGCGTCGCCGTGCATCATTTCAAGAACTGTGATGCGTAGGCTTTCGGGTACGACAAGAAGCATGCGTGCTCCCCCAGAAGCGAAATTCTTCTTATAAAGCAATCCCTCGCGAATGAAAAAAGTATTCTTTACAGAATCTTGGGCGGCATCAAAAAAAGAGGTTAATGTTTGGTCTTTGCGTTGCTCAGTTCGGAAAACTTGAAGATCGGGGAAGGCTTGTGAAAGTGCAGCCAAGTATTCATCAAAGTTGCCTGCGTCGTCATCAGTCGTTTGAAGTGGCAAACGGGAAAGACAATCAGCATCTGAGTGTTTACGGCCGCTTTTGTGCACCACAGTAAAATTAAATTCTTGTAGGCGCAAAGCCCATCGAGCGAGCCGGCCACAGGGGTCACGAAGACTCACTAGCCAGCAAAACGAATGGTGGTCGGTCACGACGGTGAAAGCATTCCCGTACAGATAGGAGCGGAAGCGCTGTACAGCGAAAACAACGGCGAGACATTCTTGCTCAGTAACAGTGTAATTTCTTTCGCACTTACTCAACGAGCGGCGGGCGTATGCTACCACGTGTTGATCGTGACCATGGCGTTGTATACGTACAGCGCCGATACCGATACCACTTGCATCAGTGTGCACTTCAGTTGGTGCTGATGGGCAGAAGTGGCGTAGGATGGGGCCCGAGGTCAAAAGAAATTTCAGGTGACGGAAAGCTGCGTCACATTCGCTTGTCCAATTGAACAGTGCATCTTTATGCAGCAGACACATGAGTGGATAAGCGATGTCCGCAAATCTCACTATAAAGCGTCGAAAGTACGAGCAGAGCCCTAATAAGCTCTGCAGCTCTTTCACTGACTGGGGCACCGTATTACTTTTGACAGCTTCAATTTTCTTTGGATCTGGTCGAACACCTTCTTTATCAACTAAATGACCAAGAACAATTGTTTGACGGTTCCCAAAATGACATTTCTTGGAATTCAGGATAAGACCAGCTCGTTCTATGCAATCAAGCACGATATCCAGAGAGCTTTTGTGCTCACTAAATGTTTTGCCAAAAATTACAACGTCGTCCAGATAGCATAAACAAATTTGCCACTTTACTCAACGCAGGATTGTATCCATGAACCGCTGCAATGTTGCAGGCGCATTACATAATCCAAAAGACATAACGTTAAACTCATAAAGTCCTTCTGGTGTTATGAATGCCGTTTTTTCTTTATCTGGAGTGTGCATGGAGATTTGCCAGTAGCCTGATCTCAAATCAATAGAAGAAAAGTATGAAGCTGAGTGCAGACAATCAATTGGAAGCGGGTAGACGTCCTTCTTCGTGGACGCGTGGAAGCGGGCAGACGTCCTTCTTCGTGGCCGTATTTAAGCGACGGTAGTAAACACAGAACCTCCATGTGCCATCTTTCTTCCTAACAAGGATAACTGGAGCTGCCCAGGGACTGGAAGATTCTCAAATTATGCTTCGCTTTAGCATCTCTTGAACATGGTCATCTATTAACTTACGTTCAGTGGCTGAGAGTCGATAGGGCTCCTGGCGTATAGGAGGTGCGGAGCCGGTGTTGATCGTGTGATGAATACGACTGGTAGGCAGCGAAGCTGAATCGTCCTTGGCAAAGTCGAACACGAACACGTGCTTCAGAAGTAGTTCCACTAGAATGCGACGCTCGGTTGCGGGAAGAGACTTATTAATCATAGCCTTAACTTGAGTCTCCATATCTCTTTTCACGTGCTGCTCACTGTAAGAGCTGGTTAACACCGCGACGGAACCTGACAGGCCTTCCTCGAAACGGGCGAGTTTGAAGCCCCGAGGCAACACAGCTGGCTCTTCAGAGTGGTTGACTGTCCACAGCTCGGTACGACCTTTGACCACGGGAACGACGCAACGAGGTACGAGGATACTCTTCTTAGAGCAGGCGAGTGTCGTAGGCTCTACTACAGCTTCAAAAGATTCCCACTGATTGTGAATAGAGGACACCCGCACGAATGCTGCAGATAAAGCTGGTACAATGGTGTCTTCTTCCACCGCAAATGCCCCAAAATCAGGTGTCGAGTTATCCATAAGAGCTGAAAGTAGCAAAGAATTCACAGCAATCTGTCCCGTACGACAGTCTAAAGTTGCACCATACTCTTGCAGAAAATCAATCCCGAGAATCAGATAATGAGTTGACCGAGGCCGCACTGTGAATTCTGTTCTAAACGTTAGACCACCAATAACAACATCCGAAGCACACACACCGAGTGGAACCAAAGGTTTACCACCGACACCACGAAATAATGCTGCACGGTCACTAGTAAACATCACTTTCCTACCTAAACGGTTCTTAAATCTCAAACTCATAACGGATACTGTAGCTCCAGTGTCTACAAGAGCCATTGTTTTCACACCATCAATAAACTTCCAGTTTGTTCTTCAACATAAACACAGGCAGAGGTATATTGGACGTCATCGACTCGCTGGCGGCCTCACCTCCATCGGCCGCGCCTCCTAGTTTCCAGGAGGCGGAGGGGAAGCAAGACGTCGAGGAGAAGGTGACTGCCGTTGGCGCTGAGGTGGCGGCGTCACACTGCGATCAGATACAGGTGATGAACTCCGCAAATTTCTCGGATGGTACGTGTCCCAAGTGGACATAGTCGGGGATCGCTGCTGCTCGGTGTGCAGTTGTCCGTAAATATTCGCCGGGGGTCGGTAGTCTTGGGAAGTCGGGAAACGACGGCGGCTATATCTAGCGATATGCCCTGCAATGCCACACCGGTAGCACAAAGGTTGAGAGCGCCAGCAACCAACATAAGAGTCCTGGCGAATAAAGTCGCGACGTTGGTTGTAGCCAGGATCTCGCTGCTGGCGAACCACGTGCTCAGGATACGTGGGCTTTCTTGTCGTCGGCTGGTGGCCATAACGTTGGGCAATGTTGTTCCGATCGTCCATGGGCAAAGCGCCGCTAGGTTGAGCCCAAGGAGTCAACAGGGCGGCAACATCTGCCTGCGGTGCAGAACTGTGCCGCAGATATTCTGTACGGCAGAAGGTGTCCCTGGATCTGGACAATTTCTCGCGCACAATCTCTCGAATCATATCAGCCATATAATTTGGAGGACGGGCTTCAACACTGACTATAGAGGTGACATTGGCCAATCTTCCGAATATAGAGGTGATACGAAGCAACTAAAGAGCCTCAAATGTTCGACAATGTTTTATAACGCCAGCGGTGGTGCTCAGGCTCTCTTTGCTAATCAGGAAATTAAAAACGTCTTCCGCAATTCCTTTTAGAAGGTGGCCGACTTTGTCTTCTTCAAGCATACTGGAATTCACTAGCTTGCATAGCTTTAAGATGGCTTCGATGTATGCCGTGCAAGTTTCTCCGGGTACTTGCGCGCGGTGAAGCAATGTCTGTTCTGGACGCTTCTTCTTTGCCGATTCATCCCCAAAATTTTTCTTGATCTCGCTTGTATAGGTAGCCCATGAACATAGTGAATCTTCATGATTGTCGAACCAGTCAAAGGCAGTGGCGGCAAGGAAGAACACCACGTTAGCGAGTTTAGTAGCAGCGTTCCAGCGATTATATTTGCTGACCCTCTCGTAGTGTTTCAGCCACTCGTCCACGTCCTCCTCAGGTTTTCCAAAGAATGTGTGGGGCTCTCGGTAATGTGGCCAGTTGTTCGCTGTGTATGGCCCGGGTTGCTCAGCATTGTCGTCTCCAGGCATGTCCGATGGCAGTGGTGGGAAGCTTGCGAGTCTACGGCTCCTTCGATAGATGGAACGCTCCGTGGTCGGTACCCCGCACCTCTCACCAAGCTGTTACGTGCTTAGCACGCAGGGGGGTTTATTTACAGAGGGGATCGATAGAAGCAGTACGGCGACGAAGCCTACGAGAGTCCTTCTGCCTTTTCTCTTCCTTTTTCTCTACCGGTCAGTCTATACCGTTCATCTTCTTCTTCTTCCGGCGATGTTCTGTGGAAGCACGTGACAATATGTTTTTTGAGTTAGAAGAGCGCTTTTGTCGGCATAGCTTTCCCATCGGTGTGTACTACATCAGAGGACAGCTAAAACGTATGGTTGATTGTTATTGAATAGTTATCTTTTTAACTATTACTGTTAGGCACCATATTTATTCAGAGGCGTGTAGCGCGCCGCAAGTAGTACCCATAACAGTTTTTGGATTTCCGAAAATGCGGTTACCCCTGGCCCTGTGGCCCAACAAATTATGGCTGTTTCGACGAGCTACGCGCACTGGAGAGGTTTTGCCTTGGCTTCTCGAAAGCGCATGTATTTTGGGGCGATGAAGACAAAATTTTTTGGGCCACAGCGCCCAGGGTAACCGCGTTTTCGAAATTCTAAAAATTGATAAGGATATTATCTACGCAAGACTGCACGCCTTTATATGCTATGCCGAAAAAAGCGTTCTTCTGACTTAAAAAACCTAGTTTTAAAACTTGTTTAAATTCTTAGCTAAAACACCCTGCATACACAGGGTGTTTCAGGTAACATGAAGCCTTGATTTCAAAAAGTGGCTCACCGGAGTTGGGCGCAACCGAATACATATTGTTTCCCGTCGTGTGGCGCTCCTCAGAGTATATTTAAACTTCGCTCAATTAGTTAAACAGATCCGATTAATTGCGCAAATTTTCTATCATTCACTTTCAGGGTCACGTGCGTTTCTTTAAGTTGTAGAAAGGATTAATAAAGAACCGATCCAGTTTTTTGCAGCAACGTACCTCCTACGTGGTCCTTTTTTCTGGGATTTAAAGAAACCCCGCAAAGTATGGAAAAAAAATCACGTAACTGCGCCCATGCGCTGCCATATTCCAGTGCTCCAAACCATGTTTTTAATTAACAAAACGTGCGTGCTGACAGTGCCCAAGTCTGTTCGAGGGGCTCCAAAATGATAAAAATAAAAAATAAACAGAGGCTACCTTGACATACGCGGCTTCATTGCTTTCCCTTCCTTTTTTGTTTTGTTTATGCGATGGCTAAAAAGAAGCTCCGTCTCAATTGGCTGCCGATCGCCAACTTATCATTCATCGCTAATCATGGCGCTTTCCACGTTCGGGAAAAATGCGCTGATGCACTTTGAAGTCTATGCTGAGAACAACGTCAGCCGCTCACTTCGAGGCGGGGAGCGCGCACGTTTCGTTCATTCAAGGCGCGCTTGGCAGAGCTACAATGCGGTAGCGCAACAGCGCAATGACGTGATTTTTTTCATATTTCGCGGGCTTTCTGTAAACACCGGAAAAAATGTCTGCGTAGAAGATACTTGCTACAAAAAAACGGGATCGGTGGTTTCGTAACCCCGTCTACAACTTAACGAACCGCACAAGATCAAGGTCAATATTAGAATTTTGGCATAATTACTCTAAGCTAATCAACTAATTAAGCGGAATTTAAAACACACTGCGAGAAGCGCCCCACGACGGGAAACAATATGACTTTGGCTTCAGTCTGCTCTGGTGCGCAACATTTCTTTAATCACTAGTTCAAGTTACGTGAAACATCCCGTATAGTCAATCAGCGCGCCAGTGACAGTGAACCATAGGAACCGTGTAGGAGTGGAATGCGTCCCTCGGAATGCTTCCCCCTCCCACAACCAACTCGTCCACGGTCAGACCTGATGATGGAACCGAGTAGGTTCCGAAACGTTGTGTTATCTCAGTTTTGGTCGCCGTTCTTTTCTTACATTAAATTTGCTCTCCCAACGAGGCCTAGCTCTGTCGAATACTGATTTTGAATTATTAATATGCGTTTTTTTCAAACTGGTGATTGCACACCGCTACTAAGATATCTTAATGGCTTACCATACGGAGCGCGTGAGAAATTGAAGGAAGAGGAGAAGCGCGCTTCTCGGTGGACACTCAATCGCGCCGGTGGACACCTCAATTTTGACCACCCGGGGATCATTGACTGGTTTGACTGACGGGGACTGGTTTGACTAAGCGCCGACCTTTGTTTTCAACGGCAGGAAAAGAGGACGGAACAAAGCACCGGGGGGACTTCTCTCAATCAGAAATGTCTAGCTTAACGTCGTGCTCAAAGGAACGCAGCCAGGATGGTGAGAACTTCAACCAGCGGAGTGGAGTGTCGTGTGGCCCGACTCACGTTGGTGGTTTATCGTTTGTGCAAGGCGAGTATCAGAGACGCTTATTCTTCCAGTGTAGCAGGCCTCTCAGGATATGTGTAATGTTTTCATACTTCTTCTCTTTGGCTTGGTCACTTGCAGGCGCACCAGAAAATGCGGAATTCTTGGTTCCAGTGAATTTTACCCCAACCTGTTTCTGATTTAAACACCTATGGACTATCAAGGAGTATACTTTCGTGTGGTTTTCAAGTAAGAGTTCCGTCACCCACGTTAAATGCACGCGACGCGAGGTTGTTAAACTGCTTAGTTTTTTCAGAAGAAAGGCGCCCTGAGTCTCCTGCGTCAGCACACTTCGCAAAACTGTGCAAGCCGTCCTTGCATGAAATATTTAATTCCATACAGAAAAAAACCTTGTTCACAGTTTTATTCTTGTCCATGGACAGGAAATGCTGCCACCAGTGCTACAAGTTCGCTTCAGTAAAAAGGCAAGGCACCAGTTCGTAAATTACAGATACGTAATTTTGATAATAAATCTGAAAATACCATGTCCAACAATTTCGGAATGAAAGTTTGAAAACTGGTGAACTGTGAAATACATTTGTGGAAATATTCAAGGTAATGCTCCATTCTTCTCATATCTAGCAAACTCTCTCTTTTAAAGCGTTTCCATCGATTGCATCGAACAGTTAACAACCCCCTCAAAAACCAACGGGGAACGCTTTTGACGGTGGCAAAAACATTTATACAAAAAACAAATCAACACCGGCCTCGGGTGATCTGCGGATATATTGATTATTATAGTCAAACTTCATATTATATGACGAAATTCCATTCATCAAAGGTTTGCCGTTCGAAGATGTTTTGGTCCAGAATTGTTCGGTATGAATCACTACTGTTAAATACTGTACCTCGTTTTGTGACTTTTGTTTTGTGTATTTCAGGATGCGACAAGCAAATCTAGAAATTATCACTTTGATGGGAGGCGAATTTGGTAAACTGGATTCCACATTTGCAATTAATGTGGAGGTCGTTATTAAGTATGATTTTCAAATTATTCTATAAAAATGTATTGCTAGTATCTTCTTGCACTCTGTGCTCCATAAAATTCACTGTGTTATTGATCATTTTTGTCTTTTGCTTGCGATCGTCATATTTACGTTAATAATCAGATCGTGCATCTCTTTGCAGCTTCGACACAGTGAGGTCATTGTACAAGAGCTTACCGAAGAATTTGTTTCAAGGCAGCACAACAGTTCCCTTACCATAGGAGTGCGACGATTAGTGCCAATATGACTCATCAGTTCAGTGCATCTCGAGATGTATTGGCAGCGTAGATGCAATAAATTTTGTTCCTTGAATCCTTCATTCCCTTTTGTTTTGAATGTCCGCTGGCTGCTTATATGCAAAAGCTTACATATACAAGCTACGGCTGCTGGAGAACAATTAGATTAAATCTGCATTGTTGTTGGTCAGTCCACATGTATCAAACGACTGCTTGCAGTCTTGCACGAAAGCTTGGCTGTGGTGGCCAAAAACAAATTGCACATTATGCACCAAGACGTGCGGTATAAAGTTAGATGGGATCTCCAATCTCATATACGTTTCCAGTGTCCTTGCAATTGATAAGCCACCTCTAAATGATATTTTCAGTGCATTACGGATGAATGCTGGACCAGGGTGGAAGAAAGACAATAAGCCGACGCTGAGGCAGCGATTGAATATCAAGCGTTAACACATCTAACATAGGTCGCTGGTTTGAATCCGTGCCGTGAGCTATGCTCAAACATTACTAAAACGATTATGCTACCCAAAACGCTGAATCGTATGACACTATTTGCGGTAAACGGCTGGCCCGCAAATTTTACACGAATGTCGGGGGACTAATTGGCACGACATTGACGCCTGCCGGACAGGGATATACAGGGCGCGTCAAGTAACCTGAACCAATGATTTGTAAAAATTAAGGCATCGGAACTGGGTGAAACTAAATGCATACTGTTTCCCGTCGTGTGGCGCTCCGCAGGGTATTTTCTTAAAATTCCGCTTTATTAGTTAATCAGCTTAGATTAAATGTGGAAAAAATTTAACATTCACTTTAGAATCACATGCGGTTCGTTCAGTTGTAGACGGGGTTACGAAACAACCAATCCAGTTTTTTGTCGCAACGTATCTTCTACGTAGACATTTTTTCAAGCATTTAAAGACGCCCGCGAAATACGAAAAAAAATGGCTGAGGCTTAACTTGGTTAAGCCTGGAGAATGCGAAGCATCATCGTGTCGCGTAATTTGGAGGCGCACAACCACAGCGACGGCGCGAGGTGGGCCCCCGTTTCTCCACTGTCGTGACGTCACGTGGTGTGACGTCATGTATCACGTGATTTGGAGGCGCACAACCACAGCGACGGCGCGAAGTGGGCCCCCGTTTCTCTACTGTCGTGACGTCATCGTGTCACGTGGTGTGACGTCATGTATCACGTGATTTGGAGGCGCATAACCACGGTGAAGGGCTGAAGTGGTAGCTAAAGTAGTATGCTTCGCATAAAAAATGCCGCCACCGTCCGGAAGACGTTGAAGTAACGAGCGTTAGCTGTTCGGCAGCGCCATCTGTCGTCTATGTGATGTATTGCCACGTGATAAGGCTACTTTTCCATACCTCACAGTGAGTGGGTACCCACCGCCTTGAGGTCAGATATTTTTGACCAATTTGGGTAGGCACTTTTCTGCTGAGGAATGCGAAAGCATGTATTTTCAGGAAAGCTAGAAAGGATTTTGAGGAAAGGAACGGGTACAGTAGCTCTCCAATCACGATATCTCGGTAGACGCAACCATGCCTTAAAGCATGCAGCTGAAGGTGCATGCATATGTCATCGGTACGAACCCCTGTAGCAAGCTAGCCTCAACTCGACTAAAACATATAAGCTATATGCAAAGAGAAATGCTATGACACCACCCGAAATGCTGCACGACGAGCGATTGCAAAAATTTTTGATGAATATATACGGGCATACTGCCACCACATTGAGGTCAACCAGTGATGGCATCTTGAAAAAACGTAGCAGCACGAAAAAACGGGGCCGTAATAGACACACGTACGACAGGACGTATGCTGCAGCATACGTCCTGTCGTACTTCCGTCTATTTAGTCACCGTTTTTTCATTCTGCTACATTTTGTCAAGATGGATTAATACCAACTGGCCCAAACTTCGGTGCTTTTATACAGTATTTCTTCTACACCGGGCTCTTTTGGTTTGGTTGATTGGGGTTTAACGTCCCAAAGCAATTTATGCTATGAGGGACGCCGTAGTGAAGGTCTCCAGAAATTTCGAACACCTGGGGTTCTTTAACGTGCACTGACATCGCACAGTGCACGGGCCTCTAGAATTTCGCCTCCATCGAAATTCGGCCTCCGCGGCCGGGATCAAACCCGCGTCTTTCGGGCCAGCACTCCAGCTCCGTAACCACTCAGCCACCGCGGCGGGGCACACTGGGCTCTTTTCTATCTCACCAAACAAGACTAAGTCCTATTGTCACGTGTAAAAGCCGCATACTTCCTGTCTTAGTTGTGTCTATTTTTTCCTCGTTTTTTCGTAGTGCTGCGTTTTTTTAAGATGAATCAATACCAACTGGGCCAAACTTCAGTGCTTTTGCACAGTATTTCATCTACGCTGGGCTCTTTCCTATCTCACCGTACAAGACAGAGTCCTATTGTCACGTGTAAAAGCAGCATACGTCCTTTCGTACTTGTGTCTATTTCGTCCCAGTTTTTTTGTACTGCTACGTTTTTTCAAGATGGATCAATACCAACTGGCCCAACCTTCCGTGCTTTTGCACAGTGATGGCATCGCTGGGATTTCGTCTAGATTTGCGATATCTGTCACTCAAGCCAGCGTCGGCCCTACCGCGGACGCGGTTTCGCGCCGCGCGCCTCTTTTCTTTGTGTATTTGTGTGCCGTCTGTATCCTGTGCGTTCGTGGCAGCAAAGTTTCATTATAGCAATCAATATATCCAGTCGCCAGACAGCTGTCTTGATTGTTGACCATTTTTCAATTTTCAAAAGTTTTTCGGCTGTTTAGAGGGCCATTTTCACTTACCTCAAGGCGGTGGGTGCCCGGTAGCCATGAGGTATGAAATTGTGAGCTGTGAGTGCTGACGACATGGCCGCCGTGTTAAGCCCAACCATCAGTTAATATTGACCAAATTAGACAATATCGGTGTCTAACATGTCCTACTCATCGAGCCCGTTACGAATATCCATTAGTTAGATCATGACGTTATCGGTTAGTTAATTATAAGCAATTAAATATAAGCATAACCAGCACTAAATGCTAACTTCATTGGTTAATTTTGATACCTAACCTGTTGCACTCATACACAGTGTTCCAAATATCTAATTTGTTTTATGATGCCTCATTAATTACTCAGTTAAAAGTGATTAAACATAGTCATGTGACCAGTTGACGTCACAAAATCAGTGACGTCTCTAATCACCAATTCGATATACTAGTGACGTCATCAGTGAATCACCAATTGGGCTGTTATATCGATTTACTATGGCGGCCGCCATCTTGAATACCTCAGACTTAAGAAAATTTCACACCGAAGGGCGGTGTTAGCAGACCCCAAGAAACCGAGAAACGTGATAAAAAAAAAGCTAACGCTCAGAAAATCACGTGATTCGCGCTCTTGCACTACCATATTGTAGCGCTGCCAAGCGCGCCCTGAGTGAACGAAACGCGTGCGCTCTCCGCTTCGAAGTGAGCGGCCGACGCTGCTCTCAGGACAGTCTTGAAAGCGCGTCAGCACATTGTTCCTGAACATGGAAAGCGCCATGATGTGCGATGAATGATAAGTTCGCCATCGACAGCCAATTCAGACGAAGCTTCGTTTCAGCCATGGCATAAAACAAACAAAAAAGGAAGGGAAAGCCGTGAAGTCGCGTATTTCAAGGTAGCCTCCGTTTATTATTGCTTTTTTCATTTTGTAGCTCATCGAACCGAACGGCGGCCGCTCACTTGGGCGCGGTCAGCGTGCACGCTTCGTTCGCTCTAAACACGGTTATCAGCGCTCGAATATGGTAGCGCATGAGCGCAGTCACGTGGCTTTTTGTTCATATTTTGCAGGATTTCTTCAAATGCCGGAAAAAAGTGCCTCGTGGAGATACGTTGCTGCAAAAAACTGCATCGGTTCCTTCTGAATCTCCTCTACAATTTAAGGGAATGCACGTGACCCTGAAGTTAATAATAGCAAATTTGTGTAATTAATCCTAGTTAATTAGTTAAGCCGAATTGCAAAATACTCTGAGGAGCGCCAGACGACAAGAAAAATATGTCGCTGGTTTCGCCCAGCTCCGGTGAGCCACTTATTTTAAATGCTTGGTTCATGTTATGTGAAACACACTGTGTATACCGGATCGACATCGTTTAGTTTCGTGTGGCGGTGCTCGGGCATCAGGCTGCTGCCTGCCGTTATTTTATTTCATTATGGAACCAGCTCGATTACCATAGCAACCACTGGGGTACAATTTGCGTTATAATGGGCATAACGCGAAAAGTAGAGCTTAATGCTATCAAACTGGCACATGGGCCTAGTCCTGGAGCGACCTTGAGGGGATTATTCCCCTGTCACTTGGCAGCGACAGGGGCAGCGGGACAAAGCCTGACCGACCGCACGCTTTTCTTGTCACCCACAGATACCCCTGATTTGCTGTGCTGTGCCGTAATTCACGTGCCAGGATTTTCATCCTTCGGAAAAGAACTTTTTGTGACGTCACGGCAACGCCTGCGGTGCCTACGTCTCGCAAGTTATTCTGCTCATCGCCGAGGGCTGCAACGACAGGGAACCACCACCAGGGGCCATCAACTACATAAGCGCCATTGGACCAGCGTCTACCTCACTTGGCAGCGACAGGGGCAGCGGGACAAAGCCTGACCGACCGCACGCTTTTCTTGTCACCCACAGATACCCCTGATCTGCTGTGCTGTGCCGTAATCCACGTGCCAGGATTTGAATCCTTCGGAAAAGAACTTTCTGTGACGTCACGGCAACGCCTGCGGTGCCTACGTCTCGCAAGTTATTCTGCTCATCGCCGAGGGCTGCAACGACAGGGAACCACCACCAGGGGCCATCAACTACATAAGCGCCATCGGACCAGCGTCTACCTCACTTGGCAGCGACAGGGGCAGCGGGACAAAGCCTGACCGACCGCACGCTTTTCTTGTCACCCACGGGTCTGTGGTTGTGCTCCTTTTACGTTTATAGTATTATAGTACCTTTTGCTGCTGTCGCTGCCAAGCTGACGTTGCCTTTGAAATATGCCTACTGATGTCGACAAGCTACGTGAAGAACTCCGAATAGAATTCCGAAAGGAAATTGCTTCGTTGCTTAGCTCAATCGAGAGGGACGTTCGAAAAGAGTGCCGCGAATTATCCAACAGTGTTGACTTCTGCTCCAAAAAATTTGATGACATAGCTGCTGAGTTTACAGCGCTTAAGGAAGAAAACAAGGTAGTCAGAGCTGAAAATGCTACACTGTCATCTGAGCGTGATGGACTCAAGAAGCTTGTAGAAGATTTTGAACAGCGATGCACTGTTCTAGAGCAGTATTCCAGAAATAAAAACATTGAAATTAAGGGCGTTCCCGAAACTGAGCATGAGAACCTTCAAGACACATTACAGAGGGTTGGTGAAGTGATTAACGAGTCCATAGCGCTCGATGACATTGATGCTTGTCACCGTGTTCCTACCAGGAATACCACAATCCCGAACATCATTGTGCGGTTTCGCAACCGCTTGAAGCGGGACACCGTTCTAACAAAGGCAAAAAAAAAAACCAATATGACTACAAACGACCTTGGCCACCCCGGACAAACTTCCATTCACATAAATGAGCACTTGTGTCCCGCCCTGAAAAAGCTGCTAGGAATGGCAATTTCGCGTAAAAAGGAGAAAAGCTGGAAATTCGTCTGGACACGTCATGGCCACATTCTAGCTAGAAGGGACGAAAGTTCGGATGTGGTCAGGATCGCTTGCCTGAAAGACTTAGACAAGATAAACTAGGCGTGCCCTCCCATGCACTCTTTTTGTTACTTAAGTGGTGTCCGGCTTTTTACACAAAATGATGTTTCATCTTTGTACGCAAAAAACAAAAAAGCCTAAACCTTTTTTCATCTCAACGCACAGTCACTCTGTAACAAAGAAGATGAAGTTATTGCCCTTTTGGATGCTTTTACCTTTGATTTTGACGTTATTATGATAACCGAAACGTGGTATAAAAAAGATACGGTGCCATTGAAACTGCCGCAGTACGATATTTATCTCCAAACTCGCCCGAATAAAAAGGGCGGAGGCGTGTTGATAGCTGCTAAGAAATGTTTCCAATGCTGCCTTATTCCAGAATTCTCAAAAACGAACGAAAATTATGAGATAATTTCTTTGAAATCTGGCCGCAATGTATTTTCTGCTGTATACCGTCCCCCAGCTGGGAACATCTCAGTTTTTTGTCCTTTTTAGATCAAATGTTATCTTGGGTAACCGAAAATGACTTAAAGCTAATACTAAGTGGTGACCTTAATATTGACTTTTCATCCTCATCTCCCGAGTCACAAGAAGCAAACAGGTTGTTCGAATGTTACGCCCTTACCAACTACATAAATGAAGAAACGCGACCGTTAACACAGACATCCATTGATGTTTTCTGTAGCAATGTGTCAAAGGAATTTATTAAGTCTGGAGTGGTACTAGCGCAAGTTAGTGATCACCTGCCAATTTTTCTTTTTGTCGAGTTGCCAACGGCATTTCGAAAAAGTAAGCCTTCCTATATGACATACCAGTGCATAACAAATGAAACTATCGAAAATTTCAGAAATGAAATACGAAAAGTTGACTGGAATCACGTCTACAAAATAACTGACCCTAGCAAAGCATATGACACATTTATAAACACACTTAAATTTTTGTACAATAAATGCTTCCCTTATAAAGCAACTAAGAGGCCTAGTAAAGCGCGGAAGCCCTGGATAAATCGTCGTTGCTTAAATATGATTCAAAAGAAAAGTAATCTTTTTAAACGGTTTCTTCGAACTAGGTCTTCCGACGACTTAGCCAAATTTAAATCATATCGCAACAAAGTAACTACATTTCTTCGAGAAACCAAGAAGGAATACATGGAAAAATTATTTACTGGTAATGTACAAAACCGAAGCGACCTCATGTGGAAAGGAAAAAATAAAGTTCTAAACCGTACAGAACAGGAACCCGTCGAGCTAGAAATCTTAGTCCGAAATCAGAAACTTTCGGGAAAAGAACTAGCAGATACTTTTAATAATTACTTCGTGTCTTTAGTAAACAGTGTACATAATCCTGATTCCCTAAGCTATCTCAAATCTAGAAATCACAGTAGTGCATTTTTATCACCAACGGATCGCAGTGAAATTGAAAGCTGTTTTCTTGCTCTTCGAACGAGTAGTACAAGGGACGTAAATGGTCTAAAAATTCAACCTATTAAACATATCATGGATCTAATTAGCCCTGTTTTAGAGCATATATTTAATCTATGCTTTCTGCAGAGAGTTTTCCCACAAGCCATGCAAGTTGCTAGGGTGACAGTAGTTTTTAAAGGTGGCGAGAAAAATAACTTGTCGAACTATCGCCCCATATCAATCCTCTCCATTTTTTCAAAATGCCTAGAGAAACCGCTGTACAAAAGGATCATTAGCTTTTGTATTAAACATAACTTATTGACACCTTATCAACATGGGTTTAGAAGTGGCCATTCCACAGTTACAGCGCTTTTAACTCAAAAGGAACTAATCCTGCAATCTTTCGAACAGCACCAATTAACCCTTGGTGTATTTGTAGATTACTCAAAGGTATTTGATTCCATTAATCATCAGACAATGCTTGCTAAACTTGAGTTCTATGGTTTCCGTGGCGTTTTTGATGACATATTGAACTCTTATTTATCAGCGCGAGTACAACAAGTAGTAATTAACAATAAATTATCCGACCCGAAATCAGTTTTAGCAGGCGTCCCGCAGGGAAGCATATTGGGGCCTCTACTTTTTATCATCTACATTAATGACATCGTTCTCATTGACCCACGCCCAACATTTATAATATATGCTGATGATACGAGTTTATTTTTCACCTCTAGCAATATACATAATCTGACTGAACAAGCAAACACGTGTTTACATCTTTTAAATCATTGGTCGATCGCAAACTCACTATCTATAAACATAAATAAAACAAAAGTCGTGCTTTGCAGGCCAAGAAACAAAACAGTATGCGATAGCGACATTTCACTTCGGATTGGGTCTGTGCCTTTAGAAGTTGTCCCTGTCGTAAAAAGCCTTGGAGTATATTTTGAGAAGCATTTATCGTGGTCAACACATGTCGATAAAACAGCGGACAAGCTGTCAAAAATAACTGGTGTGTTAAGTAAACTGCGCTATTTTCTGCCACAAAAAGTGAAACTAATTCTTTATAATTCCATGTTTGCTTCCGTTTTAAACTACTGTTTCACAGTATGGGGAACTACCACACTCTCAAACTTAAACAGGTTACATGTAATCCAAAAACGAGCCATAAGAAGCATTGCAAGCATCCCCCGCGACGTTACGACAAAACCCCTTTTTAATGCCTTCCACATAACTCCAATACACGATCTATATAATGTCAACTTAATAAAACGATATAGGAGAAGTAATACCTACCGTAATTTTCTTGAAACCTTGTCTCAACTAACACCTAGAGAACACACTCATGCCATAAGAAACCGCGATAAATGGTTCATTCCCCAAATGCGTACTAACTATGGACGTCAAATGCTCAGCTACCACTTACCATTATTGCTAAATGCTTTGTGTTAGTCTTACAAACCAGTATTTTTGCATCTTATTTCTTTTGCTGTTTTTATCTCTTGTTTATTTATTTTTTCCGAGTCAGTTGTGTCTCGCTTATTTTTCCTCAAATGCAATTGTTTTGTTAGTTGCTGCCAATATATGCAATCAAACAAACCTTGAAACCTTGTACGGGGGCGCAGGCGTGCAATCAAGCTCCAGTGAGAGCTTTTTGTCTGCGCCCCTAACATCTGGATGATGTAAATAAAGATTTGATTGATTGATTGATTGATTGATTGATTGAGATTGGCTGAACATGCCCCTAGTCCTGGCGCGAATGTCGTGGCATTATTGATAGACTGGCTGAATATGGGCAGTCTTGGCGCGGTTGTCGGGACATTGTTGATAGTCTGGCTGAACATGAGCATAGTATTGAAGCGAACGTTGGGCCATTGTTGAAAGACTAGCTGAGCATAGGCCCAGCCCGGGCGTGAACGACGGGCCACTGCCGATAGTTAGACTAGCTGAGCTCAATCTTGGCATGAGTGACGAGCGATTGTTTTCTCTGATTCTCCGAAAGCCGATTAAGGACCGATCGATATTCACGCCACTTTTCGCCACCAGTATACGATTTTAGAGCCATTGTCTTCGTGCTCTTTCGGCCGGCTGCTCAGTTACCGTTGTCAGCGGCGCACGCGCAAAACGACCAGCCGTGTCAAATATCCTGGCGAAGACGCGGGTTTGATCTCGGCCGCGGCGGTCGAATTTCGATGGAGGTGAAATTCTAGAGGCGGTGCGATGTCAGTGCACGTTAAAGAACCTCGCTTGGCCGAAATTTCCGGAATCTTTCACTACGTCGTCCCTCATAGCCCGAGTCACTTTCAGACGTTAAACCTCCATAAACCATAAAACTTAAATATCATAAACGAATATCTTCCACGCGTCACAGTCCATAGCTTTCCTAATAGTGACAGCATTCGCAAAGATTGCCATGGTGAGGAAATGGTCCTTCCCGTTAAGCACGTTCTGACGCTGTTCGCATGCTTCCTTGACCTTTCGTTAACGCCATGTTTGGCCGGCGTACCATGCATGAGGGAAAGTACGCATTTTCGAAAAGCTAGCCAGTGAGAGAAAAGTGTGTAGTGTTTGGGTTAGCATTGGGTAATGAATTTAAAGCGAAATTGGCTTCTTTTGAAGACTGCATTATGCATGTCACGCGTTGACCTAGTTAAGTGTCATAGAAAACACCTCATCGCTATCCAATAGGGCTTTTTGGTGGGCCAGTTGGTGCATGAAGAGAAGGAAACAGCCCAAAAGAAGGATTCGACACGACGACACTGGCGCCCTGGATTATTTGGGCGAAACGCCATCTATTTTGACCTGCTCAGTGGTTAGCGTGCTCGGCTTCGGACGCGGGATCTGCATAAGCTTTTGCATCGCTCCTTTGCTAAGTGACATCTTCCTTGCTAAGCTTGACAGGGCACTCGAACAATCGCTCATGAGCTCTACAGTTGCAAGAGGGTACCGATATGTAGATGTTTACCTTATTTTACTGCATTGTGACCCGGCTAGGTTCGCTGCGGAAGTTACTGACTTGTGCGTGATATTCTCAGAAGCGCTTTCGCCGCTGGAAATTACAGACGAAGTGGCTGTGAACGATCGCATTAAGTTCCTTGATCTGACCTTATATTTTAGTGATTTTCATGTATGGTGGGCATTTGAAGCTAGGAGTAAAAAGTCCTTACTTCCGTATAGCTCAGCGCATTCGAAGGTTGTTACGCTCGACTCCTTCCGCTAAAGCGCCGAAGCATCGGAGCGGCTTCTTGGTGCTGTATGTGTTAAAGACGGGGAAGCGCCAGGCAACAAAGAATCTCCAGACATCTGGAAACTGTCAATAGACAGGACTTCGGAGAGGCGTCGGCGTGGCGGCCCCGGCACCCCGAAAGCAGGGGGCGGCGTCAACAAGGGGACCCCCTGGTGGTTTATGGGGGGACATCCGCTGCACGGGAACGGTCTTCGGATCAACTCCCATTAGTGGTGCCAAACCCAAACGAAACGCAACGGCACGGTGTGTCCGCTGCTGTTCTGTGTTGTTTGTGGCCAGCGCGGGTGCTGGCGTGCTCGCGCTTCAGTAACGGCTTCCGGTCTTCCTGGAACCTTTCGGCGCAAGTGCGACGCCGGCCCTCCGTCCCCGCGGCTCGCTGTGAAGTGCAGGTGTCAGACTCGTGTTTCGGCTGACGAATGGCTCGAACTTAACGGCTTGTCATCGTTGCTGCGAGGGATCGGCCGGACAGCATCTTCGAAGAAGTGGCGAGGGTGAACTGGGGGATGTCCTTGTGGGCGGACCACTACGAATAGACACGTGACCAAGTTCACAGTGATTGGACGCATTTTTGATTAACCAAATTCCTCAACTAGGGACCTGGGGACAGGACACCCTATTTAAGCCGCTGTTCGGCATGGAAAGGGGTTTTTTTCTTCAACCTTGTAACCTTGTCTACCTATTTTCCTTCTTGTCTCACCTTTAATCATGTATTAAACCTTTGTATTTTACCTGTTACCTTGTCTGGGAAGTTCGTTCTATGTGCCGGCAGTCCGAAGGAAATTATGGTAAGGAACACAACTGGCGCAGTCGACAGGACCTGCTTAGGCTGAGCGGAAGAACTTCACTGGGGACAAGCGACAACGACGACGAGAGTGGCGGAGGGAGCGACCGGGCTACCAAGGAGACCCACCAGACCTCCAGGCTCATCTGACGCAGCGGGGCACCGACAGCGACGCTTCGGTAGCTAGGCGAGTACCCGTTTGGTTTCTTGTGTTTGCGTGTAATGTCAAAGCCTTGGGTTTTGAGGTGTGACATCGCTAAAGAAACAGTAATGGCGAACCCAGGTGTAGATGGGGAAGGGGGAGAGGTGCCGGCACTACAAGCGAAATGGTAGAAGGCCGTAGTAACGCCTCGCCACAGACGGCGTCGGAGCAGCAAGAAAGGCTGCTGGAGTTACAATTAAAAATTGCTGAAAGGGTCCTAGAAACAGTACGTTTGCAATCGCAAAGTGGAGTCGCGTCCGTCGAGGGGAGCAGCTGCTCAGGTGCGGATACGCGGTTGGAGGAGGACCGGAAACTAAAATTTGCTAGCCTGTTGAAGGGGGTACTCGCGACAATGCCTACTCAAGAAGCACTAGTGCCGGGTTGGTTTGAAGACATCGAGGCAACATTGGAATCCTACGACTTACCAACCGAGTGGTGGGCCGGACTTGTGTTGCCGCGACTCAGTGAGAGGGCGCGGGGACTCCTTAGACGCCTGTCTTCAGATGAAAGGCGAGAGTACGCCATTCTAAAAAGCAAAATTTTGCAGGGACTCAGATTATCAGCTGCGGAGTACAAACGCCTTTTCCAATCATCCAGCAGGAGACCGGAAGAGTCGTGGGAGCAATTGGCGGTCAGATTAGATAATTATGGGGAGTACTATGTCGAAAGCAGTGAAGCAAACTCGTTAGAGAAAATTAAACCGCTGGTAGTCTCAGACCGTCTGAAGGATTGTCTCAGCGCAGACGCAAGAGCACACATTGTGCTAAATCAAAGCCAAAAGCGAGGATTCCTTAAACCCGAAGATGTTGCTACGATAGCACAGGCATTCGAGGAGAGTGTCAGGTGCAGAGTAACAGCGGGAAGGACATCAAGTGCGAACGAAAAACAGAAAGCTGAAGGGACACCGACAGCGCGGCCTTCAGAAAACACTAGCCCCCATTCGCGGCTCAGGAAACAATGTTTTAATTGCCACAGCTACGGGCACGTAGCAAAGGAATGCCCGCAGGGAGCATTATCAGCGAGGGAGGCGACAAAGAAAAATCGTAGCGAGAACAGAGAGGTCGTTGCTCGGGTAGCCGCACCACTTGAGGCGGGGGACGCGCCAGTGCGAGTAACAGAAGTCGGCGGGGCCAGCACGGTTACGATAAAGAGTGCAGGTCCAACATTCGACGCGCGAATAGACTCTGGGGCGCACGTGACCGTCATTCGCAAATCACTATGCCCAAGGTACGACAGCGCAGGGTCGACTATCAAACTGACAGGCGCGTTTGGGGAGCAAGTAGTTGCCGAGCTGGCATACGTGCCGATGTCGACTACAGAGGGAGCGGCTCGGAGCGGCTCCTTGGTGCTCTTTGTGTTAAAGACGGGGAAGCGCCAGGCAACAAAGAATCTCCAGACATCTGGAAACTGTCAATAGACAGGACTTCGGAGAGGCGTCGGCGTGGCGGCCCCGGCACCCCGAAAGCAGGGGGCGGCGTCAACAAGGGGACCCCCTGGTGGTTTATGGGGGGACATTCGCTGCACGGGAACGGTCTTCGGCTCAACTCTCATTAGCGGTGCCAAACCCAAACGAAACGCAACGGCACGGTGTGTCCGCTGCTGTTCTGTGTTGTTTGTGGCCAGCGCGGGTGCTGGCGTGCTCGCGCTTCAGTAACGGCTTCCGGTCTTCCTGGAACCTTTCGGCGCAAGTGCGACGCCGGCCCTCCGTCCCCGCGGCTCGCTGTGAAGTGCAGGTGTCAGACTCGTGTTTCGGCTGACGAATGGCTCGAACTTAACGGCTTGTCATCGTTGCTGCGAGGGATCGGCCGGACAGCATCTTCGAAGAAGTGGCGAGGGTCAACTGGGGGACGTCCTTGTGGGCGGACCACTACGAATGGACACGTGACACAGTTCACAGTGATTGGACACATTTTTGATTAACCAAATTCCCCAACTAGGGACCTGGGGACAAGACACCCTATTTAAGCCGCTGTTCGGCATGGAAAGGGGCTTTTTTCTTCAACCTTGTAACCTTGTCTACCTACTTTCCTTCTTGTCTCACCTTTAATCATGTATTAAACCTTTGTATTTTACCTGTCACCTTGTCTGGGAAGTTCGTTCTATGTGCCGGCAGTCCGAGGGAAATTATGGTGGGGAACACAACTAAGGTCATGAAAAGAGGCATTGTGGCGTCATGCTTTCAAAATGGCATGAAAAAATCCTGTCCACACAAGATTGATTATAATTTCTCCAATCAGGTTGATAGACTAACAGATGCAAAATACTCCCTTCATATTCTGGCGTCAGTAGCAGAAGGGGTATTGAAAAAGCTGAAGGGGGCAACGCTGTCCCTCATTCCAAACAAAGATATCTGGCAGTAATACCCTATATCTAAGTTCTGTCCCACAATTTGAAGAGAATAGATGAAAAGGCTGGAGTTAATGTGGTTTTCTCACACCTATGAGACTGAGTGATTTGTGTGCGAAGGTAAATGGCCCGGATATTAAATAGATCAGAATCTGGTCATGAATGCAAGAAAAACCACAAGATGAAGTACGTGCCACGCCAAGCTAACCTGGTGTATTCGGTCCCATTGACATGTGGCGGTTCATACATCGGCCACACTGGCCGGTGTCTAAATAAAAGGCTTATGGAGCATGGAAACAACGTTAAGAACGCGGCCCGCCACATAGGCATTCACTGTCGTTACTGTTCATGTTTCCCAGTATTCAAAAACAGCCAAGTAGTTACCAAACACAAGGATAAACTGACAGGAAAGATCATCGAAGCATCTGAAATCATGAAGCTGAGTGCGAATAGTATCAGCACCCCTTCCATCGCCATCTCGTTGAAAGAGCACAACTATCTGATAACATATGATCTATGTACACGCGATACAGCTGTGTGCTGTAGTGATCGGAGGCCCAGACAGCGGAGAACGGCGAGACCATCAGGCGCCATCAGGTATGCGGCCGAAAGCGCTGCTGTTTTTCGGAGAAGACGCCAGGAAAAGGGTGCCTGGGGGCGGCTTCTGGCGACGGCGTCGGCAGACAAAGGCTGTAATCCCCTTCGCCGGCGATGCTGACTGCAGCTCTGGTGCCGAACTGCGCTCCTGGGGACTGGCAGCGGAAACAGGCGAGCCAGTCCGGCGTCATCAGGCTACTGCGACGGAAAGCGCTGCTGTTCGGGGGAGACAAAAGAGACACTGCGTGGGGCAGCTACTGGCGACGGCGTCGGCGTACACAAAGGCGTCTAATCCCCTTCGCCGGGAGGGCTGAGCGCGGTGTTTTTCCCGGACTGCCCGTGGACTGACCGACGAGACCCAGTGGCGACGACGGCGGGGCACGGCGCCGCGGATGGGCGACACGGCTGATTTGTCCCTTCCACCGAACTGAAGAGGTCACCGGTGTGAGCGGTCAGCGCTCGCGTCCCCATCGATCAGGATCGTCACTCAGCAGCGAACGACCTTTTGGGCCTGGTCAAACAGTTCGCGACTGAGAGACGCTAAGTTCCTCCTTACCCGTGTGTGTGTGTGTGTCTGTGCGGTGTGCGCGGCCACGTGGGGAGGGCGGAGCCTAAGAAGACGCTGGCAGCCCATTGGACGCTCAACCAGAGAACAGATTCCCTAGCGGGTTTCCTGGGGAATGTGATCTGCATATAAACAGCAATCTGTGGGGTGCCAGAGGATGCTCCTCCATTTTCTGACTTTGGTCTCCTTGCTACTGTACAAAATGTAAAATAAACCTTCAAGCTCGCTATTCCTCCCGAAGGCTTCCCTCCGTAGTCTGCCCGCTTCGCCCTAATGCGGTGAAGACCCTGGTCCCGATCACCGAGCACATCAACTGGTTGGGAGCTGTGGGATGGTCTGCGCGGCGTCCTGGCTCCGGTATGGGTAAGTGCACGGTCTTGTCTCTTTTCGAGTTTTGCCAGGTTGTACATTTCAGGATTTGTAAACTTAGGTAATGTAATGTGGCTCCAGAGATTGGCTGGGAATCTTCTCTGACCACTAGTAAAGACTACCCGTCGCTTGGGAGCAGACATGGACTGGAAAAAGTTGCGCAAACCGGACCTGGTTTTGATATGCGGGAAATTGGGCATTGATTATGGGTCGATCCGTAGGAAACCGCTCTGAATTGAGGCAATTGAGGCAAGCGGTGCAGACGCGGAGGAGATAGTCGGATGTTGGGAGTACATTCGGGAGGAATTAGAGAAGGCACAGGAACTAAAGAAGCGAGAGGATGAAGGAAAGAGGAAGCGCGAAGAGCAAATGGAGATCGAGAAAAAACGGCTCGATCAAAAGATGCGAGAGTGGGATGAAGTAGGTCGACAGGACCGGGAAAGGGAGCTGCGGGAAATCACACGTCAACTTAGCCTCGTAAGAATGAAAAGAATTCGATCTAGGTTAAGAGTTTTCAGAACAGGCGGTAATATCAGGACTTTCCTTGAAAATTTTGAAGAAATTTCTACGGAGGAGCAGCTACCAGGGTTATTGGTCAGTTATGCTGCTGGCTTTCCTCCCATGTGAAGTCGCCAACATATTAGCGCCTGTCGGACGAGGATGCGAAAAACTACGCGAAAGCTAGAAGTGCGCTCCTCCGATACGTCCGAATTCCCGCAGAGGTCCATCTCGAAACCCAGAGTGACTGTGGTAGGCTACACCACGACAGTGTCAGTGACCGACTTAGGAGCACCGCTCAGTCGCCGAAAGACACGAAGGCTGCTAAGAAGTGCCGGGATAGGGCAGGATTGGCTCTAGAAAAAAAGGCTACTTCAGCACCAGCGACCGATGATTGAGGTCAAAAATCTAGAGAACAGTGCAGATCCGGAAGCCGCGAGGGCTCGGGGGATAGTGTAGGCACTGAGGCTAGAAATGAAGAAAAGTGTAGATCCGCCAGCCGCGAGGGCTCGGGGGATTGTGAAGGCACTCAGGCTAGCAATGAGAAAAAGTGCAGATCCGCAAGCCGTGAGGGCTCGAGGGATAGTGTAAGCACTAAGGCTAGGAATGAGGAAAAGTGCCGACCCGCAAGCCGCGAGGGCTCGGGGGATAATCAGGACACTAAGGCTAGCGAAAGGTGCATATCCGCAAGCCGAGAGAGCTCGGGGGATAATGTAGGCACTGCTAGCAGTAAGGAAAGGTGCAGCGCGGAGGTTTTGAGCCCAGAGGAGCGTGCTGTGACGTTCCGTGCGTGAGCTACCAGGGCCCATATCTTCGGCGGAATCTCTGTGCTCAACCGTCCTACTCCCTTGTCTCCCCTTAAACGGTCCGCGTTCGGCGGCGCCGCGTTGACGGAGCTCCCAGCGGCGGCAAGCCACTGAAGGGGTACAATGGTACGAAAGCTGCCGGCGGGAGACAAACGACATTCCAACGAGGGAGGTCGGGGGGGGGGGGCGCAGGCGCCGCCGTGGAAAGGAGGAAGAAAGAAACAATCCAGCCTGGGAGACAGGAGATCGGGCGTGGCCGGCGGAGCAGAGATAGCTGGCGAGTGCGGACGAAAGGCACGCAGAGGACGACATCGTTCACGAAAAAGGGTCCTTGAGCGCCGAAGCCGAACGGCGCGCGGTTTCTGCCAGCCACCGACGGATCGCAACTCCGGAGCCCCTCCATCGCCCCCATGACGGCGTCACCACGTAAGCTCGGACACCCCAGCCTCTGATGTACCATGTATAATTATTGATTACATCATTTTGTTTAAACTGAGCCATACGGTGTCTTCTTGCCTCTCCGTCCCGTGTGGACCTGCGCATTATGTGGGGTCGTCACACTGGTGTCAGAAGTGGGGTCTAAAAAGCAAATGTCCTCTGAATGCTGCGACATTCATGACTTCAAAATTGTAATCAAAGGGGAATCACGGGACTGATTGTGGGACTTTGACCCCCATTTGAGAGCCTTGAGGCACCGGAGGGCTGGAGCGGAAAAAAATGTCTGTAACTGACGGAGCTCCCACTCCACAGCCGTCGCTCGGAGCAAGCATGCTGGCATTAGGAAGCGTCATTCCGACGTTTAAGGGGGATAAGACAGGGGTTCCAATCTGCGATTTCTTTTCCATGCTAGAAGAGATTGGGAAAATGGGGGGATGGTCCGATGCTCAAATGCTGGGAATGGCGAGGTGTAAGATGGCAGGAGCTGCTCATGATTTTGCTTGGCGAGACGAAAAAGTAAAATCCACAAAATCATTTGCGGAATTTAAGAAGCTCGCGTTCGAGCATTGCGACACTGAACCACGTCATGTGCGGGTACAGAGGTTCCGTGACGCCGGACAGATGGTAGGAGAGGACGTGCGAACGTTTGCGTCGCGGCTTCAGCGCCTAGCGCGCGATACGCTGAGTAGGGAGGAGGAAGGATACCAGCTAAAGAAGAAATACGCGGAGGATCTACTTAAAGAGGAAATGACCGCTTTGTTTGTGGCTGGTCTGCAAGACCCCGTGCGCCGGTTCGTGCTCTCGCGCAAGCCGAGCAATTTCGACCAAGCCGTGGCGGCCGCATTGGATGAGGAACGAAATGAGGCGCTAACGGCGGCCGCAGCGAGAGTACGCGTCATAGAGGGAGCGGTGCCCAACCGTGAGGTTGCTCTCTTGACAGAGCGGTTAGATCGCTTAGAGCAGCTGCTATCTCAGCAGGTGGAACGCCAGGTTGAAGCGGGCGCTCAACGGCGCCCATTCGCTGGAAACCGGAGACCGCCACAAAGCTACAGGCGCGGTATGCGAGATTTCGAAGAAATCGCGTGCTTCGCGTGCCAGGATCGCGGACACATCGCAAGGTTCTGCCCAAACGTGCGCCGTGGGGAGCCAGAAAGAGAAGCAGGCGAGACACGCCCTAAGAAAGCCTACAGCGAGGCTCCAGATACAGGGACAAAAAACTAGGTTGTCCTCCCCATCCTGATGAGTGTGTGGAGGGAGCAGTGGGTAATGAGGTGGTGGTGGTTTGTGTGGCCGACGAGGCATGCCCTGTTGTGCGTTGCAAGTTAAATGGTTGTTGCATGGAATTGTTGATAGACACGGGGTCAAAGGTGACCTTGCTTAAGGAAAGCAGCTTTAACACGCTTCGAAGGAAAGGGGATCGCGAGGTGTTGGAAGCGTCTGGTGGTATGGCAACCAAATTTGTAGGCATCGGGGGATGCTCTTGGCATAAGTGGGCTCTACCGGTTACACTTCACTCTCGGCGGAATTGCATTGGAGCACCCCTGCTACGTATGCCCGGACATGGTGTCTCTGCCAAACGGAGTGTCAGGTATATTAGGGCAGGATTTTTTGAGAAAAGGGAAGGTAGTAGTCTCATTCTCTGAAGAAGAAGTTAATGCGGGGGGCTCAAAAGTTCCGTTTTTGAACAGGAGCAGGGCTGAGGTTCGCAGTACCGATATTGACACCCGTCAAACAGTGGGATCATTAGAGGAGGTATATTCGCGGGTTGCCGTAAAGCTGGTCGATGAGGCGGTCGTCCTTCCGTGGTCGGAGCACATTTTGTACGCTTATGTGCCTGCGGATGTAGAGAGCGGCGCCGTGGGAGTGCTTGAACCGGTCGACTCTCTTAGTATTGGCCTGAAGGCAGCCGCGTGCCTCGTGACTGTTAATGACGCCCAGAGAGTGCCTCTACGGGTGGTTAACTGTAGCCAGCAGCCACTGAGCCTTCCCAAGAACAAAACATTGGCTTTCTTCACCTCTGCGATAGAGAAACATGAGCCCACCGATACGGTATACTCGCAACTGTAGAGCATGCTAGTCCGTCGGCTCCTCCAAATGCGTTGTTCGATCTTTCCCACGTAAAATCCAGGGAGAGGGAGGCTTTGGCTGGTTTGCTGAACGACTACTCAGAGGTATTCGCCGCGTCCAACCTGGATTTGGGCTGCTGTGGCGTTATAAAGCACAGGATAGAAACCGGCACTTCATCGCCCGTTTACCAACGTGCGTACAGGATTCCTTACTCCCAACGTGAGGAGATGGAGCGGCAGGTGCAGGACCTTATTGATCGCGGCATTGTCGAACACTCAAAGTCACCATGGGGAGCACCGGCACTATTGGTGGAAAAGCCAGATGGCTCGTATCGATTGGTGGTGGACTACCGCAAACTAAATGCCGTAACTCGCATCGATCCATACCCCATTCCCAATATACAGGAGACGTTTTCTCAGCTGGGCTCTGCCAGGTACTTCACGGTAGTGGACATGGCGGCGGGATTCTGGCAGATAGCAATGGATCCGGTAGATGCTGAGAAAACGGCATTCAACACGCACTCAGGGCACTATGAATGGAAAAGAATGCCGATGGGTCTGGTCAACAGCCCTGCTGTCTGGCAGAGAACCGCTGATGTTATTCTGGCGGGTCTTCTGGGGAAGCTGTGCTTCGTGTATATGGATGACATAATCATATACAGTGACAGTTTTGAGAACCACTTGCGCGATATTGAGCAGGTTTTGGTGCGACTAAGAGGAGCTGGTCTCAAGCTGAAGCCTTCTAAGTGCGAATTCCTCAAAAACGAGGTGAAATACCTCGAGCACGTTGTTTCAGCTGACGGCGTGCGACCGGACCCTGAGAAACTAAGGTGTGTCTCGGATTTTCCATCCCCGACTAGTGTCCGCCAGGTCCGGCAGTTTCTCGGCCTGATCGGTTACTACCGAAGGCACATAGAGGAGTTCGCCAAGCTCGCTAAGCCGCTCACTGCCTTAACAGCCAAAAATGTCGCCTTTCGCTGGTGCAAAAACGCGGAGGATGCTTTTGGGGCCCTGAAGAGGAAGCTAATGAGTGCACCGCTGTTGCGCCACCCGGATTTTAATTTGCCCTTCGTTTTGGCCACAGATGCGTCAAAGTTCGCAGTTGGTGCCGTGTTATCCCAGGTTATCGAGGGCAAAGAACATCCCGTGGCTTTTGCTAGCCGACAGCTGAGCCCCACAGAGCAGAAGTACGGAGCTACAGAAAGGGAGTGCCTCGCCGTTGTCTGGGCAGTAAAGCACTTCAGATGCTACCTTTACGGCCGCCAATTCAAGCTAGTCACAGACTGCCATCCTCTGAAATGGGTGATGAGTGTCAGGGACCCTAGCTCGCGACTCGCTAGATGGAATCTACAGCTGCAGGAATACTGCTTTGAGGTGGAGCACAAGTCAGGAAAGACACATCTGAATGCTGATGCGCTCAGCCGTACAGCTGCCGTGTCAGCTATAGATGAGTTTGTCCCCGTAGTCGACCCCGCCGAATTACGCACAGAGCAGTGCAAAGATCCTGACCTGAAGCGAATAATCGAAAGCTTAGAGGGCGCACCATCTCACCCCGAACAGCTAGGTTATTTCATTGGCAAAGACGGCACCCTGTGTCGGCGCACGAGGCCAACCAGGAAAGGGAGACCAGAGAAAACCGCTTGGGAGAGAGTCGTCATACCTCGGTCGTGGACAGAAAGGGTTCTTCGCGCGTTCCACGATGCGCCGTGCGCCGGTCATTTTGGCGTAGCGAAGACACGCAGGCGCGTCGAGAGTTTGTACTTTTGGAGTGGCATGCGACAGGATGTTAGAGACTACTGTGCGAAGTGTCATTCCTGTCTCGAAAGAAAAACACCCAAGGGACGCAGGCCAGCACCAATTCAGCCGTTCCCTGAGGTTTCGGCTCCTTTCGAGCGGACAGGTATGGATATAATGGGCCCATTGCCCACGACCACTTCTGGAAACAGGTACATTTTAGTATTTGTCGATCACCTTTCAAAATACGCGGAAGCGGTAGCACTCCCAGATCAGAAAGCAGACACGGTTGCAAGAGCATTTATCGAACAGATCGTGCTCCGACATGGATCTCCGAGGCAACTCTTGACAGATCGGGGAACGAACTTCGTGTCGCAGCTAATGAGGAGAGTTTGCGAGCTGCTTAAGATCACTAAGAAGCAGACAACACCGTACCATCCGGCTTGCAACGGCGCGGTGGAGCGACTGAACCAAACCGCGGCCGGGTTCCTGTCGCATTTTGTTTCGCGCGACCAGCGGGACTGGGACTTGTGGCTCCCGTATGCAATGTTTGCCTACAATTCCGCAGCACACGAGAGCACGGGCGAATCGCCATTCTTTCTTCTCTACGGCCGAGACCCGGACCAGCCTAGTGAAGTGCCAGAGGGCCCCCGTCGTGTCCCATACGCTTCACTGGACGACTATAAGGTTGAGCTAGAATCGCGCTTGCAAGTGGCGAGGGACATCGCAAAGGAGGCCTTAAAGAAAGCGGCGAAGCGCAGGAAGGAGGTGCACGATCGCGGTGCTAGAGACGCGCCGTTTGATGTGGGGGACAGCGTGTACATCGAAAACTGCCAAAGAAAGATTGGGTTGGCTCGTAAGTTCCAGACGAGGTGGAGAGGACCGTGCGAGGTTGTCGAGAAGCTTTCTCCGGTAAACTTCAGGGTCCGAGACGTGAACCGCCGTTTGATAAGGATACACGCAAATCGCCTCAAGTCGGCACCGGTTCAGTATTCACGAAATGGGGAGGGGGAAAGCGCAGATTTTGATGGGGACCGAAGTGAAGCGGAGCGCGCAGATTGTTCGCAAGAAACGCCCTCTCCTGCATTTGTTCGGCAAGCGCCAGAGGTTACGGCAGGAATGCCACCGGATTTCCTTCATGCATGGCTGGAGGAAGGAGCGCGCGAGGTTGCCGCGCAGATGACGCCAAGAGAGGCTCCTGCCACGAGCCCTCGCGAGTCTCAAAGCAGACAAGGGGTCACAGAATTACTTGGTACGACTCATGAACGCCGATATCCGCTTCGAAATCGGAAAGCTAAGTCGGACTAATGGCGTAAACAGAGCAGAGTTGGGGACTGGTTAAGACTGTGTAATGCTGCAGCTCATAACATTGCTATGTGCTTATGTGTTAAAATATCGGAGTTGCTAGTTAAGCCTTTCTGTCATTAAGTAACACTTTTACACAGGATGCAGAACATGCCCGACTTCCTTTCGTTATCTATATATTTTTTTGTCTGTGCCGTGATTGTGCTGGAAGTGGGAGCTCCTTTGTAACTGTGGTAAATTTATTTCGTCCAGTTTGGACTAGCAAGGAGAGGCTTGGGTGCTGAGTTTCATGTTTGTCTGTGAAAGAAGATCAGTGCTGCCCCTGGAGACGCCAGTTATGACAGCTGCGGCATATGGTGCAGTGCAGTGGTGTTGTGTGCAGCGAAAAGTGTTTTGTCGGACGGAATGTGCGAGGCGATTCAGAAAAAGAAAAGGAGCTGCCTGGACTCAAATGTTCGGAGAGCATTCTTCTGGAGGGTGAGCGAGTGTGACGTTCCGTGCGTGAGCTACCAGGGCCCATATCTTCGGCGGAATCTCTGTGCTCAACCGTCCTACTCCCTTGTCTCCTCTTAAAGGTCCGCGTTCGGCGGCGCCGCGTTGACGGAGCCCCCAGCGGCGGCAATCCACTGAAGGGGTACAATGGTACGAAAGCTGCCGGCGGGAGACAAACGACATTCCAACGAGGGAGGTCGGGGGGGCCGCAGGCGCCGCCGTGGAAAGGAGGAAGAAAGAAACAATCCAGCCTGGGAGACAGGAGATCGGGCGTGGCCGGCGGAGCAGAGATAGCTGGCGAGTGCGGACGAAAGGCACGCAGAGGACGACATCGTTCACGAAAAAGGGTCCTTGAGCGCCGAAGCCGAACGGCGCGCGGTTTCTGCCAGCCACCGACGGATCGCAACTCCGGAGCCCCTCCATCGCCCCCATGACGGCGTCACCACGTAAGCTCGGACACCCCAGCCTCTGATGTACCATGTATAATTATTGATTACATCATTTTGTTTAAACTGAGCCATACGGTGTCTTCTTGCCTCTCCGTCCCGTGTGGACCTGCGCATTATGTGGGGTCGTCACAGTGCACTTTCCGGGAACAAGACGGCCGTCTCTAACCCTGAGGCAAATGCTCTGTTGAGAAGTGAGGTTGATTGCGGCGATCGAGAGGGTAGCACACGGGACAAAAACGCTACGTTAGCCGAGCAGCGTGGTTCAGGTCAAGTTGCAGGCCAGAGCGTTCGTGTCGTTGGTCCGAACAGCAAACCTCGGGAGAGCAAGCTATGCTCAGGAAAGAGTAAAGTGCCGATGAGACAGTTAGATACTGCGACATGCAGTGACTCGCCGAAAGCACGAGCCCATTGTTTAAAATCAAGTGGCAAATGCGACTCGGTGCTGCGTCAGAGAGAAGACGCGGAGGGTGAGGACACCGCTAGAAAGGGAGGCGGGAAAGGCCGATCTGCCAAGGCAGTTTTCAGAAGGCGGCCGCGCGCAAGGAGAGCCAAACCAAGGGGTGCTCTCCAGAGAACACACAAAGTACGGGCCAAGGACACTGCAAAGCTAAAGGCCAGCCAACAGTGTAATCGGCCGAGACGGTCACCGCGGCACGCCAGATGCGACAGGCACCGCACGAGGGCCAGAATGACTCGGCGAGTTCAAACACAGCGAAAGCCACGTGACCCATTGTGGCGACGCTGCGGTAGTTCTTGCGGGACGAGCGAAGCTTGTAGCAGGCCACAGAGAAGCAAGCATAGCTACCACCCGAACGAGCGCAGCAGAACGCGTTTCAGTCTAAGGCCATTCTTGAATCGAGGGGGGAATGCTCGTGGGCATTGCTTTCTTAGATCGTCCCCCTCCCGCATTCTTTTCAAGTCCTGCTCAGGTGGTGGAGACGCGCGGCCGGGGTGCGGAACAAATCAATGTCGCGTGGCGTCTGGAGCCCGAAGAGGTGAACGCGCACTTAAGCCCTACGGCTTTTGTCGGGTCTCGGCGGCCGAAGCTACTGTCTGTCTGCGACCGCGCCGAGCGCGGCTGAAGAAATGGGCAACCCCTTCGAGTCGTGACGCGGGTTGTTAGCAGATTCCGAGAATAGAGTCTCTGCTGCTTGCTTTTTCTTTTTTTGCTGCTGCCGAAAAAGTTTTGAGCACATGTAGTTTTTGGATGCTCGTCATTAACTTTTGCAGCAGTGGTGTTGCATTTCTTTTAATGCTAATTGTTTGACAGTGCACAGGTAGTGCTTATGAATAGCAGCGTCCGCTGTCACGCGGAAATGCTGGAAAGACGGGCCATTGTAGGACACTGGCATAAACACCTGGAGTCTCTTTGTCTAAGGATTAGACAGATTAATGTGAGTTGGGCTCCGATGTTGAGGAAAGCTTTGCCAGGCTGAGCAAAGGTGACGGCACTATGCGGTCATGCAAATGAGAAGAAGTAAGCACATTCGTATTTCTAGTGGTAATTACGAGTAGAACTCCATTACAAAGAGGGCGAGAAAACTGAAACGCGAGGGCCTCAGCACGTGTTTTCTCCGTGGCCCTATTGGAAGTGCTTAAAGTTCCCGAGAAAAAAAAAAGTTTGGATTTGTTTTCTCCGCATTTGCCTCTCTGAAGCGTCACCGTTTTGTTCTTTTTGTCGTCTAGTTGGAGCGGTTTTCTTTGATCAAAATTCGGAAGCGAGTGGCTTCCCCTACAAAAGAAAACAAAATTGGCTCAACTAGGTCCGGTAGGCCAGCTTTCCAGGCATGCACTTTCGAGCGAGGGCTGTGGTGTGTATCGAAATTTACAGCCTTTGTTTTAACCTTATCCGAAAACCTGGCAGTTCTCTGAGGTTGGCCGTGTGCTTCCCTGCTGGAGGTACAGGCTTAGCGTAGGCCTGATCACTAAAGCTCCGTTTCGAGGACCCCTGCAAGATGCTCAGGGCTTCCTGGCCGACCTGTCGAGCAGAAGGACTCGGACACTGACGTACATTCGTGGTGCACCGATCAGCTGCAACCACTTCGTGACGTTATGAGAACAAAAGTAACTGCGCAAAAGGACGGGACAAGAGAAAGGGAACCACACGGGACAATCCTACGTGACGTCTTCTTGGCGGCGGACGGACTGTAGTGATCGGAGGCCCAGACAGCGGAGAACGGCGAGACCGTCAGGCGCCATCAGGTATGCGGCCGAAAGCGCTGCTGTTTTTCGGAGAAGACGCCAGGAAAAGGGTGTCTGGGGGCGGCTTCTGGCGACGGCGTCGGCAGACAAAGGCTGTAATCCCCTTCTCCGGCGATGCTGACTGCCGCTCTGGTGCCGAACTGCGCTCCTGGGGACTGGCAGCGGAAACAGGCGAGCCAGTCCGGCATCATCAGGCTACTGCGACGGAAAGCGCTGCTGTTCGGGGGAGACAAAAGAGACACTGCGTGGGGCAGCTACTGGCGACGGCGTCGGCGTACACAAAGGCGTCCAATCCCCTTCGCCGGGAGGGCTGAGCACGGTGTTTCTCCCAGACTGCCCGTGGACTGACCGACGAGACCCAGTGGCGACGACGGCGGGGCACGGCGCCGCGGATGGGCGACACGGCTGATTTGTCCCTTCCACCGAACGGAAGAGGTCACCGGTGTGAGCGGTCAGCGCTCGCGTCCCCATCGATCAGGATCGTCACTCAGCAGCGAACGACCTTATGGGCCTGGTCAAACAGTTCGCGACTGAGAGACGCCAAGTCCTCCTTACCCGTGTGTGTGTGTGTGTCTGTGCGGTGTGCGCGGCCACGTGGGGAGGGCGGAGCCTAAGAAGACGCTGGCAGCCCATTGGACGCTCAACCAGAGAACAGATTCCCTAGCTGGTTTCCTGTGGAATGTGATCTGCATATAAGCAGCAGTCTGTGGGGTGCCAGAGGATCCTTCCCCCATTTTCTGACTTTGGTCTCCTTGCTACTGTACAAAATGTAGAATAAACGTTCCAGCTTTGCTATTCCTCCCGAGGGCTTCCCTCCGTAGTCTGGCTGCTTCGCCCTAATGCGGTGAAGACCCTGGTCCCGACCACCCCGATCACATCAGTGCGCATAGTGACTGGGTTTGAAACTTTCCGCTCCTCTCTGTTTCTTGTGTTTTTTTCTAAGGTGCTATAGTACATACGGTATATGTGGATAGCATCCGGAATAAACATTTGTTGGCAGTTCAGTGCTGTGTTTGTCCCTTTTTTCCCTTGGCCTTGAGCCGTTGCGCTGCTTCACTAGACATGCCAGACCAACTCACCTACCAGTTAATGTTGTACAGCGATTACTCCGAGAACCATATTCATTTCCGAACGCATTTCAAGTACGGTATCACTCACAAACAGAATCTTGCGGGCCAGCCTTTGTTCTCGAACGTATCATATGTGGATTTTCGCAGGCGCAGACTACGAACGGCGTCAGCTTGAGCGTTTATGCTACCTCGGCGCTCTCGTTTCGTGGCTTTTAGCGGGGAGAGGAGGTCACGAAGAGGGGATAGCTTCATTATATTTTACGGAGATTTTGTGTAGCAAGAGAAGAAGAAGCTGAAAAACGGGCAGGAGGAAATACAGGGAGATGGATAAGAGGCGCAGTGCATAGCTGGGCGCGAGGGGAAAACAAGATGGACGTGGTCAGCATGTAAAATTGCAAAGGATAAGCATGGTGGGGGCCATTGCTGTGAGTGGACATGAATGTGAGTGTGACTGAGAGGAAGTGAGTGCGAGTGGCCGTGAGAATGAGTGTGATTGAGGCACCTCTCATGGTGCCCAGGTATGCTTTAAGGACAGGGAGGAGTGAAATGTGCGAAAGGATTCGGAAATGCTTAGAGAATGCGTCACAGGCAGTTGAGAAGGTGAAAACAGGCAAGAAAGCGAGCGCGCGAAGATGTCAAGCTATTGTGTAAGTGCAAAAGGAAAAGCACAAATGAAAAAATGGCTCAGGCTTAGCTAAGGTTAAGCCTAGTCAGATGCGAAGCATATTGATGGCTAGGCTTGGTAATACATGGCTTTCCTTGGTTGAATACTTGGTCATTTTAATACAACCACTAGAAGCCTTCGTCGTAGGGGAAGACAACGGCATGGCTACAGCGGAACGCCGACTAACCCCGAGACGCGCGTTGGGTGAGCGCCTGGATTGCCACGGAAGCCGCGTCCGCCTGCCCGGTGGAGCGAGCGTTTCACCTACACCGAGTGTGAACGCGCGTTCGAAATGCGCGGGAGTGTGACGTCACCATACCACGTGATTCACACGGCGTGCAACCGCAGCGACGGCACAAGTTGGAGCCCCGTCTCTCATCTGTCGTGACGTCATTGTGTCACGTGGTGTGACGTCACCATACCACGTGGTCTGCACGGCGTGCAACCGCAGCGACGGCACAAGTTGGAGCCCCGTCTCTCATCTGTCGTGACGTCATTGTGTCACGTGGTGTGCACGGCGTGTAACCGTCACGAAGGGCTTGGGTTACCTATTGTGATATGCTTCGCATAAAACGAGACTCGATCATGTTCGGCGCCCCTAATGTTGGAAGGGGAAAACATGGGGCTTGGTCATCGATTTCTCCAAACGGCTCTAAACAGCGTAATGTCCGCGGCTGTGTGCCTCTTCGGTTCAAGCTGAGGTAAAAGTGGTACTATGAAAGTACCCAAAAATATAAAAGAAAAACTAAATTTAGCATGCAGAATGCATGTCTTCGAGTGTTTCATATATGACTCAGGTGGCCAAGAAAGTAGGATAACACGCATTCAAGCAACACAATAATTCGCTGGTAGAGCGAACAATCCCTTTTTATACACAACAACATAGACAAGTCGGTCTCAGCCATGGCCATGTGGCCCGCCCGTGCGTGTCTGCGCTAGCTCGAAATGGCGCCACGGGCTAATTTCTATGCTAATCAGCAATGCACCGATTCTGCCTCGTTGGCATTAAAGGTTCGAGCAAAGAAAAAGCAAACCACAAATAGTTGAATTGCGATTTGTAGCCACTTCTGATCTTTTATTAAATAAAAGGGATATTTACGAGCAGAAACGCACCAAGAGCTATCAATACAAAATGCCCAAAAGCACAGTAAAATAACAAAACAATTTGCAGCATTTAAAAGCTAGCCACCTTAGCTTCGCGGCATGAAAAGGCGGAGGCGTGTTTTGCTTATTTTTTCTTATTCTAAGCGATTTCTCCAATTTCCTTCTGCATCTTCACGCAGTAACTGTGCTGCAGGTTTTGGACGTATGCTGCTTTTTATTTGCGATAAAGCCTAAATCCAGCTTTCATCGCATGGTTTCTACTATTTATTTATTTAGAGCATACTGCAGGCCCAGTGATGGGCCCTGGCAGGAGGGGCACAATAAGCACAATACAAAAATTAAAAAACAAAAGTACAAGCGAAGTCATGAAACAAAAACAATACAATGAACGGCCTGTTCAATAGCATCAATGTCAACTACTGATGATGGTGGTAGCTGATTCCACTCGGTAATGGTGCGTGGAAAAAAAGAAAATTTGAATGCGTTAGTTCAGGCAAAGTGAGGTTTTAACGATTCAGTGTGCCTGTTTCTTGTTGACCTGGATGTTATCGGTTGGAGATACAAATCGGAAGCCATTGACAGTTTGTTGTTTTTCATTAGAAAGAGAAATCTTAACCTTAGTATTCTACGCCGAGCTTCAAGGGTCTGTATATTATGTTGAAGCAACAGAGCATATGGTGAGTCAGTGGAGCGATATTTAGAAAATATCAACCGAACAGCTTTGCGCTGAATTCTTTCAAGGGAATTAAGGTTAGTCTTTGTGTCAGGATCCTAAACAGTGCATGCATACTCAAGTTTTGGTCAAGTCATGGTGTAATATGCCAATTGCTTAACGTTAGGGGGAGCTTGTTTTAACTTGTGCCTAAGAAAACAGAGATTGCGGTTTCAACATGTTTATTCCAACTAAGATTATTCGTTAGTGTTACTCCTAGGTACTTGCATTCTATGATTTCTGAAAGGTGCCGGGTGGGAAGATTGGAAAAATTGCCAAGTGGGCGTCGCCGCTGCCAAGTGTCAGCTACAAAATCATCGCAGCAGTACTGTGACGATGGGGCGTGGAACCAGCGAGATGGCGGTGAACCTTACAAGTTTTCTACTGCTCACGCCGGTGTTTTTGGCGAACATTTCGACGACGGTCCTTCCTGACGGATTTCCGTTCGACGACGTATGCCCGGAATTGGTCGACAGTGGTTCTTCGTGTACGACTGCATTGTTTGAGAGCTTCGAGTTGCAACAGTGCCCAGCCAGCGACGAATTTGAACAATTTCCGATTCCAAGCTGGAAACACCGCCAAGTGGCCGTCGACGCTGCCAAGTGTCAGCTACAAAAGCATCGGAGAAAGACTGTAACGATGGGGCATGGAACCGGCGAGAGGGCGGTGACCCTCACAAGTTTTCTACTGCTCACGCAGGTGTTTTCGGCGAACATGTCGACGGTGGTCCTTCCTGGCGGATGTCCGTTCGATGACGTATGCCCGGAATTGGTCGACAGTGGTTCTTCGTGTACGACTGCATTGTTTGAGAGCTTCGAGTTGCTACAGTGCTAAGCCAGCGACGAATTTGAACAATTTACGATTCCAAGCTGGAAATATTGCCAAGTGGGCGTCAACGCTGCCAAGTGTCAGCTACGAAAGCATCGGAGCAGCACTGTAACGATGGGCCGTGGAACCGGCGAGATGGCGGTGACCCTTACAAGTTTTCTACTGGTCACGCCGGTGTTTTTGGCGAACATTTTGACGGCGGTCTTTCCTGACGGATTTCCGTACGACGACGTATGCCCGCAATTGGTCGACAGTGGTTCTTGGTGTACGACTGCATTGTTTGAGAGCATTGAGTTGCAAGAGTGCCCAGCCAGCGACGAATTCGAACAATTTACGATTCCAAGCTGGAAACATTGCCAAGTGAGCGTCGACACTGCGAAGTGTCAGCTAGAAACGCGTCGGAGGAGCACTGTAACGATCGGGCGTGGAACCGGCGAGATGGCAATGACCCTCACAAGTTTTCCATTGCTCACGCAAGTGTTTTTGGCGAACATTTCGACGGCGGTCCTTTCGTGCGGATTTCCGTTCGACGACGTATGCCCTGAATTCGTCGACAGTGGTTCCTCGTGTACGACTGCATTGTTTGAGAGCTTCGAGTTGCAACAGTGCCCAGCCAGCGACAATTTTGAACAATTTACGACTCCAAGCTGGAAACATCGCCAAGTGGGCGTCGACGCTGCCAAGTGTGAGCTACAAAAGCATCGGAGAAGCACTCTAACGATGGGGCATGGAACCGGCGAGAGGGCGGTGACCCTTACAAGTTTTCTACTGGTCACGCAGATGTGTTTGGCGAACATTTTGACGGCGGTCCTTCCTGACGGATTTCCGCACGACGACGTATGCCCGGAATTGGTCGAAAGTGGTTCTTCGTGTACGACTGCATTGTTTGAGAGCTTCGAGTTGCAATAGTGCGCAGCCAGCGACGAATTTGAACAATTTACGATTCCCAGCTGGAAACATTGCCAAGTGAGCGTCGACGCTGCGAAGCGTCAGCTAGAAAAGCGTCGGAGGAGCACTGTAACGATCGGGCGTGGAACCGGCGAGATGGAAATGACCCTCACAAGATTTCTATGGCTCACGCATGTGTTTTTGGCGAACATTTCGACGGCGGTCCTTTCGGGCGGATTTCCGTTCGACTACGTATGCCCGGAATTGGTCGACAGTGGTTCTTGGTGTACGACTGCATTGTTTGAGAGCATCGAGTTGCAAGAGTGCCCAGCCAGCGACGAATTCGAACAATTTACGATTCCAAGCTGGAAACATTGCCAAGTGGGCGTCGACGCTGCCAAGTGTCAGCTACAAAAGCGTCGGAGGAGCACTGTAACAATCGGGCGTGGAACCGGCGAGATGGCAATGACCCTCACACGTTTTCTAGTGCTCACGCAGGTGTTTTTGGTGGACATTTCGACGGCGGTCCTTTCTTGCGGATTTCCGTTCGACGACGTATGCCATGAATTGGTCGACAGTGGTTCCTCGTGTACGACTGCATTGTTTGAGAGCTTCGAGTTGCAACAGGGCCCAGCCAGCGACAAATTTGAACAATTTACGATTCCAAGCTGGAAATATTGCCAAGTGGGCGTCGACGCTGCCAAGTGTCAGCTACGAAAGCATCGGAGCAGCACTGTAACGATGGGCCGTGGAACCGGCGATATGGCGTTGACCCTTACAAGTTTTCTACTGGTCACGCAGGTGTTTTTGGCGAACATTTCGACGGCGGTCCTTCCTGACGGATTTCCGTACGATGACATATGCCCACAATTGGTCGACAGTGGTTCTTGGTGTACGACTGCATTGTTTGAGAGCTTCGAGTTGCAACAGGGCCCAACCAGCGACGAATTTGAACAATTTACGATTCCAAGCTGGAAACATTGCCAAGTGGGCGTCTACGCTGCCAAGTGTCAGCTACAAAAGTACCGGAGAAGCACTGTAACGATGGGGCGTGGTGCCGGCAAGATGGCGGTGACCCTTACAAGTTTTCTACTGCTCACGCAGGTGTTTTTGGCGAAAATTTCGACGGCGGTCCTTCCTGTCGGATTTCCGTACGACGACGTATGCCCGGAATTGGTCGACAGTGGTTCCTGGTGTACGACTGCATTGTTTGAGAGCTTCGAGTTGCAAATGGCCCAGCCAGCCACGAATTTGAACAATTTACGATTCGAAGCTGGAAACATTGCCAAGTGGGCGTCTACGCTGCCAAGTGTCAGCTACAAAAGCATCGGAGCAGCACTGTAACGATGGGCCGTGGAACCGGCCAGATGGCGGTGATGTGCCCTGGGATCGGGACCAGAGTCTTCACCGCATTAGGGCGAAGCAGCCAGACTACGGAGGGAAGCCTTCGGGAGGAATAGCAAGCTTGAAGGCTTATTTTACATTTTGTACAGTAGCAAGGAGGCCAAAGTCAGAAAATAGGGGAGGATGATCTGGCACCCCAAAGATTTGATATTTATTTGATATTTATTTATTTACCACCACAATATACATGGTGACAGGGTGCCCATAGTAAAAGCGGCCTCTTGGACCGCTTGACTTGGCCATAGACACCCAGCTGCGAACTTTGGCAACAAAACCGTGGCACACTTTGAAACTAAATACAATATTGCAAAAAAATCGCGACAGGTACTTCCCACAAGAAAAACAAAATGACAAACAAAGCAATGAAGAGTGCAATACAGTAAATTCGGTTCACAGATTCAATGCAGTATCTGTAAATAAAAAATATTCTAAAAGCTTTCTGTGTGAGGTAGTTTTTAGGTCAATGTCATTGACACAAAGAGCATTTAGTAGACGCGGTAATATGTTTTCAAGTGTTTGACAGCCATATGTTGTTCTGTATGTTTTAATGTGCCACTGATCGACGTTTCTTGTGTTGTGTACTTTATAGCTTACTACAATGTTGGAGAGTTCATGAAGGAAGGACGTGTGATTAATAATTTCGCGCTTCAGTGCGTGGCTGAGGCGAAAGGTGTACAATTTAGTTACCGGGAGTATTTTGTATTTATAAAAAAGGTCTTGTGTATGGAATGTTCTAGGAACATTTTCAATTATTCTGATAAAATTTTTCTGTAATACGAGTAGCTTATTGATGTTTTCTTGCGAAGTTTTTCCCCACACTAAATTACAGTAATTGAGGCGAGAACTAAAGAGTGAATGATATATTGCCAGCAATGCTCTTGTTGGCAGCAGTTGGCGATATCTGCAAATTAAACCAATAATTTGCGACAGTTTGCTGGAAATAAAATAGGCATGGTCATCCCAAGTCATTTTTTCATTAAATACAACGCCCAGTGTTTTAAATGTAGGTACTATGTCTACTTGAGCATTATTGAAGCAAATGTCTTTTACAAGTGTAACTTTCTTATTTTTTGCTCTAAAAATAACTGCTTTTGTTTTTGCGACATTTACCTGCAAACCATTTTTTTTTGTCCATTCACATAAATTTGAGAGGGTAGAATTCACTGTATCTATTATCTGTATCTAGTATCTACTTGAGTTCCTGAAAAAAATATGCTGGTATCGTCAGCATATATTATGTATTTTGCAGGGGCTGTTTGCACAATATCATTAATAAAAATATTAAAAAGAAAAGGACCCAGTATGCTGCCCTGGGGAACACCGCGGTGAAGTGATTCTATTTCTGATATATACCCATTATTACTGACAGCTTGTCTGCGATTACTCAAGTAAGAGTGTACAAGAGATCCTGCGTGACCTCGGAAACCGTAGCGGTCAAGTTTGCGGATTAGTAATGCATGATTCAACAAATCAAACGCTTTTGTAAAGTCTATGAAAATGCCGATGACTATTTTATTTTGATCAAGGTGTTTTAATATGTACTCTTTTTGAGCTAGTAATGCGTGCTCTGTAGAACGGTGCTTACGAAAGCCATACTGTGAGTCAGTTATTACATTTTGTTTCTCCTCGAACTTTGCGAAACGTTTGTGAATTAGCTTTTCAAGTGGTTTAGAAAATACTGGTAGCACAGAGATGGGCCTATAATTGCCGAAGTCATTTTTGTCGCCTTTTCTGTATATGACAGACACACGTGCAATCTGCATTTTAGATGGGAAGATAGCATTAGCAATGCACAAATTAAAAATATGTGTGAGGCATGGAAGCAGGACCTCAAGGGCAAACTTGATGGGTTTTAGTTGCATCCCGTCAATGTCTATACTTGTGGTATTGTTCAGCTCCTGGAAAACATGCAGTACCTCACCTTCTTCAATAGCGTCGAGAAATATTGTTTCACTGCTCAAAGGGATGTTGCGAAGGTCGTTATGCACGTATGGCGGGATTGAAAGATTAACGAAATGCTGGTTGAATTTGTTTACTAACTGTTGTCCCGATATCTCAACCCCATTTTGCTTGATAACATTAATATCATTGCGAGTATTACTAAAAGCGAAAAGATTGCTTAATTTTTTCCACATTATCTCCGTCTTACCTCCTGCAGAACCAAACTGGTTAACGTAGTAAGCGTTTCTTGCTCGCTCAAGTTCTTTGTTCAGGCGGTTTCGGTATATTTTGAAAGTCTGCAGTTCACTGATCTCTTTTGATTTGATGAATTTGTGATAGAGTTTGTGCTTCTTATTAATTTTATTTTTCAGGTCAGGTGTGATCCATGGTTTACGGGTGTGATGACTGCGCTTTGTCGTTCTTACAGGAAAGCTTTCTTGGTAAACACTCTTGACGATGTCTAAAAAATGTTCGTACGCTTTGTTCGGGTCAGTCTCGTGAAGCACACTAGTCCAATCGACATTTGTCAACGTGCTTCTGAATTTAAGGAGGTTGTCGCTGTTTATGACTTGAAAACACTGCTTTGAATTCTTGAACTTATTTTTTCTGTGTTTTACACAGAGGAATATGGGCAAGTGGTCACTGAGATCAGAAATAATAATCCCAGCTTTGAGATTGTCAGTTTCAAAATTTGTGATGAACACATCTAGTAATGACGAGCATGTAGGTGTAATTCGCGTTGGTGAATTAATTACATTGCAAAATCCGTTTACTTTTAACAAAAGGTCTAGATTTTTAGTGTGACTATCTGACACTAATAAGTTAATATTTATATCACCACCAAACAGCAGCCTTAAACGGTTATCATTAGCATAAGAAATCAATGATTCAAGAAAACTAAAGAAATTCGAAGTACAACCTTGAGGGGGCCGATAACAAACAACAAAAATCACATTTTCGACACGAGTGGACAAAATTTCATACTCACATGTAGAAATAGTGAACATGGGTAGTAACTCGGGTTGCCATGCCTTCTCAAACAAAACACACACACCGCCACCGCGGCCAAAGACACGGTTTAAAAAGAAAGTCCGGTAGCTGTCTAACCGAGGGACGTCTATTTCACTCGTACACCAGGTTTCAGAAATCATAATGACATCAAAAGAATCATTGCAACATTGGAGTAAAGCTGATAGCTGCGATTCCTTGTTTCTTATTGACCGAGCATTAATATGGAGACATTTTAAGTGCTTTGAAAACGTTGAGCCCATATGACCTCTAAACTCACCCGGAAGAATGTACGGGGTGGTAGAATGACTTACAGTACCAGCCATGCGATGGGAATACAACCTTAGGTTAGCCGATCGAGTTCAGACGCTTTAGTGATGTGAATGGCTGACATGCCATCAGACTTCCTTAGCAATACCTTGCCATTTGTGTGCCACACATATTTGTGATCGTGTACTTTTGCCCAATCCTTGACAGTTTTCAAGAGTTCCCGATTTCTTCTAGTCAGGTTTTCGAGCACATGCACTCCGTCGCCAGCAGCGATCAGTTTCTTTCGATTCATCCACCACATGTCCCTGACGCCTTGCCTAGCGAACCGGCAGATAACGCCCGGAACTTTATCGCGCCTTGCTGGCAAGCGATGGAGTGCATCTACATCTTGGTTACTAAGCAGTGGCACTTCAAGTTTTTCGGCGATAGCGTTCAGTTTGCCCAAAAGATCTTCGCTGTCCGTTTCCTGAATTCCATGAAATTCTAAGTTTGCTCGCCGATGTCGCCATTCCAGTTCATCGATCTGTCTTTCAAGTGATTCCACACTTTTCTCTTTCGCCTCAAGTCTGTCCACTCTAATCCTGATTTCTTTTATTTCTCGTTCATTCTGTTCAGTGCGCCGAAGCAAGTCAGACATATGATCAGATATGAACTGCACGGCATCCTCAATGCCATCGACTGTTTCTTTCAATGGCATTAAGATATTAAGTTTTTGATTGATTGCGTTGAGAATGAGCAATATATCCTGTTGTTCTTCTACGCTGTTGATTTCGGCTTTCTCAGTTCGTTGTAGGCGACCTTTCGGTCCTCTGCATTGCTGACACCTCCAAGCTTTGCGATATACATCGCCTTTTGATTTCAGAGTAGCCTCAGACACTCCGGCGCATTTACCCATGTGATACACAGTGCTACAAACTGTGCAAAGCACGCCATCATCAGACTCTGACACACTATCTTTACATTCAGGGCACAAAGAAGTTCCAGACATTGCGATAGTTTTGGCAGCAGCAGCAGCAGCAATTAAACAAAATCAGATTTGGTTCATGACAAAAGGCCACCAACCTGCAATAGTACAGACGACGGTTTAGCAGTGTGTTTCCGCGGCCACCGCTGCTGCCAAAGTGCTGCTGTTGATCCCTTGAGGTGATCTTATATCCAGTGCTGGCGACGGCGTTGGCGCCACTGCCGCGGTGGGCGTGTTCCAGAGCAGATGACGGGGCGGCTTTCACAGTGTGAAGGGGGCGTGCGCAGAGACTTCTTCCCACGTGCGGCCGTTGCTTGCGTGCAGCAGGAGCTCTGCAATAGTACAGACGACGGTTTAGCAGTGTGTTTCCGCGGCCACCGCTGCTGCCAAAGTGCTGCTGTTGATCCCTTGAGGTGATCTTATATCCAGTGCTGGCGACGGCGTTGGCGCCACTGCCGCGGTGGGCGTGTTCCAGAGCAGATGACGGGGCGGCTTTCACAGTGTGAAGGGGGCGTGCGCAGAGACTTCTTCCCACGTGCGGCCGTTGCTTGCGTGCAGCAGGAGCTCTGCAATAGTACAGACGACGGTTTAGCAGTGTGTTTCCGCGGCCACCGCTGCTGCCAAAGTGCTCAGATTGCTGCTTAAATGCAGTTCACATTCCCCAGGCATCCAGCTAGGTAATCTGATCTCTGGTTGAGCATTCAATGGGCTGCTAGCGTCTTCTTAGGCTCCGCCCTCCCCACGTGGCCGCGCACACCGCACAGACACACACACACACACGGGCAAGGAGGAACTTGGCGTCTCTCAGTCGCGAACTGTTTGACGAGGCCCAAAGGTCGTTCGGTGCTGAGTGACGATCCTGATTGATGGGGACGCGAGCGCTGACCGCTCACACCGGTGACCTCTTCAGTTCGGTGGAAGGGACAAATCAGCTGTGTCGCCTCTCCGCTTTGTCTGCTGCCCAGGGCGCTCGCGGGCAATGAGTTAGCGGCGCCGCCGCCCCGCCGTCGTCGCCACTGGGTCTCGTCGGTCAGTCCACGGGCAGTCCGGGAGAAACACCGCGCTCAGCCTTCCCGGCGAAGGGGATTAGACGCCTTTGTGTACGCCGACGCCGTCGCCAGAAGCTGCCCCACGCAGTGTCTCTTTTGTCTCCCCCGAACAGCAGCGCTTTCCGTAGCAGTAGCCTGATGACGCCGGACTGGCTCGCCTGTTTCCGCTGCCAGTCCCCAGGAGCGCAGTTCGGCCCCAGAGCTGCAGTCAGCATCGCCGGCGAAGGGGATTACAGCCTTTGTCCGCCGACGCCGTCGCCAGAAGCCGCCCCCAGGCACCCTTTCCTTGCGTCTTCTCCGACAAACAGCAGCGCTTTTGGCCGCATACCTGATGGCGCCTGACTGTCTCGCCGTTCTCCGCTGGCTGGGCCTCCGATCATTACAGTCTGTCCGCCGCCAAGAAGACATCACGAAGTGGCTGCAGCGGATCGGTGCACCACGAATGTACGTCAGTGTCCGAGTCCTTCTGCTTGACAGGTCGGCCAGGAAGCCCTGCACATCTTGCAGTGGTCCTCGAAACGGAGCATTAGTGATCAGGCCTACACTAAGCCCATACCTCCAGCAGGGCAGCACACGGCCAACCTCAGAGAACTGCCAGGTTTTCGGATAAGGTTAAACAAAGGCTGTAAATTTTGATACACACCACAGCCCTCGCTCGAAAGCGCATGCCTGGAAAGCTGGCCTACCGGACCTAGTTGAGCCAATTTTGTGTTTTCTTTTGTACTGGAAGACACTCGCTTCCGAATTTTAACCAAAGAAAACCGCTCTAACTAGACGACAAGAGAACAAAACGGTGACGCTTCAGAGATGCAAATGCGGAGAAAACAATCCAAACTGTTTTGCTCGAGAACTTTAAGCACTTCCAATAGGGCCACGGAGAAAACACGTGCTGAGGCCCTCACGTTTCAGTTTTCTCGCCCTCTTTGTAATGGAGTTCAACTCGTAATTGGCACTAAAATTACGAACGTGCTTACTTCCCCTCATTTGCATGACCGCATAGTGCCGTCACCTTTGCTCAACCTGGCAAAGCTCCCCTCAATATCGGAGCCCAACTCACATTAATCTGTCTAATCCTTAAACAAAGAGACTCCAGGCGCTTATGCCAGTGTCCTACAATGGCCCGTCTTTCCAGCATTTCCGCGTGACAGCGGGCGCTGCTATACATAAGCACTACCTGTGCTTTGGCAAACTATTTGCATTAAAAGAAATGCAAGACCACTGCTGCAAAAGTTAATGACCATACAAAAAAACTTCACATACTCAAACCTTTTTCGGCAGCTGCAAAAAAAGAAAAAGCAAACAGCAGAGACTCATTCTCGGAATCTGCTAACTACCCCCGTCGCGACACGAAGGGTCCTATTTTTCAGCCGTGCTCGGCGCGGTCGCAGACTAACAGTAGCTTCGGCCGCCGAGGCCCGACAAAAGCCGAAGGGCTTAAGTGCGCGCTCACCTCTTCAGGCTCCAGACGCCACGCGACATTGATTTGTTCCGCACCCCGGTCGCGCGTCTCCACCACCTGAGCAGGACTTGAAAGGAATGCGGGAGGGGGACGATCTAAGAAAGCAATGCCTACGAGCATTCCCCCTCGATTCAAGAATGGCCGTAGACTGAAACGCGTTCTGCAGTGCTCTTTCGGGTGGTAGCTATGCTTGCTTCTCTGTGGCCTGCTACAAGCTTCGCTCGTCCCGCAAGAACTACCGCAGCGTCGCCACAATGGGTCAGGTGGCTTTCGCTGTGTCTGAACTCGCCGAGTCATTCTGGCCCTCGTGCGGTGCCTGTCGTATCTGGCGTGCCGCGGTGACCGTCTCGGCCGATTACACTGTTGGCTGGCCATTAGCTTTCCAGTGTCCTCGGCCCGTACTTTGTCTGTTCTCTGGAGAGCACCCTTTCGCTTGGCTCTCCCTGCGCGCGGCCGCCCTCTGAAAACTGCCTTAGCAGATCGGCCCTGCGCGCCTCCCTTTCTCGCGGTGTCCTCACCCTCCGCATGTTCTCTCTGATGCAGCACCGAGCCGCATTTCCCACTTGAGTTTGACCAATGGGCTCGTGCTTTCGGCGAGTCACTGCATATCGTAGTATCTGACTGTCTCGTCAGCACTTTACTCTTTCCTGAGCATAGCTTGCTCTCCCGAGGTTTGCTGTTCGAGCCTACGACACTAACGCTCTGGCCTGCAACTTGACCTGAACCACGCTGCTCGGCTAACGTAGCGTTTTTGTCCCGTGTGCTACCCTCTCGATCGCAGCCATCAACCTCACTTCTCAACAGAGCATCTGCCTCAGGGTTAGAGACGGCCGCCTTGTTCCCGGAAAGTGCACCTCCCCCCTTCCCCTACTCCTTCCAGAGAGGCATGGGAGACTGCCCTCCTCAACTGCTCCTCGCTTGAGTCCCAAAGGGCTCTGGTGAAACGGGCGAGAGAAGGGGCCTCGTAGTGCGGTGTCCCGGACTAGGGAAGCCGACCATGTAGCGGGGCCACTCTGTGGCTCCCAAACTCTTTTTCACAAAATAAAAGTTTTCACCACCACCACCACGCTCCTCTGGACTCAAAACCGCCGCGCTGCACCTTCCCTTACTGCTAGCCTTAGTGCCCACATTATCCCCTGAGCCCTCACGGCTTGCGGATACGCACTTTTTTGCCAGCCTTAGTGCCTACAATATCCCCGGAGCCCTCGCGGCTTGCGGGTCGCCACTTTTCCTCATTCCTAGCCATAGTGCTTACACTATCCCTCGAGCCCTCACGGCTTGCGGATCTGCACTTTTTCTCATTGCTAGCCTGAGTGCCTTCACAGTCCCCCGAGCCCTCGCGGCTGGCGGATCTGCACTTTTCTTCATTTCTAGCCTCAGTGCCTACACTATCCCCCGAGCCCTCGCGGCTTGCGGATCTGCACTGTTCTCTAGATTTTTGACCTAAATCATCGGTCACTGCTGCTGAAGTAGCCTGTTTTTCTAGAGCCAAATCTGCCCTATCCCGGCACTTCTGAGCAGCTCTCGTGTCTTTCGGCGACTGAGCGGAGCTCCTAAGTCGGTCGTTGACATTGTCGTGGTGTACCCTACCACAGTCACTTTGGGTTTCGAGATCGACCTCTGCGGGAATTCGGACGTATCGGAGGAGCGCACTTCTAGCTTTCGTGTAGTTTTTCGCATCCTCGTCCGACAGGCGCGCTAATATGTTGGCGACTTCACACGGGAGGACACCCAGCAGCATTATTGACCAATAACCCTGGTCCAGCTCCTCCTCCGTACAAATTCCTTCAAAATATTGAAGAAAAGTCCTGATTTTACCGCCTGTTCTGAAAACTCTTAACCTAGATCGAATTCTTTCATTCTTACGAGTTTAAGTTGAGGAGTGATATCCCGCAGCTCCCTTTCCCGCTCTTGTCGAGCTACTTCATCCCACTCTCGCATCTTTTCATCGAGCCGTTTTTTCTCGATGTACATTTCCTCTTCGCGCTTCCTTTTTTCTTCATCCTCTCGCTTCTTTAGTTCCTGTGCCTTCTCTAATTCCTCCCGAATGTACTCCCAACATCCGGCTATCTCCTCCGCGTCTGCACGGCTTGCCTCAATTGCCTCAATTAAGAGCGGTTTCCTATGGATCGACCCACAATCAATGCCCAATTTCCTGCATATCAAAACCAGGTCCGGTTTGCGCAGCCTTTTCCAGTCCATGTCTGCTCCCCAAGCGACGGCTAGTCTCTACTAGTGGTCAGAGAAGATTCGCAGCCAATCTCTGGAGCCACATTCAATTACCTAGGTTTACAAATCCCAAAGATGTACAACCTGGCAAAACTCAAAAAGAGACAAGACCGTGCACTTACCCATACCGGAGCCAGGACGCCGCGCAGACCATCCCACAGCTCCCAACCAGTTGATGTACGCCGACGCCGTCGCCAGAAGCCGCCCCCAGGCACCCTTGCCTAGCGTCTTCTCCGACAAACAGCAGCGCTTTTGGCCGCATACCTGATGGCGCCTGACTGTCTCGCCGTTCTCCGCTGGCTGGGCCTCCGATCATTACAGCGGTGACCCTTACAAGTTTTCTACTGCAGGTCTTTTTGGCGAACATTTCGACGGCGGTCCTTCCTGACGGATTTCCGTACGACGACGTATGCCCGGAATTGGTCGACAGTGGTTCTTCGAGTACGACTGCATTGTTTGAGAGTTTCGAGTTGCAACAGTGCGCAGCCAGCGACGAATTTGAACAACTTATGATTCCCAGCTGGAAACATTGCCAAGTGAGCGTCGACGCTGCGAAGTGTCAGCTAGAAAAGCGTCGGAGGAGCACTGTAACGATCGGGCGTGGAACCGGCGAGATGGCAATGACCCTCACAAGCTTTCTATTGCTCACGCAGGTGTTTTTGGCGAACATTTCGACGGCGGTCCTTTCTTGCGGATTTCCGTTCGACGACGTATGCCCTGAATTGGTCGACAGTGGTTCTTCGTGTACGACTGCATTGTTTAAGAGCTTCGAGTTGCAACAGTGCGCAGCCAGCGACGAATTTGAACAATTTACGATTCCCAGCTGGAAACATTGCCAAGTGAGCGTCCACGCTGCGAAGTGTAAGCTAGAAAAGCATTGGAGGAGCACTCTAACGATCGGGCGTAGAACCGGCGAGATGGCAGTGACTCCCACAAGTTTTCTAATGCTCACGCAGGAGTTTTTGGCGAACATTTCGACGTTGGTCTTTTCTGGCAGATTTCCGTTCGACGATGTATGCCCTGAATTGGTCGGAAGTGGTTCCTCGTGCACGACTGCATTGTTTGAGAGCTTCGAGTTGCAACAGTGCCCAGCCAGCGACGAATTTGAACAATTTACGATTCCAAGCTAGAACTATTGCCAAGTGGGCGTCGACGCTGCCAAGTGTCAGCAACGAAAGCATCGGAGCAGCACTGTAACGATGGGCCGTGGAACCGGCGAGATGGCGGTGACCCTTACAAGTTTTCTACTGGTCACGCAGGTGTTTTTGGCGAACATTTCGACGGTGGTCCTTGCTGACGTATTTCCGTACGACGACGTATGCCCGCAATTGGTCGACAGTGGTTTCTGGTGTACGACTGCATTGTTTGAGAGCATCGAGTTGCAAGAGTGCCCAGCCAGCGGCGAATTCGAACAATTTACTATTCCAAGCTGGAAACATTGCCAAGTGGGCGTCGACGCTGCCAAGTGTCAGCTACAAAAGCATCGGAGCAGCACTCTAACGATGGGCCGTGGAACCGGCGAGATGGCGGTGACCCTACAAGTGTTCTACTGGTCACGCAGGTGTTTTTGGCGAACATTTCACGGCGGTCCTTCCTGACGGATTTCCGCACGACGACGTACGCCCGGAATTGGTCGAAAGTGGTTCTTCGTGTACGACTGCATTGTTTGAGAGCTTCGAGTTGCAACAATGCGCAGCCAGCGACGAATTTGAACAATTTACGATTCCCAGCTGGAAACATTGCAAGTGAGCGTCGACGCTGCGAAGCGTCAGCTAGAAAAGCGTCGGAGGAGCACTGTAACGATGGGGCGTGGAACCGGCCAGATGGCGGTGACCCTTACAAGTTTTCTACTGGTCACGCAGGTGTTTGTGGCGAACATTTCGACGGCGCTCCTTCCTGACAGATTTCCGTACGACGACGTATGCCAGCAATTGGTCGACAGTGGTTCTTCCTGTACGACTGCATTTTTGGAGAGCTTCGAGTTGCAAGATTGCCCACCCAGCGACGAATTTGAACAATTTACGATTCCAAGCTGGAAACATTGCCAAGTGGGCTTCGATGCTGCCAAGTGTCATCTACAAAAGCATCGCAGCAGCACTGTAACGATGGGCCGTGGAACCGGCGAGAAGGCGGTGACCCTTACAAGTTTTCTACTGGTCACGCAGGTGTTTTTGGCGAAAATTTCAACGGCGGTCCATCCTGACGGATTTCCGTACGACGACGTATGCCCGGAATTGGTCGACAGTGGTTCTTCGTGTACGACTGCATTGTTTGAGAGCTTCGAGTTGCAACAGTGTGCAGCCAGCGACGAATTTGAACAATTTACGATTCCCATTGGAAACATTGCCAAATGAGCGTCGACGCTGGGAAGTGTCAGCTAGAAAAGCGTCGGAGGAGCACTATAACGATCGGGTGTGGAATCGGCGAGGTGGCAATGACCCTCACTAGTTTTCTATTGCTCACGCAGGTGTTTTTGGCGAACATTTCGACGGCGGTCCTTTCTTGCGGATTTCCGTTCGACGACGTATGCCATGAATTGGTCGACTGTGGTTCCTCGTGTACGTGTGCATTGTTTGAGAGCTTCGAGTTTCAACAGGGCCCGGCCAGCGACGAATTTGAACAACTTACGATTCCAAGCTGGAAACATTGCCAAGTGGGCGTCTACGCTGCCAAGTGTCAGCTACAAAAGTACCCGAGAAGCACTGTAACGATGGGGCGTGTTGCCGCCAAGATGGCGGTGACCCTTACAAGTTTTCTGCTGCTCACGCAGGTGTTTTTGCCGAACATTTCGACGGCGGTCCTTCCTGACGGATTTCCGTACGACGACGTATGCCCGGAATTGGTCGACAGTGGTTCTTGGTGTACGACTGCATTATTGGAGAGCTTCGAGTTGCAAGAGTGCCCAGCCAGCGACGAATTTGGACAATTTACGATTCCAAGCTGGAAACATTGCCAAGTGGGCGTCTACGCTGCCAAGTGTCAGCTACCAAAGCATCGGAGCAGCACTGTAACGATGGGCCGTGGAACCGGCCAGATGGCGGTGACCTTTACAAGTTTTATACATGTCACGCACGTGTGTTTGGCGAACATTTTGACAGCGGTCCTTCCTGACTTATTTCCGTACGACGACGTATGCCCGCAATTGGTCGACAGTGCTTTTTGGTGTACGACTGCATTGTTTGAGAGCATCGAGTTGCAAGAGTGCCCAGCCAGCGAAGAATTCGAACAATTTACTATTCCAAGCTGGAAACATTGCCAAGTGGGCGTGGACGCTGCCAAGTGTCAGCTACAAAAAGCATCGGAGCAGCACGTTTTCTACTGGTCACGCAGGTGTTTTTGGCGAACATTTCACGGCGGTCCTTTCTGACGGATTTCCGCACGACGACGTACGCCCGGAATTGGTCGAAAGTGGTTCTTCGTGTACGACTGCATTGTTTGAGAGCTTCGAGTTGCAACAATGCGCAGCCAGCGACGAATTTGAACAATTTACGATTCCCAGCTGGAAACATTGCCAAGTGAGCGTCGATGCTGCGAAGCGTCAGCTGGAAAAGCGTCGGAGGAGCACTGTAACGATCGGGCGTGGAACCGGCGAGATGGCAATGACCCTCACAAATTTTCTATTGCTCACGCAGGTGTTTTTGGCGAACATTTCGACGGCGGTCCTTTCTGGCGGATTTCCGTTCGACGGCGTATGCCCGGAATTGGTCGACAGTGGTTCTTGGTGTACAACTGCATTGTTTGAGAGCTTCGAGTTGCAAGAGTGCCCAGCCAGCGACGAATTTGAAAAAGTTACGGTTCCAAGCTGGAAACATTGCCAAGTGGGCGTCTACGCTGCCAAGTGTCAGCTACAAAAGCATCGGATCAGCACTGTAACGATGGGGCGTGGAACCGGCCAGATGGCGGTAACCCTTACAAGTTTTCTACTGGTCACGCAGGTGTTTGTGGTGAACATTTCGACGGCGGTCCTTCCTGACAGATTTCCGTACGACGACGTATGCCCGCAACTGGTCGACAGTGGTTCTTGCTGTACGACTGCATTTTTTGAGAGCTTCGAGTTGCAAGAGTGCCCAGCCAGCGACGAATTTGAACAATTTACGATTCCCATTGGAAACATTGCCAAGTGAGCGTCGACGCTGCGAAGTGTCAGCTAGAAAAGCGTCGGAGGAGCACTATAACGATCGGGTGTGGAACCGGCGAGATGGCAATGACCCTCACAAGTTTTCTATTGCTCACGCAGGTGTTTTTGGCGAACATTTCGACGGCAGCCCTTTCTTGCGGATTTCCGTTCGACGACGTATGCCATGAATTGGTCGACAGTGGTTCCTCGTGTACGAGTGCAATGTTTCAGAGCTTCGATTTGCAACAGGGCCCAGCCAGCGACGAATTTGAACAACTTACGATTCCAAGCTGGAAACATTGCCAAGTGGGCGTCTACGCTGCCAAGTGTCAGCTACAAAAGTACCCGAGAAGCACTGTAACGATGGGGCGTGTTGCCGCCAAGATGGCGGTGACCCTTACAAGTTTTCTGCTGCTCACGCAGGTGTTTTTGCCGAACATTTCGACGGCGGTCCTTCCTGACGGATTTCCGTACGACGACGTATGCCCGGAATTGGTCGACAGTGGTTCTTGGTGTACGACTGCATTATTGGAGAGCTTCGAGTTGCAAGAGTGCCCAGCCAGCGACGAATTTGGACAATTTACGATTCCAAGCTGGAAACATTGCCAAGTGGGCGTCTACGCTGCCAAGTGTCAGCTACCAAAGCATCGGAGCAGCACAGTAACGATGGGCCGTGGAACCGGCCAGATGGCGGTGACCTTTACAAGTTTTCTACTGGTCACGCAGGTGTTTTTGGCGAACATTTCGACGGCGGTCCTTCCTGACGGATTTCCGTACGACGACGTATGCCCGGAATTGGTCGACAGTGGTTCTTCGTGTACGACTGCATTGTTTGAGAGCTTCGAGTTGCAACAATGCGCAGCCAGCGACGAATTTGAACAATTTACGATTCCCAGCTGGAAATATTGCCAAGTGAGCGTCGACGCTGCGAAGCGTCAGCTAGAAAAGCGTCGCAGGAGCACTGTAACGATGGGGCGTGGAACCGGCCAGATGGCGGTGACCCTTACAAGTTTTCTACTGGTCACGCAGGTGTTTGTGGCGAACATTTCGACGGCGGTCCTTCCTGACAGATTTCCGTACGACGACGTATGCCCGCAATTGGTCGACAGTGGTTCTTGCTGTACGACTGCATTTTTTGAGAGCTTGGAGTTGCAAGATTGCCCACCCAGCGACGAATTTGAACAATTTACGATTCCAAGCTGGAAACATTGCCAAGTGGGCTTCGACGCTGCCAAGTGTCATCTACAAAAGCATCGCCGCAGCACTGTAATGATGGGCCGTGGAACTGGCGAGAAGGCGGTGACCCTTACAAGTTTTCTACTGGTCACGCAGGTGTTTTTGGCGAACATTTCGACGGCGGTCCTTCCTGACGGATTTCCGTACGACGACGTATGCCCGGAATTGGTCGACAGTGGTTCTTCGTGTACGACTGCATTGTTTGAGAGCTTCGAGTTGCAACCGTGTGCAGCCAGCGACGAATTTGAACAATTTACGATTCCCATTGGAAACATTGCCAAATGAGCGTCGACGCTGGGAAGTGTCAGCTAGAAAAGCGTCGGAGGAGCACTATAACGATCGGGTGTGGAACCGGAGAGGTGGCAATGACCCTCACAGGTTTTCTATTGCTCACGCAGGTGTTTTTGGCGAACATTTCGACGGCGGTCCTTTCTGGCGGATTTCCGTTCGACGGCGTATGCCCGGAATTGGTCGACAGTGGTTCTTGGTGTACAACTGCATTGTTTGAGAGCTTCGAGTTGCAAGAGTGCCCAGCCAGCGACGAATTTGAAAAAGTTACGGTTCCAAGCTGGAAACATTGCCAAGTGGGCGTCTACGCTGCCAAGTGTCAGCTACAAAAGCATCGGATCAGCACTGTAACGATGGGGCGTGGAACCGGCCAGATGGCGGTAACCCTTACAAGTTTTCTACTGGTCACGCAGGTGTTTGTGGTGAACATTTCGACGGCGGTCCTTCCTGACAGATTTCCGTACGACGACGTATGCCCGCAACTGGTCGACAGTGGTTCTTGCTGTACGACTGCATTTTTTGAGAGCTTCGAGTTGCAAGAGTGCCCAGCCAGCGACGAATTTGAACAATTTACGATTCCCATTGGAAACATTGCCAAGTGAGCGTCGACGCTGCGAAGTGTCAGCTAGAAAAGCGTCGGAGGAGCACTATAACGATCGGGTGTGGAACCGGCGAGATGGCAATGACCCTCACAAGTTTTCTATTGCTCACGCAGGTGTTTTTGGCGAACATTTCGACGGCAGCCCTTTCTTGCGGATTTCCGTTCGACGACGTATGCCATGAATTGGTCGACAGTGGTTCCTCGTGTACGAGTGCAATGTTTCAGAGCTTCGATTTGCAACAGGGCCCAGCCAGCGACGAATTTGAACAACTTACGATTCCAAGCTGGAAACATTGCCAAGTGGGCGTCTACGCTGCCAAGTGTCAGCTACAAAAGTACCCGAGAAGCACTGTAACGATGGGGCGCGTTGCCGCCAAGATGGCGGTGACCCTTACAAGTTTTCTGCTGCTCACGCAGGTGTTTTTGCCGAACATTTCGACGGCGGTCCTTCCTGACGGATTTCCGTACGACGACGTATGCCCGGAATTGGTCGACAGTGGTTCTTGGTGTACGACTGCATTATTGGAGAGCTTCGAGTTGCAAGAGTGCCCAGCCAGCGACGAATTTGGACAATTTACGATTCCAAGCTGGAAACATTGCCAAGTGGGCGTCTACGCTGCCAAGTGTCAGCTACCAAAGCATCGGAGCAGCACAGTAACGATGGGCCGTGGAACCGGCCAGATGGCGGTGACCTTTACAAGTTTTCTACTGGTCACGCAGGTGTTTTTGGCGAACATTTCGACGGCGGTCCTTCCTGACGGATTTCCGTACGACGACGTATGCCCGGAATTGGTCGACAGTGGTTCTTCGTGTACGACTGCATTGTTTGAGAGCTTCGAGTTGCAACAATGCGCAGCCAGCGACGAATTTGAACAATTTACGATTCCCAGCTGGAAATATTGCCAAGTGAGCGTCGACGCTGCGAAGCGTCAGCTAGAAAAGCGTCGCAGGAGCACTTTAACGATGGCCCGTGGAACCGGCCAGATGGCGGTGACCTTTACAAGTTTTCTACTGGTCACGCAGGTGTTTTTGGCGAACATTTCGAAGGCGGTCCTTCCTGACTTATTTCCGTACGACGACGTAAGCCCGGAATTGGTCGAAAGTGGTTCTTCGTGTACGACTGCATTGTTTGAGAGCTTCGAGTTGCAACAATGCGCAGCCAGCGACGAATTTGAACAATTTACGATTCCCAGCTGGAAACATTGCCAGGTGAGCGTCGACGCTGCGAAGCGTCAGCTGGAATAAGCGTCGGAGGAGCACTGTAACGATCGGGCGTGGAACCGGCGAGATGGCAATGACCCTCACAAGTTTTCTATTGCTCACGCAGGTGTTTCTGGCGAACATTTCGACGGCGGTCCTTTCTGGCGGATTTCCGTTCGACGACGTATGCCCGGAATTGGTCGACAGTGGTTGTTGGTGTACAACTACATTGTTTGAAAGCTTCGAGTTGCAAGAGTGCCCAGCCAGCGACGAATTTGAAAAATTTACGGTTCCAAGCTGAAAACATTGCCAAGTGGGCGTCTACGCTACCAAGTGTCAGCTACAAAAGCATCGGATCAGCACTGTAACGATGGGCCGTGGAACCGGCCAGATGGCGGTGACCCTTACAAGTTTTCTACTGGTCACGCAGGTGTTTGTGGCGAACATTTCGACGGCGGTCCTTCCTGACAGATTTCCGTACGACGACGTATGCCCGCAACTGGTCGACAGTGGTTCTTGCTGTACGACTGCATTTTTTGAGAGCTTCGAGTTGCAAGAGTGCCCAGCCAGCGACGAATTTGAACAATTTACGATTCCCATTGGAAACATTGCCAAGTGAGCGTCGACGCTGCGAAGTGTCAGCTAGAAAAGCGTCGGAGGAGCACTATAACGATGGGGTGTGGAACCGGCGAGATGGCAATGACCCTATTGCTCACGCAGGTGTTTTTGGCGAACAATTCGACGGCGGCCCTTTCTTGCGGATTTCCGTTCGACGACGTATGCTATGAATTGGTCGACAGTGGTTCCTCGTGTACGAGTGCATTGTTTGAGAGCTTCGAGTTGCAACAGGGCCCCGCCAGCGACGAATTTGAACAACTTACGATTCCGAGCTGGAAACATTGTCAAGTGGGCGTCTACGCTGCCAAGTGTTACCTACAAAAGTACCCGAGAAGCACTGTAACGATGGGGCGTGGTGCCGGCAAGATGGCGGTGACCCTTACAAGTTTTCTCCTGCTCACGCAGGTGTTTTTGCCGAACATTTCGACGGCGGTCCTTCCTGAGGGATTTCCGTACGACGACGCATGCCCGGAATTGGTCGACAGTGGTTCTTGGTGTACGACTGCATTATTTGAGAGCTTCGAGTTGCAAGAGTGCCCAGCCAGCGACGAATTTGGACAATTTACGATTACAAGCTGGAAACATTGCCAAGTGGGCGTCTACACTGCCAAGTGTCACCTACCAAAGCATCGGAGCAGCACTGTAACGATGGGCCGTGGAACCGGCCAGATGGCGGTGACCTTTACAAGTTTTCTACTGGTCACGCAGGTGTTTTTGGCGAACATTTCGACGGCGGTCCTTCCTGACGGATTTCCGTACGACGACGTATGCCCGGAATTCGTCGACAGTGGTTCTTCGTGTACGACTGCATTGTTTGAGAGCTTCGAGTTGCAACAGTGCGCAGCCAGCGACGAATTTGAACAATTTACTATTCCCAGCTGGAAACATTGCCAAGTGATGGTCAAATGTTTAGGGGAATCCCCCAAGGTGGAGTAGATTTGTAATAAGGGACTAATTACTCATTGGCATCCACCCAAGCGCAGCCATACGGCTACAAAGGAAAGCTATACAGCTTTCTCAGAAACATCGTAGTTAAAGAAAAATTCGTCCTGGTCCGGGGTTCGAACCCGGAACCACCGCCACACCGGAGCAGTCGCTCTACCAATTGAGCTAACCGGGACGGCAAGCTTATATTAGGGCGAGAGCGAATTGATCAGTAACTCGAAGTGGGAAGAGTGTTGGTCGCCGCGAATTTTGCACGCTTTGCGCGAAGGAAGGCTTCCAGTCTAATCGTTAGCTAAGCACCCTGCCCCCCCCCCCCCTCCACCCCTACCTTGTTCTCATTGTTTTGTGTTATCACAGGCCGCCCTGTTTATATTATCCATATCTGCTTCTGCCTTGCCACTCGGTATCATGACGGCATATACGTCAGGTCAGCCCGAATTGCTGTTACCACGCCTCCCGCTGCAGCTCTATGCCTGGACAAGATATATCATGTTCACTTTCTTCATCTCACCACCTTTCTGAAATCGCAGCTTCCTTTTGTCACAGGACTCCTTATACGGAGTGCGTCCGCAATTTTCGAAGCGAATGTTGCACGCTTTGCGCAAAGGAAGACTTCATGTCTAATCGTTATCTGAGGACCCTTAGCCACCCCCCCCCCCACCTACCTTGTTCTTACTGTTCTGTGTTATCACAGGGAGCCCTGTTTATGTTATCCATATTTGCATCTGCCTTGCCACTCGGTATCATCACGGCATATACGTAAGGTCAGCCCGAATTGCCTTACCCCGCCTCCCGCTCCAGCCCTATGCCTGAAAAAGATATATCATCTTCACGTTCTTCATCTTACCACCTAGCCGCCGCGGTGGCTCAGTGGTTATGGTGCTCGGCTGCTTACCCAAAAGACGCGGATTCGATCCTGGCCGCGGCGGCTGAATTTCTTTGGAGGAGAAATTCTAGAGGCCCGTGTATACTGTGCGCTGTCGGTGCACGTTAAAGAACTCCAGGTGGTCGAAATTTCCGGAGCCCTCCACTACAGCGTCTCTCATAGCCTCAGTCGCTTTGGGACGTTAAACCCCATAAAGCAACCAACCAACCATCATCTTACCACCTTTCCGAAATCGCAGCTTCCTCTTGTCACAGGACTCCTTACTCGGAGTGAGTACGCACTTGTCGCAGCGAATTTTGCACGCTTTGCGCAAAGGAAGACTTCATGTCTAATCGTTGGCTAAGCACCTCGAGCCCCCCCCCCCCCCCCCCTGCCTTCTTCTAACTGTTCTGCGTTATCACAGGCAGCCTTCTTTATGTTATCCATATTTGCTTCTGCCTTGGCACTCGGTGTCATCATGGCATATACGTCAGGTGAGCCCGAATTGTTCTTACCACGCCTCCCGCTGAAGCCCTATGCCTGTACAAGATATATAATGTTGACGTTCCTCATCTCACCACCTTTCCGAAATCGCAGCTTCCTCTTGTCACAGGACTCCTTGCTCGGTGTGCGTCCGCACTTGTCGGCGCGAATTTAGGACGCTTCGCGCAAAGGAGAACTTCATGTCTAATCTTTCGCTAAGCACCCTGAGCCCCCCCCCCCCCTACCTTGTTCTCACTGTTCTGTGTTATCACAGGCAGCCCTGTTTAGGTTATCCATATTTCTTCTGCCTTGGCACTCGGTATCATTATGGCATATACGTCAGGTCAGCCCGAATTGCTCTTATCACGCCTCCCGCTGCAGGCCTATGACTGGACAAGATATATCATGTTCACGTTCTTCATCTCACCACCTTTCCGAAATCGCAGCTTTCTCTTGGCACAGCACTCCTTACTCGGAGTGCGGCCGCAATTTTCGCCGCAAATGTTGCACGCTTTGCGCAAAGGAAGACTTCATGTCTAATCATTAGCTAAGCACCCTGAGCCCCCCCCCCCCCTCCCCTTCATTCTTCTCAATGTTCTGTGTTACGACAGGCAGCCTTGTTTATGTTATCCATATTTGCTTCTGCCTTGGCACTCGGTATCATCATGGCATATACATCAGGTCAGCCCGAATTCCTCTTACCACGCCTCCCGCTGCAGCCCTATGCCTGGACAAGATATATCATGTACACGTTCTTCATCTCACCACATTTCCGAAATCGCAGCTTCCTCTTGTCACAGGACTCCTTACTCGGAGTGCGTCCGTACTTGTCGCCGCGAATTTTGCACGCTTTGCGCAAAGGAAGGCTTCAAGTCTAATCGTTAGCTAAGCATCCTGGCCACCGCCCACCCCTAGCCTGTTCTCATTGTTTTGTGTTATCACAGGGAGCCCTGTTTTATTATCCATATTTGCTTCTGCGTTGCAACTTGGTATCATCACGGGAGACACGTCAGGCCAGCCCGAATTGCTCTCACTACGCCTCCTGCTGCAGCCCTATGCCTGGACAAGATATATCATGTCACGTTCTTCATCTCACCACCTTTCCGAAATCGCAGCTTCCTCTTGGCACGTGACCCCTTACTCGGAGTTCGTCCTCACTTTTTGCCGCGAATGTTGCACGCTTTGCGCAAAGGAAGACTTCATGTCTAATCATTAGCTAAGCACCATGAGCCCCCCTACCTTGTTCTCACTGTTCTGTGTTATCACATGCAGCCCTGTTTATGTTATCCATATTTGCTTCTGCCTTGGCAGTCGGCATCATCATGGCATAAACGTCAGGTCAGCCTGAATTGCAATTACCACGCCTCCCGCTGCAGCCCTATGCCTGGACAAGATATATCCTGTTCACGTTCTTCATCTCACCACCTTTCCGAAATCGCAGCTCCATCTCGGCACGGGACTCCTTACGCGGAGTGCGTCCGCACCTGTAGCCGCGAATTTTGCACGCTTTGCGCAGAGGAAGGCTTCAAGTCTGATCGTTAGCTAAGCACCCTGCCCCCCCCCCCCACCCCTCCCTTGTTCTCATTGTTTTGTGTTATCACAGGCAGCCCTGTTTCTATTATCCATATTTACTTCTGCCTTGCAACTCGGTATCATCACGGGAGATACGTCAGGTCAGCCTGAATTGCTCATACCGTGCCTCCCGCTGCAGCCCTATGCCTGGACAAGACATATCATGTTCACGTTCTTCATATCACCACCTTTCCGAAATCGCACCTTCCTCTTGGCACATGACCCCTCACTCGGAGTGCGTCCTCACTTTTTGCCGCGAATGTAGCACGCTTTGCGCAAAGGAAGACTTCATGTCTAATCATTAGCTAAGCACCATGAGCCACCCTACCTTGTTCTCACTGTTCTGTGTTATCACATGCAGCCCTGTTTATGTTATCCATATTTGCTTCTGCCTTGGCAGTCGGCATCATCATGGCATAAACGTCAGGTCAGCCTGAATTGCAATTACCACGCCTCCCGCTGCAGCCCTATGCCTGGACAAGATATATCCTGTTCACGTTCTTCATCTCACCACCTTTCCGAAATCGCAGCTTCCTCTTGGCACAGCACTCCTTACTCGGAGTGCGTCCGCACTTTTCGCCGCAAATATTGCAGGCTTTGCGCAAAGGAAGACTTCATGTCTATTCGTTAGCTAAGCAGCCTGAACCTCTCCCCCCCCTCTCCACCTTGTTGTCACCGTTCTGTGTTATCACAGGCAGCCCTGTTTTTACGTTATCCATAATTGCTTCTGCCTTGGCACTCGGTGTCATCTTTGCATATACGTCAGGTCAGCCCGAATTGCTCTTATCACGCCTCCCGCTGCAGGCCTATGTCTGGACAAGATATATCATGTTCGCGTTCTTCATCTCACCACCTTTCCGAAATCGCAGCTTCCTCTTGGCACAGTACTCCTTACTCGTAGTGCGTCCGCACTTTTCGCCGCAAATGTTGCATGCTTTGCGCAAAGGAAGACTTCATGTCGAATCGTTAGCTAAGCACCCTTAGCCACCCCCCCCCCCTACTTTCTTCTCACTGTTCTGTGTTATCACAGGCAGCCTTGTTTATGTTGTCCATATTTGCTTCTGCCTTGGCACTCTGTGTCATCATGGTATATGCATCAGGTCAGCCCGAATTGCTCTTACCACGTTGCCGCTGCAGCCCTATGCCTGGAAGAGATATCATGTAAACGTCCTTCATCTCACCACCTTTCCGAAATCGCAGCTTCCTTTTGTCACAGGACACCTTACTCGGAGTGCGTCCGTACTTGTCGCCGCGAATTTTGCACGCCTTGCGCAATGGAAGACTTCATGTCAAATCGTTAGCTAAGCACCCTTAGCCACCCCCTCCCTACCTTGTTCTTACTGTTCTGCGTTTTCACAGGCAGCCCTGTTTATGTTATCCATATTTTCTTCTGCCTTGCCACTCGGTATCATCACGGCATATACGTCAGGTGAGCCCGAATTGCCTTACCACGCCTCCCGCTGCAGCCCTATGCCTGAACAAGATATATGTTGACGTTCTTAATCTTACGACCTTTGCGAAATCGCAGCTTCCTCTAGTCACAGGACTCCTTACTCGGAGTGCGGCCGCACTTGTCGCCGCGAAATTTGCACGCTTTGCGCAAAGGAAGACTTCATGTCTAATCATTAGCTAAGCCCTCCCCCCCTACCTTGCTCTCACTGTTCTGTGTTATTATAGGCAGCGCTGTTTATGTTATCCATATTTGCTTCTGCCATGCACTCGGTATCATCATGGCATATACGTCAGATCAGCCCGAATTAGTCTTACCACGCCTCCCGCTGCAGCTCTATGCCTGGACAAGATATATCATGTTCACGTTCTTCATCTCACCACCTTTCTGAAAGCGCAGCTTCCTCTTGTCACAGGACTCCTTGCTTGGAGTGCGTCCGCACTTGTCGCCGCGAATTTTGCCCGCTTTGCGCAAAGTAAGACTTCATGTCTAATAGTTGGCTAAGCACCCTGAGCCCCCCCCCCCCCTACCTTGTTCTCATTATTTTGTGTTATCACAGAGAGCCCTGTTTATATTACCCATATTTGCTTCTGACTTTCGACTCGGTATCATCATGGCATATACGTCAGGTCAGCCCGAATTGCTCTTACCACGCCTCCCGCTGCAGCCCTATGCCTGGACAAGATACATCGTGTTCACGCTCTTCATCTCACCACCTTTCTGAAATCGCAGCTTCCTCTTGTCACAGGACTCCTTAGTCGGAGTGCGTCCGTACTTGTCGCTGCGAATTTTGCACGCTTTGCGCAAAGGAAGACTTCATGTTTGATCCTTAGCTAAGCACCCTGAGCCCTCCTTCCCTACCTTGTTCTCACTGTTCTGTGTTATCACAGGCAGCCCTGTTTATGTTATCCATATTTGCTTCTGCCCTGGCACTCGGTATCATTACGGCATATACGTCAGGTCAGCCCGAATTGCCTTACCACGCCTCCCGCAGCAGCCCTATGCCTGCACAAGATGTATCCTGTTCACGTTCTTCATCTCACCACCTTTCCATAATCGCAGCTTCCTCTTGGCACAGCACTCCTTACTCGGAGTGCGTCCGCACTTTTCGCCGCAAATATTGCACGCTTTGCGCAAAGGAAGACTTCATGTCTATTCGTTAGCTAAGCAGCCTGACTCTCTCCCCCCCTCCACCTTGTTGTCACCGTTCTGTGTTATCACAGGCAGCCCTGTTTTTACGTTATCCATAATTGCTTCTGCCTTGGCACTCGGTGTCATCTTTGAATATACGTCAGGTCAGCCCGAATTGCTCTTATCACGCCTCCCGCTGCAGGCCTATGTCTGGACAAGATATATCATGTTCGCGTTCTTCATCTCACCACCTTTCCGAAATCGCAGCTTCCTCTTGGCACAGCACTCCTTAGTCGGAGTGCGTCCGCACTTTTCGCCGCAAATGTTGCATGCTTTGCGCAAAGGAAGACTTCATGTCGAATCGTTAGCTAAGCACCCTTAGCCACCCCCCCCCCTACCTTCTTCTCACTGTTCTGTGTTATCACAGGCAGCCTTGTTTATGTTGTCCATATTTGCTTCTGCCTTGGCACTCTGTGTCATCCTGGTATATGCATCAGGTCAGCCCGAATTACTCTTACCACGCCTGCCGCTGCAGCCCTATGCCTGGAAGAGATATTATGTAAACGTCCTTCATCTCACCACCTTTCCGATATCGCAGCTTCCTTTTGTCACAGGACTCCTTACTCGGAGTGCGTCCGTACTTGTCGCCGCGAATTTTGCACGCCTTGCGCAATGGAAGACTTCATGTCTAATCATTAGCTAAGCCCTCCCCCCCTACCTTGCTCTCACTGTTCTGTGTTATTATAGGCAGCGCTGTTTATGTTATCCATATTTGCTTCTGCCATGCACTCGCTATCATCATGGCATATACGTCAGGTGAGCCCCAATTGCTCTTACCACGCCTCCCGCTGCAACCCTATGCCTGGACAAAATATATCATGTTCACTTTCTTCATCTCACCACCTTTCCGAAATCGCAGCTCCGTCTCGGCACGGGACTCCTTACGCGGAGTGCGTCCACACCTGTCGCCGCGAATTTTGCACGCTTTTCGCAGAGGAAGGCTTCAAGTCTGATCGTTAGCTAAGCACCCTGCCCCCCCCCCCTCCCTTGTTCTCATTGTTTTGTGTTATCACAGGCAGCCCTGTTTCTATTATCCATATTTACTTCTGCCTTGCAACTCGGTATCATCACGGGAGATACGTCAGGTCAGCCTGAATTGCTCTTACCGTGCCTCCCGCTGCAGCCCTACGCCTGGACAAGATATATCATGTTCACATTCCTTATCTCACCACCTTTCTGAAATCGCAGCTTCCTCTTGTCACAGGACTCCTTACTCGGAGTACGTCCGCACTTTTCGCCGCCAATGTTGCAGGCTTTGCGCAAAGGAAGACTTCGTGTCTAATCGTTAGCTAAGCACCCTGAGCGCCCCCTACCTTTTCCCACTGTTTTGTATTATCACAGACACCCCTGTTTATATTATCCATATTTGCTTCTGCCTTTCCACTCGGTATCATCACGGCATATACGTCAGGTCATGCCGAATTGCTCTTACCACGCCTCCCGCTGCAGCCCTATCCCTGGACAAGATATATCATGTTCACGTTCTTCATCTCACCACCTTTCCAAAATCGCAGCTTCCTCTTGGCACAGGACTCCTTACTCGAAGTGCGTCCGCACTTTTCGCCGGGAATGTTGCTTGCTTTGCGCAAAGGAAGGCTTCAAGTCTAATCGTTATCGAAGCACCCTGGCCGCCGCCCCTACCCTACCTTGTTCTCATTGTTTTGTGTTATCACAGGCAGCCCTGTTTCTATTATCCATATTTGTTTTGCCTTGCAACTCGGCATCATCACGGGAGATACGTCACGTCAGCCTGAATTGCTCTTACCACGCCTCCCGCTGCAGCCCTATGCCTGGACAAGATATATCATGGTCACGTTCCTCATCTAACCACCTTTCTGAAATCGCAGCTTCCTCTTGTCACAGGACTCCATGCTCGGAGTGCGTCCGCACTTGCCGCCGCGAATTTTGCACGCTTTGCGCAAAGGAAGACTTCATGTCTAATCGTTGGCTAAGCACCCTGAGCCCCCCCCCCCCCTACCTTGTTCTCACTGTTCTGTGTTATCACAGGCAGCCCTGTTTAAGTTATCCATATTTCCTTCTGCCTTGGCACTCGGCATCATGGCATATTCGACAAGTCAGCCATATGAAGTTTAGAAGAAAGAAAAACCCTGATGTGTATTCATATGTTATTAGGAACACAATGTTAGAACAGGTATTCGAATTTAAATACCTAGGCGTTTATTTTACTCCTGATTTGAGCTGGCGCCGTCACGTCGATTATATCTCTGCTAAAGCATGCAGAAACTTGGGATTTCTTCGCCGAAATGCAAGCACTTTTCCACTGTCAGGTCGTGACATTTTATTCAAGACTTATGTCAGGTCGGTTCTGGACTACGCGTGCACTGTCTGGGACCCGCCTACTGCAAGAGATAAAGATAAGTTGGAGAGGGTGCAGAACATTGCCTCTCGTTTCGTGTCTGGCACACGCGGGGCTCGTTACAGTGCATCGCGTACGAAGGATGCACTCAACTGGGAATTGCTTGACACGCGCCGAAAGAAGTTGCGTCTGAAGCTGTTTCATGCTGTTTATTATTCAACTGTTCGGGTTGAACGCGAAAGGTATGTGCAGGAGCCTTTTTATAGATCCAACCGTGTTGACCTTGTTTTTAAAGTCCGCGAATTTGCGGCAAAAACTGAATTGTTTAAAATGTCTTTCTTTCCGAAAACCATTAGAGAATGGAACAGACTACCGAGCGATGTTGTGAGTGTGACATCAAATGATGCGTTCTTTCGTTCTTTAATGATGTGATGCGATTGTGATGTGTTCTTTTGAAGTGAGATGTACATGGTGAAAGTTTTGTGCTTGTAACTCTGCCTGCGAGCGGAGGTGTCATGTGTGCTTCTTTGTTGTACATTCCCCCCCCCCCCCCCCCCCCACTGTAATGCCACGGCGCCGTGGGTTCCTTACTAAATAAAATAAATAGCTCTTACCACGCCTCCCGCTGCAGCCCTATGCCTGGACAAAATATATCATGTTCACTTTCTTCATCTCACCACCTTTCCGAAATCGCAGCTCCATCTCGGCACGGGACTCCTTACGCGGAGTGCGTCCACACCTGTCGCCGCGAATTTTGCACGCTTTTCGCAGAGGAAGGCTTCAAGTCTGATCGTTAGCTAAGCACCCTGCCCCCCCCCCTCCCTTGTTCTCATTGTTTTGTGTTATCACAGGCAGCCCTGTTTCTATTATCCATATTTACTTCTGCCTTGCAACTCGGTATCATCACGGGAGATACGTCAGGTCAGCCTGAATTGCTCTTACCGTGCCTCCCGCTGCAGCCCTACGCCTGGACAAGATATATCATGTTCACATTCCTTATCTCACCACCTTTCTGAAATCGCAGCTTCCTCTTGTCACAGGACTCCTTACTCGGAGTACGTCCGCACTTTTCGCCGCCAATGTTGCAGGCTTTGCGCAAAGGAAGACTTCGTGTCTAATCGTTAGCTAAGCACCCTGAGCGCCCCCTACCTTTTCTCACTGTTTTGTATTATCACAGACACCCCTGTTTATATTATCCATATTTGCTTCTGCCTTTCCACTCGGTATCATCACGGCATATACGTCAGGTCATGCCGAATTGCTCTTACCACGCCTCCCGCTGCAGCCCTATCCCTGGACAAGATATATCATGTTCACGTTCTTCATCTCACCACCTTTCCAAAATCGCAGCTTCCTCTTGGCACAGGACTCCTTACTCGAAGTGCGTCCGCACTTTTCGCCGGGAATGTTGCTTGCTTTGCGCAAAGGAAGGCTTCAAGTCTAATCGTTATCGAAGCACCCTGGCCGCCGCCCCTACCCTACCTTGTTCTCATTGTTTTGTGTTATCACAGGCAGCCCTGTTTCTATTATCCATATTTGTTTTGCCTTGCAACTCGGCATCATCACGGGAGATACGTCACGTCAGCCTGAATTGCTCTTACCACGCCTCCCGCTGCAGCCCTATGCCTGGACAAGATATATCATGGTCACGTTCCTCATCTAACCACCTTTCTGAAATCGCAGCTTCCTCTTGTCACAGGACTCCATGCTCGGAGTGCGTCCGCACTTGCCGCCGCGAATTTTGCACGCTTTGCGCAAAGGAAGACTTCATGTCTAATCGTTGGCTAAGCACCCTGAGCCCCCCCCCCCTACCTTGTTCTCACTGTTCTGTGTTATCACAGGCAGCCCTGTTTAAGTTATCCATATTTCCTTCTGCCTTGGCACTCGGCATCATGGCATATTCGACAAGTCAGCCATATGAAGTTTAGAAGAAAGAAAAACCCTGATGTGTATTCATATGTTATTAGGAACACAATGTTAGAACAGGTATTCGAATTTAAATACCTAGGCGTTTATTTTACTCCTGATTTGAGCTGGCGCCGTCACGTCGATTATATCTCTGCTAAAGCATGCAGAAACTTGGGATTTCTTCGCCGAAATGCAAGCACTTTTCCACTGTCAGGTCGTGACATTTTATTCAAGACTTATGTCAGGTCGGTTCTGGACTACGCGTGCACTGTCTGGGACCCGCCTACTGCAAGAGATAAAGATAAGTTGGAGAGGGTGCAGAACATTGCCTCTCGTTTCGTGTCTGGCACACGCGGGGCTCGTTACAGTGCATCGCGTACGAAGGATGCACTCAACTGGGAATTGCTTGACACGCGCCGAAAGAAGTTGCGTCTGAAGCTGTTTCATGCTGTTTATTATTCAACTGTTCGGGTTGAACGCGAAAGGTATGTGCAGGAGCCTTTTTATAGATCCAACCGTGTTGACCTTGTTTTTAAAGTCCGCGAATTTGCGGCAAAAACTGAATTGTTTAAAATGTCTTTCTTTCCGAAAACCATTAGAGAATGGAACAGACTACCGAGCGATGTTGTGAGTGTGACATCAAATGATGCGTTCTTTCGTTCTTTAATGATGTGATGCGATTGTGATGTGTTCTTTTGAAGTGAGATGTACATGGTGAAAGTTTTGTGCTTGTAACTCTGCCTGCGAGCGGAGGTGTCATGTGTGCTTCTTTGTTGTACATTCCCCCCCCCCCCCCCCCCCCCACTGTAATGCCACGGCGCCGTGGGTTCCTTACTAAATAAAATAAATAGCTCTTACCACGCCTCCCGCTGCAGCCCTATGCCTGGACAAGATACATCATGTCCACGCTCTTCATCTCACTACCATTCCGAAATCGCAGCTTCCTCTTGTCACAGGACCCCTTACTCGGAGTGCGTCCGTACTTGTCGCCGCAAATTTTGCACCCTTTGCGCAAAGGAAGACTTCATGTCTAATCGTTGGCTTAGCACCCTGAGCCCCCACCCCCTACCTTGTTCTCACTGTTCTGTGTTATCATAGGTAGCCCTGTTTATGTTATCCATATTTGCTTCTGCCTTGGCACTCGGTATCATCATGGCATATACGTCAGGTCAGCCCGAATTGCTCTTACCACGCCTCCCGCTGCAGCCCTATGCCTGGACAAGATTATCATGTTCACGTTCTTCATCTCACAACCTTTCTGGAATCGCAGCTTCCTCTTGTCACAGGACTCCTTACTCGGAGGGCGCCCGCACTTTTCGCCGTGAAGGTTGCACGCTTTGCGCAAAGGAAGACTTTATGTCTAATCGTTAGCTAAGCACCCTGAGCTCCCCCCCCCTACCTTGTGCTCACTCCTGTGTTATCACAGGCAGCCCTGTTTATGTTATCCATATTTGCTTCTGCCTTGGGATTCGGTATCATCATGGCATATACGTGAGGTCAGCCCGAATTGATCTTACCACGCCTCCCGCTGCAGCCCTATGCCTGGACAAGATACATCATGTTCACGCTCTTCATCTCACTACCATTCCGAAATCGCAGCTTCCTCTTGGCACATGACTCCTTACTCGGAGTGCGTCCGTACTTGTCGCAGCGAATTTTGCACACTTAGCATAAAGGAAGACTTTATGTCTAATCGTTAGCTAAGCACCCTGAGCTCCCCCCCCCTACCTTGTGCTCACTCTTCTGTGTTATCACAGGCAGCCCTGTTTATGTTATCCATATTTGCTTCTGCCTTGGGATTCGGTATCATCATGGCATATACGTGAGGTCAGCCCGAATTGCTCTTACCACGCCTCCCGCTGCAGCCCTATGCCTGGACAAGATTATCATGTTCACGTTCTTCATCTCACAACCTTTCTGGAATCGCAGCTTCCTCTTCTCACAGGACTCCTTGCTCGGAGGGCGTCCGCACTTTTCGCCGCGAATGTTGCACGCTTTGCGCAAGGGAAGACTTCATGTCTAATCTTTAGCTAAGCCCCTCCCCCTACCTTGTTCTCACTCTTCTGTGTTATTACAGGCAGCCCTGTTTATTTTATCCGTATTTTATTCTGCCTTGCCACTCGCTATCATCACGGCATATACGTGAGGTCAGCCTTAATTGCTCTTTCCACGCCTCCCGCTGCAGCCCTATGCCTGGACAAGATTATCATGTTCACGTTTTCATCTCACAAGCTTTCTGAAATCGCAGCTTCCTCATGTCACAGGACTCCTTACTCGGAGTGCGCCCGCACTTGTCGCCGCGAATTTTGCACGCTTAGCAAAAAGGAACACTTCATGTCTAATCGTTAGCTAAGCCCCTCGCCCTACCTTGTTCTCACTGTTCTGTGTTATCACAGGCAGCCCCGTTTATTTTATGCGTATTTTCTTCTGCCTTGCCACTCGGTATCCTCACGGCATATACGTCAGCTCAGCCCGAATTGGTCTTGCCACGGCTCCCGCTGCAGCCCTGTGCCTGGACAAGATATATCATCTTCACGTTCTTCATCACACCACCTTTCTGAAATCGCAGCTTCCTTTTGTCACAGGACTCCTTGCTCGGAGTGCATCCGCAGTTGTCGCCGCGAATTTTGCACGCTTTGCGCAAAGGAAGACTTCATGTCTAATCGTTGGCTAAGCACCCTTGGCCTCCCCTCCTGCCTTCTTCTTACTGTTGTGTGATCACAGGCAGCTCTGTTTATGTTATCCATATTTGCTTCTGCCTTGCCACTCGGTATCATCCCGGCATATACGTCAGGTCAGCCCGAATTGCCTTACCACGCCTCGCGCTGCAGCCCTATGCCTGGACAAGATATATCATGCTCACGTTCTTCATCTCACCACCTTTCCGAATTCGCAGCTTCCTCTTGTCGCAGGACTCCTTAGTCGGAGTGCGTCCGTACTTGTCGCCGCGAATGTGGCACGCCTTGCGCAAAGGAAGACTTCATGTCTAATCGTTAGCTAAGCACCCTGAGCCTCCACCCCCCTACCTTGTTCTCACTGTTCTGTGTTATCACAGGCAGCCCTGTTTATGTTATCCATATTTGCTTCTCCCTTGACACTCGGTATCATCATGGCATATACGTCAGGTCAGCCGAATTGCGCTTACCTCGCCTCCCGCTGCAGCTCTATGCCTGGACAAGATATATCATTAACACTTCTTTTTGGGCAAGTTGGTTCATATTTGAAAACTTTAAAAGGGCGCAAACACACACGACCACAAAGTACAAGAGACGAGACACAAGCGCCGACTGTCAACTGGTTTTTATTGGAGCAAGGGAACACCTTATATACACAGCAGCATACACAAGATAAGAAGTTGCAGAACGCACGTGCGAGCAAGAGACACTGCGGAAAAAAAGATACGAAAAACCAAGCAAGGCGCTCAAGGGGTGAACAGATTAGTCGCATCTAAAAAACAGGCCTCAGCGTTTAAGAGAGATATCGAAGGCTTGCTAATGCAACTGTTGCCATATTTCATGATATGAAAGGCTTCCAAGCTGAGACGTGCCGTCTTATCAATGCTTTTGCCGAGAATCTTCGTCTCATGAAATCGGGCCACGCAACCACTGCAATTACTAATATGCGCAACTAAATGTGCGTACTTGTCTTTAAAATTCTTAACATTTCTTGAATGGTCCCCTAATCGATCATTGATGCAACGGCCGGTTTGGCCGACATACACCTTCCCGCACGTCAAGGGAATAGCGTAGACCACTCCCGTGGAACATGTCGCAAACCGCTGCTTGTGATTAATTTGGCACCCACTCTTTTTCGGGCCACAGATGCGGGGGCATAGCCCTCCCAGCTTACTGGGTGCCGAAAACACAACCGGCACACCGTGCCTGTTGGCCACTTTTTTTAGGTTGTGAGTGGTCTTGTGTAGGTACGGCACAACCAAAGGTTTTTCAGCCTTTTCCCGATTACAACCGGTCATTCCTGTTCCATGCTTCAACTTCTGGAGGAGGGTCTCACAAACAGCAATCAAGATCGAAGAGGGGAACCCTGCCGCTAAAAGTCGGCCTATCTGATTAAGGAAGCTATTTTGCATTCGATGCGGGCACGACCTCCTGAGAGCAGATTCCATGCATTGCAAAGCTATCCCTCTCTTCACAGTCTTGGAATGCGCCGAGCTATATGGCAGCAGATCTTTTTTCGCTCGAGGGTGGTAAGACCAGCAAACGTGTTTCACTGAATGTTAGTTCGAGATCTAAAAACTGTAAAACAGATGAGTCAGGTAGTTCATGGGTAAAATTTAGCCCAAGTCCATATTTTCTGAAAGCTATTAAAACTTCACCTACTGTAGAGGGGTAGGTGAAGGTAGTCTGTTTTCTTAAAAGCACTAAAAAGTCGTCAATATATCTAAAAATCTTTAAAATCCTTCCCCCATTAAAATACTTATCTAAAACTTTGTCGACCTTAGCTAAAAAAATGTCACAAAGGATGGGAGCCACGCAGGACCCAATACAAATGCCATCGCGCTGCAAATGAGGCAGGTTGTCAAACACAATAAAAGTTGACCTCAAGTAAAACTGCAAAAGATCAGTAAAACTCTCCACAGTCAAACCTGTTGCATTCTGGAAACACACGTCGCCGTTGGCTTCAATACAGTCTTTTACAGCCAGCATTAGCTCGCCTTGAGGGACGGAATAGAACAAATCTTCTACATCTACAGAGAAACCAAATCCAATATCGTCTGTGTTCTCAAGGAAAAGAGCCACATCTGCAGACTTTTTAATAAGGAAGGGGTCATCTAAAACAAGCATCTTTAGGTGCCTTTGCAAAAATTGGCTAACATTTCTCTGCCACGACCCTTCTTCACTAACAATAGTGCGGAAAGGTATTTCCGGCTTATGAGTCTTTGCTGTGAAAAAAACATTTAGGTTGCTACCTCTGCTCTTAGTAATGCTTTTGGCAAGGGAATCAAGATTCAAATCTTTACAGAAGTTCACGAACTTAGTCTTAATCCTGACCTCGCTTTTCTTGACAGATACAAAATTCTTGTTAATTGCAGCTAGCGCTTTCTGGCTGTACATACCCTTTGGCAAAACAACAAAACCCGTCTCTTTATCTGCGTGTACAAGCATAAGGTTATTTCTTTTAAAATGTGAAACTACGCCTTTCAACAGCCCTCTATCATTGTGCACGCCATGATCAGCTGGCGGAGACCTTCTCAGACAGTCAACGCCTTCAAGAAGACACCGCTCTCGATCCTCCTCATTTCTAACCTTCAGGGCCATTTTCCTGTTCGCTGCAATCAGCTCGTGCGCAGAAACACTTGGCTCCAAGCCAAATTTTGGGCCCTTCTGCAGCAGGCGCATAATGTTCTCAGGCAAGCATACATTCCCCAACACGGCAACACTATTGTTTCTTCTTTCCTGTGTCCTTTTCTTCTTGTGGAGACATGGCAGCAACAGGTTCAGGGGGCATCTCCAGTGGTACTCTGTCAGTTGCGCAGCTGTTTTTCTTAGTAACGCCAATTTCCTCGCGGCGAGCCAGTCAGGGTGCACAGCGTAGCAGGTCAAATCAAGCCAATCTTGGAAAAGCCGTACTTGCCGCCAAAGTTCAGAGCGTAATAGCTTGCACAGTCTTTTCACGTGCCCCCACGACGGTTTTACAGGTCCAAAAAGGGCACTTACTTCTTCCGGGACGAGTCCATGGCGGAGACAGAAAGCGTAACATCTTGCCCGACACGTTCCGTTGACGATGTGGGTGAGCAGAAGATCCGTGAAAGAAGAAGGTGAAGAAACACAACATGAATTGGCGTTACTAAGAAAAACAGCTGCGCAACTGACAGAGTGCCACTGGAGATGCCTCCTGAACCTGTTGCTGCCATGTCTCCACAACAAGAAAAGGACACAGGAAAGAAGAAACAATAGTGTTGCCGTGTTGGGGAATGTATGCTTGCCTGAGAACATTATGCGCCTGCTGCAGAAGGGCCCAAAATTTGGCTTGGAGCCAAGTGTTTCTGCGCACGAGCTGATTGCAGCGAACAGGAAAATGGCCCTGAAGGTTAGAAATGAGGAGGATCGAGAGCGGTGTCTTCTTGAAGGCGTTGACTGTCTGAGAAGGTCTCCGCCAGCTGATCATGGCGTGCACAATGATAGAGGGCTGTTGAAAGGCGTAGTTTCACATTTTAAAAGAAATAACCTTATGCCTGTACAGGCAGATAAAGAGACGGGTTTTGTTGTTTTGCCAAAGGGTATGTACAGCCAGAAAGCGCTAGCTGCAATTAACAAGAATTTTGTATCTGTCAAGAAAAGCGAGGTCAGGATTAAGACTAAGTTCGTGAACTTCTGTAAAGATTTGAATCTTGATTCCCTTGCCAAAAGAATTACTAAGAGCAGAGGTAGCAACCTAAATGTTTTTTTCACAGCAAAGACTCATAAGCCGGAAATACCTTTCCGCACTATTGTTAGTGAAGAAGGGTCGTGGCAGAGAAATGTTAGCCAATTTTTGCAAAGGCACCTAAAGATGCTTGTTTTAGATGACCCCTTCCTTATTAAAAAGTCTGCAGATGTGGCTCTTTTCCTTGAGAACACAGACGATATTGGATTTGGTTTCTCTGTAGATGTAGAAGATTTTTTCTATTCCGTGCCTCAAGGCGAGCTAATGCTGGCTGTAAAAGACTGTATTGAAGCCAACGGCGACGTGTGTTTCCAGAATGCAACAGGTTTGACTGTGGAGAATTTTACTGATCTTTTGCAGTTTTACTTGAGGTCAACTTTTATTGTTTTTGACAACCTGCCTTATTTGCAGCGCGATGGCATTTGTATTGGGTCCTGCGTGGCTCCCATCCTTTGTGACATTTTTTTAGCTAAGGTCGACAAAGTTTTAGACAAGTATTTTAATGGGGGAAGGATTTTAAAGATTTTTAGATATGTTGACGACTTTTTAGTGCTTTTAAGAAAACAGACTACCTTCACCTACCCCTCTACAGTAGGTGAAGTTTTAATAGCTTTCAAAAAATATGGACTTGGCTAAATTTTACCCATGAACTACCTGACTCATCTGTTTTACAGTTTTTAGATCTCGAACTAACATTCAGTGAAACACACGTTTGCTGGTCTTACCACCCTCGAGCGAAAAAAGATCTGCTGCCATATAGCTCGGCGCATTCCAAGACTGTGAAGAGAGGGATAGCTTTGCAATGCATGGAATCTGCTCTCAGGAGGTCGTGCCCGCATCGAATGCAAAATAGCTTCCTTAATCAGATAAGCCGACTTTTAGCGGCAGGGTTCCCCTTTTCGATCTTGATTGCTGTTTGTGAGACCCTCCTCCAGAAGTTGAAGCATGGAACAGGAATGACCGGTTGTAATCGGGAAAAGGCTGAAAAACCTTTGGTTGTGCCGTACCTACACAAGACCACTCACAACCTAAAAAAAGTGGCCAACAGGCACGGTTTGCCGGTTGTGTTTTCGGCACCCAGTAAGCTGGGAGGGATATGCCCCCGCATCTGCGGCCCGAAAAAGAGTGGGTGCCAAATTAATCACAAGCATCGGTTTGCGACATGTTCCACAGGAGTGGTCTACGCTATTCCCTTGACGTGCGGGAAGGTGTATCTCGGCCAAACCGGCCGTTGCATCAATGATCGATTAGGGGACCATTCAAGAAATGTTAAGAATTTTAAAGACAAGTACGCACATTTAGTTGCGCATATTAGTAATTGCAGTGGTTGCGTGGCCCGATTTCATGAGACGAAGATTCTCGGCAAAAGCATTGATAAGACGGCACGTCTCAGCTTGGAAGCCTTTCATATCATGAAATATGGCAACAGTTGCATTAGCAAGCCTTCGATATCTCTCTTAAACGCTGAGGCCTGTTTTTTAGATGCGACTAATCTGTTCACCCCTTGAGCGCCTTGCTTGGTTTTTCGTATCTTTTTTTCCGCAGTGTCTCTTGCTCGCACGTGCGTTCTGCAACTTCTTATCTTGTGTATGCTGCTGTGTATATAAGGTGTTCCCTTGCTCCAATAAAAATCAGTTGACAGTCGGCGCTTGTGTCTCGTCTCTTGTACTTTGTGGTCGTGTGTGTTTGCGCCCATTTAAAGTTTTCAAAGATATATCATGTTCACGTTCTTTATCTCACCACCTTTCTGAAATCGCAGCTTCCTCTTGGCACAGGACTCCTTACTCGGAGTGCGCCCGCCCTTTTCGCCGCGAATGTTGCACGCTTTGCGCAAAGGAACACTTCATGTCTAATCGTTAGCTAAGCACCCTTGGCCGCCCCCTTCCCCCCGCCTACCTTGTTCTTACTGTTCTGTGTTATCACAGGCATCCCTGTTTATGTTATCCATATTTACTTCTGCCTTGCCACTCGGTATCATCACGGCATATATGTCAGCTCAGCCCGAAATTAGTCTTATACGCCTCCCGCTGCAGCTCTATGCCTGGACATGATATATCATGTTCACGTTCTTCATCTCACCACCTTTCCGAAATCGCAGCTTCCTCTTGTCACAGGATTCCTTGCTCGGAGTGCGTCCGCACTTGTCGCCGCGAATTTTGCACGCTTTGCGCAAAGGAAGACTTCATGTCTAATAGTTGGCTAAGCACCCTGAGCCCCCCCCCCCCCCCCCCTACCTTCTTCTCACTATTTTGTGTTATCACAGACAGCCCTGTTTATATTACCCATATTTGCTTCTGCCTTTCCACTTGGTATCATCACGGCACATACGTCAGGTTAGCCCCGAATTGCTCTTACCACGCCTCCCGCTCCAGCCCTATGCCTGGACAAGATATATAATGTTCACGTTCTTGATCTCACAACCTTTCTGAAATCGCAGCTTCCTCTTGTCACAGGACTCCTTACTCGGAGGAGTGCCCACTTTTCGCTGCGAATGTTGCACGCTTTGCGCAAAGGAAGACTTCATGTCTAATCCTTAGCTAAGCACCCTGAGCCCTCCCCCCCTACCTTGTTCTCACTGTTCTGTGTTATCACAGGCAGCCCTGTTTATGTTATCCATATTTGCTTCTGCCTTGGCACTCGGTATCATTACGGCATATACGTCAGGTCAGCCCGGATTGCCTTACCACGCCTCCCGCAGCAGCCCTATGCCTGAACAACATATATCATGTTCACGTTCTTCATCTCACCACCTTTCCGAAATCGCAGCTTCGTCATGTCACAGGACTCCTTACTCGGAGGGCATCCGCACTTGTCGCCGCGAATTTTGCACGCTTAGCGCGAAGGATGACTTCATGTCTAATCGTTAGCTAAGCCTCTCTTCCTACCTTGTTCTCACTGTTCTGTGTTATTACAGGCAGCCCTGTTTATTTAATCCGTATTTTCTTCTGCCTTGCCACTCGGTATCCTCACGGCATTTACGTCAGCTCAGCCCGAATTGGTCTTACCACGCCTCCCGCTGCAGCCTTGAGCCTGGACAAGATATATCATCTTCACGTTCTTCATCACACCACCTTTCTGATATCGCAGCTTCCTCTTGTCACAGGACTCCTTGCTCGGAGTGCATCCGCACTTGTCGGCGCGAATTTTGCACGCTTTGCGCAAAGGAAGACTTCATGTCTAATAGTTGGCTAAGCACCCTGAGCCCCGCCCCCCCCCCTACCTTGTTCTCAATATTTTGTGTTATCGCAGAGAGCCCTGTTTATGTTATCCATATTTGCTTCTGCCTTGACACTCGGTATCATCATGGCATATACGTCAGGTCAGCCCGTAGTGCTCTTACGACGCCTCCCACTGCAGCCCTATGCCTGGACAAGATATATCATGTTCACGTTCTTCATCTCACCACCTTTCTGAGATCGCACCTTCCTGTTGGCACAAGACTCCTTACTCGGAGATGGGTCCGCAGTTTTCGCTGCGAATGTTGCACGTTTTGCGCAAAGGAAGACTTCATGTCTAATCGTTAGCTAAGCACCCTGAGCCCCCCCCCCTTCCTTGTTCTCACTGTTCTGTGTTATCACAGGCAGCGCTGTTTATGTTATCCATATTTGCTTCTGCCTTGGCACTCGCTATCATCATGGCATATACGTGAGGTCAGCCCGAATTGCTCTTACCACGCCTCCCGCTGCAGCCCTATGCCTGGACAAGATATATCATGTTCACGTTCTTCATCTCACCACCTTTCTGAAATCGCAGCTTCCTCTTGTCACAGGACTCCTTATCCGGAATGCGTCCGCACTTTTCGCCGCGAATGTTGCACGCTTTGCGCAAAGGAAGACTTCATGTCTAATCCTTAGCTAAGCACCCTGAGCCCTCCCCCCTACCTTGCTCTCACTGTTCTGTGTTTTGACAGGCAGCCCTGGTTATGTTATCCATATTTTCTTCTGCCTTGGCACTTGTGGGTTTCTACGTGGACACAAGCCACCACCCACCGCGGGTTCGAGCTTCGCGCGAGCCATGGGCCCCGATCAGCCGTCACCACGCACACACTGGGACACCGATGCGGTGCAATCAACCTCCGCTGGGTGGAGAGTGATTCGCCGCAAAGAAATAGGCCTCCAAGTTCACAAAGGAGACGTTTATTCACGTCGTCCTTCAGCAGATACACAAACACTCAGTAGTCACCCCGTCCCGGCGGCGCGCGAGGAGCAAGGCTCCGCTGCGCGCACGAAGCGGCCAGAGTAATGCGCGCCGCTAGCACGCCGCTGCAGGAGAATGTCCCCGCGGCAGTGCTGTGATCTCTCTCTCGTGTCGACCGTTGGGCCGGTTGCGAGAGAGAGTGGGCAATCAAGGCAAGGTACGCCTGTCGGAGGTCGCTGGACCCCGCTGGACAGGCTCGAGCAGCTGCAGGTCAGAGGACACGTGCGGGCGAGCTCGAGTATATGCACTGGTCCGAGCGGCAAAGGCCGGCAGGGACAAACAGTAGGAGTAGGTACCTTACGCTGTCTCGCAGGGATCTCTCTCTGGGCCCCGCTCGGACGGTCGCGCCGTGCGAGGCCGCCCGTAGCGGGTCCCGAATTCCCGCCAAAAGGCGCCAATGGCAAAGGCCGTTGGGGAGCCGGGGCGGAGCTGTGCCCAAATGACAGTGATTGGTCACCTAGCCGCCTCTCCACCGCCTGAGGCGGGAGCAAGGGAAAGAGGAGAAACAACGCGGGAAGCCGGCAGAGCCGCGCAAAGGCAACGGCGGAAAGCGAGGATTCCCACATCCCCCTCTCCTTAAATGCCCTCCTACCCATCGGCAAAGCACGCGGCCAAAATAAAGAAATCAATACACAAAAAAATAAGCTACACTTCAGTTCCAAAGTAAAGAAATGAATACACAAAAAAAAACTAGCTACACTTCTGTTCCAGCCATAACAAAGTTAAAAAAAACAACACAAAAACAAAGGAAAACAAGGCATCAAACAAACAAACACTGGCATACGCTTCAGTAAATCAAAACAGCTTGCAGATTATATACACGGTTCACAAGGAGATGTGAATACAACTGTACAGCTATGTTACAGGTGGATGCCAGCCTCAAAGTTCGATGGCGCGGCCCAGTGGGCCGGTCGGCGACTCACCGCTCGCAGACTTCAAATTGAACGGGTTGGGAGGGCCGACGACTGATGGCGGTCTTCTTTCCGTTGTTGACGACGGGGCCGCGGCAGAGCACTAACCTCGGGCCCTTGGGCACGACATCACGTTCGGGCACAAGACAGTTAGTACACCCCCCTTCACGCCGGCTGAAACGGGCGAGGACGTTCGGCGGCGTCCTGATGTGTAACCTTGGCCAGAGCGAGGGGTCCTTGTCATCCTCGCGCTCACGCAGAAGCACACAACGGCACAACTCACAGGCGTCGCCTTGGCTCATGGTTACGCGCGCACACAGCCACAGACACAAACACACGTACACCGGCACGTACGCGGACGCTGGTCGGCGACAACGATCCCCTCATCAGAATCGTCCAGAGGCGCCGCGGCGAGGGTCAAAGGGTGCACTTTACGCCCCCCATCGCCCCAAACGCCCCGCCAACTTCCCCTCCATACGGGCCGCACAAAACTCGCGCACCGCGACACACGGCTCCTTAACGAGCCAACCACCCACAGTCGGGCCGGAAATGAGAAAAGGCGCGCTGTACAAACGACACCTAATCCGATCTATTCCTTCTAGAAGATAAGAGCAAGCACGAGCGGGCTGAAGTTTGCCTATGTACATCTCGGTACGTTAGAACAAAAAGAGACGTTAGAAGCAGGAAACGAAAGAGGCTAGAAACTGACTCAAGCAAACAAGTAAATAAACTGATAAACAAACAAGGCTGGAACTGATCATGCTGCCAAAACAACAACAAGAAAAAAAATAACACACCGTGCTTTGCCTGGGTAGGGCCTGACGAGAAAGCTCGCCAGCTAGCTGAGGCTGCGTGCCTTCGGTTGCGGAAAAGTCCGCCGTCCGGCATCAATCACACCGGTGACCGTCGCCTCAGATTGTACCGGTGCTCCGTACGCTTGCGTTCCGCAGCACCAGTTGTGCCTTTGCGCTTGCCTTTGATACCAATGAGTACCGGCGCAAGCTCGTCAGACCGTGACGCGTAGGCCTTCAGGTCTATGAACCCCTGCTTGCTCCTGGGGAAAGGCCCCATCAAATCGCAGGTGGCCATCTGCCACGGACGCACACTGTCAATCGGTTTCATCATTCCAGGCGGCTTGCCGCCCCGTGACTTCACCGCTTGACAGACATGGCAGGAACGGCAACAGCGGAAAATGTCACGCTTCATGCCGGGCCACGTCACCGAATGATTCAGTTTAGCAAAAACTTTGGAGCCACTCAGATGACCGGCCAGTGGCTCGTCATTAGAGAATCGCAAAAGTGCGCCTCTTAGACTTTTGGGGATAACCACCTAGAACGGGTCGATGGACTCGTCATCGGTGGCTATGTACTTCAGCACGAGCCCGTCATGGTCCAGCAAATATGACTCCCCGGGGTTCGCCGCCGCGACACACGCTGGCTTCTGCCCCCCTGCGCCCGCTACAATACCAGTAGCGTCACGGCGCTCCATCTCCCTGAGACCGTCGCTCACCTCGCGACAAAAGGGGTCATTTTGCTGGGCTTTCAGTAGCTCTTTAGGGCTGAAAACGATTCCAGTCATCCCAGAGGGGAGCCTGGTCTCGTCCCCACTCAGGTTTGCAGCCAAAATTTCCGTTCGGGTCGGCACTTCCGAGGCGCTCACGAAGAGCTTTGCCTCTCGTCCGCTTTGCGAAGCGCTGCTTGCCTGGTTAGCGGAATGGGTTAACCCGTTTGCGGGCTCCCCCGCCCTGCCGCCCGGCGGCTCGCCGCTGTTTGGCCCCCTCCGCCTACAGGCGTCAAGGCGCTGCTGGCGAGTGGGGCACGGGATAGCGCGTCAGCTACCACGTTCGTGCTCCCCTTTCGATACTGCACGGAAAAGTCGTAATGCTGTATCAGGAGAGGCCAGCGCGCCAGCCGACCTGCAGGCTCGCGGAGCCGCATCAGCCAACTGAGCGCACTGTGGTCTGTCTGCACCACGAATTGCGTTCCATCAAGGTAGACGTCGAATTTGCGCAGTGCAAACACGATGGCGAGGCACTCCTTTTCGGTCACGGAATAATTCCTCTCGAGGGCTGCAAGGAGCGGCTGGCAAAGGCCAGCGGTTGCAGCACGCCATCGGATTCCTGTAGGAGAACTGCTCCTAAACCCAGATCGCTCGCGTCAGTCTGGACTACGAACTGTCTGGTCAGGTCGGGTAGCCTGAGCTGCGCTGTCTCGGCAATGGCACTAGACACGAGGCGAAAGGATCGCTCTTGCTCGGGCTCCCATCGCCACGCGGCAGTCTTTCCCAAGAGCTAGGTCAAGGGTGCCTGCACGCGGGCACAGGACGATAAAAGTAGGCCATTCCCACACAACGGCGCAGGCCGCGTACGTCCTTGGGCGCGGGAAATTCGAGTATGGCTCGAAGTTTCTCCGCATCTGGCTCAATGGATCCCCGGCCTCAGCGACTGCACCCCTGCCTCAGTGGAGGCTTGGGCGGGCTGCACGAACGAAGGAGGCAAGGCTCCTAGTTCGATGAGCGGCGTGGTTTCCACAGGGAACCGGGCCAGCGCCTCGCCGTTCCCAGAGCAGAATTGACTGCTCGCGGGGCACGGCTGCTGCTGTTCGAAACTGCCGGTTGCGGCAGCGTGACACGAACTGCTTTCGCACTGGGCGGAAAGCTTGCACAGCTGAGGCATGTGACCAGCGGTTGCACCGCAGGGTGCTCCCGATACAGCCCGAATGGGAGCCGCGTGGTCGACATTTTGGGTTGTGCCGCCGTAAACCCCGATGGGGGCCGCGGCCAACCACGGTGTCTAGCTATTCGTAGGAACAGCAGCCAGCGGATAAAACGACGCTACAACTCCGTAAGGAGCCGACATGTAGCTGCCGAGTGCCCCGCTGAGGGTAGACATGGTGCGCAAGCGTGATCGGCAAGGCGACCTGCTCGGCTAATGTGTCATCAAAGGCGTAAGCGCCAATGACTTAGCACGTTGGGCGCCAGTTGTGGGTTTCTACGTGGACACAAGCCACCACCCACCGCGGGTTCGAGCTTCGCGCGAGCCAAGGGCCCCGATCAGCCGTCACCACGCACACACTGGGACACCGATGCGGTGCACTCAACCTCCGCTGGGAAGAGCCTGATTCGCCGCAAAGAAATAGGCCTCCAAGTTCACAAAGGAGACGTTTATTCACATCGTCCTTCAGCAGATACACAAACACTCAGTAGTCACCCCGTCCCGGGGGCGCGCGAGGAGCAAGGCTCCGCTGCGCGCACGAGGGCGCCAGTTGTGGGTTTCTACGTGGACTCAAGCCACCACCCACCGCGGGTTCGAGCTTCGCGCGAGCCAAGGGCCCCGATCAGCCGTCACCACGCACACACTGGGACAACGATGCGGTGCACTCAACCTCCGCTGGGAAGAGAGTGATTCGGCGCAAAGAAATAGGCCTCCAAGTTCACAAAGGAGACGTTTATTCACGTCGTTCTTCAGCAGATACACAAACACTCAGTAGTCACCCCGTCCCGGGGGCGCGCGAGGAGCAAGGCTCCGCTGCGCGCACGAGGGCGCCAGTTGTGGGTTTCTACGTGGACTCAAGCCACCACCCACCGCGGGTTCGAGCTTCGCGCGAGCCAAGGGCCCCGATCAGGCGTCACCACGCACTACTGGGACACCGATGCGGTGCACTCAACCTCCGCTGGGAAGAGAGTGATTCGCCGCAAAGAAATAGGCCTCCAAGTTCACAAAGGAGACGTTTATTCACGTCGTCCTTCAGCAGATACACAAACACTCAGTCGTCACCCCGTCCCTGGGGCGCGCGAGGAGCAAGGCTCCGCTGCGCGCACGAGGGCGCCAGTTGTGGGTTTCTACGTGGACTCAAGCCACCACCCACCGCGGGTTCGAGCTTCGCGCGAGCCAAGGGCCCCGATCAGCCGTCACCACGCACACACTGGGACACCGATGCGGTGCACTCAACCTCCGCTGGGAAGAGAGTGATTCGCCGCAAAGAAATAGGCCTCCAAGTTCACAAAGGAGACGTTTATTCACATCGTCCTTCAGCAGATACACAAACACTCAGTAGTCACCCCGTCCCGGGGGCGCGCGAGGAGCAAGGCTCCGCTGCGCGCACGAAGCGACCAGAGTAATGTGCGCCGCTAGCACGCCGCTGCAGGAGAATGTCCCCGCGGCAGTGCTGTGATCTCTCTCTCGTGTCGACCGTTGGGCCGGTTGCGAGAGAGAGTGGGCAATCAACGCAAGGTACGCCTGTCGGAGGTCGCTGGACCCCGCTGGACAGGCTCGAGCAGCTGCAGGTCAGAAGACACGTGCGGGCGAGCTCGAGTATATGCACTGGTCCGAGCGGCAAAGGCCGGCAGGGACAAACAGTAGGAGTACGTAACTTACGCTGTCTCGGAGGGATCTCTCTCTGGGCCCCGCTCGGACGGTCGCGCCGTGCGCGGCCGCCCGTAGCGGGTCCCGAATTCCCGCCAAAAGGCGCCAATGGCAAAGGCCGTTGGGGAGCCGGGGCGGAGCTGTGGCCAAATGACAGTGATTAGTCACCTAGCCGCCTCTCCACCGCCTGAGCCGGGAGCAAGGGAAAGAGGAGAAACAACGCGGGAAGCCGGCAGCCGCGCAAAGGCAACGGCGGAAAGCCAGGATTCCCACACACTCGGTATCATCATGGCATATACGTCAGGTCAGCCCGCATTGCTCTTACCACGCCTACCGCTGCAGCCCTATGCCTGGACAAGATATATCTTGTTCACATTCTTCATGTCACCACCTTTCCGAAATCGCAGCTTCCTCTTGTCAGAGAACCCCTTACTCGGAGTGCGTGCGTATTTGTCGCCGCGAATTTTGCACGCTTTGCGCAAAGGAAGACTTCATGTCTAAGTGTTAGCTAAGCACCCTAGGCCCTTCTACCTTGTTCTCACTGTTATGTGTTATCACAGGCAGCCCTGTTTATGTTATCCATACTTGCTTCTGCCTTGGCACTCGGTATCATCATGGCATATACGTCAGGTCAGCCCGAATTGCTCTTACCACGCCACCCTCTGCAGCCCTACGCCTGGACAAGATATATCATGTTCGCGGTCTTCATCTCACCACCTTTCCGAAATCGCAGCTTCCTCTTGTCGCAGGACTCCTTACTCGGAGTGCGTCCGTGCTTGTCGCCGCGAATTTTGCACGCTTTGCGCAAAGGAAGACTTCACGTCTAATCGTTAGCTAAGCAGCCTGAGCCACCTCCCGCCCCCCTCCACCTTGTTGTCACTGTTCTGTGCTATCACAGGCAGCCCTGTTTATGTTATCCATATTTACTTCTGCCTTCGCACTCGGGATCATCCTTGCATATACGTCAGGTCAGCCCGAATTGCTCTTACCACGCCTCCCGCTGCAGCCCTATGCCTGGACAAGATATATGTTGTTCACGTTCATCTCACCACCTTTCGGAAATCGCAGCTGCCTCTTGCCACAGAATTCGTTACTCAGAGTGCGTCCGTACTTCTCGCCGCGAATGTTGCACGCTTTGCGCAAAGGTAGACTCCATGTCTAATCGTTAGCTAAGCAGCGTGAGCCACTTCCCTCTCCCTCCACCTTGTTGTCACTGTTCTGTGTTATCACAGGAAGCCCTGTTTATGTTATCCATATTTGCTTCTGCCTTGGCACTCGGTATGATCATGGCATATACGTCAGGTCATCCCGCATTGCTCTTACCACGCCAACCGCTGCAGCCCTATGCCTGGACAAGAGATATTATGTTCACGTTCTTCATCTCACCACCTTTCGGAAATCGCAGCTTCCTCTTGTCACAGAATTTCTTACTCAGAGTGCGTCCGTACTTCTCGCCGCGAATGTTGCACGCTTTGCGCAAAGGAAGACTTCATGTCTAATCGTTAGCTAAGCACCCTGAGCCCCCCGCCCCTACCTTGTTCTCACTGTTCCGTGTGATCACAGGCAGCCCTGTTTATGTTATCCATATTTGCTTGTGCCTTGGCACTCGGTATCATTACGGCATATACGTCAGGTCAGCCCGAATTGCCTTACCACGCCTCCCGCAGCAGCTCTATGCCTGGACAAGATATATCATGTTCAAGTTCTTCATCTTACCTCCTTTCCGAAATCGCAGCTTCCTCATGTCACAGGACTCCTTGATCGGAGTGCATCCGCAGTTGTCGCCGCGAATTTTGCACGCTTTGCGCAAAGGAAGACTTCATGTCTAATCGTTGGCTAAGCACCCTTGGCCACCCCTCCTACCTTGTTATTACTGTTCTGTGATCACAGGCAGCCCTGTTTATGTTATCCATATTTGCTTCTGCCTTGCCACTCGGTATCATCACGGCATATACGTCAGGTCAGCCCGAATTGCGCTTACGACGCCTCCCGCTGCAGCCCTATGCCTGGACAAGATATATCATGTTCAAGTTCTTCATCTCACAACCTTCCTGAAATCGCAGCTTCCTCTTGTCACAGGACTCCTTGCTCGGAGGGCGTCCGCACTTTTCGCTGCGAATGTTGCACGCTTTGCGCAAAGGAAGACTTCATGTCTAATCGTTAGCTAAGCAGCGTGAGCCACTTCCCTCCCACTCCACATTGTTGTCACTGTTCTGTCTTATCACAGGAAGCCCTGTTTATGTTAACCATATTTGCTTCTGCCTTGCCACTCTGTATCATCACGGCATATAGGTCAGCTCAGCCCGAATCAGTCTTACAACGCCTCCCGCTGCAGCTCTATGCCTGGACAAGATGTATCATGTTCACGTTCTTCATCTCACCACCTTTCTGAAATCGAGCTTCCTCTTGGCACAGGACTCTTTACTCGGAGTGCGTCCGCCCTTTTCGCCGCGAATGTTGAACGCTTTGCGCAAAGGAAGACTTCATGTCTAATCGTTAGCTAAGCACCCTGAGCCCTCCCCCGCTACCTTGTTCTCACTGTTCTGTGTTATCACAGGCAGCCCTGTTTATGCTATCAATATTTTCTTCTGCCTTGGCACTCGGTATCATCACGGCATATACGTAAGGTCAGCCCGTATTGCTCTTACGACGCCTCCCGCTGCATCCCTATGCCTGAACAAGATATATCATGTTCAAGTTCTTCATCTCACAACCTTCCTGAAATCGCAGCTTCCTCTTGTCACAGGACTCCTTGCTCGGAGGGCGTCCGCACTTTTCGCTGCGAATGTTGCACGCTTTGCGCAAAGGAAGACTTCATGTCTAATCGTTAGCTAAGCAGCGTGAGCCACTTCCCTCCCACTCCACATTGTTGTCACTGTTCTGTCTTATCACAGGAAGCCCTGTTTATGTTATCCATATCTGCTTCTGCCTTGGCACTCGGTATTATCATGGCATATACGTCAGGTCAGCCCGCATTGCTCTTACCACGCCTACCGCTGCAGCCCTATGCCCTAACAAGATATATGATGAAATGAACGGCGGCGCAACAAGAAGAACACAACAAGAGAGGGGACACCACATGCGCACACTACCAACTGTTTTATTGCATGGAAAGGAGGCATATTTATACAGCTCAGGCATGACACTAATCGCAATATCGCTCAGAACCCAACACGTGGAAAAGAAACAGCAACATCAGGATCAAAGAAAAAAGAAAAAAAAAAAACCCTTAACCTCTGCAGAAAAAACTAAAAGATTTTGATAACAGAACTTTGAGCAGGCCATCTCGTAGCAAAAGCAGAGTCAAACAATCGTAGCAAAGGCAGAGTCAAACAAGAGAAGCAAAAGCAGTCAAAAAAATTAAAAAATACAATCGTAGCAAAGGCAGAGTCAAATGTATTAAGCAAAAGCAGTCAGAACCCGATAAACAACAAAATGGAAAGCAAAAAACAGTAAAAAAGTTAACAACCCGCCTAAAACAAACAACAGACGGCCGCTAGAAATGCGGGGCTGAAAAGATGCACAGCACATGGCGTTACAAAAAACTGTCAAGAAAGGACACTTCATTTCTACGGAGGGATACTGAGGAGTCGCTAACACAAGTGCTTCCCTTCTTATTGATCATAAAGGCCTCAAGAATTTCGAAGAAGTTCATTTCATCATGCACCAACTCGCCCCTCAGGCCATTCTTCTGGAGATATATGATCTTCACGTTCTTCACATCACCACCTTTCCGAAATCGCAGCTTCCTCTTGGCACGGGACTCCTTACGCGGAGTGCGTCCGCAGATGTCGCCGCGAATTTTGCACGCTTTGCGCAAAGTAAGGCTTCAAGTCTAATCGTTAGCTAAGCACCCTGGCCGGCCCCACCCCTACGTTGTGCTCATTGTTTTGTATTATCACAAGCAGCCCTGTTTCTATTGTCCATATTTGCTTCTGCCTTGCAACTCCGTATCATCACGGCATATACGTCAGGTCAGCCCGAATTGCTCTTACCACGCCTCCCGCTGCAGCCCTATGCCTGGACAAGATATATCATGTTCACGTTCTTCATCTCACGAGCTTTCTTAAATCGCAGCTTCCTCTTGTCACAGGACTCTTTACTCGGAGTGCGTCCGCACTTTTCGCCGCGAATGTTGCACGCTTTGCGAAAAGGAAGACTTCATGTCTAATCGTTAGCTAAGGACCCTGAGCCCCCCCCCCCCCCCCCATCGCCTTGTTCTTACTGTTCTGTGTTATCACAGGCAGCCCTGTTTATGTTAACCATATTTGCTTCTGCCTTGCCACTCTGTATCATCACGGCATATACGTCAGCTCAGCCCGAATCAGTCTTACAACGCCTCCCGCTGCAGCTCTATGCCTGGACAAGATGTATCATGTTCACGTTCTTCATCTCACCACCTTTCTGAAATCGAGCTTCCTCTTGGCACAGGACTCTTTATTCGGAGTGCGTCCGCCCTTTTCGCCGCGAATGTTGAACGCTTTGCGCAAAGGAAGACTTCATGTCTAATCGTTAGCTAAGCACCCTGAGCCCTCCCCCGCTACCTTGTTCTCACTGTTCTGTGTTATCACAGGCAGCCCTGTTTATGCTATCAATATTCTCTTCTGCCTTGGCACTCGGTATCATCACGGCATATACGTAAGGTCAGCCCGTATTGCTCTTACGACGCCTCCCGCTGCATCCCTATGCCTGAACAAGATATATCATGTTCAAGTTCTTTATCTCACAACCTTTCTGAAATCGCAGCTTCCTCTTGTCACAGGACTCCTTGCTCGGAGGGCGTCCGCACTTTTCGCTGCGAATGTTCCACGCTTTGTGCAAAGGAAGACTTCATGTCTAATCGTTGGCTAAGCACCCTGATCCCCCCCCCCCCAACCTTGTTCTCACTGTTTTGTGTTATCACAGACAGCCCTGTTTATATTATCGATATTTTCTTCTGCCTTTCCACTCGCTATCATCACGGCATATACGTCAGGTCAGCCCGAATTGCTCTTACCACGCCTACCGCTGCAGCGCTATGCCTGGACAAGATATATCATGTTCACCTTCTTCATCTCACCACCTTTCCGAAACTGCAGCTTCCTCTTGTCACAGGACCCCTTACTCGGAGTGCGTCCGTACTTGTGGCCGCGAATTTTGCACGCTTTGCGCAAAGGAAGACTTCATGTCTAATCTTTAGCTAAGCACCCTGAGCCCTCCCCCCTACCTTGTTCTCACTGTTCTGTGTTATCACAGGCAGCCCTGTTTATGTAATCCATATTTGCTTCTGCCTTGACACTCGGTATCATCATGGCATATACGTCAGGTCAGCCGAATTGCGCTTACGACGCCTGCCGCTGCAGCCCTATGCCTGGACAAGATATATCATGTTCAAGTTCTTCATCTCACCACCTTTCTGAAATCGCAGCTTTCTCTTGGCACAGGATTCCTTACTCGGAGTGCGTCCGCCCTTTTCGCCGCGAATGTTGAACGCTTTGCGCAAAAGAAGACTTCATGTCTAATCGTTAGCTAAGCACCCTTGGCCGCCCCCCCCCCTACTTTTTCTTACTGTTCTGTGTTATCACAGGCAGCCCTGTTTATGCTATCAATATTTTCTTCTGCCTTGACATGGTGTTGTGTCCCCTTATTGCTTTTGTGTGTGTGCGCCCCCGCATCCTCCTCCTAACGACCACTCGCATCCTCCTCCTAACGACCACTTGCCCTTCGTCGCACGCTGTCGCCAGATGCCCCCCCATGGTGCGCCCCCGCATCCTCCTCCTGTTTTGGGAAGCCACTCCCTCCCGTGGACGCTTCTCCGCTCCCTGCTTTCTTCGGGCGGCCAGTTCGGCTCCTGCCTCGGTCGACGCTGGTCGCACCCTCATCGGCTTTAAATAAACGAAGTCTTAAAGTACCGTGTGCGTCTTTCGCTGCATTCAACACAGCGACCGGACACGACAGTGGCGACGAGAAAGTGGATTCGACCCGCGCTACGCAACGCTATTGACAAGCCATGGCTACGCGAGGGTTTCCCAATCAGATACCAGAGTTCAACGGCTCATCGTGGTCATCGTGGGTTGGACGCCTTCAGTTCTACTTTGAAGCTAACAACATCACAGACCCAGCCTTGAAGAGGGCCAACCTGCTGACGTTGTGCGGGGAGCAGACCTACGATACTGTCTGCGCCCTTATTCAGCCAAGCACACCAGCGGCAGTGTCTTACGACGACATCGTAAAAGCGCTGCAAAAGCACTACGACCCAAGGCCATCCGAGGTCTACAGCCGGGCTCGCTTCCAACGACGAGATCAACTGGGAGGAGAAACTGTGAGCGCCTACGTAGCCGCGCTCAAGAAGCTCGCTGCCGACTGCAATTTTGGAACGCTGTCGACAACAGCTACCGGGCAGGAGGGAGACGCAGCTTCTTCTGCTAACACCACCATGCTTCCCTTGGACGTGATGTTACGCGACAGATTTGTGTGCGGACTGAGTGACGAGTCACTGCAGCAGCGCCTGTTCGCTGAGAAGGACCTCACATTCAGCAAAGCTTACGACATCGCCGTTCGAGCGGAGAGCGCCGGTCACCAGCAGAGAGGGATTCGCCGGAACACCGAGCCGGTACACCAGACAAGCAACCAGGTGCGCAAGCCTTCTGTTGTTGTAAAATCGGTCAAAAAGGCACAACGCTGCTGGCGGTGTGACGACCAACACAACCCCCAGGGATGTCGATTCCAGTCAGCCACGTGTAATTTTTGCCACAAGCGAGGGCATATCGAAAGAGCATGCATTACGAAACGGAGACTTGCCAAGATAAAGTCACCTTCCCAGCCTAATCACAGCGTCAACGCCTCAGAGAATACGCCGCTATCTGATCTCCATGGAACAACATCAGCAACACCATCTGTGTTGTACGACCTGAACACCATGAATCTCGGCACGCGACCGAAGATTTTTACAGAAGCAAGCGTACATCACCAGCTGATTAAGTTCGAGGTGGACTCCGGCGCAGCCTGTACTCTGATCAGTGAGGACACGTTCCGAACTTCATGGCCATCTGACGCACCCGCCCTGCAACAAGACGACACGCACCTGCGAACGTGGTCAGGACAGAATCTGCCACTATTGGGCTCTGCCAACGTGCAGGTTAACTACAACGGCCAGACCCATACGCTACCTCTGCTTGTTGTGAAGGGCACAGGATCAAGCCTTCTAGGAAGAAACTGGTTTTCTCCACTAGGCGTGATGATATGCGGCATACACCAGACGCCGAGCCAGAACATGGTTGAGCAACTGCAAGAGAAATACGAAAGAGTATTCTCGGAAGAGATTCCAGGAAACGAAGGGCCCCCGGTCACACTGGAGTTGTTGGACAACGCGCAACCCAAATTTCTGAAGGCCAGGCCGGTCCCGTTTTCTCTCCGAGATTCAGTTGAAAAAGAGTTGGACAAACTGGAGCAGCAAGGTGTCATCGAGCCGACGCAGCATTGCATCAAACTCTCAGCGTACGACTACGCTCTGGTCTACCGCAATGGGAGTAAACATCAAAACGCCGATGCGCTAAGCCGTCTGCCACTAGACGCAACTGTTGACGAACCATTTCCACCAGGAGACGTTCTGATGTTCGAAGCACTGCCAGAACCTCCGCTTACAGCAGGCACAGTTGCAGCATCTACGCAGAAGTGCGCAGCTCTCCGGCTAGTTTACACAGCTGTTCAACAAGGCAACGTGCATAAACTCAAAGGGGACAACTTCGACGCTTACCGCAGGCGAGCTACAGAGTTGAGCACCCATCGCGGCTGCATCATATTTGGGTCCCGAGTTGTGATGCCGAGAGAACTACGCGCACAAGCTATGTCTCTCATCCACGCCGGACATCGGGGCATCGTTGCAATGAAAAAGTGTGCCAGAAGCTACATGTGGTGGCCTGGCATTGACAACGACATCGAAACAGTGGTGCGAGAATGCAAGCCTTGCCAGAGCAGCCGGAGCGCCCCGCCGAAAGCTCCTGTCCCAGAATGGGAAAAGCCAGACACACCATGGCACACACTGCACATTGATTTTGCAGGACCAATTGAGGGCTGCACTTTCCTTGTGGTCGTAGATGCCTACACAAAGTGGCTTGAGATAAGGCAAATGGGACAGACGACTTCGGCAGCAGTCATTGACAACCTCCGATCACTATTTGCAACGTTCGGCCTGCCGCGCAAGGTAGTGTCGGACAACGGAACACCGTTTGTGTCTGCGGAGATCCTCAAGTTTTATCGCGACAACGGGATCTCATCAGTTACATCGGCCCCCTACCACCCAGCGACAAACGGACAAGCCGAGCGCTACGTAGCCGAGCTAAAACGCGCCCTTGAAAGAGATCAGACAGGCTCGCTGCAGCGCCGCCTTGCGCGCTTTCTCTTCAAGCAGCACACGACGGTTCAGAGCACAACAGGCGAGACCCCCTCGAAAATGATGTTCGAGCGTGAAATGCGAACCCAGCTCACAGCCATCCTCCCCGAGCCAAAGGCAGAGACGTTCCGGGAAGAAAAAGCAATTCCGCGCTGCGGCACGCTTAATGAGGGGCAGCGCGTCCTCGCCCGACAGTTTCTGAAAAAGCCACGCTGGGAGGAAGCTACAATTGTCAGACGCATAGGCCTGCGCTCTTGGCTCGTCAACATACATGGCACAGTAGCACGCCGACATCTCAACCAGCTGCGTAGATTTACGACGCCGTCTGAGAGCTGTCCGCCAGCGGAGAGAGCACGTGCACCATCTTCCCACATAGCCTGGCACCTCTTCCCGGAAGAAGAGACTTCGCCCAGGACAGACCTAGGAGACACAGCGAACAACAGCCAGCCTACAAGTGTTTCTCCCCCGAGCGCACAAAGCCAGCGCGCCTCCACGCGTGAGCGCCGACCCCCTGCACGATACCAGGCAACTTTCTAAGGGGGAAGGAAGTGTTGTGTCCCCTTATTGCTTTTGTGTGTGTGCGCCCCCGCATCCTCCTCCTAACGACCACTCGCATCCTCCTCCTAACGACCACTCGCATCCTCCTCCTAACGACCACTTGCCCTTCGTCGCACGCTGTCGCCAGATGCCCCCCCATGGTGCGCCCCCGCATCCTCCTCCTGTTTTGGGAAGCCACTCCCTCCCGTGGACGCTTCTCCGCTCCCTCCTTTCTTCGGGCGGCCAGTTCGGCTCCTGCCTCGGTCGACGCTGGTCGCACCCTCATCGGCTTTAAATAAACGAAGTCTTAAAGTACCGTGTGCGTCTTTCGCTGCATTCAACACAGCGACCGGACACGACACATGGCATATACGTCAGGTCAGCGGAATTGCGCTTACGACGCCTCCCGCTGCAGCCCTATGCCTGGACAAGATATATCATGTTCAAGTTCTTCATCTCACCACCTTTCTGAAATCGCAGCTTTCTCTTGGCACAGGACTCCTTATTCGGAGTGCGTCCGCCCTTTTTGCCGCGAATGTTGAACGCTTTGCGCAAAAGAAGACTTCATGTCTAATCGTTAGCTAAGCACCCTTGGCCGCCCCCCCCCCCACACTTTTTCTTACTGTTCTGTGTTATCACAGGCAGCCCTGTTTATGCTATCAATATTTTCTTCTGCCTTGACATGGCATATACGTCAGGTCAGCCGAATTGCGCTTACGACGCCTCCCGCTGCAGCGCTATGCCTGGAGAAGATATATCATGTTCACCTTCTTCATCTCACTACCTTTCCGAAATTGCAGCTTCCTCTTGTCACAGGACCCCTTACTCGGAGGGCGTCCGTACTTGTGGCCGCGAATTTTGCACCCTTTGCGCAAAGGAAGACTTCATGTCAAATCGTTAGCTAAGCAGCCTGAGCCACCTCCGCCCCCTCCACCTTGTTGTCACTGTTATGTGTTATCACAGGCAGCCCTGTTTATGTTATCCATACTTGCTTCTGCCTTGGCACTCGGTATCATCATGGCATATACGTCAGGTCAGCCCGAATTGCTCTTACCACGCCTCCCTCTGCAGCCCTACGCCTGGACAAGATATATCATGTTCGCGGTCTTCATCTCACCACCTTTCCGAAATCGCAGCTTCCTCTTGTCGCAGGACTCCTTACTCGGAGTGCGTCCGTGCTTGTCGCCGCGAATTTTGCACGCTTTGCGCAAAGGAAGACTTCATGTCTAATCGTTAGCTAAGCAGCCTGAGCCACCTCCCGCCCCCCTCCACCTTGTTGTCACTGTTCTGTGCTATCACAGGCAGCCCTGTTTATGTTATCCATATTTACTTCTGCCTTGGCACTCGGGATCATCCTTGCATATACGTCAGGTCAGCCCGAATTGCTCTTACCACGCCTCCCGCTGCAGCCCTATGCCTGGACAAGATATTTGTTGTTCACGTTCATCTCACCACCTTTCGGAAATCGCAGCTGCCTCTTGTCACAGAATTCGTTACTCAGAGTGCGTCCGTACTTCTCGCCGCGAATGTTGCACGCTTTGCGCAAAGGTAGACTCCATGTCTAATCGTTAGCTAAGCAGCGTGAGCCACTTCCCTCTCCCTCCACCTTGTTGTCACTGTTCTGTGTTATCACAGGAAGCCCTGTTTATGTTATCCATATTTGCTTCTGCCTTGGCACTCGGTATGATCATGGCATATACGTCAGGTCATCCCGCATTGCTCTTACCACGCCAACCGCTCCAGCCCTATGCCTGGACAAGAGATATTATGTTGACGTTCTTCATCTCACCACCTTTCGGAAATCGCAGCTTCCTCTTGTCACAGAATTTCTTACTCAGAGTGCGTCCGTACTTCTCGCCGCGAATGTTGCACGCTTTGCGCAAAGGAAGACTTCATGTCTAATCGTTAGCTAAGCACCCTGAGCCCCCCGCCCCTACCTTGTTCTCACTGTTCCGTGTGATCACAGGCAGCCCTGTTTATGTTATCCATATTTGCTTCAGCCTTGGCACTCGGTATCATCATGGCATATACGTCAGCTCAGCCCGAATTGGTCTTACCACGCCTCCCGCTGCAGCCCTGTGCCTGGACAAGATATATCATCTTCACGTTCTTCATCAAACCACCTTTCTGAAATCGCAGCTTCCTCTTGTCACAGGACTCCTTAGTCGGAGTGCGTCCGTACTTGTCGCCGCGAATGTGGCACGCCTTGCGCAAACGAAGACTTCATGTCTAATCGTTAGCTAAGCACCCTGAGCCCCCACCCCCCTACCTTGTTCTCACTGTTCTGTGTTATCACAGGCAGCCCTGTTTATGTTATCCATATTTGCTTGTGCCTTGGCACTCGGTATCATTACGGCATATACGTCAGGTCAGCCCGAATTGCCTTACCACGCCTCCCGCAGCAGCTCTATGCCTGAACAATATATATCATGTTCAAGTTCTTCATCTTACCTCCTTTCCGAAATCGCAGCTTCCTCATGTCACAGGACTCCTTGATCGGAGTGCATCCGCAGTTGTCGCCGCGAATTTTGCACGCTTTGCGCAAAGGAAGACTTCATGTCTAATCGTTGGCTAAGCACCCTTGGCCACCCCTCCGACCTTGTTATTACTGTTCTGTGATCACAGGCAGCCCTGTTTATGTTATCCATATTTGCTTCTGCCTTGCCACTCGGTATCATCACGGCATATACGTCAGGTCAGCCCGAATTGCGCTTACGACGCCTCCCGCTGCAGCCCTATGCCTGGACAAGATATATCATGTTCAAGTTCTTCATCTCACCACCTTTCTGAAATCGCAGCTTTCTCTTGGCACAGGACTCCTTACTCGGAGTGCGTCCGCCCTTTTCGCCGCGAATGTTGAACGCTTTGCGCAAAGGAAGACTTCATGTCTAATCGTTAGCTAAGCACCCTTGGCCGCCACCCCACTTTTTCTTACTGTTCTGTGTTATCACAGGCAGCCCTGTTTATGCTATCAATATTTTATTCTGCCTTGGCACTCGGTATCATCATGGCATATACGTAAGGTCAGCCCGTATTGCTCTTACGACGCCTCCCGCTGCATCCCTATGCCTGAACAAGATATATCATGTTCAAGTTATTCATCTCACAACCTTCCTGAAATCGCAGCTTCCTCTTGTCACAGGACTCCTTGCTCGGAGGGCGTCCGCACTTTTCGCTGCGAATGTTGCACGCTTTGCGCAAAGGAAGACTTCATGTCTAATCGTTAGCTAAGCAGCGTGAGCCACTTCCCTCCCACTCCACATTGTTGTCACTGTTCTGTCTTATCACAGGAAGCCCTGTTTATGTTATCCATATCTGCTTCCTCCTTGGCACTCGGTATTATCATGGCATATACGTCAGGTCAGCCCGCATTGCTCTTACCACGCCTACCGCTGCAGCCCTATGCCTGAACAAGATATATCATCTTCACGTTCTTCACATCACCACCTTTCCGAAATCGCAGCTTCCTCTTGGCACGGGACTCCTTACGCGGAGTGCGTCCGCAGATGTCGCCGCGAATTTTGCACGCTTTGCGCAAAGGAAGGCTTCAAGTCTAATCGTTAGCTAAGCACCCTGGCCGGCCCCACCCCTACGTTGTGCTCATTGTTTTGTATTATCACAAGCAGCCCTGTTTCTATTGTCCATATTTGCTTCTGCCTTGCAACTCCGTATCATCACGGCATATACGTCAGGTCAGCCCGAATTGCTCTTACCACGCCTCCCGCTGCAGCCCTATGCCTGGACAAGATATATCATGTTCACGTCCTTCATCTCACGAGCTTTCTTAAATCGCAGCTTCCTCTTGTCACAGGACTCTTTACTCGGAGTGCGTCCGCACTTTTCGCCGCGAATGTTGCACGCTTTGCGAAAAGGAAGACTTCATGTCTAATCGTTAGCTAAGGACCCTGAGCCCCCCCTCCCCCCCATCGCCTTGTTCTTACTGTTCTGTGTTATCACAGGCAGCCCTGTTTATGTTAACCATATTTGCTTCTGCCTTGCCACTCTGTATCATCACGGCATATACGTCAGCTCAGCCCGAATCAGTCTTACAACGCCTCCCGCTGCAGCTCTATGCCTGGAAAAGATGTATCATGTTCACGTTCTTCATCTCACCAGCTTTCTGAAATCGAGCTTCCTCTTGGCACAGGACTCTTTACTCGGAGTGCGTCCGCCCTTTTCGCCGCGAATGTTGAACGCTTTGCGCAAAGGAAGACTTCATGTCTAATCGTTAGCTAAGCACCCTGAGCCCTCCCCCGCTACCTTGTTCTCACTGTTCTGTGTTATCACAGGCAGCCCTGTTTATGCTATCAATATTTTCTTCTGCCTTGGCACTCGGTATCATCACGGCATATACGTAAGGTCAGCCCGTATTGCTCTTACGACGCCTCCCGCTGCATCCCTATGCCTGAACAAGATATATCATGTTCAAGTTCTTTATCTCACAACCTTTCTGAAATCGCAGCTTCCTCTTGTCACAGGACTCCTTGCTCGGAGGGCGTCCGCACTTTTCGCTGCGAATGTTCCACGCTTTGTGCAAAGGAAGACTTCATGTCTAATCGTTGGCTAAGCACCCTGATCCCCCCCCCCCTACCTTGTTCTCACTGTTTTGTGTTATCACAGACAGCCCTGTTTATATTATCGATATTTTCTTCTGCCTTTCCACTCGCTATCATCACGGCATATACGTCAGGTCAGCCCGAATTGCTCTTACCACGCCTACCGCTGCAGCGCTATGCCTGGACAAGATATATCATGTTCACCTTCTTAATCTCACCACCTTTCCGAAATTGCAGCTTCCTCTTGTCACAGGACCCCTTACTCGGAGTGCGTCCGTACTTGTGGCCGCGAATTTTGCACGCTTTGCGCAAAGGAAGACTTCATGTCTAATCGTTAGCTAAGCACCCTGAGCCCCCCCCCCCCCCCCTACCTTGTTCTCACTGTTCTGTGTTATCACAGGCAGCCCTGTTTATGTAATCCATATTTGCTTCTTCCTTGACACTCGGTATCATCATGGCATATACGTCAGGTCAGCCGAATTGCGCTTACGACGCCTGCCGCTGCAGCCCTATGCCTGGACAAGATATATCATGTTCAAGTTCTTCATCTCACCACCTTTCTGAAATCGCAGCTTTCTCTTGGCACAGGACTCCTTACTCGGAGTGCGTCCGCCCTTTTCGCCGCGAATGTTGAACGCTTTGCGCAAAATCGTTAGCTAAGCACCCTTGGCCGCCCCCCCCCCCCCCCCCACTTTTTCTTACTGTTCTGTGTTATCACAGGCAGCCCTGTTTATGCTATCAATATTTTCTTCTGCCTTGACATGGCATATACGTCAGGTCAGCGGAATTGCGCTTACGACGCCTCCCGCTGCAGCCCTATGCCTGGACAAGATATATCATGTTCAAGTTCTTCATCTCACCACCTTTCTGAAATCGCAGCTTTCTCTTGGCACAGGACTCCTTACTCGGAGTGCGTCCGCCCTTTTTGCCGCGAATGTTGAACGCTTTGCGCAAAAGAAGACTTCATGTCTAATCGCTAGCTAAGCACCCTTGGCCGCCCCCCCCCCCACTTTTTCTTACTGTTCTGTGTTATCACAGGCAGCCCTGTTTATGCTATCAATATTTTCTTCTGCCTTGACATGGCATATACGTCAGGTCAGCCGAATTGCGCTTACGACGCCTCCCGCTGCAGCCCTATGCCTGGACAAGATATATCATGTTCAAGTTCTTCATCTCACCACCTCTCTGAAATCGCAGCTTCCTCTTGGCACAGGACTCCTTACTCGGAGTGCGTCCGCACTTTTCACCGCGAATGTTGCACGCTTTGCTCAAATCAAGACTTCGTGTCTAATCGTTAGCTAAGCACCCTGAGCGCGCCCCCCCCCCTACCTTCTTCTCACTGTTCTGTGTTATCACCGGCAACCCTGTTTATGTTATCCATATTTGCTTCCGCCTTGGCACTCGGTATCATCACGGCATATACGTCAGGTCAGCCCGAATTGCCTTACCACGCCTCCCGCTGGAGCCCCATGCGTGAACAAGATATATTATGCTCACGTTCTTCATCTCACCACCTTTCCGAAATCGCAGCTTCCTCTTGTCACACGACTCCTTGCTCGGAGTGCGACCGCGCTTGTCGCCGCGAATTTTGCACGCTTTGTGCCAAGGAAGACTTCATGTCTAATCGTTGGCTAAGTACCCTGATCCCCCCCCCTACCTTGTTCTCACTGTTTTGTGTTATCACAGACAGCGCTGTTTATATTATCGATATTTGCTTCTGCCTTTCCACTCGGTATCATCACGGCATATAGGTCAGGTCAGCCCGAATTGCTCTTACCACGCCTACCGCTGCAGCGCTATGCCTGGACAAGATATATCATGTTCACCTTCTTCATCTCACTACCTTTCCGAAATTGCAGCTTCCTCTTGTCACAGGACCCCTTACTCGGAGGGCGTCCGTACTTGTGGCCGCGAATTTTGCACCCTTTGCGCAAAGGAAGACTTCATGTCAAATCGTTAGCTAAGCAGCCTGAGCCACCTCCGCCCCCTCCACCTTGTTGTCACTGTTCTGTGTTATCACAGGAAGCCCTGTTTATGTTATCCATATTTGCTTCTGCCTTGGCACTCGGTATCATCATGGCATAAACGTCAGGCCAGCCTGAGTTGCTCTTACCACGCCTGCCGCTGCAGCCCTATGCCTGGACAAGATATATCATGTTCACCTTCTTCATCTCACCACCTTTCCCAAATTGCAGCTTCCTCTCGGCACAGGACTCCTTAAACGGAGTGCGTCCGTACTTGTCGCCGAGAATTTTGCACGCCTTGCGTAAAGGAAGACTTGATGTCTAATCGTTAGCTAAGCACCCTTAGCCTCCCCCCTACCTTGTTCTTACTGTTCGTGTTATCACTGGCAGCCCTGCTTATGTTATCCATATTTGCTTCTGCCTTGCCACTCGGTATCATCACGGCATATACGTCAGGTCAGCCCGAATTGCCTTACCACGCCTCCCGCTGCAGCCCTATGCCTGAACAAGATATATCATCTTCACGTTCTTCACATCACCACCTTTCCGAAATCGCAGCTTCCTCTTGGCACGGGACTCCTTACGCGGAGTGCGTCCGCAGATGTCGCCGCGAATTTTGCACGCTTTGCGCAAAGGAAGGCTTCAAGTCTAATCGTTACCTAAGCACCCTGGCCGGCCCCACCCCTTACGTTGTTCTCATTGTTTTGTATTATCACAAGCAGCCCTGTTTCTATTGTCCATATTTGCTTCTGCCTTGCAACTCCGTATCATCACGGCATATACGTCAGGTCAGCCCGAATTGCTCTTACCACGCCTCCCGCTGCAGCCCTATGCCTGGACAAGATATATCATGTTCACGTTCTTCATCTCACGAGCTTTCTTAAATCGCAGCTTCCTCTTGTCACAGGACTCTTTACTCGGAGTGCGTCCGCACTTTTCGCCGCGAATGTTGCACGCTTTGCGCGAAGTAAGACGTCATGTCTAATCGTTAGCTAAGCGCCCTGAGCCCCCCCCCCCCCCCCCTATCTTGTTCTCACTGTTCTGTGTTATCACAGGCAGCCCTGTTTATTTTATACATATTTGCTTCTGCCTTGGCACTCGGTATCATCATGGGATATACGTCAGGTCAGCCCGAATTTCTCTTACCACGCCTCCCGGTGCAGCCTTATGCCTGGACAAGATATATCATGTTCACCTTCTTCATCTCACCACCTTTCCGAAATCGCAGCTTCCTCTTGTCACAGGACTCCTTGCTCGGTGTGCGTCCGCACTTGTCGGTGCGAATTTAGCACGCTTTGCGCAAAGGAAGACTTCATGTCTTGTAAGGGCCAGTGCGGGTGGCCCCATCAGGGGACACGGGGACGGCTGGCAACATGGGAGTAGGGCATGCGACCCTGTGTACAGGCTGGCAACACGGGGTGTTGGAGACGCGACGCCGGCGTGTGGCAAATGTGACTGTGCGCGGTGGTGATCGTGTGGCGCGGTAGAAGTGGGCCCGAGGGTGAGCTCGGTGCGCGTTGTGTACGGCGCGCGAACTGCGGACGACAAGTGGGGACTCGGGCGCGAGGGACTGAGTACGTTAAAATAAAGCATCCCTTGACAAATGGGGGGGGGGGCTCGTCCGACGGAATCAACATGGAGAACAATGCCGGAACGTCCGCGCCCGATGGAAGCTCCACCACAGCCACGGTCCCGATGACCCTGGTGCAACAACTCCTGGCCACTACGACCACAGGTACGCCGCTCGAGCGGGAGCAAATGGCAGCACAAGTGCGCGAGATTCTGCTCGCCACCTCTATCGACACGACAGCGGGGCAGGCCTATGAAGCTAGGCTTAGTCCGTCGCGGGCTCTGACAATGAGGGAGGCCCCAGGGCCGTTACCCAAATTCATTGGGTACGAAGACACTCAACCCCCGCAAACATTCCTGGATCGGTTTGCCGAATATTGCGATTTGGGAGGCATCCCGAACGATCGCCGCCTTCAACTTATCCCCGCGGCGTTGGAGGGCTCTGCAAAACAGTGGTGGCGGTTCATCGGCGGCCACTCAGATTGGGCTTCCTTCGCCGAGGACTTCTAGGGCGAGTTCGCGGCCGTCGATTACAAGGAAAAATTTAAGGCAGAGCTGGCTGAGCGCACGCAGCGTCCCGCTGAGAATTTAAAACAATTCATACATGTCATAGCGGAATACTATGACCGTGTCGGGGAGTCCGTCACCGACGCGGAGAAGGTTGAGCGGGTGAGGCGGCAGATGCATCCGACCTTCCAGGACCTCACCAATAATATGGATTTCGCGAACCTGCGCGACATGGCAAAGGCCGCGGGCCCTCTAATGGAGTGTGCGTGGCACCGCCTGCGTTACGTGCCACCGCCACTGCGGAGCACGCAGACCGCGCCCGACCTCGCCTTCGTTGACGCCGGCGCTCCACATCGTCACTGCCCCGCAGCGTCACTGCGGCCTCAACCGACGCTTCTTCGCGACAGGAGTGGTCGCTTCGGCCTGCGGCGGTGCTCGCGTCTCGACACGAGGTCCGCCCTTCGGGCTCGACGCTGCGAGCTGAGGCCCCTTTGTGGGCGCCGCCGGATGCCCGTGCTCAGTACCCGTCGGTGGCTTCACCGAACGAAGGCGGTCGCTCCGCACCGGGCACTGTATGGCCCACGCCTGCACCTGATGCTGTTGTCTGCCACCGAGGCCATCTAGCGCGCGTCTGTCCTACAGGGAGGTCACGAAGCAGACCGCGCTGCTTCTGTTGTGGTCAGGCCTGTCGGCCACCTCCAAGCAAACTGTCCGGGCAACGGACGAGCGTAGCGGTTGTGCCGGCCAACGGCTACGCAACCTTCTTACAAGTTCTAGCGACGACCGGCGGGAAAGAACCTCTGCTGGAAGTATTAATCGGCGACAGCGTATTTTACGCCCTCGTGGACACTGGCGCCAGCGTTAGCCTGATGAACGCGCGAGCCTACGAGGCGGCGAAACGAAGTGGCGCCAGCACCAGAGAAGAAGGCAGGCTCTCCGGCTTGCAGAGGGATGGTCAGAGACAGCTGTCTCCGTGCGCTGTCGCATCCGATGGCAGGGTAGCAGCCGGAAACAGCGCTTCCTCTTACTGGAGAAGCTTTGCCACGACATAGTTCTGGGACGAGACTTCCTTGCAACAGCGGGCTTTTCTGTACATATAGGCCTCGGCGGATGGACACTCGGGATGGATCTCCAGCCATTGGTGAGGTTCAGCAAGGCACCCTCTCATCAGCGCACAGCGGTTGCTGGCCATGCTCAAGACAGCTCCACACGAGTTGCACAGCAACATCCTGTCATGGAGGACTGGGATGAGGACCTAGCTACTTCCTTGCAGCAGCTGTTTCCTATTGAAGCGCATACTCCACCTGAGGCCAACTGCAACCAAGTGACAGCTGACAGCAGGGCCTCTCCAGACAGCGATCGACTGGAAGCCATCCTCAGTCAGTATAAACACGTGTTCCAAAATTATCCTGGCTGCACTTCTCTCATTACCCATAGAATAGATACAGGCGACCACTGTCCGGTTCGTTGCAAACTGCGCCCAGTAAACGCAAAAAAGCGTGAAGTAATGGACCAGTGTATACAAGAACTGCTGGAGCAAGACCTTATCGAACCATGCACCAGCTCATGGGCCAGTGCTCCTTTCCTTGTGCAGAAAAAGAACGGTGCGTACCCCCTGGCGGTTGACTACAGACCGTTAAACGCTAGGACAAATGTGCCAAGGTACCCAATGCCTCGTACTGACTGGGTACTCGGACAGTTGGGGTATGCCAAATGGTTCTCGAGTCTTGACCTTGCACAAGGGTTTTTCCAAGTGCCTGTTGCACCGGAGGACATTCAGAAGACTGCGTTCATATGCCACAAGGGCATGTTTCAATTTAAGAGGATGCCATTTGGTGTGGCTGGAGGGCCAGCGACGTTTCAGTCTTTAATGGACAAACCGCTAGAGGGAATCAAGCATACCTACTGCATGGCTTTCTTGGACGATATTCTTATCTACTCTGACACGTTGGCAGAACATCTGGATCACATTGCAGAGGTGTTACGTAGCACTGACACGGCCGGCCTCTCACTCAACCCGGCGAAAGTTTATTTCTGCAAACAGACTCTCAAGTTCCTTGGACACATCGTTACACCTTGCGAGTGCAGACCGGACCCAGACAAGGTGCAAGCCGTCTCTGTTTCCCCCACCTCGTACTGTCAAAGAACTCCAAATGTTCTTGGGCCTAGTTGGCTATTACAGGAATTGTATACCCTCATTCTCTGACAAGGCAAAACCATTAACATTGCTGTTGAGGAAAGGTACAGACTGGTTGGGGGGAGGGCTGAGCAGCGAGCAGCATCTGCTGAAGACTACACTGGCAGGCGAGGTGGCTGTCACCCTACCAGATCTGAATAGACCATTCGTTATTGAGACTGATGCTAGTGGCACAGGCATTGCGGCGGTTCTACTTCAGGAGGTGGATGGCTTGCTTCGGCCAGTCTCGTTTATTAGCAGAACCCTAACCGCAGCAGAGCAGAACTACACAATACAAGAATGGGAATGTTTGGCAGTTGTGTGGGCTGTGGAAAAATTCAGGCCCTACATTGAATTCACGTTTTTCCAGGTTCATTGTGATCACGCATCGCTGGCATGGATGCTCAACACTGAACACACGTCGGGTCGGGTGCGACGCTGGGTTTTGCGACTGCAGGGTCTGATGTGCACAGTTAGGCATCGCCGAGGCCGAGCCAACATCCCAGCTGATGCTCTCAGCAGATTCCCGACTGGTCATCCAGAACCAATGCCTTCAAATTTGGCAGCAGAATGGTTTGCAATAGAACTCGAGGAACCACAGCTCACCATTCGCTTTACTGATCTTTCCTCGGCTAACCTTGTCGACAGCTTACCCCTAACCGACTGTGCAAAACTAAAGCACGAGCAACAGAAACACCCATTGCTGCAGCAGCTGCTGCAGTACCTTGAGGCGGCGATCCTACCAGACGACCTCAAAAGAGCAAAAATGGTCTCCGACCTGGCCGAGGAAAGCCATATAGCGCCCGATGGAGTTCTGTTTTGGACACGCGGAGGCTAAGCTGTGCCGTGGCTCCCCCTTCATCTACGGGAATTGGTGCTTAAACTGGAGCATGACCATCCACTCAGCGCACACGCAGGCTTCTTCAAAACTTTAAGACGTGTCTAGAGCCGCTTCGCTTCGTTGGGGGTGCGCTCTGACACATCTGGCTATGTACGAGGGTGTCAACAGTGCCAGGACTTCAAGCCCCGTCGCCTGAAGCCGAAGGGACTTATGGACAGCACTTGGGCGTAATCGCCCATGCAGCACCTCAGTGTGGATCTGGTAGGCCCACTTCCCAGAACTCCACGGCAACACAAGTGTATCCTTGTAGTTCTAGACACATTCACTAAGTTTATCGAGCTTCTTCTCCTGCGGGCACCGACTTCTAAAGCCATAGTTGACAGGATGGTGGAAGTTTTCTGCCGACACGGAGCACCTGTTTCCACCTCCAGCGATAACGGTAAACCCTGCCGGACAGCCTGTAGAACGTCAGAATGCTACAGTCAAGCAGACCATTGTCAACTACTGCTCCTCCCACTGCGATTGGGACAAGCGACTCCCTGAAGTGGCTTTTGCAATGCGGACATCGAAGAGTGTGGTAACAGGGTTTACGCCTGCATTCTTGTGCAATTGGCCGAGAACTTCGTACACCTTGGGCAGATAGGCAGCAGATTAGTGCTGAAATTTCTGCACCGGCACCCCATGCACTCGCCGCAGAGCTAAACCTTTACCTGCAGGATGCATTGGCCATGGCCAGGAAACACCAAAAATCAGCGAAGGCCGAACAGGCCAGACATTACAACAAGCATCGTCAACCGACTACCTACAAAGTTGGCGACCTGGTGCTCCGCGACAAGCACACTCTAAGCAATGCAAGTACAGGCTTCACTGCTAAACTGGCCCCCCGCCGCTCGGGGCCTTACCTAATCACCGCCCGCGTGGGTAAGAACCACTTTAGACTCAAAGACCCTGCCTCAAGGAAGCATATGGGTGTGGCCAAAGCAGACAAGCTGATGCCATACCATCCACCGTGGAGGCCCACTTGCACGGATTAAGGGGGGGACGATTTAAGGGCCAGTGCGGGTGGCACCATCAGGGGACACGCGGACGGCTGACAACATGGGAGTAGGGGATGCGACCCTGTGTACGGCTGGCAAAACGGGGTGTTGGGGACGCGACGCCGGCGTGGGGCGAATGTGACTGCGCGGTGGTGATCGAGTGGCGCGGTAGAAGTGGGCCCGAGGGCGAGCTCGGTGCGCGTTGTGTACGGCGCGCGAACTGCGAACGACAAGTGGGGAGTCGGACGCGAGGGACAGAGTACGTGCAAATAAAGCATCCCTTGACAGTCTAATCGTTGGCTAAGCACCCTGAGCCCCCCCCCCCTACCTTGTTGTCACTGTTTTGTGTTATCACAGACAGCTCTGTTTATATTATCCATATTTGATTCGGCCTTTCCACACGGTATCATCACGGCATATTCGACAGGTCAACCCGAATTCCTCTTACCACGCCTCCCGCTGCAGCCCTATACCTGGACAAGATATATCATGTTTTCGTTCTTCATCTCACCAGCTTTCCGAAATCGCAGCTTCCTCTTGTCACAGGACCCCTTACTCGGAGTGCGTCCGAACTTGTCCACGCAAATTTTGCACGCTTTGCGCAAAGGAAGATTTCATGTCTAATCCTTAGCTAAGTACCTCCCCCCCTACCTTGTTCTCACTCTTCTGTGTTATTACAGGGAGCCCTGTTTATGTTATCCATATTTGCTTCTGCGTTGGCACTCGGTATCATCATGGCATATACGTCCGGTGAGCCTGAATTGCTCTTACCACGCCTCCCGCTGCAACCCTATGCCTGGAAAAGATATATCATGTTCACGTTCTTCACCTCACCACCTTTCCGAAATCGCAGCTTCCTCTTGTCACAGGACTCCTTGCTCGGTGTGCGCGCGCAATTGACGGCGAGAATTTAGCACGCTTTGCGCAAAGGAAGACTTCATGTCCAATCGCTAGCTAAGCACCCTGGCCGCCCCCATCCCTACCTTAATCTCATTGTTTTGTGTTATCACAGGCAGCCCTGTTTCTATTATCCATATTTGCTCGTGCCTTGCAACTCCGTATCATCACGGGAGATACGTCAGGTCAGCCTGTATTGCTCTTACCACGCCTCCCGCTGCAGCCTTATCCCTGGACAAGATATATCATGTTCACATTCTTCATCTCACCACCTTTCCGAAATCCCAGCTTCCTGTTGTCACAGAATTCCTTACTCGGAGTGCGTCCGCACTTTTCGCCGCGAATGTTGCACGCTTTCCGCAAAGGAAGATTTCATGTCTAATCGTTAGCTAAGCACCCTCAGCCCCCTCCCTACCTTGTTCTCACTGTTCTGTGTTATCACAGGCAGCCCTGTTTATGTTATTCATATTTGCTTCTGCCTTGGCACTCGGTATCATCATGGCATATACGCCAGGTCAGCCCGAATTGCTCTTAGCACGCCTCCTGCTGCAGCCCTATGCCTGGACAAGATATATCATGTTCAAGTTCTTCATCTCACCACCTTTCCGAAATCGCAGCTTCCTCTTGTCACAGGACCCCTTACTCGGAGTGCGTCCGTACTTGTCGCCGCGAATTTTGCACGCTTTGCGCAAAAGAAGACTTCATGTCTGATCGTTGGCTAAGCACCCTGAGCCACCCCCCCCCCCTACCTTGTGCTCACTGTTTTGTGTTATCACAGGCAGCCCTGTTTATGTTATCCATATTTGCTTCTGCCTTGCCACTCGGTATCATCACGGCATATACGTCAGGTCAGCCTGAATTTTTCTTACCACGCGTCCCGCTGCAGCCCTACGCCTGGGCAAGATATATAATGTTCACGTTCTTCATATCACCACCACCTTTCCGAAATCGCAGCCTCATCTTGGCACGGGACTCCTTACGCGGAGTGCGTCCGCACTTGTCGCCGCGAATTTTGCACGCTTTGCGCAAAGGAAGACTTCATGTCTAATCGTTGGCTAAGCACCCTGAGCTCCCCCCTCTACCTTGTTCTCACTGTTTTGTGTTATCACAAAAAGCCCTGTTTATATTATCCATATTTGCTTCTGCCTTTCCACTCGGTATCATGGCATATAAGTCAGGTCAGCCCGAATTGCTCTTACAACGTCTACCGCTGCAGCCCTATGCCTGGACAAGATATATCATGTTCGCGTTCTTCATCTCACCACCTTTCCGAAATCGCAGCTTCCTCTTGTCACAGGACTCTTTGCTCGGAGTGCGTCCGCACATTTCGCCGCGAATCTTGCACGGTTTCCGCAAAGGGAGACTTCATGTCTAATCGTTAGCTAAGCACCCCGAGCCCCCCCCCCCCCCCCCTACCTTGTTCTAACTATTTTGTGTTATCATAGGCAGCCCTGTTTATGTTATCCATATTTGCTTCTGCCTTGCCACTCGGTATCATCACGGCATATACGTCAGGTCAGCCCAAATTGGTCTTACCACGCCTCCCGCTGCAGCCCCATGCCTGGACAAGATATATCATCTACAGGTTCTTCATCTCACCACCTTTCCGAAATCGCAGCTTCCTCTTGGCACGGGACTCCTTACGTGGAGTACGTCCGCACTTGTCGCCGCGAATTTTGCACGCTTTGCGCAAAGGAAGGCTTCAAGTATAATCGTTAGCTAAGCACAATGGCGGCCCCCCCACCCCTACCTTGTTATCATTATGTATCAGCAGCGCGAACACCACACAGGAAGAAGGAGGAGAAGAAGGTAAAGAGCGCTCTTTACCTTCTTCTCCTCCTTCTTCCTGTGTGGTGTTCGCTCTGCTGATACATATGGATCGCAAGCAACTAGCCCGACAGATGGTCTTGTTATCATAGTTTTGTGTTATCACAGGCAGCCCTGTTTCTATTATCCATATTTGCTTCTCAGCCGCGGCGGTGGCTCAGTGGCTATGGTGCTCGGATGCTGGCCCGAAAGACGCGGGTTCGATCCCGGCCGCGGCGTTTGAATTTCTTTGGAGGAGAAATTCGAGGCCCGTGTACGGTGCGATGTCAGTGCACGTTAAAGAACCCCAGGTGGTCGAAATTTCCGGAGCCCTCCACTACGGCGTCTCTCATAGCCTTAGTCGCTTTGGGACATTAAACCCCATAAACCAAACCAACGAACCCTATTTCCTTCTGCCTTGCAACTCGGTATCATCACGGGAGATACGTCAGGTTGGCCTGAATTGCTCTTACCACGCCTCCCGCTGCAGCCCTATGCCTGGGCAAGATATATCATGTTCACGTTCCTCATCTCACCACCTTTCCGAAATCGCAGCTTCCTCTTGTCACAGGACTCCTTGCTCTGAGTCGGTCAGCACTTGTCGCCGCGAATGTTGCACGCTTTCCGCAAAGGAAGACTTCATGTGTAATCGTTAGCTAAGCTCCCCGAGCCCCCCCCCCCCTACGTTGTTCTCACTGTTCTGTGTTATAACAGGCAGCCCTGTTTATGTTATCCATATTTGCTTCTGCTTTGGCACTCGGTATCATCATGGCATAAGCGTCAGGTCAGCCTGAACTGCTCTTACCACGCCTCCCGCTGCAGCCCTATGCCTGGACAAGATATATCATGTTCACGTTCCTCATCTCACCACCTTTCCGAAATCGCAGCTTCCTCTTGTCACAGGACTCCTTGCTCTGAGTCGGTCCGCACTTGTCGCCGCGAATGTTGCACGCTTTCCGCAAAGGAAGACTTCATGTGTAATCGTTAGCTAAGCTCCCCGAGCCCCCCCCCCCCCCCCCCTACGTTGTTCTCACTGTTCTGTGTTATAACAGGCAGCCCTGTTTATGTTATCCATATTTGCTTCTGCCTTGGCACTCGGTATCATCATGGCATAAGCGTCAGGTCAGCCCGAATTGCTCTTAACACGCCTCCCGCTGCAGCCCTATGCCTGGACAAGATATATCATGCTCACGTTCTTCATCTCACCACCTTTCCGAAATCGCAGCTTCCTCTTGTCACAAGACCCCTTACTCGGAGTGCGTCCGTACTTTTTTCATTTCATTTCATTTCGCTTTATTTTTCGAGAATGTAAGTTACATCCTAGAGAGATGCAAGGGCTAAAAGCTGCTAAAAAGCAGCTTGACGGGGCCCAAGCACCTCAAATGGCAGTACACGACAGAACGCAAAAAAAAGGTTTACAAAGATATATAGGTTAGAACAAACAAACACAACGAAGCAAGTGACATATTGATTCAATACAATGAAAACAATGATAGTTTACAGACGCACATGTCGCCGCGAATTTCGCACGCTTTGCGCAAAGGAAGACTTCATGTCTAATCGTTGGCTAAGCACCCTGAGCCCCTACCCCTACCTTGTTCTCAAAGTTTTGTGTTATCACAGGCAGCCCTGTTTCTATTATCTATATTTGCTTCTGCATTGCTACTCGGTATCATCACGGGAGATACGTCAGGTCAGCCCGAATTGTTCTTACCACGCCTCCCGCTTCAGCCCTATGCCTGGACAAGATATATCATGTTCACGTTCTTCATGTCACCACCTTTCTGAAATCGCAGCTTCCTCTTGTCACAGGACTCCTTACTCGGAGTGCGTCCGTACTTGTAGCCGCTAAATTTTGCATGCTTTGCGCAAAGGAAGACTTCATGTCTAATTTCAAAAGCACCGGCGCAGCACTGTAACGATGGGGCGTGGAACCGGTGAGATGGCGGTGACCCTCACAAGTTTTCTACTGCTCACGCATGTGTTTTTGGCGAACATTTTGACGGCGGTCCTTCCTGACTAATTTCCGTTCGACGGCGTATGCCCGGAATTGGTCGACAGTGGTTCTTCGTGTACGACTGCATTGTTTGAGAGCTTCGAGTTGCAACAGTGCTTAGCCAGCGACGAATTTGAACATATTACGATTCCCAGCTGGCAACATTGACAAGTGGGCATCGACGCTGCCAAGTGTCGGCTACAAAAGCATCGGAGCAGCACTGTAACGATGGGGCGTGGAACCGGCGAGATGGCGGTGACCGTTACGCCCGTGTTGTCCCACAACCACCGCAGGTAGCAATAGCTTTCATGTCTTAGCTGTACTTTTGTACAGGATAAGGTGGCATCGTTACGACAGCTAGGTAAAGATTAATCTCTGTTCTGGGCAGCCTGCAGCTACGATTGTTTGCAGAAGCGAAAATTGAACTTCATTCGCAAATATACGGCGCAGCAGCTGTTGCCATAGCTTGTCGGAAGTTCTGCCGGGTCCTGATTAGAGTCAGGTGCTAATAAAACGATACAAAACTAATTAAAAAAAGCGCTTTATGAAAAGGACCCAGATAAAACAGAAATTAAATCCGTTTCAGCACATGTTCAGGGGCAGTCATCGCAAACGCCTAACCACAAGGCAGCGTTTCTTCGGCGCCGCGTTAGCGTCTCTTCTACCGGCGTTGTCGTTCGGCGCCGCAAGATAGGGCGACCAAACACATGAAAGCGTACGAACTGGCGTCTCCACCAAGGCGTTAGGTGTGTTCTGTTTCATTTGTTGTTGAGCTCCGCTCGCGCACGAGATGCTTTGTCCTTCTTGCGCATACAAAAGTGGTTGCGCTACAGTGATAACTTCTTAAGATTGTAAATACCTGCAAATACAAGCAAATAAACACCAATTCTATAAATGTAAATGGCTATAAATACAAAGAGTTGTAATATATATAGCCGCAGATAGATGCGAATTACTCTATATACTATCACTGTAAATTGTTGGAAATATAAATTGTTGGAAATATAAATATAAAATACTAAAGAATGCCTCTCTGAACCTCTATCAAGTATTGACATCACTTTTTTCACAATCATTACCATCTGGTACAATTCCTGACGACTGGCGTACAGCGAAAGTAATACCCATTTTCAAATCCGGAGACCGCACCATTCCACTTAACTATCTCCCTATCTCATTAACCAGCAACATCTGTAAACTCCTGGAACACATAATTCTTACTCAAGTGATTAATTATCTAGAGGAGCACGATATCATTTTCAAATACCAGCACGGTTTTTGCAGGGGTTATTCATGCGACACACAACTCGCTGGATTTACTAACGACATATTTTTCCGCAGTAGACGCTGGCTTACAGGTTGACGCAGTATTTTTAGACTATTCTAAAGCTTTTGATCGCGTTCCCCATCACAGGCTCCTAACCAAATTGACAAACTTAAATCTCCATCCCAACGTTATTTCATGGATAAAACAATTCCTCGATAACAGAAAACAATTCACCTCTGTCAACGGCTTTAACTCGTCTTCTGTCCCCGTAACGTCTGGAGTCCCCCAGGGAAGTGTACTTGGCCCTCTGCTTTTTTTAATTTTTATTAACGATCTACCCAAGTGTGTATCGTCTCAAATTAGATTATTCGCGGATGATTGTGTAATATATCGTAATATTACTAATGAAACCGACCGCCATTCACTTCAAACTGATCTTGACGCTGTAACGGCTTGGTGTTCTTCCTGGCTAATGTCTCTAAATGCATCTAAAACAAAGTTAATGTCGTTTACTAACCGTTCCACTCGAATTGCTACAACCTACTTCCTCAATAACGATACAGTTGAACTTACAACAACTTACAAGTACCTAGGAGTTCACTTTCAGTCTGACCTAACTTGGCATTACCATATTAACACAATCTTAGCATCAGCAAATCGCGCACTCGGCCTTCTTAGGCATAATCTCAAACACGCGCCTTCACATTTAAAAAAACTTGCTTACATCACGCTAATCCGCCCGAAAGTTGAGTATGCTTCTGCCATATGGGACCCTCATCAAGCTTACATCATAAACAACCTTGAATCCCTGCAAAACCGTGCTGTTCGCTTCATCTTTTCAGATTATTCACGCTTCACCAGTGTCACAGCATTAAAACAACGTGCCGAGTTGGAACCGCTATCATGTCGACGCCATTTCGCTCGCCTAACCTTGCTTCACAAACTGTATCACCATCCCACCCTCCACGACGACTTCTTTTTGCCACACCCTGCAGTTTTTCCTCGCCGTGACCACGTTAACAAAATAAAACGCATCACATGCCGTTCATTGCTCTACGCGAAATCATTCATTCCTCGCACTATAATAGATTGGAATAACTTGCCATCACACATAGCTATTGAGGTTAACCCACAATCGTTTCAGCATTCGCTAAAGCAAACCACGGAGTAACAGATTTGGTATTTTTGTTGTATTATGTGCATTTACTGAGTATTTTATTCTGCGTTGTTTGTTGTTATTATTTCTGTACATTACTAGTTTTAATTCATTATTACGTGTATTTTGTTCAAATTCCAGTGCCATATTTTTATGATTGTATCGCCCCCCCCCCCTATGTAATACCCTCGCACGAGGGCCCTTAGGGGTATTGTAAATAAATAAATTAATTAATTAATGCACATAAACATCCCCTTCTTTTGTACTGTCTATGCAGCGAAGTTCCTCAGCTCTACATAAACGAACTTAAAATGTCTCCCACTCTTCACACAAAACTGAAAGCAGCACCCCTACTCCATATAATTAAACGGTGCCATTTTACTGCTCCTGCTTGGACACCTCGTCATCATCGCGGACCACACCAGTTACCCGCGCAAAACAATTTTGGTTAACAATGGTGTCACGAAACGAACGAACCTTAAACTTATTACACTCTACTCGTTTGCCAAGGAAGAGCAATAAGAGGCGCAAACACTTCAAACAGCGCCCCAAGTATGCAAGCTGCAATCCTCAAGTGATAAGGGGAGCGAACGCCACAGCGCATCTCTGCAAACGGCGAGCAAAGCGGCCGCTCCAGCCGATTGTCGTTGGGAAAAGCGCCGCGCCGCGGTTGAAGCGAGAGCTACACAAGAAGGGGTAGGAAGCAGGAATCTGACAGACGCCAGGAGTAGGAGTAGGACAGCACTATCACCACCGCGCCATAGAGTAATATAGAAGTAAAGAGCGGACACTCCCGTAGGCCCCAGCGGCCGACTTTAGGGCACAGCGCAACTAGCGGACCCGGGGAAACGCACTGGCCTCAGAGATGACAAGAACACAACAGGACTCTTGGAGGCTCTACTTTCATTTTCGGTTTCGTTCTCGCATGCATAGCGTCGGTTCGTGCAGGTTTGCCCAGGTGTCGAGTGCACGGAACTTTGCATTGCTATTACATGCTATTACCCTACCACTTGGAGTCACGCAAAAGAACGTAAATGCAACGACACAATCACACAAGATGATCTTGACTGAGGTGTGTTTTTATTATGCAAAACATGCTTGAAAAACATACTTGAGAAAACTTATTGGCATGAAGCTTTTGCTCACGCAGGATGGCATAACCAAGCCATATTTTACAGTTCATGAAAAGAGGCACACAAACACACACGCACACGCACACGCGCGCACACACACACACACACACACACACACACACACACACATATATATATATATATATATACCTGCCAAAAATGTTCAGTTATGACCATTACGAAAAGTGAGGAACACCACCTTGATAAATTAATCTAGAAGTTTTCACGTGCTTAAAGGAATAGACACACCGTTCTTTGATCTGTGATTTATAGATTGTAATGATGCTTATCAGAATGTTACACATGGATGAGCAGGAGACATTTTTTTTTCATTTAATTACCTTCAAGGCCAGCGGGCATAGCAGAAAAGAGTGCGGGTGCATTAGAAAAAGTTGGGACATAAAAGACAGTGTAGTGAATATATGTACATAAACAAATGAAATTGTTGATGTCTGGGAAACAGGTTGCATAAATGCACTAAGGATAGGTAACAAAAAATGCCGCACAGAACAAGCAATCAAAACAGCAGGTAGGCATAAGTAACTATTCCAAACAAATGCAGAAGAAAACCGACAGTCGAGGCAAAGATAAAATACAAAGAGCACGCATTACAAAATGTTCCTGCAGTAAAAAATGAAACGAAGCCATGGCAGGCAACACCCTCATGAGGTTATGTCATGTAATTAGCAGGTTATTTAAAGCAACTGGTTTGAATTCAGCCTTATCAGCTTTACCAACGACAGTGGCGAAGAAGTTTTAGATAAGACAGCTAAATAATTCAATACCGATTATCTTTTCTCCCCAGTTTTGTATTGAACAGCCGAGCAAGGACTACAACATCAAAGTTCAGCGGAGGTCACGTGAAGAACGCAAAACACAGGAAGAGAATCGCTACTCAGTCGTTAATTACTGCAACGCTAAGTGAGCATTCCTTGGCAGAAATCATAGGAAGGGAAAAAGCACCAGTTATATCCCAGTTTTTTCAATCGACTACATAACCCTAAACTGAGTTTTGACATTAGTCACTGGTGAACTGTGAAACGAGGTCAAGTGAGGAAAAACATGCTATTCTAAATTATTTTGTGGGTGTGGTTAAAATAGCACGAAAAACCATGCATAGTAACAATTTATGTATCATTTTACAAGAAGGAACTTCAAAGGAAATATAGTGTCTGCACTTTCATTTCAGGCAGAAATGGTGCCCGGAAATGATGCACAGTGGAAATTATGGATAGCGAACGCAACAATTCTGTACTGTACCTGGCAAATATAACTGGTCCTCAGATAGAAAAATAACCTACTTGAGCCTCGTCCCGCATCTGAATTTAAAATTAAGATGGACTATCTGCTGGAGCATTTCAATCCTGTCAGATAGGACAGACAAGGTGGCAAACAATTAACTAGGATTGAAATAAGCTTTCACTAATGTAAAAAAACCTGTGTAACTGTGCTCTTTCAAAAGATTTTGCTATTCGAACAGTTATGCCTTAAACCTCTCAGGCTGCAAAGCAGAAACAAGGGACAGAAATCGAACTTGGTTCAAGCTGCAATCAACAAAACGGGTATATGCCAGCACAACAGTATGTGACAGTATGTGCTTACATCTTTGAAAAATGTTCCCTGCGAAGTGCCAAACAGAACTGGAAATGTATGCCAGACCCGCATGCGAGGCGGATGCTCAACCACTGGGTCGCCGCTGCGGTTATTAATGTTTAAAAGTAGTACAAACAGCACTTGAAACAAATGCACATATATGTCACATTCTAAAAAATGAAAGTTACCCCGAGCTAGCATAACTTGAGAGCACGTCAGTGGAGGCGCAGTGGGAACTGCACGTTTTGTGAGCTTTGTTCGAGCAGGGTCCATAAAGCAGTGAGCAGAAAAGTGCTCGCTGCACATGTAATAGCACCTGCTGAGTGCAGAAGCTGGCCTCGAAAGAAGCTCGTCACCCCCGGCGTACTGCTTTGCCCTGGGGAGAGAGATTATTCTTTAGGAATGGTATCGGGCTTGATGCTTGTTGAACATATCTCCGCAAATTTGGCGTATGTGGTGCTGAAGTGCAAGTACAGATCAGAATGTCTAGATTTACGCACAACACATGGCAGAAGGTGACACCAAGCGTGATTTTAACCAAAACAGCACTGGATCGATAGAAAATATTAGCAGGCAGTAGTTGTCCCAAGACGATGTTTCAGCTATCAGACGTCATGGGTGCACTTGCAAGATGTGCAGCGTCAAAAATAAATACGGCTACGCTTGAAGTTTACAACGGTATTTTAAACTCAATGTGGATGCTTTCGACGAATAGAACTGAAAGTAAATGAAAAGAAATATAACACATGTGTGCACAGACTGACGTGTCCACAGAAATTCAGCTTACGTTGAAAACAAGTGGCAACATTAAGCAATTAAAATGTATACCTGCTGTCTCGTGGCAAACAGAAGAATTTTGTGTCTGGCTTCCTTCGAGTTTTTGCATTGTTGCCGCACCACGTGACACAGCAGTACCTGCCGTAGCCCCCACTTCCTGGTGGCATGGCCTGAGAACATAGAAAAGCCACAATTTTGCATATCGCAAATTCCTGCGTTGAGATAATCCTAATGAACACTAACAAAAATACAAAATACACAATTTCTCACAACGCATGCTACGCGTAGCTAACCAAATTCACACAAAGGCGATATCATAGTTGAATTCACATGTCCTGAAGCCCCCGTGTGCAGATTTAGTAAATAAAACAAACGGCCCTCGCGCCGAATGCTACAGTTATGCGCTATTTCTTGTTCGAAATATGCGTATTTAGGGCTATGTCCCCCAGCGAGACACATAGAGGAATATTTACGTGCAGACAGTACAGCAAGAATAGCGAACTGCGGTCTTACCAAGAAACAACCGTCGCAGCACCACAGCAGTACACAAAACCGACGTGCCCAAGAAGCTTGCAGACGCCGCAAAAAAATACAGCCGCTCACACCGTCGGTCCGTCGCTCACTGCCGCCTGGACGTGCTTGCCCGTTGGCTTGACGCACTTAAAAAACGCCGCTGTTGCTGACGTAACTGCGGCCGTAGGCGCGCAGCGCACGTCACTGCAAGCCAAGACATGCCAAGACCATACTCTTTTCCTTTTTTTTATTTGCACGTTCAGTGCCATCTGGCGGAAACGGGGAAGCGCCGAACTCGGCCGGGAAAGGGCCCGAGTGTCCGCTCTTTACTTTTATGTTACTCTATGGTGCTACCATCTGGCTAGCGCCGCAGCGCGGCAACTAACTGAAGTGAGGCGTACCGACGGCTCCCATTGCGAAGCGGGCGATGAGGCTGGCATTGTAAAAATAGAGGAGGCGCTGGTAGCGCAGCAGTGCAATCCTGAGTTTTTTTCCATGTTTCGCGGGCTTTCTTTAAATGCTAGAAAAAAGAAACAGTGGAAACATCGCTACAAAAACCTATATAGGTTGTTTAAAACTCCCTCTACAATTTAATAGAACTCACGTGACTCTGAAGTGAATATTAACATCTTTGCATAACATATGTAAGCTAATACCTAATTCTGTGGAATCTGAAAATACTCCGAGGAGCGTGATAGGATGGGACAAAATACGTCGTTGTTTTCACGTCCAGCTCCACTGCGCCACTTTTTTCATCCTTTGTTCAAGGCCCATGAAACAGCCTGCCTGTCGTAGGATTCGTGGGAAACAATGGCCCATTTTGCCCAGCCTGTTAAAATGGCGCTACCAATCAGGGGCAAACACACAACGAGGTTCTTGTAAACCAGTGCAGCGGCTCGAAGCGAATCAAGGAAGGGACAAAACACAGCGCTGAAATGACAACAGAATGGTTTTATTCAGGACACTAGTGCTTAAGTACACGCTGGTATCGCAGAAAAAGAGAAAAATATAGAGAGCAGTAAGTTTCATAGGCTAATCATTCTGAGCATGCGAAAGCTTTGTCGATGCACGTATTCTAGGACATCAAGTATTCGTGCTCTTCGAGATAGCAACAAAAGGGGTGCTTATGCATTCCGTACCTAGCGTCATAATCTCTGACGCCTCAGTTATCTCTCTGCAGCGTTGGTCTTTGCTTTTTGCTATAATTTTGCTCTTCTCGAACAATGGTCGGCATGAACAATCACGACAATGAATCCCGATATGGCGGACGGCATTCTTCACGTTATTGTTGTGCTCCCTAAGTCTTTCATTTAAACGATGACCAGTTTGGCGAACGTACGATCCACCACAGGACAAAGGAATTGAATACACCAAGTTGTCTCGGCTGTTGCTCTGTTTTGGCTTCCAGCCGTTGCGCTGGTTTACGAGAACCATGTGTGACCAACTCGCCCACCAGTTCATTAGACAACGAGGGTTATTGTTGGCTGCGTAGCGGAGTGGCGATGCCAGTATGGGGAAAACCGTAGACAAGCAGGGCCATTTTTGGATGTGTCACAGAGTGGCAGTGTCAATATTGAGACAATGAAGTCAACAATAGTCCCTTGCAGTGCCGGACATAGGCAGCATTCTTTTAATATTGGGCCGGTGGTTTATGCTATCTGGGGAAGTGCCTTCAACGCCATTCGCCTTGTTTCCTGCAACGGCGTGCACAGTTGGTTTTGTGTTGGCTTCCGTTACTGCGGGAATGGCTGGATTTGATTGATTAATTGGTGCTTAACGTCCCAAAGCAACTAAGGCTATGAGGGACGCCGTAGTGAAGGGCTCCGGAAATTTCGACCACCTGGGGTTCTTTAACGTGTACTGACATCGCACAGCACACGGGCGTCTAGAATTTCGCCTCCATCGAAATTCAGCCGTTTCGGACGGGATCGAATCCGCGTCTTTCGGGCCAGCAGCCGAGCGCTGTAACCACTGAGCCACCGCGGCGGGTGGAATGGCTGGATCTTATATTTTAATCATATTGTAATAATAATACACGTGCAATATTTCAAAGCAGGCAGATTAAATGAACGCAGGAAGCCATTTTTAAGATGGATGCCTCAGCGTTTCCCGTAAGCGCCACCGTCATTTCGGAACGCTCTTTCAAGGAGAACTCTTTGCTAATACGAGGGGCCCGAGACTTAACAGATTGTCGATCCACTTGCAACGTTACAACGAACTGCTCAGTGCTCCGAAAACAACTAACCAGAGTTAGGACGCCGCCGATGGCTGAAGGCGCAGCTCATAGGCGGCGCGACAGCCTGCTAACCTCCGCTAAGCGGGACTAGTCAGGTTTCGGAGACAGGATCAAGAAGTTGTGCTGGAAACAATGTTAAAGGCTGTCACCAACTTACACGGGCTGGCCGGAGCAGCCAGCACAAGGGACCGGCACACGCTACGTTGGCCAGAGCCAGGCCACGCATGAGCCAAGAGAAGCCCACGGTGGGAAGCAGCAGGCCGGCAACCGCAGGACCTGCGCGTCAATTTCCGACTAAGTGCTTTTGCAAAGAGCACAAGCGTCCAGGGGGAACATTTTTGATTCCAGGATTAGCTTCCCAGTGACATTCTGTTCTTGACATGGGACAAAGAAAAGAAAGTTGCGCTAAGTCGAATATTTACGACTAGCACTAGTTGTAACAACTGTAGCAAAATCTCCCCAACACATGCGAAAGAGAGAGTCTATATTCAACTCGCGATTTTTTATCCGTTTAGGGCAAAATGCTCTCCGACTGCAGATTGCGCACTCTGTGCAACGTTTGTTTCCAATGCCTTTACCTCTCATATCCTTTTTTGCCCTGGCTAGCTCGTGTACCTGCACGGTGAAAATCGCGTGTGACAACGTCCACAGACGTGCCTATACTCCGTTTCATACATCATGTGCAACGCTGTGAAGGCTACGGAAGTAGTCCGCAGAAAAAAATAAAGAGAGGTGTATCACTCCACGCTGTTTTGTGGCCGTGTGGTCTAACGCGTCGCTCCGGAGAGTCGACAGGCAGTGGGGTGCGTGGGTTCAAATCCCGGATGGTGGAACTTTTTTTTTTCGCACATATTTTTGTTCATCGCAAGTTGAATTTCGCGTGACTTGAATGAGAAAACTCGTTTTGTTCAGAATCGCATGAATATTATGGCGCGTTCTGAAATGAACTGCATGCATCTGTTCATTTGATGAATTCGTTGAAATGAGCTCGCACCGGCTTTTGGTCACCAGTAGCGGTTTTCTTTCCGATTCTGCAGTATTGTGACTATACTTTTTAGATGCAAGCGAGAGATTTGTGCGAAAAATGACGTTCATTCGTCGGGTTTAATTAATTAGCACAACGGTGAGTGCTCCGCCCTGGCCCGATTAACAAGTGGGCGCCTGCAACTTTCGGGTCAAATTATTTTTACAGACACCACCTCGATATGGCCTGTTTTCCCGTGTAAAGTGTTAAATTTAGAACATATAGTGTTGATTCACACAGTGAGAGAAATAGTACTGCCTCAAGAGTTAGATTTGTTGTCGTGCACAAATGTATATGAAGGCAATACGGAGGCAAGTCAGCTTGTCTCGATTTCCCTGCTCTCCTAGAAGAGCAGAAGCTGCTCAGGCAGGATTTTCCTGCAGCCAGGTAAAAAGAGTTCCAAGCTGTGGTAGCGTCAAGTAAGAATGCAGAAAAAGTTGTACAACGCTAGGTAAAAATATTTCGAAAGAGCAAACAATAAATGAGACAGGACAATAAAGAATGCTGACCCCGCAGTGTTTGCGAGGAATGGTTTATTCTGGAAAAAGCCAGTGGTGCTTTTTCAAGAGCCACGCTATAATATGGAGCATTGTCCATGACGACAATGCTATTGGCCGGAATGTTTGGCAAAAACTTGTCCATGAACCACTTCTCAAAGTAGTTGCCATCCATCTCAGAGTGGTAGTCAGTGTGGTTTCCCTTTTTTGCTCTGAAGAAGTCAGCAGTGTCTTCCACGAATCCTGTTGCACTGCTCCCACCATGCACAAGGACCAAACGGGCCCATTTGCCCGAAGGCGCAGCCAATCCCGTTGTTAAATCTTTAAGGAAGGCATCCTGAGATGACTTTACAGTCTTGTTCTGCCAGACGTATTCTTTTGTGTGCCCTGCGTTGACCCAGGTTTCATCTAGGTAGACGATGCACCTGTAAATGCAAAACAACCGAGTACACGAGTCAATGCTTGTAAATAAACAAACACGCTGCAGCATGTAAGTAGGCAATGCACTGCAACAAACGCACTGCTGACCCCTGTCTCAAAAAGAGCCGCTTGAAGACACTCGAGAAAAAGAATTATCTCAGCTTAATTGCTCCCTTGTTGGCTTATATTTCACGCCCAGGCGGCATTTGGTAGCCAGTTTATATTCACTGTATGTTTGCATGGGGTACTTGACTAATTCGGCAACGTCTGAAATCTCTTCACTCGCGGCGACTGCGAACAAAAATTGCCAACGTTCGCAGCAGTAGCGCCAGTAAGTGGCACCACCGGAGCAACTGGCAGTGTACAGTGGGTGTCCATTCGTTGCTACGGTAACGACGAGATGGCACTACCCATTGCAATGCTACATTTTTGGCAGTTTTGCTGTTTTTGCTTGCGCACCAATTGGGATTTAGCAATTTAATCTGACCCATGCAGACACGTGCACCACTGAAACGTAGCGCAAAACTGGTCGTGAAACATCACCACTACGCAAAAGGTCGGCAACAGCAACGTGGTTAAGACGATTTCTTCTAAATGTGTTATCCTGAAGCAACGCTCACTGTTCCGACTACGAGGTTAGAAAGCTAACATCAAGCTCTATGTGAAGCCAGTCTAAACATGCTGTGTAAGAAAATAAGCAAGGAACGACCCGTACCTGCCCTGTCCTCGGAATTCCTTGATCGCCCGCAGGTACAACCTGCGACGCCAGGCAATGGTGTCACTTCGCTCGATCAGTGCAAGATTCCGTTTTCTTTTATGAAATGTGAATCCGATATCCTTAATCAACCTCCACAATGTGGTTTTCTTGAAGTTCGGCAGGTCGTCGTCCTCATTGACAGCCTTTAGCACACTGCCCAGCGTTGGGACTTCCCTCTTCGCGTACATAATGTGCCCTTTCAGACGGATGGCATGGACTGTGAAGCTGTCATTCTTGACTATTCGCGAGCTTGATCTCTTCACGTCGCGAGGTCTTTTCTTCGGAGACGCCACAGTCCCGCACAGACGCTCCGCCTTGATTTTGGCAACGGTACGGGGAGATACTCCGGTGTCCTCGCTCACAGCACTCAGTACTTCCCGAACAGTCTTCACCGGAAAACGGATCCTGGTGCGGCAGAACACATTCGCAATTACTTGCTTGGCGTGCACGAACCTTCGGGAAAATGCGTACAGGAGAGCTGGCCGCGGCCGCTGAGCTGGACGCCATTTTGTAAAAAGTGAAAGGGAGGCGGACGGAAAGAGTAAACACGGCGGCCAGCGGGGACAGCGAAAACGTGAAATGGAAAAAGACGACAAACGCAAAATACAAAATCACAGATCTCGACCGATTCGCTCGCAATAACATTGTTTTTTGTCACGCTGATCACAATTGTATTATCCACGAAACCTGTCGGCAAAGCATTTGTTATTTTTCGCTCACCACAAGCAACGCACTATTTTTTGTCATGGATGCAGGCTGCGCAAAAAAGAGCGCTAGCTTTGACAGCGTTGCACCTGATGTATGAAACGGAGTATAGAGCGCTAGACGCGGTAAAAGTGGCAGAATTGTAATGCAATTAGCTCCGCTTAGCTGCACGAATCATGAAAGCACAAGCTAAGTGGCCACAACAGAGGGGATGAGGTCGCACGTTACTTGTTCCGCAACCAGCGCTCTACAGACAAGCGTGTGCAACTGTGTACCTCATTCCCAGTCTACTAGTTTCGATTCGGTCACGTGGGACGATTTTTATTGCGTAAGCAATACTGCGCCAGGTTTCGAGCCGTCGCGTAGCTCCCGGCGGTGGCCTCGGTTGGCTTTCAGCCGCAGCGATGTCAAACAGATGGAGCGCCGTTGCCATAGCAACCACTTCAGTCGCGCTCCACCGGGCGGCAGGACCATCCCTGCGCCGCCGCCGCTCTGCGCGCCTAGTCGCGCGCTCTCGACGCATGTGTCGGAATGCGGAGAGAGGAAGCGGGTGGGAAACGGGGAATAAATACGCGCGTTCGCCTCTGGCAAAAGAGTTGCTGCTTGCTTACGCAACTTGCCCGGTTTAACCAGAGCTAAACCTCAGCTAATTTATCAGTAAACGCTGTATGTGGCACGTTCCCAGCGAAATCACAACGTATCTGATGGATGTCTAGAGCGATTCGTTACCCCGCACTTGTGGCGACAAGCGCAACGCAGGCTGGCAGCAGCATTTTGCAGCGCCTCAGGTTTCGCTCAAGTTGGCATGGCGTCAAGGGCAAACGTTGTGTGAATTTTTACATTCCTAAAGATACTGTCCGAAAAGCATTTTCGAAGCAAGCTGTTTTAAGCATGAATTGCTTTCAGCTCCCGTTGTCGGCAGTGTGGTGACGTCACGCCGAGACCGAGAGCCAACATCCGGGCACTGAATTCCACACATCCGGGCACTGAATTCGACACATCCGGGAGCTGAAATGAGAGCATCTGGGCACCGTACAAGATTTAACGAGACTCTAAGAGAGAGGGCCGCTTAGAGCACGAGGGAAGCTCCAGGGCGAGAAGGGCTTTGGGCGGAAAGACTGCTTCCGAGCCGTCCCCAAGGATGGCGCCGCGATCCCACACTCACGCATGTAAAAGACCGACCGCTGGTCCTTCAGTTCATGACGTTTCCCCCTTTGGCAGGCAGATGTATACACGCTCGCGGAGTATTCGAACGCGCTGCATATACATTCTTGTCAGGCCTGTGTCTCGTCGTGTCCGCGTACGCTTCTACATCGTCCTGCATTTCAATGCCGCCACCGTCACAGCTTTATTCTTTATTCTTTATTCAAGAGTTACCCCGCATTTGCCCGAAGGCGTTATAGCAGGGGGGTTACAGATTGGCAAAAATACATCTTCACTTGCAGAGCACACTTGCATTTCGGAAAGCCGGTTCCACTCTTGCACTGTTTTAACAAAAAATGAGTTTGCAAACAAGTTCGTCCTGGTACGGTACTCTCTAATTTTACAGGAATGGTCATGTCGTTGAGAAACGTAAAAGGCCTGTTTTAAGTAACTTTCAAAATCAATCCCCGTTTTTCCGTGAACTATTAAGTACAGCAATTTTAGCCTCAATTTTCTTCTACGGGAAGCGAGTGGTTCTCATTGCAATTCTTTTTTCATTGCTGTACAACTATCCCTTCGCCCGTACCTGCCCAAGACGAACCTTGCTGCTCTGTTATGAATTTTTTCAAGTTTTTCAATTAACACCCGATGAGCAGGGTCCCACACAATACAGGCATATTCAATGATAGGTCGAACACAAGAGAGAAAAGCAGTTTTCTTGAGGTTTGGCTGCGAAGACCTTAAACTCCGCTGTATGAAATTTAGTGCCCTACCGGCTTTGGTAACCACATGATCCACGTGAGCATTCTAGGAACAGTCATCTGTTAGTATAACACCTAAGTATCTGTAAGTACATTTCTATGTGATCAATTCATTACTTATGCAATACTGAGCTTGGGCTTTGATTTCTTTTCGTGAAAAACAAAGATGAGCGCATTTCTCCGTATTCAAAGACATTTTCCATTTCAGACACCAATCGTGGATAAGTGTTAAGTCAGTTTGGAGTTGAACGACATCATTGGCGTTAATTTTCCTGTACAAAACGCAGTCATTTGCAAACAGACGTATACTTGAGGAGATACCGAGTGAAATATCATTTATATAGATTAAGAACAGGAGTGGCCCCAGGACCGACCCCTGTGGGACCCCTGATGTCACATCAACGTAATCCCTCATGTAATGCCCCATACCAGGGGCCTTTGAGGTATCAAATAAAAAAAAATCTGAACATACACCGTTTAGGACTACACGCTGGCGGCGGCCGAGCAAATAATTTTGAATCCATATTATAACAGCTGTGTCCAGATTCAACATTTTTAGTTTATAGAGAAAGAGTGGGTGTGACACAGTGTCAAACGCTTTCCGAAAATCCAGAAATATGCAGTCTGTTTGGCCCCCGCGGTCAACTTCAGATACAAGTTCGTGATAAAATTCAACAAGTTGAGTAGTACATGATAAACCTTTCCGGAACCCATGTTGTTCCTTCATCAGCAAATCATTCTTTACCAGGTGGTTCCTTATTTCTGTGTATAAGATGTGCTCAAAGATGTGCTGTGTATAAGATGTGCTTAAGCCGAGCAATGGAGCCTGACAGAAACCGGATACAGCTGACGAGGCAGGGCGGAAGAGATTCCCCAGACACTCACAGGAAACTATTGCGTCCACATGGACCAGTGTACAGTATGTGTGGTGTGGTGTGTTGAACACTAGACCCATTTCAAGATTTTGACTTGTACCATCTAGAACCAATGTGTTATGCCCGTAAACTTTTCATGCTTACTCTACTCTCGGTTACGGGAGAGGCAGAGATTTTCGCAACCCCTGACTGCAGTGCTTATCACGTAGTTTTCACGTGGTTAAACCGAGTAGGCGTCCGAACGCATTTGTTTAGCCTGGTTAGGTCATGGTTTTGCTTTGGTCAGTCGCTGGCACGTCTGCCGACGATATTAAACTCAGGTTAAGCTCTGATCGAGGTTAAGCTGGTCTGATCTGTTCGCGGCGCAAATGGAAGTTGATGAAGACGATGATGTGCAAGCGCAGCGCAAGAGTGTGTTGCAGTTTAACGCTAGGCGTGGTCGGCTGCGACGATATCATAGTGCTCTCGTGCAGTGGCCAGCCAAGGTGATGGGTTCGCACCGCTTCCGGTTGTAAAATATTAAAAATCGAGGACAACCGTTCAGTATCAATCAGCTTTTGCAGCTTTGGTCGTGACGTAGCGCTTTTCCTCTGAAAACGAAGGATGCAAATTGGAAGTTTGCATGGGCGTCTAACCGCAAAATGCTAGTTCGCAAGGATGAGACTTCAACCGTCATACCTATTGAAGCGCTCTTGGACCTCCCCGAAATTACTGGTTAAATGATGTCGCAAAACAATTTTTCGCTTTTTTCTACCTCATTCGTGGCTACCTCAGAGCGCGATAGTGGTCTTTATGACCTTGACAGTTTCACCGATATTATAATGCATTGTAAAACAATAATCAGAGTTCATATCCTGAAGAACAGTCTAGAAGAATTAAATAGCTTGTTGGAAATATCTGAAGACAAGCTGCGCATAATGTAGTTTATTTGTTTGTTTATTGTAATACCCACAGCGCCACAAGTGGCATTACAGTGGGGGGGGGGGGGAATAACACATCATACAAACGAAAAAAAGGTAACAAAGTGCAATACATACAATGCAACCATGTTGCAATATTAATACAGCCTAAAAACAGGTAGTTCTTGACAAAAACATGGCTAACGAAAGAAGAAGAAATTTCGTGCTTCCGCGGTTAGCGTTCAGAACATTTAAGAAGGCCGCAAAAAAGAGCCGGAGGAATCACAGTATTTCAACGAATGCTTTTTTTTTTCTGTTGTTGCAGGCGTTTTTTTAAGGTTTGTGCTGGTATCAAACACTCGTCTGTTTGCGTAGCTGAGACAGCGGCGTCTGTTACACAGGGTGTTTCACTTAAGACTTTCCAAAATTTTTAACAATGAGATTTTTGAGGCAGGAGAGAGTTTTGTTCGGCGGAGCATTGTAACCGGTGTATTACGTCAGATATCGCCACGTAGCTTAAAGCACGATTGAGGTGTCCACTGTTCCAAGAGGGCAGTTATGCGCCTTCCCTCTAGTTCAGGTGTCGACCGAGATGTGTGAGACTAGAAGTACTTTGGTTTGGGCTAGTTGGTTCGTAGCCATGTTTGAAACAGAAAGGAGCAAATGGGACGAGGACAAAAAAGGAAACTGAAGCAACAGGACAAGCGCCAACTATCAAATGAGGTTTATTGCACCACACCCCGCATTTATACTCACCATCCAGGCGTATCCCATAAGCCAACAACCAGGAAAGAACTGAAGAACCGAAATTAACATCTACTGTCGGCATACAGGTTACAGGCAAACGAGGTGACTGGCGTGAAAGCACCTCAGAACAATAGACAAGTCACCTTAGAAACCAAAAGCACCTGACGTGAAAGCTATCTCACAAAGCAAAGCGCATGCGTCAAAAGAAAACACGGCACACACTACTGCGTTAAAATTTCTGAACTTCGTGCGTAAACAAAACAAGACAAGTGACAATGGAAAACTTGTTCGCCATGTTAATTCTAGTTTTCCATTGTCACTTGTCTTGTTTTGTTTACGCACGAAGTTAAGAAATTTTAACGCGATAGTGTCTGCCGTGTTTTCTTTTGACGCGTGCGCTTCTTCTTTGTGAGGTAGCTTTCACGTCAGGTGCTTTTGGTTTCTAAGGTGACGTGTCTATTGTTCTGAGGTGCTTTCATGCCAGTCACTTCGTTCGCTTGTAATCTGTATGCTAATAGAGGAAGTTAATTTTGGTTCTTCACTTCTTTCCTCGTGTTTGGCTTATGTGATACGGCTGGATGGTTCAATAAACCTCAGTTGATAGTTGGCGCTTTTCCTCTTGCTTCACGCGTCTTTTTTGTCCTCCTCTCATTTGTGCCATTCTGTTTCAAACATGTGTGAGACAGATACTGCGCTTCTCCTTTCCTCAAAAGAATACCGAAGACACTTTGGAAATTCTAAACACTGCTTGGCGAAAGCCTTGTGGTCAACCCACAGCCGCTTCCCCGAACCGCTTGCCGCGGAATCACTGGGCCGCTTCGGAGTCATGCGTCTCACTCACTCGACTGCAACGAGACGTCTGGCGAAGGAGCGGCGGTGTAGCTGCCACCGCCACCGCCGACGCGCGCGCTCATTCTACCGCTACTGTGTGACGTCACGGTTGCTATATGCACAGCTCCGCCCCCCACTGGCGCGCCGGTTGCTAAGGAGGGGAGGAGGTTGCGCTTTTACTTTCTCCTTCCAAGCTCCCGCTCCATTGCTTTCGGAGCTTAAAGAGTGTCCACTGCTGGTTACAACGAACAACGGCGACGCCGCGAAACGCAGAAACGGGCATCTAAGAGCTGCGCTCTAAAACAATTTACATTCCATTTAAGATCGAAACTCGTCAAGCAGCAATGCCAACCGCTCATTCTTGGATCACTCTCTGATCAGTTGTCAATACGTGGGATCATCGAAATACTGGCATCCTTTGGCGTCAAGTTGACGGCTACATTATCGCCTCCCGCGAACAAGTGTGACAAAAAAAAAGATATACAATATGCAGTCCCAGAATATGAAAAAAAGATTGGTTTTGGTTATATGGGGTTTAACGTCCCAAAGCGACTAAGGCTATGAGAGACGCCGTAGTGGAGGGCTCCGGAAATTTCGACCACCTGAGGTTCTTTGACGTGCACTGACATCACACAGTACACGGGCCTCTAGAATTCCTCCTCCAAAGAAATTCTAGCCGCCGCGGCCGGGATCGAACCCGCGTCTTTCGGGTCAGCAGCCGAGCACCATAACCGCTGAGCCACCGCGGCGGCAATATGAAAAAAAGACGAAAAGTGACTTAGAATATTGAATTCTTTCGGAATACATCATGCTTTGAGTTGATTTTGAAACAGTGGAAGTGACGTATTATAATTCAATTACACTTTTAATATACCGACCACCTCGATGATTAATACATGCTTTCATTACTTACGTAGAAGCCTTCTGTCAAAACGCTAGCCTGACTAAATGACATGCCATAGTATTCGGCGACATGAATATTGATCTATTAAGGATAGTGCTACAGTTCATGTTATCGTATGGGTGTGAAAATGCTGTAGACAAGCCGACAAGAATAATCAACATTCAGAAACGCTAATAGACCTCTGCATTATTAATCTACCTCCAAATAAGATAACATCCGGAGTAATTTTTACTAATTGAAGTGACTGCCTTCCTTTTTTGTCTTTTCATTCGAGGAAAAAAAAGAGGATAAGACTAAATGCATCTGAAGAATGATAAATGACAATAACATTGCACAGCAGACAAGGGAAGCGAACAGTGATGATCGTTAAGCTAAACAAACAAATGTTCGCATTAATCCACTGAAGTTCGATAATACTGAAATAGAATTTTCTTCATCAGCAAAATCCCTGGGTGTCGCTTTTGATGAAAACATGCTATGGGATTTTCACACCGAAAACATACAAACTAAACTGTGCAAAGCATTAGGTATATTGAGAAAAGTACATTTTTTACCTGCCCCCAAAAACTAATGCTCTATAACACGCTTTTTGCACCTCATCTATTATATTGTCATCTTGTTTGGGGTACTGCACCAAGAAATCACTAAATAGATTGGTTACATTACAAAAAAATCCAGTTAGAGCCATTTCAAACTCTCCATATAATGCCCACACTTCCGACCTATTCCTTAAATACAAGATTACTAAAATTTCCACGCTTTATGAGCGCCAGTTGCTGGCATCTTTGAAATCTGAAATCCATAAAAATATAACAACATTACGAGCCGTCGCAAACTTGCAGATTAACATGTCATCTCGCTCCACCCGCCACCACGAACATAGGGCACGTTCCGCGATCACGTACTAACTACGGTCTCCAGATGCTTCGAAACAGGCTGCCTAGTACACTTAACAAATACCAGCTAACGGAAGAGCAGCTGCGGGTTCTTACCAAGAAAAAATTATTCGACATTATTAACTAACCTGTACTGTAAGATTTGATAGTATTTTTTAACTAATGCACTCATTCCCTGTTTTTGCACTTATCTTGTTCGTATATTTTTGTCCATTTGTTCCTTGTTATTCTTCCCATCATATATATTTTATGTCCTTCTGAAGTGTTGAACTGTCGTGCTTGCTCTCATATTGTTCGGGGAGACGGGGCCAGTCAAGGGCAGCTTTTATCCCGTCACCCTCGCCACACCTCGTACATGCCCTGTACTTGTTGTGGGAAATAAACTGAAACTGAAACTGAAACATGATGGAAGCCTACAGTCATCGAAACCAAGGACCATAGGAGATTTTTCTTTTTTATTTGCGGCGTTTATTACTTGGAAATCACTAGTGTAATTATTTTATGACTTAAATATAATTGAGCCCCGCCGCGGTGGCTCAGCGGTTACGGCGCTCGGCTGCTGTCCCGAAAGGCGCGGGTTCGATCCCGGCCGCGCGGCTGAATTTCGATGAAGGCGAAATTCTAGAGGCCCGTGTACTGTGCGATGTCAGTGCACGTTAAAGAACCCCAGGTGGTCAAAATTTCCGGAGCCCTTCACTACGGCGTCTCTCATAGCCTGAGCTGCTTTGGGACGTTAAACCCCAATAAACCAAACCTAAATATAATTGATAAGATATCAGATAAAGAAACAATCACATGCCGCCGGTGGGATCCGAACCCACGACCTCCGAACCACAACCGGATGCGAAGAATTAAGTTCTTACCTTTATAACTGATCTGTATTTCAGTTCACAACTAATTCGTGTTGAATAGAGAGAGACAGAAAGACTTTAATTAATAAAGGAGAGGTCTGTCTGGTTGCTAGCCTACAATGCTACTCCAGATGAGGGTGAAAGAAGAGGGTGAAAAAGAGAAAAAAAGGGGAAAAAGAAAGGTGACATCAAGCATACTCAACACTCATGCACTCACAAACACAGATGAATATCAAGGGGTGTACACTAAACCCGTCTCTCTAAGAAAAATACGAATGTTTTTGTCCCTCGCGCAGCCGAAGCCGCATCACTCCAGGTTCCAAGGACATGCTCCAGGTGCACCGGGCCGTCCTGACTGAGACCTAAAGCACTTAACAGTGGCTTGCGATGGAGATTGAAGATTTGGCAGTGGCAGATCAAATGCTGAAGATTCTCGAGCATACCAAGAGGGCTACTTGATGTACCAATTTTATGAAGATAGAATTAAGTGAACGCAACGTCCAGACGAATTTGGTGCAGGCAATTACGATCACATCTATCTAAACTGCGTGGAATGCGGTAGTCACAAGTGGGGTCGATACGAAGAAGGGGTTTATATTGACGCTGCGGATCACAGCACGAACAGCAATGTGTCTGTATCGCGAATTGGGTGACACGTCCCCGACTGCCGAAGGGGAACGCTATCGTGTGCAGGTTCGAAGAAGAAAACCAACAGATCAAACAAAACAAAACGAAGCCGTGTTTATGCTTCAAAGGAAAGGTTTTGCTGGCAGTGGCGGAATCCTTGGGGAAAAAACTGAAGTTATCTTCAAAGGCTGCCAGGCCAGTAGAAGTGCAAACAAGAAAGTTGGAAGTCATGCCTTACTTCCACAAAACTTCACATGGTCTGAAAAAAGTAGCTCATAAGTTTGGTGTCACTAGGGCATTTTCTGCTCCTTGCAAACTGTCCGGTTTGTGCGCCCAAACCTCTGCAGACCTGCGCAGAACTGGTGTTTGCAAGACGAAACACCAGACTATTTTCACCACATGCGCAGTGGGCGTGGTGTATTCAATCCCATTGTCATGCGGGAAAATCTACATAGGCCAAACCGGAGCATGCTTGAATGAGCGCCTGAGGCAGCATCGCACAACTTTGGGCACTGGCACAGGCAGCAATCTAGCCTTGCATGTCAAGGACTGCAAACGTTCTCCTAGTTTTCACACTGCCAGCATTATCGGTCGGGGGAAATCTAAACGTGAGCGTGAGCTACTGGAGGCATTCATGATCAGAAAGAATAAGCAGAAATGCGTCAGTGAGCCGTCCGTGATTATCACCGAAAAAGAGTGCAAGTTTTTATCATTATAGTAGCGATTTCACCATGTGGTGCGCGAAGAGTATTGTCTATAAGGTGTGTGCGCAGGCAGGAAATTCTTTTAAAATGAGCAATTCTTTATCGCAATAAATCAGTTGTAAGTCCAGCGTTGTGGTGTGTGCCTTCTTTGTTCTTGTCTTGCGTCTGTTTTCGCTGGTTCCCTTTCTATGTGTCGCGAATTGGTGGACGAGTTCCCGACTACTGAGGGGGAACGCTTTCGCGAGCAGGTTCGAAGAAAGAAAAGAAACGAATTAAACGAAAGAAAACGAAGCCGTGTTTATATTTTAAAGGAAAGGAGCCAATGAAAGAAGCGAAAACACTAAGGAAAACGCACACTAGACACGCGTAAAGCACAACAGATAAAAAGGAGAGAGTTCACCGGCTACAAAGCGTACCAGGTGGTGCGGGAATGTCTTGCAGGTAGCACAGACGCGGGTTGGCGAGTTGCGATGCGTCGCTGGCGTTGTGCACACCGCTCTGCACACAGTAGGCTTGTACAGCCTATCCAAGGAAACCTTGGCTGCTGCCTCTTCCGACCTCGAAATGGATGCAGTAGGCCGGCGTCGTTGATTCAGGGAGGTCCACGGCAGCACAGACCCGAAGCCTGACGGCTGCCACCTCCACGCTTCAGTGAGGCTTAATGGTCTTGCGTCGGTGATCCAAGGGAAGTCATCGGCAGCTCGAACCCAACGTCCGACCGCTGCCACTTCCACGCTTGAACGACCAGACTTGTGCTGCGGTGTCTTCCTCAACACCTCGGTTTGCTGACACGTAGCTCTACGCTCCTCGTGCCTGCCTCGCGCACACCACTCGCACGCGCACACCCGCAACTCTGGGCTTGCACGTACGGCGCTCCGCTGTCCTACGCACCACTGCTGACACACCGCGTTCAAAAAAAAAAACCCCTGTCCCGGTGCCTACAATAGTTATTTTCCTATCAACAAGGGATGCTTGGAACATGGAAAATTGGACGAACTTTCACATTCTGTTTTCGATGGGAATTATATACTACCATTGTAAGCGATAGTTTAGATTGCCACTGACGACTCTCGATGACGGCGCCTTAGGGCAAGCATGCACCGCTGCGGTGAAGCCACGGAAAAATTTAATCTTTACACTGCAAATCCTCCCCTTGAGCAGAGGTCTTGCAATTATTGATTGTTCTTATGAATGCTCGGTCGGAACAATAGTTATTTCTCCTATCAACAAGAGATGATTGGAACGTAGAAAATTGGATGTACTCTCAGAGATTCTGTTTCGGCTAGGAATTATATAGTACCATTGACCGCGACAGTTCAGGCCGCCACTGACGACTCTTTCGATGACGGCGACTTGGAGCAAGCATGCACCGCTTGGGTGCAGCCACAGAAAAATTTAATCTTCTTTACACTGCAAATCCTCACCTTGAGCAGACGTCTTGCAACTAATGATTGTACTTATGAAAGCCCGGTCGGTACAATAGTTATTTCTCCTATCAACAAAGGATGCTTGGAACATGGAAAATTGGACGTACTTTCACATTCTGTTTTCGCTGGGAATTATATACTACCATTCTCAGCGACAGTTCAGGCCGCCACTGACGACTCTTTCGATGACGGCGACTTGGGGCAAGCATGCACCGCTTGGGTGAAGCCGCAGAAAAATTTAATCTTCTTTACACTGCAAATCCTCACCTTGAGCAGAGGTCTTGCAACTAATGATTGTACTTATGAAAGCCCGGTCGGTACAATAGTTATTTCTCCTATCAACAAGGGATGCTTGGAACGTGGAAAGTTAGGCGTACTTTCAGAGATTTTGTTTCGGCTCCCACAGTTCTTACCGCCACTGACGACTCTTTCAATGACGGCGGCTTGCTACAAGCATGCACCACTGAGGTGAATGCGCGGAATAATTTAATATTCTTCCCACTGCAGATCTTAACCTTGAGCTGAGGTCTTGCAATCAATGATTGGACTTATGACTGCCCGGTGGCTAGAATGCTTATTTCTCCTGTCAACAAGGGATGCTTGGACGCGCAAAATTGGACGTACTTTCAAATTCTCTTTTTACTGGGAATTATATAGTACCATTGTCAGCGATAGTTTAGACTGCCACTGACGACTGTTTCGATGACGGCGGTTAGGGGCAAGCATGCACCGCTGGGGTGAAGACACGGAAAAATTTAATCTTTACACTGCAAATCCTCACCTTGAGCAGAGGTCTTGGAATTATTGATTTTACTCATGAATGCTCGGTCGGTACAATAGTTATCTCTCCTATCAACAAGAGATGATTGGAACGTAGAAAATATGATGTACTTTCATAGATTCTGTTTTGGCTGGGAATTATATAGTACCATTGAGAGCGAAAGTTCAGACCGCCACTGACGACTCTTTCGATGAAGGCCGCTCGGGGCCAGAATGCACCGCTGGGGTGCGCCGCGGAATAAAATAATTAAACTTCTTTACACTGCACATCCTAACCTTGAGCAGAGGTCTTGCAACCAATTATTGGAGTTATGAATGCCCGGTGGCTACAATAATTATTTTCCCTATCAATAAGGGATGCTTGGAACGTGGAAAATTGGACGTACATTGAGAGGGTCTGTTTCGGCTGGGAATTATATAGTACAATTGTCAACAATAGTTGAGACTGCCACTGACGACTCTTTCGATGACTGCGACTTCCCGCAAGGCTGCACGGCTGGGGTGAAGCCCCGGAATAATTTAATCTTCTTTACACTTCAGATCCTAACCTTGAGGAGAGGCATTGCAACCAATGATTGGACTTATGAATGCCCGGTGGCTACAATAATTATTTTCCCTATCAATAAGGGATGCTTGGAACGTGGAAAATTGGACGTACATTCAGAGGTTCTGTTTCGGCTGGGAATTATATGGTACCACTGTCAGCGATAGGTGAGACTGCCACTGACGACTCTTTCAATGAAGGCGACTTCCGGCAAGGCTGTACCGCTGGGCTGAAGCCCCGGAATAATTTAATCTTCTTTACACTGCAGATCCCAACCTTGAGCAGAGGCCTTGCAACCAATTATTGGACCTATGGGTGCATGGTCGGTACAATAGTTATCTCTCCTATTAACAAGAGATGCTTGGAACACGGAAAGTTGGGCGTACTTTCAGAGATTCTGTTTTGGGTGGGAACTGCAAACTGCCATTGTCAGCGACAGTTCCGACCGCCACTGACGACTCTTTCGATGACGTCGGCTTGCTGCAAGCATGCACCGCAGGGGTGAAGCCGCGGAATAATTTAATGTTTTTTACACTGCAGATCCTCACCTTGAGCAGAGGTCTTGCAACTATTGATTGTGTTTATGAAGGCTCGGTCGGTAAAATAGTCGTTTCTCCTATCAACAAGGGATGCTTACAAGGGAAGGGGATGAGGGGCTCGTTATAAATATGACAGAAGCCAACAGCCACAGAAACCAATGGGCACAGGGGATTTTTTTTTATTTATTTATTTTGTGGTGTTGATCAATTTAGAATATTACTGAATATGTCATCGCTTAAAACTAATTGATTAGAAAACCAGAAGAAAAAACCACATGCCACCGGTGGGATCCGAACTCACGACCTCCGAATTACGCGTCCGGTGCTCTACCTCTGAGCTACGGCGATGGCTGTCAAATTTTCTCCTTTCGGGGGTATTTATGTTTACAAGTAACCTAACCTTGAGAGTCATATTTATAACGAGCCCCTCATTCCCCTTCCCTTGCATGCTTAATTGCTTAGGGAGGGCCTCGGTTCTGGCAGCCTTGACGCCATAGCAAGCATAAGAGGGTTCTCACGCAGCTTGCACCCTCTCCGTTTGATGATGTTCTACGTCACACCTGCGGTAACTCAGGACGTTCTACGTCCGCCGCTTATGAACATGGGTGGCGCTGATGAACACTCTCAAGGTTAGGTTACTTGTAAACATAAATACCCCCGAAAGCAGAACATTTGACAGCCGTCGCCGTAGCTCAGAGGTAGAGCACCGGGCGCGTAATTCGGAGGTCGTGGGTTCGGATCCCACCGGCGGCACGTGGTTGTTTTTTCTTCTGCTTTTCTAATCAATTAGCTTTAAGCGATGACATATTCAGTAATATTCTAAATTGATCAACACCACAAAATAAATAAATAATAAAAAAATCCCCTGTGCCCGTTGGTTTCTGTGCCTGTTGGCTTCTGTCATATTTATAACGAGCCCCTCATTCCCCTTCCCTTGTATGCTTAATTGCTTAGCGAGGGCCTCGGTTCTGGCAGCCTTGACGCCATAGGAAGCATAAGAGGGTTCTCACGCAGCTTCCACCCTCTCCGTTCGATGACGTTCTACGTCACACCTGCGGTAACTCAGGACGTTCTACGTCCGCCGCTTATGAACGTGGGTGGCGCTGATGAACACTCTCAAGGTTAGGTTACTTGTAAACATAAATACCCCCGAAAGCAGAACATTTGACAGCCTTCGCCGTAGCTCAGCGGTAGAGCACCGGGCGCGTAATTCGGAGGTCGTGGGTTCGGATCCCACCGGCGGCATGTGGTTGTTTTTTCTTCTGCTTTTCTAATCAATTAGCTTTACGCGATGACATGTTCAGTAATATTCTAAATTGATCCACAACACAAATTAAATAAATAATAAAAAAATCCCCTGTGCCCGTTGGTTTCTGTGGCTGTTGGCTTCTGTCATATTTATAGCGAGCCCCTCAATCCCCTTCCCTTGTATACTTAATTGCTTAGCGAGGGCCTTGGTTCTGGCAGCGTTGACGCCATAGGAAGCATAAGAGGGTTCTCACGCAGCTTCCACCCTCTCCGTTCGATGACGTTCTACGTCACACCTGCGTTAACTCAGGACGTTCTACGTCCGCCGCTTATGAACGTGGGTGGCGCTGATGAACACTCTCAAGGTTAGGTTACTTGTAAACATAAATACCCCCGAAGCAGAAAATTTGACAGCCGTCGCCGTAGCTCAGAGGTAGAGCACCGGACGCGTAATTCGGGGGTCGTGGGTTGGGATCCCACCGGCGGCATGTGGTTGTTTTTTCTTCTGCTTTTCTAATCAATTAGCTTTAAGCGATGACATATTGAGTAATATTCTATATTGATCAACACCATAAAATAAATAAATTAAGAAAGAAAATAAAAATCCCCTGTGCCCGTTGTTTTCTGTGGCTGTTGGCTTCTGTCATATTTATAACGAGCCCCTCATTCCCCTTCCCTTGTATGCTTAATTGCTTAGCGAGGGCCTCGGTTCTGGCAGCCTTGACGCCATAGGAAGCATAAGAGGGTTCTCACGCAGCTTCCACCCTCTCCGTTCGATGACGTTCTACGTCACACCTGCGGTAACTCAGGACGTGCTACGTCCGCCGCTTATGAACGTGGGTGGCGCTGATGAACTTACCGCAGATATCCCTGGCAGACCTATCCTTTCAAACAATAACACGCCCACAGAGAACTTATCAATTTTCCTGAACAACTATCTTGCAGATATTCCCACCCACCTCCCTTCCTTTGTCGAGGATATACCGCACTTTCTCCGCATAATAGAGCCTTTGAATGACGCTTCCATTATCCCAGCAGATAGCATACTTGTCACACTTGACGTCGCCGCTTTGTACACAAATATTCCCATAAATGAAGGTATCGACGCACTCTCCAAAATTCTAACTCAAAGTCCTCGCCCGCACGAAACTGAAGTGTACCTCACGCTACTTGAATTGGTACTAACACTCAACTACTTTGAATTCGATTCTTCTTACTACCTTCAAGTATTTGGAACAAGCATGGGCACTCCCTTCGCACCCACTTACGCGAACATTTTTATGGGGCTACTAGAATCTAAACTTCTAAATTAATTTCTAAAAAAACCACTTATATACCTGCGTTACATAAACGACATTTTCATGATATGGGAGCATGGGGCTGAGACCCTGAAGACATTCGTCACACATTTCAATTCATGCCACTCCAGCATTAAATTCACCTTCAACTCCTCGAAAACGCAAGACAATTTCCTTGACACCACTGTCCGTTTAGAAAATAGCAAGCTCAAAACCACACTTTACAGGAAGCCCACTGACCGACAACAATACTTAGATTTCACTAGCCATCATCCAAGACACTGCAAACAAGGTATATTCGTAGGACAGGCAACGAGACTAAGAAGAATATGTAGCGACGACGACGACTACCTGAAACACCTACACTCGCTAAAAAACACACTAATCACCAGAAACCATCCTCAGACAACCCTGAATAATGCGTTCCAACGAGATGTAGTTCTTAAAAAACGAACAAAAGCTAACAGTCAACGACCTCCTGCACTTATAACGAAATACTCAAACGCGCTTCCAAACATAAATATCCTGCGGAAATACGACCCCATTTTAACTGGTAACGACCGTCTCAAGAAAATATTTCCCGACGCACCAAGGGTAACATATAGACGCAACACAAACCTGAAGGACATTCTTGTGCATGCTAGGCTCGGTAAGAAAGCACCACCGACAGTAACTTCATGCTCTCGACCTAGATGCAAGACATGCAAACATTTACCATCTTGACAGTGAAAGCGCTCAAAAAGACGAGGACGACAGAAAAGGAAAGACATACAAAGCGCTTACTTTCAACTGATTTTATTTCATGCGAAAAAAACAACTTTATACTCATAGTAATCACTTGCGCATGCTTACAAGAACATTACCAACGAGTGATAGCTGGCACGTTCTTTAAGATAACCGGCATGCCCGATGTAAGATAGGACATCTCTTTATCCGACAACAAAATTGACGGAGCGCTTACACAATCATCGCCCGCTCGTGCTATCTCAAGAGCCTCCACAATCTCTCTCGTTATTTGACATCTACTTTTAAAAAGTACCTTACACCTGTGAAAATCGGGACGGCAACGTTCCTTGCTTTTCTTGCTTTTCCATTTGCACTTGAGACAATGGATACTCAAGTGCCCACCTCTTTTGTTTTCCACGTATCCATTGTCTGAAGTGCAAATGGAAAAGCAAGAAAAGCAAGGAAGGTTGCCGTCCCGATTTTCACAGGTGTAAGGTACTTTTTAAAAGTAGATGTCAAATAACGAGAGAGATTGTGGAGGCTCTTGAGATAGCACGAGCGGGCGATGATTGCGTAAGCGCTCCGTCAATTTTGTTGTCGGATAAAGAGATGTCCTATCTTACATCGGGCATGCCGGTTATCTGAAAGAACGTGCCAGCTATCACTCGTTGGTAATGTTCTTGTGAGCATGCGCAAGTGATTACTATGAGTATAAAGTTGTTTTTTTCGCATGAAATAAAATCAGTTGAAAGTAAGCGCTTTGTATGTCTTTCCTTTTCTGTCGTCCTCGTCTTTTTGAGTGCTTTCACTGTCAAGATGGAAAACCAACTCGCCCACTCAATTCCATTATTCAAACATTTACAAAGGGACACTACGGTTAAAAGTACGGCAAACGATTTCAGTTTCGATATAAAGACTAGTTTTGACTGCACATCGTCCAATATTACCTACATGCTCCAGTGCTCCTTCTGCCAGAAACAATATATCGGGGAAACCGGGCAAACAATGAGTGCAAGGTAAACGGGCACCGGGCTGACACAACACGGAATGAACAGAAGGCAGTGTCGACCCATTTTAATCAACGCCATCACAAATTCGACAAACTCACATTGTTCATTCTTCAGTCAGGCTTCAAATCGACTAGGGACAGAAAATACAGAGAAGCATTCCTAATCCACAAATTTAAAACACTGCAACCAACAGGGATTAACATGTCTAGAGGAAACCTGGAATCTCTCAGGTACATTCCAGGGTTAGCATAATTTTAAATTAACAAATGTCTTGCACGTGCTCAGACCATTTTCTAGAACCTCGCATAAGTATATTATCTTTTCAGGAGGACACAGGGGCGGGATGGGCGGCACGGGCGTGGAGGTAGACGGGGAGAGGGGCTTGTCCCTGTCTGCGTCTATGTCTGTGTCTTTTGTTGCGCCCCTGTGTCCTCCTGAAAAGTTATGAACCAACACGCCCAAATACAAGTACTTCTGAGTATACTATCGCTCTTTGCACCCTTCCCACGTCATATCTTCCACCACATTTCCGGCCTTCTCACCCTCTCCCTTTGTTCACTTTTTTTTTCTTTCTCCTAATCCCCTACTACCAGTTCTCGGAAACTATGACATTCCTGTTACCCCCTCTGCCCCCACCTTTTGGCTTTCTCTGAACTGGAGCCATTCCCCAACCCCCCCTGCCTTTTCCTTCCTTGGAAATGCCCCCCCCCCCCTTTTCTTTCTCCTTCCAGGGTCAGCCTATTTTGTTTGCCTTGTTCTTATTTCCGTGTACCACGCTGACTAATCCTCTTATCTGGGTTTTTCAGGTCCATCCAGCGCCAACCCCCGGTCGCAGCCCATTCAAAGCCTTTGTTCATTACACACCCCCGGGATACATGTTTTTTCACTATTTCAGCTTAACGAATCAAGATTCTCCTCCCTCCCCTTCCTGACACGCATCCCCTCTCACACCACTTTCCTTCCCCACCCCCGGGGCCTTCCTCCTCGGAGCGAAGGCCCTATTTAATCCCTCCCAATGATGAACGCTTTGCCCAGACGAAGACAAGTCCCCTTGTCGAAACGTTGGCTCAAGCAACCTGAGGTTTTCCCCTCCCTTGTTCATTTTGTGATCACCAAGGACCATCTACCACACCCTCTCTCTACCATGGACTCTCAAGGTTAGGTTACTTGTAAACATAAATACCCCCGAAAGCAGAAAATTTGACAGCCGTCGCCGTAGCTGAGAGGTAGAGCACCGGACGCGTAATTCGGAGGTCGTGGGTTCGGATCCCACCGGCGGCACGTGGTTGTTTTTTCTTCTGCTTTTCTAATCAATTAGCTTTAAGCGATGACATATTCAGTAATATTCTAAATTGATCAACACCACAAAATAAATTAATAAAAAAAATAAAAATCCCCTGTGCCCGTTGTTTTCTGTGGCTGTTGGCTTCTGTCATATTTATAACGAGCCCCTCACCCCTTCCCTTGTATGCTTAACTGCTTAGCGAGGGCCTCGGTTCTGGCAGCCTTGACGCCATAGGAAGCATAAGAGGGTTCTCACGTAGCTTCCACCCTCTCCGTTCGATGACGTTCTACGTCACACCTGCGGTAACTCAGGACGTTCTAGCCCGCCGCTTATGAACGTGGGTGGCGCTGAGGAACACTCTCAAGGTTAGGTTACTTGTAACCAAAAATACCCCCGAAAGCAGAAAATTTGACAGCCGTCGCCGTAGCTCAGAGGTAGAGCACCGGACGCGTAATTTGGAAGTCGTGGGTTCGGATCCCACCGGCGGCATGTGGTTGTTTTTTCTTCTGCTTTTCTAATCAATTAGCTTTAAGCGATGACATATTCAGTAATATTCTAAATTAATCAACACCACAAAATAAATAAATTAATAAAAAAATCCCCTGTGCCCGTTGGTTTCTGTGGCAGTTGGCTTCTGTCAACAAGGGATGCTTGGAACATGTAAAATTGGACGTACTTTCAGAGATTATCTTTTGGCTGGGAATTATATAGTACCCTTGTCAGGGACAGTTCAGACCGCGACTGACGACTCTTTCGATGACGGTGGCTTGGGGCAAGCATGTACCGCTGAGGTAAAGCCACAGAATAATTTAATCTTCTTCGCACTGCAGATCCTAGCCTTGAGCAGAGGCCTTGCAACCAATGTTTGGACTTATGAATGCCCGGTGGCTACAATAATTATTTTTCCTATCAGCAACCGATGTTTGGAACGTGGAAAATTGGACGTACGTTGAGAGGTTCTGTTTCAGCTGGGAATTATTGGTACCATTCTCAGCGACAGTTGAGACAGCAACTGACAACTCTTACGATGACGGCGATTTCCGGCAAGGCTACACCGGTGAGGTGAAGCCCCGGAATAATTTAATCTTCTTTACACTTCAGATCCTAACCTTGAGGAGAGGCATTGCAACCAATGACTGGACTTATGAATGCCCGGTGGCTACAATAGTTATTTCTCAATCAACAAGGGATGCTTGGAACGTGGAAAATTGGACGTACCTTTTTAAGAGGTTCTGTTTCCGCTGGGAATTATACAGTACCATTCTCAGCGATAGTTGAGGCTGCCACTGACGAATCTTTCGGTGACGACGGCATGGGGCAAGGCTCCACTGCTGGGGTGAAGCCCCGGAATAATTTAATCTTCTTTACACGGCAGATCCTAACCTTGAGCAGAGGCCTTGCAACCAATTATTGGACTTACGAATGCCCGGTGGCTACAATAATTATTTTCCCTATCAATAAGGGATGCTTGGAATGTGGAAAATTGGACGTACATTCAGAGGTTCTGTTTCGGCTGGGAATTATATAGTACCACTGTCAGCGACAGGTGAGACTGCCACTGACGACTCTTTCAATGAAGGCGACTTCCGGCAAGGCTGCACCGCTGGGCTGAAGCCCCGGAATAATTTAATCTTCTTTACACTGCAGATCCTAACCGTGAGCAGAGGCCCTCCAACCAATTATTGGACCTATGGGTGCCTGGTCGGTACAATAGTTATTTCTGCGATCAACAAGAGATGATTGGAACGTAGAAAATTGGATGTACTTTCAGAGATTTGGTTTTGGCTTGGAATTATGTACTACCATTGTAAGCTACAGTTCAAACCGCCACTGACGACTCTTTCGATGAAGGCGGCTTGCTGCAAGCATGCACCGCTGAGGTGAAGCCGCGGAATAATTTAATCTTCTTCGCACTGCAGATCCTAACCTTGAGCTGAGGTCTTGCAACCAATGATTGGACTTATGAATGCCCGGTAGCTATAATAGTTATTTCTCCTACCAACAAGGCATGCTTGGAACGTTGAAAATTGGACGTACTTTCAGTAGATTCTGTTTTGGCTCGGAATTATATACTACAATTGTCAGCGACAGTTCTGACCGCCAGTGACGAGTCTTTCAATGACGGCGGATTGGGGCAAGCATGCAACGCTGGGGTGAAGCCCCGGAATAATTTATTATTCTATACACTGCAGATCCTAACCTGGAGCAGAGGCCTAGCAACCAATGATTGGACTTATGAATGCCCGGTGCCTACAATAGTTATATCTGCTATCAGCAAGGCATGCTTGGAAGGCGGAAAATTGGACGTACTTTGAGAGTTTCTGTTTCGGCTGGGAATTAAATAGCAGCATTGCCAGACAGTTGAGAGTGCCACTGGCGACTCTTTCGATGTTGTGAAGGTAAAGGATGCGCAATCAAAGGACGAACCACGAAGAAAGACTCAGGGTGCATAAACGAGCGACTCAGGGAACATGCGAATAAAGTCAGGAACAACACAGACAAAGGGGCACACCTTGTGTCCCATCTTAGTTCTTGCCGCAATTGCGCACCGCGACTTGACGAGACCGTGATACTGGGAAAAAGTAAAAATGAACAAGCGCGGCTGGCTTTGGAAGCTTTCCACATAAAGGAAAACGCAGTAGATTGTATCAGTGACACGTCCGTGGCTCTGTACGTTGCCGAAATCAACTTTTTGCGTTCGCGTCTGCGTTAACAGCCGTTGGCATGACTATTGTGGTTAGAGATTGCTTTTGAGCATGCGTGGCCAGGTGTATAAGTAAGCGTTTCAAGGAAGAAATAAACAGTTGTTAGTTGCGCTTGTGTGTGTCCCTGTGTCTTTCTTCGTGGTTCATCCTTTGATTGCGCATCCTTTACCTTCACAACATCATGTACCAACTAGGCCCTACCCAAGTTTTGTTGACTCTTTCGATGACGGCGACATCCGGCAAGGCTGCACCGCTGTGGTGAAGCCCCGGAATAATTTAATCTTCTTCGCATTGGAGATCCTAACCTTGAGCAGAGGTCTTGCAACCAATAATTGGACTTATGAATGCTGTTACGACCCATCTTGAGACCCGCGATGAAACGGTGGTGGATTCAAAAGCGGATATTTCGAAAGGTCGTTGACCCCCAAGATGACCCCACCAAAAAGAATGACCAGCTGGGAAATGGTCGATGGATGCTCTTCCCACGCTCGGCTCGGTGCCAGCGATCTTCGAGAAGCAACCGACGACAGGGGAAGAAAGGTTGCCCCTCGTCTGAAAAAAAAACCCGGAACGAATCAGAGGAAGCCGGCGCATCTGCGGCTGCGACGTCATCAGGCCACACCTGTGCTCGATGGACGCGAGCTGACAACAGTATGGTTGCCTCGCAGTGCGACAGAGATGCGACCTTACGCTCCTCCTCGCCAGTTCCCACGTGTGGGCTTTCAACAGGTGTCTTCGTTGCCTGTGACGTGTGGTGCCGATCTTTTGTGTCACGATGAATTGCCGCCTGGTGAAAGGACGGAGCCTTTGGCTATTTAACCTGCGCCCAAAGTGAGTACGAACGCTCTGGGCCCTGGGTAAAAGGCTCATCCAGTCGCTTGACGTCATGAACTCTTAATTTTTTATTTCTTGCTCTTCTTTTGTAAATTTATGTAAATAAGTGTCTTAGTTTCTTCCCATTAAACCTGCTTGTTTTCTTATTTCCCCAACCTTCGAAGCTTCAGACTTTCCTCAGCTCGTCGACGCAACACGCTACCAAATGGAGCCCGGGTTCGAGCTTTCCTGTGCGCCACGACAACTGGTGATCAGCGGTGGGATCTGAAGCTACAAGCGGCAACAACGGTCGGCCAGCGAGAGGGCAGCTGTCTCAGGACATGGTCACATGTGTGGGTGAGTGCTTGGCTTCTCTTCTGATGTGAACCAGCTTCTAAAAGCGGGTTAAATTTTAGAACTGGTAGAGACCTGTGCTTAAATCCTAGAGGTTTTTTTTTGCATAGTGGTTTTGGAAATAGCCCAGACTCAGAGCTATCATGGATCTGCCGAAGCTGCAGAAGCCGGACCTGTTGCAGTTGTGTGAGGAATTGGGGATTGAGACAAGGGGTTTGACACGAAAACCCGTGATAATTCAGGCCATTACTGATTTGGGGGCAGATGATGAGGAGCTCATTGAAGCATGGAGCCTCATCGAAGAAAAAAAGAAAGAGCGGGACAAAGAGGAGCTCAGACGTAAGAAAGAGCAGGAGAATGAAGCAAAAAGATTGGAGCGGCAGAATGAGCTCCGTAAGTTAGAAATGGAGTTGAGCAATAGGTCGGGCAATTGTCCCCAGCAAGTGGTACCTCTTCTCAGCAAGGAGACTGGGTTCAAGATGTCTAAGCACATGCAGCCATATGTGGTATCAAGGGATACCGGTCTGTATCTTGCAAATTTTGAACGAACCTGCGAGAACCTCGCCTACAGTCAAGAGACTTGGTCTCAAAGGTTACTGAATGTTATGCCCTGCGATGCAGCGGAGGTTGTCTCGCGGCTCAGCATGGAGGACGCGGACAACTACGAGAAGGTCAAGGCTTGCCTTCTACGAAAGTATAGACTTAGCGCCGAAACGTTCAGGCAAAGATTTCGGGGAGCTAAGATGTCGAGGGACGAGAGCTATCCCGATTTCTTCTACAATTTGAAAGTGAACTTGGTTGAGTGGCTAAAGAGTACGGAGTCATATAGCGACCGGGACGCTGTAGTTGATAGAATTTTGTTGGAGCAGTTTTACAACTGCCTCCCTGAAGAGGAGAGAAATTGGCTAAGGGACCGGGGCAACGTAGCGTCGGCGACGAAAGCTGCCGAACTCGTTGAAGAGTACGCTTCGCGCCTGCAGTTTAGCAACACCACTAGAGTTGATAGGCCCCGTAATTTCGGAAGGAGTGCGAATTATAGTCCCGAGAGGCACTTTGCGAGCTCTACAGTCGAGAAGGAAGAAAGGAAGGTTCCTTCCGACAAACCTCAAAAACAGGACGACAGTGAGAAGGGTGCAAAAGTGGCCAAAGCACAGAAAGAAAAAGCCGCGTTTGAGGCTAGGAGGCCGCTCACTTGTTACAGATGCAATGAGCCGGGTCACATAGCAATGAACTGGCGAAAAGAAAAGGTGGCGTTCTCGTATGTCAGTGACTGCGATGAAAACATGAAGCGGCTGGAACCTTACATGCATGATTTGGTAGTGAACGGGAAGCCATGCAAGGTGTTGCGCGACTCAGCCGCAACGATGGATGTTGTCCATCCGTCGTATGTGTCACCATCCGATTACACAGGCCAATGTTCATGGATCCGCCAGGTAGTGGACGAACAAAGCGTGTGCTTGCCTATAGCGACAGTGGTAACTGAGAGTCCTTTCGGTACGCTTACAACCGAAGCTGCAGTTTCAGGAAAGCTACCTAAATGCTATCCGTATTTGTTTTCCAACAAATCTGATATGCTACTAAGGGAGAAGGGGATCCTTTTTGGAGACCGAGTGGTGCAGGCATTAACACGTTCGAAGGCGCGAGAACTTCCAACACAGCTTACTCAGGAGAATTCCCCTATGGAGGAAACAGCAGTGAAACTGGTGGAGGAAACGGATGAACAGGGTTCAGGAAATCGCGCTAGTGAGGCCCCCGAGACCGGTCAACCTGGTGGTGAGCTTAACGAACCGCGGAACGAGGAAATCATCGATAGTGCCCTTTTGCCGCCAGTGTCAAGTAGTTTCACGACGCTCTTGAGCGGGAACCGAGAGGAGCTGGCTATGGAGCAAGCCAATGACCAGACAATACAGGAGATCAGAGAGCTCCGCAGAACAAATAAGAGAGCAAAGGGGAATATTGCTTTCCGAATGAGAGGCGGTGTGCTTTATCGTTTATACACGGATAAGCGGGGAGAGGAGCGAGACCAATTAGTCGTTCCGCAGAAGTACCGAAAAGACTTACTTCGAATTTCTCACGGCAATTCGTGGTCATGCCACCTGGGAATCAATAAGACAAAGCAGAGGCTTTTGCAAGAGTACTACTGGCCTGGATGTTTCAAGGATATGGAGCGTTTTGTGAGGTCGCGCGACACGTGCCAGCGGGTCGGAAAGGCGCAAGATAAATGGAAAGCACCGATGGTGTTAGTCCCAATCATTACTGAGCCGTTTCACCGGTTGGTGATAGACGTAGTTGGGCCACTTCCCGTGACAGAGACAGGGTGTCGTTATATCCTCACCATGTTATGCCCTGCAAAGAAGTTTCCAGAGGCTGTCGCGCTGCGCGAGGTGACGTCAGAGAGCGTCGTGGATTCACTGTTATCAGTCTTTGCTCGAGTCGGATTTCCTTCCGAGATCCAAAGTGATCAGGGTAGTGTATTCACAAGTGCCCTCACTACCTCATTTCTAGAGCGGTGCGGCATTAAGATAGTGCATAGCTCAATCCATCATCCGCAGAGCAACAGCGTAGAAAGGTGGCATTCTGTTCTAAAGCGTGTGCTTAGGGGACTATGCTACGAAAACAAACGCGACTGGGACGCCTGCCTACCTGCAGCGCTTTTCGCTTTGCGGTCAGTGCCGCATGAATCCACAGGATTTAGCCCCGCCGAGTTGGTGTACGGAAGGTCACTGCGCTCACCTTTGCGAATGGTACGCGAAGCCTGGGAAGGGCGCGGGGAAGACCCGACAGTAGTAGAGTTCGGCTTGACTCTGCTGGATCGTCTACATAACTCTAAAGAACTCGTGGAGGCCAGATGAAGTCAGCCCAGGCTCGTTCGAAGGTCTATTATGATCGGACAGCTCGTCAACGGATGTTTTGCATCGGTGACAAAGTAATGTTGCTGAGAACTTCAAGGCAAAATAGGCTCGAAGTGGAGTGGGAAGGGCCTGCAGAAGTAGTTGCCAAGCTGTATAACACCAATTACGTGGTGAAAACCCCAGGAAAGCGCAAAGAAGTGCGTATTTACCATTGCAACCTAATGAAGCCTTACGTACAGAGAAGCAGCGGTAAATCTAACGCTTAACCTTCCTGAGGAGATGGAAGACAACCTTATCTTGAAAAATTTAGCGCGACACACAAGGACCGAAAGAGTAGACGACACGAGCGCTGACTAACAACTGGAAGTTTATTCGAAAACACGTAGAATTATAAAGGAAGAAAGTGCGATAAAATCGTTGGTCAAAAACCAAAAGAAGAAAACTAAACACAACAGTCACCGCCAGCTCCTGCTATCAAGACGCAAAGCACTTGTCCAGATAAGCTACCTCTTTTTCCCGTATAGTAACGGACGGTTTGGCCACGCACGTGTTATGAGCCTTGGCGATACTATATGCCTCGTAAAGACAACAAGAATGACAACGTGTTGTGTAGGGAAATTTACGAGGCATATAGTATCGCCAAGGCTCATAACACGTGCGTGGCCAAACCGTCCGTTACTATACGGGAAAAAGAGGTAGCTTATCTGGACAAGTGCTTTGCGTCTTGATAGCAGGAGCTGGCGGTGACTGTTGTGTTTAGTTTTCTTCTTTTGGTTTTTGACCAACGATTTTATCGCACTTTCTTCCTTTATAATTCTACGTGTTTTCGAATAAACTTCCAGTTGTTAGTCAGCGCTCGTGTCGTCTACTCTTTCGGTCCTTGTGTGTCGCGCTAAATTTTTCAAGATGTATGTTAACCAACTCGCCCAGTCTGCAGTATTGTTAAACAACCTTATCTGTCTAAGCGGAGAGGAAAGCAGCGCGCAGGGACTTCTCAAGAGGACTAAGCAGAGAGGAGAACTAAAAGAAAATCAGTTGTCTGATCTCGGCGAACTGATAGCAGAGTTTCATGACTGCTTCGTAGACAGGCCAGGAAGGACTGATTTGATTAAGCACGATATCGAGTTAACCTCCGAGAGGCCAGTGCGGTCAAGGTGCTATCGACTCTCTCCTAGGCAGAGAGATATCCTTGATAGGGAGGTAAAGCGCATGCTGGAGTTAGGAGTAATCAAGCCCTCCGAAAGCGAATACGCTTCGCCTATGATCTTGGTGGAAGCTCCGGGTAAAGACCCAAGGCCGGTAGTAGACTATTGGAAGTTAAATACTCTCACCAAGGATCAAGTGTATCCTATTCCCAATATCGAGGAGAGAGTGGAACAGGTCAGCCGAGCAGCCTATGTAACCACGCTAGACCTTACTCGAGGATACTGGCAAGTGCCGCTCACTGAGCGCGCCAGCAGATGCGCAGCTTTCGTCACTCCAACGGGAAGCTATCAACCAACAATGATGAGCTTCGGGCTCAAAAATGCTCCCTTTAGTTTTTCCCGCCTCATAGATAGGGTTCTGAAGGGCTGTGAAGCATTTGCGGTGCCCTACTTGGATGACATTGCTGTCTTCTCACATTCATGGGCGGACCATGTATCGCATCTGAGAGCAGTGCTAAGCCGTTTGCGTCAAGCTGGGCTCACTGTAAAGGCCGAGAAGTATTACCTTGCGAGAGCAACAGTGGATTATTTGGGTCACAACGTAGGCCAAGGTTTCAGGAAACCCAGTGAGGTTAAGATCTCGGCGGTGGCAGACTACCCGCGGCCTAGAACAAAGACGGACATTCGGGCATTCTTAGGGCTCACGGGATATTACAATCACTACATCCGTGATTATTCAGCATTGGCAAGCCCCCTGACCGATGCTCTCCGCAGGACAGAGCCGACAAATGTAGTCTGGGACGAAAAAAAGGAAGCGTCGTTCTTAAACTTGAAGGCAGCACTGATTAGCCGCCCGATATTGCGAGCTCCTGATTACGACCGAGAATTCACGGTCCAATGTGATGCCAGTGATCGAGGGCTAGGTGCAGTTCTCTACCAGAGGGATGACAACGGCAACGAACATCCCGTGCTCTACCTAAGCCGAAAACTCAGCTCTCGAGAGATGGCGTACTGCGCGTCGGAAAAAAGAGTGCGCTTGCATTGTTTTGGCTATCCAGAAATTACAATGCTACCTCTGAGGCTCCAAATTCGTCGTAGAGACAGACCATTGTCCCCTTTCGTGGCTGCAAACTCGGACATCAAAGAACAGTCGCCTTCTGAGGTGGAGCCTGATTCTGCAGCAGTATCATTTTGAGATAAGGTACAAGAAGGGCAAATTAAATGGAAACGCGGACGCACTTAGCCGTTCTTTCTAAGCTGTCCGGGGTGGTCTTCATGTAACCAAAATTGCTACTCAGTTTTTTTTTCGTGCGTTTTTGAGTGTGAATGTGTATCGTAGCAGGTTTGGTTTTATTAGCTTACGTGGGTCCTGAGAAGTTGCAGTGTGGGCTTTTCTCAACGGCTATTTAACCAGATTGTAGCTCCCTCTTTTGGAACTGGTTTGCTCGGAGGGAAGTTGAGTGCTTGCTTGCGCATGTGGTTGAAGTTCCAGAGACGCCTCAAAGAATTTGCCGAAGTAATAGAAGACCACGTTGCGAGCGGCAGAGGGCTTCTGGCATACTTCTGCGCGCAATTAGCCCAAGTCGTCTCTTCGCGCCGCAGCGATGACTGCTACCCGCCGAGACTCGTCTGGCGGGGGAGGTAGCTGTTACGACCCATCTTGAGACCCACGATCAAACGGTGGTGGATTCAACAGCGGATATCTCGAAAGGTCGTTGACCCCCAAGATGACCGCACCAAAAAGAATGACCAGCTGGGAAATGGTCGATGGATGCTCTTCCCACGCTCGGCTCGGTGTCAACGATCTTCGAGAAGCAACCGACGACAGGGGAAGAAAGGTTGCCCCTCGTCTGAAAAAAAAAAACCGGAACGAATCAGAGGAAGCCGGCGAAGCTGCGGCTGCGACGTCATCAGGCCACACCTGTGTTCGATGGACGCGAGCTGACAACAGTATGGTTGCCTCTCAGTGCGACAGAGATGCGGACTTACGCTCCTCCTCGCCAGTTCCCACGTGTGGGCTCTCAACAGGTGTCTTCGTTGGCTCTGTCGTGTGGTGCCGATCTTTTGTGGCTCGAAGAATTGCCGCCTGGTGAAAGGGCGGAGCCTTGGGCTATTTAACCTGCGCCCAAAGTGAGCACGAACGCTCTGGGCCCTGGGTAAAAGGCTCATCCAGTCGCTCGACGTCATGAACTCTTAATTTTTGATTCCTTGCTCTTCTTTTGTAAATTTATGTAAATAAGTGTCTTAGTTTCTTGCCATTAAACCTGCTTGTTTTCGTATTTCCCCAATCTTCAAAGCTTCAGACTTTCCTCAGCCCATCGACACAACACGCTACCAAATAGAGCCCGGGTTCGAGCTTTCCTGTGCGCTACAACAATGCCTGGTGCCTAGAATAGGTCTTTCTCCTATCAACAAGGGATGCTAGGAACGTGGAAAATTGGACGTACTTTCAGAGATTCTGTTTCGTCTACGAATTATATATTACCATTGTCAGCTATAGTTGAGACTCCCGCTGACGACACTTTCGATGACGGCGACTCCCGGCAAGGCTGCACCGCTGGGGTGAAGCACCGGAATAATTTAATCTCCTTCGCATTGAAGATCCTAACCTTGAGCAGAGGCCTTGCAACCAATGATTGGACTTATGAATGCTCGGTCGGTACAATAGTTTTCTCCGATCAACAAGAGATGATTGGAACGTAGAAAATTGGATGTACTTTCAGAGATTTGGTTTTGGCTGGGAATTATGTACTACCATTGTAAGCGACAGTTCAAACCGCCACTGACGACTCTTTCGATGAAGGCGGCTTGCTGCAAGCATGCACCGCTTAGGCGAAGCCGCGGAATAATTTAATCTTCTTCGCACTGCAGATCCTAACCTTGAGCTGAGGTCTTGCAACCAATGATTGGACTTATGAATGCCCGGTGGCTAGAATAGTTTTTTCTTCAACCAACAAGGGATGCTTGGAACATGGGAAATTGGACGTACTTGCAGATTCTGTTTTGGCTGGGGATTATATACTACCATTGTCAGCGACAGTTCTGACCGCCACTGACGACTCTTTCAATGACGGCGGATTGGGGCAAGCATGCACCGCTGGGGTGAAGCGGCGTAATAATTTAATCTGCTTCGCACTGCAGAGTTTAACCGTGAGCTGTGCCTTGCAACCAGTGATTGGACTTATGAATGCCCGGTGGCTAGAGTAATTAATTCTCCTATCAACCAGGCATGCTTGGAACGTGGAAAATTGCACATACTTTGAGAGATTCTGTTTCGGCTGGGAATTAAATAGCAGCATTGCCAGCGACAGTTGAGACTGCCACTGACGACTCTTTCGATGAGGCGACTTCCGGAAAGGCTGCACCGCTGGGGTCTACCAACAATAACTGGAACCGACTGGCCGGGAAGGTGAGCGAAGCGCTGGCGCCTCACTCGTTTCTCCCACCGCACCACAAGCCGCGCGGCACCGCTCGCGTGCGCAGTGCCGCTGGCTAATTGGAAAGTTATGATGCTCTCTCGCAGTCGGAGTCCGTTCTGACGGAGTTGCTCACACAGCTCGTCACCAAACATGGATGCGCTCGCTCTTGTGTCTAGCAAAGCCACGAAGTTACGTTGAGCAACTCTGGGCTCAATAAGCGGGACTGGCGTGCCGCTGGGTGGTTCCAAACGACAAGCCAGCGGGGCTAGGAGTTTGTGTTACTCACTGCGCACCGCTGTTGACGCCGCCGGCTGTGCAGCGTTGCTCACCGGTGGCTCCGCTCACTTCCCGAAAGCGCATGCTCTCTCTTCTCGGGGCGTCTACACTCCCGGGCGTAGTGCCCTCGTTGGTTCCAGCGGTAGGAGAGGGTGCACGGTAGTGATGCAAATCTATCGATAGTATTATCGATAGTTAGTACTTTCGATAGTAGTATCGATAGTACTAACGTAATACTTTCGATAGTTCTATTGAAAGTTGTGGGGTTTAAAAAGGGGGAAATAAACACGTTCTCTCCGTTTAACCGCGGCTGACACAGTTCAAAACCGCGCGGACCGCACTCCATGGTCGCGAGCGCTCGCCGACCACGGAAGGCCTTGCTCTGCGGGAACAAAGGAACGGCACACTGGCTGACACAAACAAGGCATTTATTGCTATAACAACAATAACGCCAGCTAGCAACAAAATACACTGAGGGATCGAGGATGTCCGACTGACCAGCACGGTTACGAGCGAATGTTCGCCCACGCTAGGGCAGAGGGAATAAGCTCCGAGGCCGGGCGGGACGGGTTTGGCGGGAGCAAGTTTCAACCAAGAGGCGCCCGTCGACGAAGAGCGGAGCCGCGAGCTAAACGTTCGCTCGCTATCCCGGTCAAAGGGAGTAGAGACCCCGTCGCTCCCCGCGCGCGCGCAGCAAAACGCCGTCCGTGGCGCTGGTGTCGCTGCGACGCGAGCGCCCTCCCCTGTTAGTTAAACACAACTAAGGGGAGTGCGTTGCGGGGAAGCTAACCACAAGGAACTAGTGCGTTGCAGGAAAGCGAACGCAGGGGACGAAGGCGTCCCCACAAAGTACAGTGGTGAGCAGCCTTGTCTAGAGCGCTTGAGCAGTGCGCGCTTGGTAACAAAAACCGAAATTAGAGAGCAGCCCCTCATTACAGGGCAAAGTTTTCGTGCCTGCTTTGTTTACGAGGCTATCTGGCGCTACTTCCGTGCAAGCGTTGCAGCTGGACCCTAGAGGCTGCCATAAAATCTGGATTTGTTTGCAAGGAAGTGCACCGCCCGAGCGCTCTAGACAAGGCTGCTCACCACTGTACAATCGATACCCGCATCGATACTACTTGTTATATATAGTTCTATCGATTCTATAAAATAAACCACGCGTACCAATTGAATCCTAAGCTTGGTTTCCTGAGTGTGTGGTATGGAGGTGATGGTATGAGTATCTGACAGGATTCGCTGGTTTTCGCGGCCTACGCGTCACCGAGCTCTGCAGACGGAACGTTCCCTACGTAAAGTTGCTGGATAAAATGTTAACGTGCGAATGTCCTAGTTGCGAAGAATGTGTGCGAAAAGCATTTCTGCAGGGGTTACGTCAGCAAGACGACGTCTGCTGTGCACGATGGTGTCGTGTAAGCCAGCAAACCTTGTGCTGTTTGTTCTTTCATCGGATGCAGTTCCAGGCATTTTTCTTAACTGCCCCTGTGCATGTTAAAGGGACACTGAGGAGAAATTGAAGTTGGCTTGTATCGACAGAATACCAGCTCCTGATTACAAAAACGCCACTCATACTGACAACAAAGCTCTTGTAGCGTAGAAAAGAGCAAGAACTAAAATACAGGTATCGCCGCCAGAGGCCAAACTCGCAAGTAAAAGCATGATGACGTCATAGGGCAAAACAGGGTTGCTAGAACCAATGGTTCTAGCAAAACTGGGACACGAGAAGCCACGAATCACTGAGGCGCAGCAAATCCATGCGGAAATCTGTGACGTGGCCAGATGGGGCCACTTACCCGACAGGTACGCGCGCGCCTGCAGCATCGGGACCAATCAGCGCTTACTCGCCGGCGGTTGGCAGGCTCCCGGTATTCCGCTAACTATAACAAGGTACACGGTATGCTAAAGGTGTCGATTCGCGCGAACTTCGTTGACGACTTCGAGAACGGGATCCATCGTAACGCTGGAAAAACGCCGGTGCAAACGCAAACGGAGCGACGATAGCGACGGCCGCAATAGCCGATAGATGCCTTCAACGTGGGACCGGCGGTAGCTTTCTTTTCGGCGCCTGCTAGGCCGCTCTGCTGGCCTCAGAAATCACGGAGTCTGCGTTACGTCTTGTGCACGTCATGTTTGACGTCACTTAGTCCTGTGTCGTCATAAAAGAATCCCAGGTTTGAACGAACACACGCAGAGCCTCCCCACTCAAAGACATACCGAGCGCTGTAGCCCATTTTTTTTTTATGCCAGCTGTGCCCTTCTGCGATACGCTCAAAACGTTTGAGGTATGCATCTAAGTCATCCCTGCGATCGTCGAAAGGCGGGATAAGCTTGTGTGGGCTAACTGCTGCTGAGGGCGCCGGCGCAGGTTCTTGATTACCCCCACCAGCTTCTGCGAGCCTTAACTGGAGCTGCAATCTCCGCTCTTCAGCCTCTGTGAGCGACTTTGCATGCTCGCATTCGGCTTCACGTGCAGCCCATTACTTCTCCTGCTCAGTGGAAACCCACGAACGCAGCTCGGAATCTCTCAACCCCATCTTTTCGCCTAATTCAACCAACTCCTTTAGTGTTGCCATCGTCTCTCTTTACAGACTCACGAAAGGGAAAAAGGAAAACACCGTTTCGTCCTGTCGTGCACGCCAGATTGTCGCGAATTGGGTGGACGAGTTCCCGACTGCTGAGGGAAACGATTTCGCGTGAAGGTTTGAAGAAAGAAAAGAAACGAATTAAACCAAACAAAACGAAGCCGTGTTTATATTTTAAAGGAAAGGAGCCAATGAAAGAAGCGAAAACCCAAAGAATTTCTGGAATCTGATAACGCCCAACAAAAACTACTCATACAGCATATCTTTGAAAAGACAAAATGGCACACACGTTCCGCTTTCCGAACGCTCTATGAATTCCTAGTTAACCTCAGTCTTCACCCACGAACCACCGGACAACAGGATTACTTTACCTCAACTTAATTTTGCTTCAATGCCACCTGTTACCATCACATCTGAGGGAATTTCTAAGCTCATCTAAAATCTCAAGCCGTCAACTTCCCCAGGACCGGACAACATCAATGCCAAAATCCTAAAAGGAACCAAAGAATTGTCAAGTCAAATCCTACAGCTCATTTTCGACCAATCTCAAAAGACCGGCCAAATTCCGGACGATTGGAAAACAAGCAAAGTTGTGCCCGTTTTCAAGACCGGTGACCGCTCTGACCCCTCGAATTATCGTCCCATTTCATTAACATGCATCTCGTGTAAACTCTTTGAGCATATACTGTACTCCAATATTGCAAATCACCTCGATAAAAACTCTTTTTTCTTTCCCAAACAGCATGGTTTCAGGGCAGGCTTCTCATGTGAAACAACTTTTCGAATTCACAACTGATCTTCATCTAAGTCTAGATTCTTTATTTCAAACAGACGCCATTTACCTAGATTTATCTAAGGAATTTGATCGCGTTCCTCACCAACGTCCCATCTGTAAACTCGCATGCCTGTCACTCGACCCTTTAGTCTTTTCCTGGATTCGCTGCTTCTTGACTAATCGCTCGCAGTTCACCGTCATCGCTAATCACGCATCTGCAACTACCGTAGTTATCTCCGGTGTACCCCAGGGTTCCGTTCTTGCTCCGCTGCTCTTCCTAATCTTCATCAACGACCTGCCATGTGGAATCTCGTCATCTGACCGTGTTTTTGCGGATAATTGCGTCATTTATTGCCGCATATCTGATAACACTGACCAGGAATTATTACAGGACGACCTAAATAAAATACAGAAATCGTGCTCCGACTGGCTCATGCAGCTTAATATTTTGAAATGTAAATGCATGCACATATCACGCAAACGTTCCATTACTAATTTCCAGTACTCCCTTAACTCTGTGCCGCTGTCAGTAACGAATTCATACAGGTACCTTGGCGTCGAAATAAGGAACGAATTAACATGGTCAGACCACATTATCAAACTTCGCGCAAGCACTTCCAGAGCACTTGGCTTTATCCGAAGATCACTATCAATGTCCCCATCCATCAATCAGACAACAAGCATACGAAACATTCATTCGCGCAAAAATGGAATATGCCTCAGCAATATGGAACCCTCACCAGGCTTACTTAATACAAATGCTCGAAGCTATCCAGAATCGGGCAGCGCGCTTCATAACGTCGCAGTATTCGTCTCGACACAGCGTTACCAACCTAAAATCGTCTTTCGGCCTTGAACCATTAGCACTCCGCAGAAAAGTACCAATTCTTTGCCTTTTACAAAAACTATACTTTAACTTCCCTGCACTACGCCTAACTTTGTTATCTGCTCCCTTACGGTCATCTCGCCGATTATTCAACTCCCTCAGCATTCAGCGGTTGCATGGTTCATCCAACGCTTTCAACAAATCTTTCCTTCCCATCGCCATAGAAGAATGGAACAATCTTCCTGAAACCATTGTTATCGAAACTAATCCCACCAGATTTAGGCAGCTAATAACAGACCACTTGAACCAACTATAGCTACTTCTCTCGCGATGCTCTGCCTGCAATTTCAACTGCTTGTGCCATTGCGACACCCCCCTCCCGCCCACAAGTGTTTTCCCACTTATTTAATTTCCGTACATTCTAATGTTTAATTTTATATACTACTGCTTTGGCTTATATATTCTGTACTATTTGAATTACCTGACGCTAATTGCTCGTCAAACTTGTTATTGTTATTTTTTGTTATGCTTTTTTATGTTTACATGCCGTTGTATGACCGTTTCACACCACTGTCTTCCCCCCCCCCCCTTATGTAATGTCCCAGACGGGATCTTTAAGGGTTCAATAAATGACGATGATGATGATGTTGATGATGCTGAAAACACTAAGGAAAACACACACTAGGCACGCGTAAAGCAAAACGGATAAAAAGGAGAGAGTTCATCGGCCACAAAGCGTCCCAGGTGGTGCGGGAACGCCTTCCAGGTAGCACAGACGCGGGTTGGCGAGTTGCGATGAGAGCCAGGTGATGAGGAACGGAGATGGATACGGGAGACGCTGACGAACTCCTGTCAGTCGCCCCCAAGAACTGGGCAGCTGCAGCAGGAAAACTGTAGCCGGGTCCTGTCGACGGCGTTCCACAAACACAGTAGGCTTGTGCAGCCTATCCAACGAAACCTTGGCTGCTGCCTCTTCCGACCTCGAAATGGATGCAGTAGGCCGGCGTCGCTGATTCAGGGAGGTCCACGGCAGCACAGAGCCGAAGTCTGACGGCTGCCACCTCCACGCTTCAGTGAGGCTTAATGGTCTTGCGTCGGTGATCCAAGGGAAGTCATTGGCAGCTCGAACCCAACGTCCGACCGCTGCCACTTCCACGCTTGAACGACCAGACTTGTGCTGCGGTGTCTTCCTCAACACCTAGGTGTGCTGACACGTAGCTCTACGCTCCTCGTGCCTGCCTCGCGCACACCACTCGCACCCGCACACGCGCAACGCGGGGCTTGCACGTGCGGCGCTCCGCTCTCCTACCCACCACTGCCGACACGCCGCGTTCAAAAAAAAAAAAACCCTTGACAGTCAAGTGTGCACATGACACTATGCAATATGAACCAACTAGCCCAGCAGTTTGCACTCCTAAAAAAAGAAAACAACGAGAAAAACACACTCGACACGCAGAGAACACTGAAGATAAAAGGAAATAGTTCGCCAGATACAGAGCGTCCCAGGTAAAGCGGGAATGCCTTGCAGGCAGCAAGGAAGGACGCGGGTTGATGACTTGCGATGCGTCGCTGGCGTTGCGTCGAAGGAAGCGGTGGTAGCGAGCCAGGTGGTGAGGAGCGGAGATGGACACTGGAGACGCTGATGAACTCCTGTCAGCCGTCCCCAAGAACTGGGCAGCTGCCGCAAGAAAACCGTTGCCGGGTCCCGTCGACGGCGTCCCAAAACACTGTAGGCTTATGCAGCCCATTGAAGGAAGCCTTGGCAGCAGGGACCCTCAATCCATCGGCTCCACTTCCCAACTCCAAAGGGACGCAGTAGGGCTGCGTCAGAGATCCAAGGGAAGTCTCTTGCAGCACAAACCCGACGTCCGACGGCTGCCACCTCTACGCTTGAATGAGATGCAGTAGGCTTGCGTCGTTGATCCAAGGGAAGTCTCCGGCAGCACGGACCCAACGTCCTGCGGCTGCCACCTCCACGCTTGATTGACCAGACTTCCACTGCAGTGTCTTTCTTCACATCTCACTTTACTGACATGTCAGCTCTGCGCTCCTCGTGCCCGCCTAGCACACCCCATTCGCGCGCGCACACCCGCAACGCGGTTAATATATGCAAAGCAGGTTAATATATGCAAAGTACCTGGGCTCCAAAGTAAATTTGGGGGAATTCCGTGGAATTGGAACCCTTCGAATGCGAGACGGGAACGCTACCCATAGGTCACAAACGCTCGTTGGGTTATAGCGGTGGACCTGCTGAATATTGTTTGATCGAGTGCGGTTTGTTAAGGACATGTACTGATGCGTGCATAGTGAATTATGAGTATGGTGATTAGTAATTAGCTAATTTCGTTTCTTCGTGCGTCCGTGTTTTTTGTGCTGTTTCTTCCTTTTAAATGCATTACCAACTAGACAGGAGCCTTGCTCTTCTGAATTAAACCAGACTAATTCGATTTCTGAGATGGTTCATTGTACTTGAACGGTTTGATGCGTGAGTATGTGGGATCAATCAAAGTGTAGGTGTGATTCGGGCATCCCTAATCGGTGATAGAGAGAGAGAGGTATAAACACACCATTGCTATACTACTTGGACACTAGGACTCGTCCATCCGTCGCGGAGTCTGCTGAGGGGCTCTGCGATCCCGTTCGCCTGCAGAAACGGACGACCCCGGTAACGCTATCGCGGCTATTCTATGGGCGTACCCGCGTACCGTGCGTACCCGCGTACCAACCACCACTGCGGACCCGCGTCCCAACAACCGCTGTGTACCGCTGGGGACCCCCTCCCAACAACCACTGCGTACCACTGCGGACCCACGTCCCAACAACCACTGCGGACCCGCGTCCCAACAACCACTGCGTACCACTGCGGAACCGCGCACCAACAACCACTGCGGACCCGTGTCCCAACAATCACTGCGGACCCGCGTCCCAACAACCACTGCGGACCCGCGTCCCAACAACCATTGCGGACCCGCGTACCAACAAGAAGAAGAAGAAGAAGAAGAAGTTTATTCACATCACATTACATGATGCAGGAAGCCTGCAGAAAAAGCTGCCAGAAGCCAGCTTGACAGGGCCGCAGGCCCCCTTTCATTGGCAGTTGGCGGAATGTCGTAAAAAAAAGTTTACCACTGCGGACCCGCGTAACAACAACCACTGCGGGCACGCGTACCAACAACTACTGTGGACCCGCGTCCCAACAACCACTGCGGACCCGCGTCCGAACAATCACTGCGTCCCCACGTCCCAACAACCACTCTGGACCCGCGTCTCAATAACCACTGCGGACCCGCGTCCCAACAACCACTGCGGACTCACGTCCCAACAACTGGACGGCAGCGTTGGGATAGAAGTCAGGTCTTCGCATCGCATAGCAGCGGATGGCAGTTGCAAGAGCTCCCACGCCGGAGGACCCGATGATGGCAGCTCTGTGAGTGTCCGACCTTTCTTCCCTGAGGCGTTTTGCCAGGCTTTTAAGGCGAAAGCCTTAAAAGCCTGGCACGGCACTCGCCTGTGGGACAGCATGGCTAAACGCCTTCTGCTGGTTTTGCAGGTCGTGTCGTGGTTTTCGGATGCGACAACGAACACTTCACATGGGCTACCATTCAACCTGCCGCATCATCTAGAAAGCAGCGTGACACAAGATGCAACTGCCTGCGTACTACCCGTGCACGCATTCCCGCTTGCACATCTGGAAAAGGTGACGGTGGAACTACGTTTTGCCGAGAAGAAACACCACCGGACAATTACGTCATCTACAGCGGATCTACAAAAGCGGCAGTCCTGCGCGGGCCTCTTCAGAGGGCACGGCACTCGCCTGTGGGACAGCATGGCTAAACGCCTTCTGCTGGTTTTGCAGGTCGTGTCGTGGTTTTCGGATGCGACAACGAACACTTCACATGGGCTACCATTCAACCTGACGGATCATCTAGAAAGCAGCGGGACACAAGATGCAACTGCCTGCGTACTACCCGTGCACGCATTCCCGCTTGCTCATCTGGAAAACGTGACGGTGGAACTACGTTTTGCCGAGAAGAAACACCACCGGACAATTACGTCATCTACAGCGGATCTACAAAAGCGGCAGTCCTGCGCGGGCCTCTTCAAAGGGCACGGCACGGCACTCGCCTGTGGGACAGCATGGCTAAACGCCTTCTGCTGGTTTTGCAGGTTAGTTCCTGGCATAATGTTCATTCTAACAGAAATGACAATAGATTTGTAGTAGTCCTGCCGTGCCCTCGCAGGTGTCGCGCAATTTTGAGTGATTGCTGGACAGTGTTGTTGTTGCTGTTGACGTCGGGTGATATTGAGGAGAATCCGGGGCCTACAACAGAGGAATACTTGCAGATGATTGTAAAGAATCAGGCAGACACGGATTGCAAATTGAAAGCTATTCAGGACGAAATCGGTGAGCTGAATGCAAGGACGGAAGGGTTATCGGACTTTCTAGCGGCATTCAAGGAAATGAGCACAAGAATTGATAACCTTGAGTCTATCATCAAAGAGCAAGCTAAAAAGTTAGTGGAATTTGAAAGCCGTGGCCGGCGTAACAATCTTTTAGTTTTTGGGCTCCCTGAACAAGCCACTGAGTCAGAGTTAGATCTGAGAAAAGCGGTTGTAGACAATATTTTCCACAAGGATCTTGGTGTCCAGGTTACTTCAGTCGAAAGAATTCATTGCCTAGGAAGAAAGAAAACAGGAGCTACTAGACCAGTAATTATGAAATTCCATGATTCCAGGGAAAAAGACAGCGTTCTTAAAAACTGCCACGAACTTAAAGGCACGTCTGTTAGCGTCAGCAATGACTACGCAAAAGATATTGTACAAGTTCGGAAGAATTTGTGGCAGTCTGCTGCTGTCGAACGATCTAACGGACAAAAGGTATCGCTGGTTCACGATAAACTGAAGATAGATGACCGTCTGTACTCTTCGGACGACACTCGAAACGAGCGTTTGCTCTGCCGGACCCAACGTAAGGGTGCTCGAAACACCCACAACGGATCGGAGACAGCAGATGACAGCCATAATGGATCACCTTTCAGAAGTGAAAGTAATTCATAGCTCAGGATAGTTCTGTTGAATGCTCGCAGCATTCTTAAAAGGTCACAGAATTGGAATTTTTATTGCTCTCAGAGAACCCGCATGTCGTTTGCATAACGGAAACATGGCTCAACAGTGATGTTTCTTCTGATTGCATTGTTCCTCCTGGCTACACAATGCTCAGATGGGATCGAGATTCCCGTGGGGGTGGTGTGGCCATTATTTTGAAGTCATCGCTCTCAGTTTCCATGATTACAAGCGAAATGCCGGAGTCAGTTTGGTGTAAAATTATGTTTTCTGGTGCTGCGTACGTCATAGGAGCAATTTACAGGCCACCGAATACTTCACCCGATTTTCTCGATAAGTTAAATGAGTTTCTTTTCAGTCATGTAACTAGGAGCACCCGCTGCAATGATCTTAAACCAATAAGCCCAACTCTCCACTCTCCTGAGTTTGATTCCTTCTTCATCGGGCCCTTTCTTTTTTGATGTTCTTCATGCTCTCCGCAATATTTCCCTGTGTGCTACGCTGCTTGCATCAGTTTCGTGATGTGCTCAGCTCATCATGTTCCAGCTCCTGTGTTGTGCTCTAACTTCGTGCTGTGTCAGCGCTGCCTGCGTTACAGGTCTGACCACCACCCCGGCCAGCTGCTCCGCAGCCACTGGGTACTAGGGCCGAGGGTTAATTGGGTTGTTCATAGAAGGTTGCGGTCAAGTACTACACCAGGGTGGCCAAATCCCGCTCTGGTGAGGAAGTGCGTTGTCGGTTCTATTCACCGAGATCAGGCCGCACCCTAGGCCTGTTCGTATAGATCCATCGACACATGGATATTCCACTTTCTAAAATAAAACCCGGTGGAGAATTGCAAACACCGTCTTGCTAGGGCTAAGCCTAAGCGCGAGGCCCAGAGACCGAGCGTCACTAAAAATGGGGCCAAAAAAGGCTAGCGCCCCAAAAAAGGGAGCCGGCGAGGACCGCGACCGCGCGCGGGAGGGCGATGAAACGGCCCACCTGAGTGTCCCAGCACCGCAGGCCAGACAAACCGAGTGTTTTCCCGGTGAGGGCAGGCGCCGCGGCCAACTGCAGCAGGGCGATGGGTGGAGCATCCCAAGCTGCCGAAACGGTCGAAAAACCGCCGACCAGCCGGAAGAACCGGCAGCGATGATCACAGGAACGGCAGCGGTGGCCGCAGGAGATGCCGGGACCGCCGGCCCCAGCTGAAGAAAGACAAGACCTAGTCAAATTACGGAGCTGAGGAGACAACAGATCAAGCAGCGTCTTCGTCTTCTCATGGTAAAGCCGGTTTTAGGTGAATGGAGGTCAGGTGAGCACCAGGAACGCTTCAAGGAAATGATTCTCTGCCGTCTCCCAATAGGCCACACACACCAACGCTTAACTCCTTGCTAACAAAACAAAACAAACCTGTTTGCGAGGAATGCAGAGATGAACTTACCGTTAACCACATTTTATTCTCTAGTGCGGAACTGGAAAAACTAATAGAAAAGTACTTCACTGAATTTTTTCATGAATGCATTCCTTTTCACCCAACACTACTTTTAGACGATAATGTCATTGTTAACATACCTTCTCTTTTTAGCTTTTTAAAAGAAGCAGGCGTACTTGAAAAACTGTAAATTTTGATCCGCTAGTTCCCTTTAATAGATGATACACCTCAGCGGCTCTCATTCTTGAGAAGAAGGCTGAGGTTTTTATTTAAGTGGTTGGGAGCCTCGGGATCCTTGCCCATGCAAGGATAGGTGCTGAGAGTACCTGATCTTCTTAAGACTTTTAACATTAGCCATGTCTAAATTTCTTTTCTTCCGTTATTACTAGGTAGTACAGTTTTATTAGGCCATCTACACCAGCGATGATTTTTAACATTTCTGAAAATTCTACAGAAAACTTTATCTATACCTTGAGCTTGGCGCATGATGGCCTTAGCCGCCTATGTGCCCTAAAACGCAACAAAACACAGTTCTGAATATGTAGAGTGGTTAAGGTTTCATTCAGCCCCTGCTAACTTATGGCTCTGGTCTCCGAGGCCACTATATGTTTTATTGCCCATAGTGTGAATTTTCTTCCAAAAACGGAAGTGTAGGTGATTATCTGAGCGTCAGTGAGTGATAGCACCAGCTGTAAATTTCAGTGTGTTCTGATATGCCTGCATATATTAACTGTGAATTCATTTCCTATTATTAAACAGCAGGAAGCTTGTGCCTGCGATGGCATTTCTGGGTGCTTTCCATTGTCGGAGCCTTTTGATACAGTTTAAATTCCTGGAGAAAGGCCTGGACATGACGCAAAAGCTATGCACTATAAATTTTAGTGTACCGCTCCTGGAAAACAATGAAAAGCTTCAGGCTAAATGTGAAATAATACCAAGGCCAACTTACACATCTAAAGAGTTGTCTCCGCTCATGTGGTAATGATTTAGTCATACACACAAAATTATATAGACCACATTATAATGAATGTACCTGTTATTCACGTTCACAGCTTCTTTCATGCTAGATCTCTGCATCATACCTGTGCAAAAAGCTTTAGTTACGGACCGGTCTTCACTAACAGACTGCATTAAGTACGCAAGCAGCATAGAACAATCGCCTTTTAAAGCACTAGTTTTGCTTGAGCAAATTACAAACCTCGACTTTTTATATATAAGTATAGTGCTGCTTCAACTAATGCTTGCAGCATATTCAGCAGTAGTAATTCTATGAATTACGTTTTGCCGGCACAGTAGAATGCAACGTTTATAGAATAGCACGTGTGTGTGCACGTGTATTCGTGCTTTCTTTTGTCCCGTTGTCTTCGCGCAGTTCTGTTTTGCTCTAACCATGACCCGACTAGCCCAACGTCATGTCTTACTTATATAACATCTTTTCAGATGATCGGCGTAATGAAATTGTAAACCCTGACTGACAGAATGCAAGAATGGCTATTAAAACAGTTGCCCTCCATGTCACGTGTAGGCCACGTGATCTTAATTAAATTTTAAATTCACTCCAATGTGAAATTAAATCTAATATGCGTTTAATTTATTTAATTTATTCTACCCTCAAGGCCCGAGGGCATTGAAGAGGGGAGTGGTTGTAGTGGTTGAGTACAGGGAGTTTCATTTCTAATTCTACAATGGTAGCTAAGGCGGAACAAAAACGCTGATGGGCGATGATGGAGGCTGTACTTCGAGAAGGTGGTTACAGTGCTTTGCTGTTCGTGGAAGGAAAGACTCAGCTGCGCATTTTGTTTTAAAGAGAGGAATGCTGATTTTATGCGCATGATCAACTCGTGATGAAACATATGACGGAGGAAGTATAAGATCGCGGTGCAGTCTAGGGTTATGATACATTATTTTATGAATTAAGCAAAAGTGAGCGTGCTTTCGACGGCTAGCAAGAGGTGGTAACTGTAATGTATTCTTCATAGAGGTTGCGCTAGCGCTACGGTTACAGTTCTGAAGGATGAAACGTGCCGAGTTATTCTGAATTATTTCAAGGGAACTGATCAGGTTTTCCGCGAAGGGATCCCAAATGGACGCAGCATATTCCAACTAACTACGAACGAGAGATTTATAGAGTAGAAGTTTCAAGGAGGTGGGGGCAGAGAAAAAGTTACGGCGAAGGTAGTCGAGGGCACGGTTGGCGTTGTTAATCACTGAATTGATGTGGAAAGACAAAGTTATATCCCTTGTGATGTGAACGCCTAAATAGCGGTATGAAGACACTTGTTTTAGTTCGATGTTATCTAGATGATAAGAAGTGGGGTGTGTAGAAATGTGTGACACACGTAGTACTTTACATTTGGTTTGATCTGAATTACTAGAAATTATTCGCATCAGCGAACACATTCCTACACAAATAGGAAGTGAGAACACTGCAATGAAGATTAACAGTCCCACACAGCTGCACATCACATTAAGCTTTACACGCATAACCGGTGCTAGTCATATTATCTTGGTAGCATGCTACCCTGCCAAGCATTAATTACCATAGCTCTGCGTGATTTTTTTCAGAGATTTCCAGCAGCATGAATTGTAGGCAGCGCCCCTCAAACTAATTCAATATGAAATCTTTGCTCAAGTGGAGCCTACTTTTGCAGAAAGAAAACTGCATTGATACTTCCCGCAATAAAAAGAGGTCACAACTATTCAAACCATTACTCAAAACTTTCCTCACAACTAAGTCCTTGAAAACACTGAACAGCTCCAAAATCTTTGTAATAGAATGGTTGCAGTTGCACAACACAGCATACTATGTTCATTGATGAACATCAAGCAATGATGAACTTGCAACAGAGTGTTCGAGATCACTGCGGTAACCCGCACTGGAGTAATGCGAAAGCAATGATGCCTCCCCATTTCAAGTTGCTTTTTTGTGTTCTTGGTTAGCCGAGTGTGGCACGTGCTGGTTTCTAAGTAAGCCGAGTGCAACGCGTGTCGGTGTTTTAGGTAAGCCGAGTGCGACCCGTGCTGGCGTACTAAGTAAGCCAAGTGCGACACGTGCTGGCGTTCTAAGTAAGCCGAGTGCGACACGTGCTGGCGTTCTAAGTAAGCCCAGAGCGAGGCGTGCTGGCGTTCTAGGTGAACCGAGTGCGACACGTGCTGGGCTTCCAAGTAAGCCGATTGCGACACGTGCTGGCGTTCTAAGCCGAGTGCGAGGCGTGCTGTCGTTCTAGGTGAGCCGAGTGCGACACGTGCTGGGGTTCCAAGGAAGCCGAGTGCGAGGCGTGCTGGCATTTTAAATAAGCCCAGAGCGACACGTGCTGGCGCTCTAAGCCGAGTGCGAGGCGTGCTGTCGTTCTAGGTGAGCCGAGTGCGACACGTGCTGGCATTCTAAGTAAGCCCAGAGCGAGGCGTGCTGGCGTTCTAGGTGAGCCGAGTGCGACACATGCTGGGCTTCCAAGTAAGCCGAGTGCGAGGCGTGCTGGCGTTCTGAGTAAGCCGAGTGCGAGGCATGCTGGCATTCTAAGTAAGCCCAGAGCGACACGTGCTGGCGTTCTAAGTAAGCCGAGTGCGACACGTGCTGGAGTTCTAAGCCGAGTGCGAGGCGTGCTGTCGTTCTAGGTGAGACGAGTGCGACACGTGCTGGCATTCTAAGTAAGCCCAGAGCGACGCGTGCTGGCGTTCTAGGTGAGCCCAGTGCGACACGTGCTGGCGTTCCAAGTAAGACGGATGCGACGCGTGCCGGCGTTCTAGGTAAGCCGAGTGAAGGCACTGCGACAACCTGTATTGGAGTAATGCGAAAGTATTGATGCCTCCTTGGCAGGTCGGAATGTTACTCCCTCAACACCTTCAAACTCACTGGTAACTTTTTTGATACACACATATTTGATAACACATATAATTGATCATTAACACGCATCGAACACTTACAGTTACTTATAGATAAATTATTGATCACTAATCGATACCTTATCGATCACATATCTATTACTCCTCGACTATTACCATTCGTTGTCACCCCCGTATCGTACCTTATCGATCAGTCATCAATACCTTATCAATCACTTATCAATCGCTTATCGGTCACTTATCAGACACTGATAAATCACAAAGAAAACACGTATCAATTCGTCATCGATCACTCAATCATCTCAATGAGAGAATTTGTGCAAATCGTCTCATTCCCACAACGCTTCTTTTCAAACTTTGAAATATAGCGCCGCGGGTTTGGCTCCGCCCGCACTTCCGGTCACGTGGTACGGCACTTCCGGCTGTTCAAATTTCAAGCCATATTCGCCAGACCGCACCCACTTTTCATCACTTTTTTGCTCTAATTAATGAACTAATGATCCGATCGGAACCAAATTTTTTGCCCGGCATCCTCACTTCAGCCCCTTTCGATTATAGCCACTTTTTAGGCGATGTCTCTTCAAAGTTGCCCGCAACTGTTGCCGACACGTTTGCGGACATGAAACCTTCGACATAGCCAATAAAGGCTTTCGCCTTAATGTCACAATTACATAATAACATACATACCATACAGTTCCAGTCTCGGCCACTTGTGCGGTTTCGAAGAAGCCTGGTTGAACTTTGGTACAAGGAGTGACAGTTCTTGCGCACCTTTGCATCCCTCCTACTGCCAGGTGCACTGCAGTAGAGGCATCATTGATAGCATTAGTGTAATGGTTACTGATAACTTATACGCTCATTAAACCACATAGAGGCAGCACACATGCTCAAAAAACAACAGGAACATTTTGACAATGAGAAACTACAACTTTTAAATCGAAATTTTATCCATTACAGCACTTGCCACACATTTATAAGAGGCGTAATTGACGCAGTGCACTACAACGTGTTGCGCAAATAAACGCGCGCCCTAGAATGCTTCTCCCAGCAGGACGGCCGCATTGTTCGAGTTCAACTTTCGCAACGAAATGGAATTTGGTTGGCAGAATTGTTTTATACCATGTTTGTTTGGGTTACTTACCTGATTCGATTCGAAAAAGTAGGATATTCACATCGTCTGCGGCGACGATGAAGGAAATTAAGTCGCTCTGCCAGCCATCGCACCGGTGACACCATTTCGTTTGTCCGCGGTGGAGATGCGGCAAGCAAGAGGGGTCGGCTTGTTTTCCAAAAGGTTTGAAGAAGCTTTTTCTACTGCTTTATTGTTGATCCCAGTAAACGTAGTTTGGCCAAAACTCCACTAAATTTCGTCTTTGGTCAAGGAAAGTCATCAAATATCCCGCAATAATCCCATCTGCTCAATCTCCACGGTCGACAAACGAGATGGCGCCACCGGTGCCATCGCTGACAGGAAGGCTTGACTTCCTGGGCCGTCGCCGCAGGCGATCCGAATATGCGACTTTTAAGCATGAAATGCTTTTAGCTCCCGTTGTCGGCAGTGTGGTGACGTCAAGCCAAGACCGAGAGCCAACATCCGGGCACTGAATTCTACTCATCCGGGCAGTGAAACGAGAGCATCCAGGCACCGTACGAGATTTAACGAGACTCTATAAGCCCTCCTACAGGACCGGCATACAAGCGCCGGTAGCTTCGCGCCGAACGGCTGGTGGCGTTCCTCCCTTCCTGCACGGTGCGGTTCGGGTGTCCACCGAGATGACAGAGAATTACTGTGTAATTTCCTTTCCTCAAAAAGCGTCGCGTTCAAAGGGCAAGGCATCGCGCCGAACGGGTGGTGGCGTCCAGTGTACTGCCTGGCAGTACTACAACACGCTGTCGCGTTCCACTCCTAAAGGCGAAGCTTAAGCGTCAATAATTAGCAGCTAATTAGTATTCAGTCATTAATCAGTAATTAGTCACTAATTAGTAGTTTCATCAATTATGTGTGACGTAATCCAGTAGTGACGTCACGAGTGTCACATAGGCAAAGTGGTGCGGAAAACGCTTTCGCCTCTACGCACTTTAGACAGTTTCGAACGCGCTGCATATACATTCTCGTCAGGCCTGCGTCTCGTAGTGTCCGCGTACGCTTCGTGTTGTGCCCGTAAACATTTCATGCTTACTCTACTCTCGGTTACGGGAGAGGCGGAAATTTTTTAAGCATGAAATGCTTTTAGCTCCCGTTGTCGGCAGTGTGGTGACGTCACGCCGAGACAGAGAGCCATCATCCGGGCACTGAAATCCACTCATCCGGGCACTGAATTCCACTCATCCGGGGGCTCTGAAAAAAGAACATCCGGGCACCGTACGAGACTTAACGAAGATTCAACGAGACTCTCGAAGCCCTCCTACGGGACCGGCATAAAAGCGCCGGTTGCTCTCCAAACAAGTCACAAAAAATAACTGCTTGCAGTGTCTTCTCAATTTTTATCAAGATATCAATCAGTCGAGCTGTGCATTTGATAATGCACGGAATTATAATTTCGGATTTCTAATAACGCGTGCAAAAAGCACATACATGCCACAATACACTTCGTTGTCATACGTGATCTGTTAGGGGCTTTGAGAGAAGGCCGCTTAGAGAAAGAGGGGAGCTCCAGGGCGAGAAGGGCTTTCGGCTGAAAAGCTGCTTTCGCGCGCTCCCCAAGGATGGCGCTGCGGTCCTACACTCACGCATGTAAAAGACCGGCCGCAGGGCCTTCATGCCCTTTCCCCCTCTGGCAGACAGATGTATACACGCTCGCGGAGTATTCGAACGCGCTGCATATACATTCTTGTCAGGCCTGCGTCTCGTCGTGTCCGCGTACGCTTCTGCATCGTCCTGGATTTCAATGCCGCCACCGTCACAGCTGCTTAAGCCGAGCAATGAAGCCTGTGTTAGGCCCGTAAGCATTTCATGCTTACTCTACTCTCGGTTACGGGAGAGGCATTTTTTTATCGATTCAGGAAAGTAGCCCAAGCAAATGAAGCGAGAAACAATTCTGCCCACTAATTGCCATTTCTGTGCTACATTTCAGCTTGAAAAATCCATCCGTTTAGCTGAGAGATGCATTCTACCGCGTGCGTTTATTTCCGCAACAGTCGGTAGTTTATACCAGAGAGCCGCTGGCACAGTAAGCCTAGACAAATTTCTACAGCACAATGGCTGAGTACCAGTGATTTGTCACTAAGTGCATAACGTAACATATTTTCTTACAAACGCAGCTGCAGAAAGAAGAAAACTATACTGTTACTGCTTACGAATTGACAATATTCCTAACCAAATTTTTTTCGTCGACAGATTACCACAACGCTATGAAACAGCGCGCGTCCTGCCTATGTCACCTCTTTTTGCACTCTTGTATTAAGGTGAAAGCCTTTAATGCCTCATACTGTAGTTAGCAGACGCGTCGGCAGCCGTGTCGACAGACGCGTCGGCAGATTCGTCCGCCTTTCGGCGTCACTGCTTAAAAGGCTCAAGGTGCCAGCATGAATAAAGGCGCATCTAGTGAATGCATGCGCTTCATAAATGAAATAAAAGGAGTAAAGTCAAGAAAAGAAAAGTAAAAAATAAAAAAATAAAATAAACAAAAATAAAAACAGAATAAAATAAGATGTGAAAATAAAAATTTAAAAAAAACAATAAAATTAAGAAAAGAGCAAAAAATAAATAAATAATAAAATATGAAAAATAAAAAGTAAATAAAAACAAACACTGGCCAGGAAACGCTTTCACCTTGCAGCAATTTAGAGAGCCAAAGTGCCCCCTGAATTTTTGTCTGGGTTCACTTCAGCGCTCAATCCTTGTGAGAGAGTGAGACTAAGCTTGATGTCACTCTGAGAGAGTGAATTGGATAATACGCAAGCCTATAAGCTGTTGCTGTTATGGAGAATAAAGATTTGGTTCTGGGCTAATTGGTTGATTGTTTTTCGTCGATAGATTGCCACAGTGGTATGGAACACGGACAAAAGAAGACATGCAAGATAGAACAAGTGCTGTTTTACCAAGAAATCGAGGCGGAAAGCTGGGCTGGTTGGTTTGTCATAGTTAATTAAAAGACTAGCGCATAAATCTAGGACAAAGACAGAGAAGGAGACAGGACGAGCGCTAAACATCAACTGAAGGTTTACTAGAACAAACAGGTACCTAAAAACACTTCAGTGGCACATGCGCACACTGGATTACAAAGAGCTCAAACTAATCAAGAAGTGGCAAACTGTTTCGAAGATACATGGTTTTTTTCCTGGTCAGGGCAAGTGACGTCGTGCTAACACACTTGTCACCTTCCCTGTTGATGTGATAAGCCTCACAAATCTCACGACCTAACCTAGTGCCTCCCCTACCAAGCACACACGTGGCATCAAACGCCGGCACGCACACGCACCGCTTACAATACGTAGCCAAATGGCTGCCCCCCGCCAATGAATCCACCAGCGTTCGATGCTCTCGTAGCCGTTCATTTAGGCAGCGTCCAGACTGTCCCACGTAGCATCTACCGCAGGAGTGGGGGATGCGGTATACAATGCCAGCAGTGCACGGAACGAACTTGCACTCGTGGTTTACGGCGCATGCCGCTTTCCTCTTCTCATTGACGGCTTTGCACATGCGCACCAGCTTTTCGGGGGCGGTGAACATGACGTCCACACCGCACTTCCCTCCAACCTTCCTCAGCCGGTGCGAAAGCTGGTGCACGTACGGTATGGCCGTACGCCTGAGCCTTTTGGCACTTTCTCCGGCGGCCACGCCAGGGCGGACACCTGCCCTGACTTCCTTCAAGAGGCATTCCGCCACAGCCATCACTGTGTCGTTAGGGAAACCGGCCGTTTTCAACCGGTGCACTTGCGCTTGCAAGCTGCCCTCAATCTTATGCTGGCAGGAATTCTCGAGAGCACTCCGCAGGCAACTTTTTGCTATTCCCCGTTTTGCTAATTTAGAATGGGCCGAATTATACGCTAAAATTTTTTTTTGTGCGAGGCTGGTACGACCAACAGATGTGCCCAGTGCCAAAGAACAAACATAGCTCGAGGAACTGGAGGCACCCGTCCACTGGAACTTCATGCGTGAACCTCAGCTTGCCAGAACAATCACCGAAAATCTCTAGAACACTTTTTACAACCTGTGGTTTGTCGCTCTCGTTGTTAACATGCATAAACGCAATAAAGTCATCCACGTACCTAAAACACTTCACAACACGCTTTTCGTCTTCTATGCACACTGCAACGCGCTTGTCAAACTGTCCTAAAAAGATTTCACTAAGAATCGGGGCTATGCAAGACCCTACGCAAATGCCATCTTTTTGCACAAACAATCGGTGATCAAAACAAATGTAAGTGGATGAGAGGTAACACTTAACTAAGGCTACAAAGTCATTTACCGAAACCCCGCTATTATTCTGAAACTTGACAGCCCCCCAGGTTTGAATCCGCTCTCTTACTGCATCTAACAGCTCTTTTTGTGGTATGGAACAGAATAGCTCCTCAACATCTACTGAAAACGCCAAATTAGCTCCTGAAGCACGACCTTGCGCTGCCAACAATTCTATCACATTGCGCACTCGAAAAGGGTCTTCTACGTCTAGTTGGCTAAGGTGCTCTTGTAGGTATTTTGGCACCAGGCCTTGCCAGGCTTTCTTCTCTGATACAATAGCTTTGAGAGGCATGCCTTCTTTGTGTGTTTTCGCGGAAAAGAATACGTTCAGCCCCTGCATATTCGCTGCTTTTAGAGACTTATGAAGTCCTGTCAAATTGATCTGTTCGCAAAGCTTTAATGCCTCAGCCTTTACTTTCCTGCCAGATCTTTTTAGGAGAACAAAGTTCTTGTCAATGGCCTGCATAGCCTTTTCATGATACAATGTTTTCGGCAACACGGCGAATCCCCCCTCTTTATCAGCCGTCAACAAAGAAAGATTATTCCTCTAGAGGTAATGAACTGTATGTACGGGACATCAATGCAATCAAGGCGGAAAGCTGGGCTAGTTGGTTTGTCATAGTTAATTAAAAGTCTAGCGCATAAGACTAGGACAAAGACAGAAAAGGAGACAGGACGAGCACTAAACATCAACTGAAGGTTTACTAGAACAAAGAGGTACTTAAAAATACTTCATTGCGCACACTGGGTTACAAAGAGCTCAAACTACTCAAGAGTCGGCTAACTGTTTCGAAGATACATGGTTTCTTTCCTGGTCACGGCAAGTGACGTCGTGCTAACACACTTGTCACCTTCCCTGTTGATGTGATAAGCCTCACAAATCTCACGGCCATCGGGCCTTGTTCTTCCTTCTTTTATGTGTAGTGATCCTTCAGTTACCTATGTGAACCTAACAGCAATAACTACTTATCGGGCAAGAGTGCTATCCTTCGCCCTCAAGAATGGACTGGTACCGCCTGATGTGCAAGCCTTCTTCCATCCCTGCCAAGCGTCCGTGCGACATACTAGAAGAATCACCAAGATCTTCCGTGCCGAACTATGGAGACACATCCGGTATTTCCAGCTGTGCTTGCGTGTGGATGCCGCGACCAAGACAAGCTGCAAGATAACCGGTGATGCAATGATCAGGACTTGGGCTAGGGAGGCAGCTAATGTTACCGAGTTCCTGTGGTCTTGTGGGCTGCCAACTCTGTGTGCTTGGAAAAAAGCGGAAGAGGACTCTCAAAATGTTCCTAAGAAGGAAGTGTTGTGTTTAGCAGAATGTGGTCTCCCTGATAAAGTTCGAAGCGTTTTGAGCTGCGGGCCTAAATTTTGTAATGAGGTTAACGAGACCCCGCTCGGTCTCCTTACCATGGTTAGGAAAGTAGGGCAATGTGCAGATGTGGAAGAGAAAGCTAGATGTATTTCCGAAGGTGTCGACTGCTTGTTAAGTAAAAAACCATGTCCACGTGTGGAAACGCTAGCCGTGAGCAATACAGTTCATTACCTCAAGAGGAATAATCCTTCTTTGTTGACGGCTGATAAAGAGCGGGGATTCGTCGTGTTGCCGAAAACATTGTATCATGAAAAGGCTATGCAGGCCATTGACAAGAACTTTGTTCTCCTAAAAAGATCTGGCAGGAAAGTAAAGGCTGAGGCATTAAAGCTTTGCGAACAGATCAATTTGACAGGACTTCATAAGTATCTAAAAGCAGCGAATATGCAGGGTCTGAACGTATTCTTTTCCGCGAAAACACACAAAGAAGGCATGCCTCTCAGAGCTATTGTATCAGAGAAAAAAGCCTGGCAAGGCCTGGTGCCAAAATACCTACAAGAGCACCTTAGCCAACTAGACGTAGAAGACCCTTTTCGAGTGCGCAATGTGATAGAATTGTTGGCAGCGCAAGGTCGTGCTTCAGGAGCTAATTTGGCGTTTTCAGTAGATGTTGAGGAGCTATTCTATTCCATACCACAAAAAGAGCTGTTAGATGCCGTAAAAGAGCGGATCGAAAGCTGGGGGGCTGTCAAGTTTCAGAATAATAGCGGGGTTTCGGTAAATGACTTTGTAGCCTTAGTTAAGTGTTACCTCTCATCCACTGACATTTGTTTTGATGACCGATTGTTTTTGCAAAAAGATGGCATTTGCATAGGGTCTTGCATAGCCCCGATTCTTAGTGAAATCTTTTTATGACAGTTTGACAAGCGCGTTGCAGCGTGCATAGAAGACGAAAAGCGTGTTGTGAAGTGTTTTAGGTACGTGGATGACTTTATTGTGTTTATGCATGTTAACAACGAGAGCGACAAACCACAGGTTGTAAAAAGTGTTCTAGAGATTTTCGGTGATTGTTCTGGCAAGCTGAGGTTCACGCATGAAGTTCCAGTGGACGGGTGCCTCCAGTTCCTCGAGCTATGTTTGTTCTTTGGCACTGGGCACATCTGTTGGTCGTACCAGCCTCGCACAAGAAAAAATTTTAGCGTATAATTCGGCCCATTCTAAATTAGTAAAACGGGGAATAGCAAAAAGTTGCCTGCGGGGTGCTCTCGAGAATTCCTGCCAGCATAAGATTGAGGGCAGCTTGCAAGCGCAAGTGCACCGCTTGAAGAAGGCCGGTTTCCCTAACGACACAGTGATGGCTGTGGCGGAATGCCTTTTGAAGGAAGTCAGGGCAGGTGGCCGCCCTGGCGTGGCCGCCGGAGAAAGTGCCAAAAGGCTCAGGCGTACGGCCATACCGTACGTGCACCAGCTTTCGCACCGGCTGAGGAAAGTTGGAGGGAAGTGCGGTGTGGACGTCATGTTCACCGCCCCCGAAAAGCTGGTGCGCATGTGCAAAGCCGTCAATGAGAAGAGGAAACCGGCATGCACCGTAAACCACGAGTGCAAGTTCGTTCCGTGCACTGCTGGCATTGTATACCGCATACCCCTCTCCTGCGGTAGATGCTACGTGGGACAGTCTGGACGCTGCCTAAATGAACGGCTACGAGAGCATCGCACGCTGGTGGATTCATTGGCGGGCGGCAGCCATTTGGCTACGCATTGTAAGCGGTGCGGGTGCGTGCCGGCGTTTGATGCCACGTGTGTGCTTGGTAGGGGAGGCACTAGGTTAGGTCGTGAGATTTGTGAGGCTTATCACATCAACACGGAAGGTGACAAGTGTGTTAGCATGACGTCACTTGCCCTGACCAGGAAAGAAACCATGTATCTTCGAATAGTTTGGCACTACTTGATTAGTTTGAGCTCTTTGTAACGCAGTGTGCGCATGTGCCACTGAAGTGTTTTAAGTACCTGTTTGTTCTAGTAAACCTTCAGTTGATGTTTAGCGCTCGTCCTGTCTCCTTCTCTGTCTTTGTCCTAGTTTTATGCGCTAGTCTTTGAATTAACTGTTTTACTAAGGCTATAGCCTTGGTAAAACTAAGGCTATAGCGCCAGCCCTGTCTTGCACGGTTTCTTTTATTCATATAGCATAGAGCTGTGGTAATCTGTCGACGAAAGACAGTGAACCAACTATCCCAGACCAAAATCCTTATTGTTCTTAACAGAAAAATCTTAGAGACTAGCGTATTCTCCAATTCAGTCTGTTACAGTGCCATCAAACTTAGTCTCACTCTCTCATAAGGAGTGCACGGTGAATTGAAGAGAATACAAGAGCACAAAAAGAGGTGATATAGACTGTGCGCTTTTCTGATCTAATGTTTTGCCACCAAATAGCCCAGACCTTTACACTAGTAAAAAGAACTAAATAAATTCACTTTTCACTGTTAGTTCTCAGCCTGAGTGAACAGCAATTTATATATCAACTTCACACCATTAGCACGCGCACCTTGCCATTCAAATGCAGTAAAACTGCTGGCACGATAAGTCATTCTCTGGAGTAGCAAAGAATATTGCAAGGTGTAAGCAAAAATGGCCGCATGCTAGGAAACGCAGAACACAGATGAGCTGCTAATTTCTTTCCCATCAACATTTCACGTTTACTATTTAATCGTTTGCTTTCTACTCCATGGTAAAAAAAAATAATTGACGCCGTCCATTCAAAAAAGCGACCTTATAGAAGGAGTTGTCTTGTGGCGCTAAAATTATAACAGGATTACTGTCCAACTAGAATCAGTTACAGTGCTGCGGTAGATGTTAGCACTGCGCGCAATACGTACCGCAGAAGCGCGCACACTAATTTACTCGTCCCATTCTGAATGGAGACTGTGCTTTGGTCTTACTTGAGTGAATGGTCGTGCCCAGGGACAAATACGTAGCGTTGAGGACACGACCGGCACTGTTCTTGGGCACAGGAGACGAAGGATCGGAGCCTGCAACGGAGGAAGTCATGAGGAAGATGCTTGCACATTGCGCCGCTATGGTTGTGCGTCGTACACGAATAAGCTCCTTCCGGCCGCTATGCGACCGGCTCAAAACAAGAAATAGCAACAAGTAGCAGCTTGCGCACACAATCCATGATAAAGGATTTTTACTGAATACACCACAATTTGATGGCAGGCAACAACCTGTATGACCAAATGAAAAGGTCACTTACTTGTACGGTTGAAATTCGGCGCAAAGGATCCGTACAATGAGCGGCGCCGAGACGATTTGGCGTGCGCTGTTTCTTTCAGACGTTGACTCTTTCACGAAGCTGTCGCTCACTGCAGCGTCACACATCGATGAAGCGTGCACGATGAAGCAATCGTTGAGAACAACCGAACACAAAACGCACACGGACCAGTACAACACAAAAAGAGTAACGCGCGCCGCGACTCGCACGCACGACACCCTGCAAGAGAAGGAGCGCGGTAAACAGCGGCTTCGTCTTCGACTCTAGGGGAGCAAATAGCCAATCTAAATTGAGAGGCACTTGCCCTAAAGGGAGAAGGAAAAAACTAGAAACCAATGCTTCGCGGCTTGCTTTTTTTCGGCCGGAGGGCGCTTCTCTCTTTCCCTTTTCTCTGCTGACGGAGGGAACGTCTGTATTCTTAGCAGTGTTATAAGGTCAAGCCGCCCGCGTGCGGGCGACAGCCTTCGGTGCTTGCAGTGTGCAGGTTGCTTGCATTCTGCTTGCGTGCGCCTCTCTGCCATGCTCCCTGGCCATCTAGCACGTATTAGAGCGCAGCTCTTTGGCGTCCGTTCCTGGGTTTCGCGTCGTCGTCGGCGTTGTCGTCGGCCTCGTAACCAGCTCCGGCCCCCTTTCATCCCCCCAGCGCTAGCAGCGACCGACTGATACCGCTGGATGCCGCTGACGCCGCTAGAGAGTCAAGATAACGTGACTGCATAGAACACCGTCGCCGCCATGCAGAAAGAGGAGGAAAGGGTCCCCCCCCCCCTGTTCTTGTGTGGCGGATAGGGTGTTCTTCAGTTGCCGACGCGCCGGTTATTTCACGTAGGCCCCGGCACGTCGACGAATACGTGACCACCTTCCCACGGCTAGACCTGGTTCTTAGCGCTGCGGAAGCGAGGGTATCATATTGTTTGTGTCGGCATCGGCGGCGTTGTCCCTGAAACCAACTCCGCAGCTGGGGTTGACTCACTATCGAAAAGGTGAAACAGCTTATTTGCTGCGCTCAAATTTCGCATTAGGAAGTAACGTAATCGTCGGTAATTTTTTTTTGGCTGCTAACAGCTCTTTTGTTCTCGGAGACAACGAGCGCGGCGAGACTTGTCTTGTCATGGCTGTTCCTCCTGATCCCTGCAGTATGCGTTTGATGCTTCTAGGGTAGCCAGCTATCACGCAGTATAAAATACACAGATGCTGCCGTAATTCTGTTACGTATGCAACAGAATAGTTTTCAGAGTAGCTGCAGCTGAAAGTTCCGAGCATCGTTGGAAGTTCTCGTCAGCTCTCATTTACTGCCGCATACGGAAGGCACGGCGAAATAAATATCAATAAACTGCTCTTCCTGTACTTCGAAATCCCTCATAAAACTGGCTAAAAAAGTGATGATGTAACTGTTAGAGTATTATTGATTCCCCTGCAGATAAAATAACACTTTGTAATACTGATATGAAATTTCAACTTTCTTTGTTCTGTTCAGCTCTGTTCAAGAATAGCTTAGTTCGAGTGAAATAGATGCAGCTAAAGAAATATGGATTTATTAAAGCCGCAACGAGTGTTCAGAAGCTGCAGGCAAACAAAGGGGATTCTCGACATTTCAACCTTTGAAGAAGTTGGCACAGAAGAGGGTTTTAAACGACAGTCGACCACTGCTGATGCAACAGTTCTCACCTCTCATCACTTGAGTCCACGCGGAGTTGTCAAAATTGTTTTCAAATATGGGTCTACATAGCAGAAAGTGAGCACTGCCAGCGCTGCGCCAGCCCAAGCACGTGTTAAGACGCTTCAAGAGACGGGTGATTGGGTCGATGCGGTCTATTATACACGCTTCCATTTTATTCAAGATAGGCAACTACAACCGCTGTATTTATGTTTTTGTTAAAGAAGGGTTCATCAGTATGATACAGTGAGTACTTTGCTATGCTTTATTTGTGTGTATGAGATACAAGTCTCTATTGTTCGAAGCAACTTAAGATCATGATGGCATATAAATCTGTCTTTTATGCTCCATAATTTCATTTATTTTCGAGTTTGGGTCTTCGCGTTGCGTTTCTGCAGTGCAATGTGATGTTTAGGGCTTATTACTAGCCTTTAAAATTAAAGTTACTTCCTGACCCACGAACGATTCCATCACAATTCATAAGGCAGTGCCGTAACACTCGCGCCTTGGTTATTGTTTCCTCAGTCACCCGGTTTGTTTCTGAATTGGATGCTTTCATAAGGCTACATTACGAAAAAAAGAAATTGCAGGCAATCCGCTCCATTTCCCTCTATCAGTACTACTTGATTGCACTAAAGCTGCTCGACACAACTGAAATGCTAAAGGTTACGTACAAGTATATTGTCAAGTTGTAGTGACGGCCGTCCAGCGGTCAGGAAGACACCAGAAAGACTTGCAAACGAAGCTCTTTATTTGGGCTGACTTGCGCCCGCAAAAGAACTGAGTCACTCGGTGGCGGCTTAAGCAACAAGCGTGCTCGTCAATCGTCGAACTACGAATACCCGCTGCTAGCGGCATCGTTCAATTTAAAGCCGGCAAGGAAACTTCGAGATAACAGTTCGAGATCATCTAGAGTAATCTGGAAACACGTAGATGCAGCTGTTCATGGCTGTGAACAATCGAGATTAGACCGGTCACTTCTCGCGTCACGAACAAAAATGATAACACCCCTTTTCTGCGGCTTTGCGCGAACTAACGGACGCTACAGTGATGCGCGGCAATATGAGTTTAAGCTAATTTTTGCTCTCGTAAGTGTGGAGGACAATTTCAGCCGCAAGACAGGTTCGTAATACACTTGAATTGCGAAAGCAATTCAAGTCAAGTCACTGCAATACTATATAGTTTTATTTGCTGAGGAAAATGTGCCACAACGAGGGGTTACTCGAGAAGAGTGCACGTGACTCGAAACTGTACGGGGGAATTAAGCGTCCTGGTGTTTATCTTATGTTATTGGAAAACGAAGAACAGCGCCAACGAATAGAGCTTAAGCTGGCTGTGAAGCAAAACGGTTCCTTTTAAAGCTTTTATTACTGCTTTAGTAAAAGGCTACCGATAAGCCGAAATTATAAGCGAAATAATTTTCATGCCTCTGGAAAGTTCGTTCCAGTGAAGAGCTAAAATGTTTATTTCGTTCAGCGCTGCCATTGGTCAAAGGAGCAACACAGCACCCATCATGCCATCGGTCTTTACTGACTTGCTGCTTTTTAAAACAATATCCAGTGATGAGTATGAAAGCACATGCACCGAATATTAGTGATTATTTTGATCGTTAGCAGCCAACAGCACGTTCGCTTGCGTGAAGGTTGTCGCGGCCAATACTCCTTTTTCCAGTAATGTTCTGTGTATCCGCCAAGCCTCCTTGTTCCTCATTTTTGCAGACCATATCAGGTGAAAATGAGGAGGAGACCGCTGCACGTGTTCTTCCCTGAAAGAGCTTCTGGGCCCCCGCAGAAGGTAGGAGGTGCGGTCAGTTTCGCCAGCGTCCTTTAGACACGGATCAAAAGGATAAATGCAGTGAGGAGCGTGTGTCCACAGATGACTCACGCCTACCTGCTCTGGCTACTAGGCGAAGCCGGTGTAGCTCTTAACTATTGTCTTCAAAACAACCCCGCCACCCCGCTTTCGGGAGGGGGCCGTCTTCGAGAGGGGAGTTGGTGCGGGCTGCATACTTTGCTGTACAGCGTTTTCACGCAGGGCGAACAGAGCTTTTTTAAAAAATTAAAAAATAGTGTAAGTTTTCTGAAATACACTAACGGCCTCCACGTGGGTGACAGCAGTGTGCATTGTTAGTCCATGCGTCTTCAGACAGCATAAATCTTGAAAATACACCTTTCTTACACTTTTTTTTCTTAGAGTACAGGCTGATTGGGGGAGATATGCCGTCGCTGACGCACCAGCCTTCACGTCGATGAGGCGACGACCTGGCCAGTGTCTCTTATCTAAATCTTCTCTGAAATACGATTAACCGAAAACCAGCGACTACATTTCACATGCTAACCCTTCGACGCTCATCAGCAGGACCAGTACGCCTAGCCAGCCGCCAGTCCGCGAGAGGAGTAGTTCCGTGCACGGCATGTGACGCGTCGGCCTCTCCACAGCCGCCAGTTTACCGCCCGCTTGTTTACGCGAGCTTGCCGTGATGCAAGACAATGGACATCATCCACCTGAGCAGCAATATTCTGCATTGATAGTCTCACTCAAGGCGACAATACGTGCAGATGCAACGACTGGCCTTTCATTGTCTGCGCAGCATGCAGATGTTAGCAGCTGCTGTTTCTCCGCGTCGACATGGTGCTGTGTGTGTGAAGCATCAGTTTCTCGACATCGACGGTCCCTCGTTCGTTCGCTGCATCTTCCTCTGAACCTGCTGAGATACAAAAGACCGGATTATCATCGTCCTCTATAGTGGTAAGCAGTATTCAACTCCTCTTTCATGCCACTGATGCGCATGCATGTGACGCCATTCCCTGTCGAGGGTGCGGCGATTTGCTGAGAACCCCGCAAGGAATTTCGATGCGCTGAGACGAAAGAGTTCATCGCCGCCCCGAGTAGCCAAATCATTGCGGGTACTAAGTAAGTATCTGAGAAATTTATCGTTGCATGTGTCTGAGAAAAGTGCATGGCAGTACAGTCGTGGCTCTTTAAGTTAATACGTAATGTCGAATCCTGCGGGACTTAGAAAAGCGTGGAAAAATCGGTCTGCGCAATATGACAGGCCATGCCTGCTTCTTCTTCCTTCGCAGGCATCTCTATACACTTACTGTCGCTTCGTTGGGTAGGAGATTATGACTCTCTCTTCTACTGCCTTCTCCGGGGATCACTGAGAAGAGCCAGGGGAGGGGGCCCGTGAAAGAAGACACAGCACACAACATGCAGGCAGCCCGCACGGGAACTTGGGCACGTCTTGTCTGGAGAGGGCTAGGCGTAATGAAGCGCCCAGGGGGTTCCACTTCAGGACACTGCACTCTCTGTGCCACTCGACGACAGGCCGCGACCAACCGACGTGCACTGAGAGGTTTAACCACACAAGGAGCACTGGGTGGTCTTCCTTGAGGTGTGCGCCTCGCACCATAAATGTGGCATTGTTATGGATGTTAGACTTAGGGTGCTAACACTGCACTGTAGCATAAGCAGCGCAGAGAAGGTCCACAGCACGTGACACTGTGATTACAGAACTGATGGACGACAGGTATGCATACTGTTCATTGTTCTTGTGGCACTAAGGTATTAAAGACCGCCACACCATAATGTTGCAGAAGGGAATGAACGTGCGGACGTGAACACACGTTACAGTGTTAGATTATAAGCAATTTCTCTGCTGAAAGTCAAGAAGCACAAAGAGGGATGAAATCCATTGACAATACGTACACATAGTCTCAGTGCCCTGAGGCACTATGTAAAATATCACTGTTCACTGGCACACATGTCAAACATTCTTGGACAAAAATTTTGGATACTGGAAAAATGTAAGGTACTGTTTATAGAAATATTGAAGGTAATAGTCCATTCTTCCTATGTGCAGGAAAATCTTTCTTTGAAATTGTTTGCATAGCTCACATCGAGCAGCTAAGACTGCCATAAAAAACCCACAGATTGTTTTGAGAACAGCAAAAACGGGAATAGCAAAAAACCATGACGACGGTAGATCTGTGGATATATTGATTGTTATAGTGAAATCTTACAACATATAGAAAAACTGCGTTCATCAACTGGTTCCCGTTCAAAACTGCTTTCGTCCAGAATTATTCGGTATGAAATGAAGTCACCATGCACGGTCAGAATGCAAAGTCAGGGAAGAAATGAATATACAACACAGAAAAACACAATCATTGCGCTGTGACCCTATACGGGACGTGACTACTGATTGTTGACTGTAAATAGCACGCACAAGCACAGTCATTGAGCTGTGATACTATAAGGAACGTGACCACTGATGATAAAACAGCACGCATAAACACAGTCATTGCGCTGTGAGGCTATAAGGAATGTGACTACTTATTGAAAAAGCCACGCACAAACGCTGTCTTTGCGCTGTGAGCGTATAAGGACCGTGACTATTGATTCGTAAAAAGGACGCACGAACAAAGTGATTGCGCTGTAAGACTATAGGGAACGTTATTGATTTGTAAAAGGCAGACACGACCCAGTCCTTGCGCTGTGAGGTTACAAGGAACGTGACTATTACTTTCCAAAATGCACGCACAAACAAAATTATTGCGCATTGAGACTATAATGAACGTGACTATTGATTTGCAAAAGGCACGCACAAACACAGCCATTACCCTGTGAGGCTATAAGGAACGTGTGTATTGATTTGTAAAAGGCAAACACAAACACAGTCGTTGCGCTGTGAAACTGTAAGGAACGTGACTACTGACTGTAACGGCAAGCACATTGTCATTGCGTTGTGAGTCTCTAGAGAATATTACTATTGATTGTACTAATGCATGCGCAAACACAGTCATTGCGCTATGAGACTATAAGGAACGTGACTATTGATTGTAAAAGGCACGCACACTGTCATTCCGCTGTGAGTCTATAAGGAACGTGAGTATTGACTGTACTAATGCATGCGCAAACACAGTCATTGCGCTTTGAGACTGTAAGGAACGTGACTATTGATTGTAAAAGGCACGCACACTGTCGTTGCGCTGTCAATCTATAAGGAATGTCACTATTGATTGCACTTATGCATGCGCAAACACAGTCATTGCGCTGAGAGACTATAAGGAACGTGAGTATTGATTTGTAAAAGGAACACACAAACAGTCATTGTACTGTGAGAGTATAATGGACTTGACTATTGATTTGTAAAAGGCACGCGCAGACAGTCATTGCGCTCTGAGGCTATCAGGAACGTGACTACTGATTGTAAGAGGCACGCATAAACACAATCATTGCGCTGTGAGACTATAAGGAACATGACTGCTGATTTGTAAAAGGCCCACACAAATAGTCATTGCGCTGTGAGACTATAAGGATGCGACTATTGATTTTTAAAAGGCACGCACAAACAAACACAGTCATTGTGTTGCGAGCCTATAAGGAATGTGACCGCTGATTGTAAACGGCAGGCACCTAACCATTGCGGTGTGAGTCTATAAGGAACGCGACTATTGATTTGTAAAAGGACCGCACGAACAGAGTTTTTGCGCTGTGAGACTATAAGGAACGTGACTACTAATTTGTAAAAGGCACGTACAAACACAGTCATACTACTGTGAGACTAAAACGAAAGTGACTATGATTTGTAAAAGGCACGCACAAAAAGTCATTGCGCTGTGAGTCTATAAGGAACGTGAGTATTGATTTATAAAAGGCACGCAAAGACAGTCATTGCGCTCTGAGGCTATAAGGAACGTGACTATTGATTTCTAAAAGGCACGCACAAACACAGTCAATGCGCTGTGAGACTATAAGGAACGATACTACTGATTGTAAGAGGCACGCATAAACACAATCATTGCGCTGTGAGACTATAAGGAACATGACTGCTGATTTGTAAAAGGCCCACACAAATAGTCATTGCGCTGTGAGACTATAAGGATGCGACTATTGATTTTTAAAAGGCACGCACAAACAAACACAGTCATTGTGTTGCGAGCCTATAAGGAATGTGACCGCTGATTGTAAACGGCAGGCACATAACCATTGTGGTGTGAGTCTATAAGGAACGCGACTATTGATTTGTAAAAGGACCGCACGAACAGAGTTTTTGCGCTGTGAGACTATAGGAACGTGACTACTAATTTGTAAAAGGCACGCACAAACACAGTCATACTACTGTGAGACTAAAACGAACGTGACTATGATTTGTAAAAGGCACGCACAAAAAGTCATTGCGCTGTGAGTCTATAAGGAACGTGAGTATTGATTTATAAAAGGCACGCAAAGACAGTCATTGCGCTCTGAGGCTATAAGGAACGTGACTATTGATTTCTAAAAGGCACGCACAAACACAGTCAATGCGCTGTGAGACTATAAGGAAAGATACTACTGATTGTAAAATGCATGCACAAAAACAGCCATTGCGCTGTGAGACTATAAGGAACATGACTATTTGTAAAAAGCACACACACAGTCATTGAGCAGTGAGGCTACAAGGAACACGTCCCTTGATTTGTAAAAGGCAGACAGAAACACAGTCGTTGCGCTTTCAGACTGTAAGGAACGCGAATATTCATTCGTAAAAGGCAAACATAAACACAGTCGTTGCGCTGTGAAACTATAAGGAACGTGACTACTGACTGTTAACGGCACGCACACTGTCATTGCGCTGTGAGTATATAAGGAACGTTACTATTGTTGTACTGAAGCATGCGCAAACACTGTCATTGCGCTGTGAGTCGATAAGGAACGCGACTATTTATTTCTAAAAGGCACGCACAAATACAGCCATTGCGCTGTGTGTCTATAAGGAACGCGACTACGGATTGTAAAATGAATGCGCAAACACAGTCATTGGGCTTTGAGGCTATAAGGAACGTGACTATTGATTGTAAAAGGAACGCACACTGTCGTTGCGCTGTGAGTCTATAAGAACGTGACTATTGATTTGTAAAAGCAACGCACAGTCATTGCGCCGTGAGACTATAATGGACGTGACTATTGATTTGTAAAAGGCACGCACCGAAAGGCATTGCGCTCTGAGGGTATCAGGAACGTGACTACTGATTGTAAGAGGCACGCACAAACACAATCATTGCGCTGTGAGGCTATAAGGAGTCATTGCGCAAGTAGTCATTGCGCTGTGAGACTATAAGGAACGTGACTATGATATGTAAAAGGCCCCAAAAACACAGTCATCGCACTGTGAGACTATAAGGATGCGGCTATTGCTTTTTAAAAGGCACGCACAAACACAGTGATTGTGCTTCGAGCCTATAAGGAATATGACCGCTGATTGTAAACGGCAGGCACATAGCCATTGGTCAAATGTTTAGGGGAATCCCCCAAGGTGGAGTGAATTTGTAATAAGGGAGTAATTACTCATTGACATCCACCCAAGCGCAGCCATACGGCTACAAAAGAAAGCTATACAGATTTCTGAGAAAGCTGTATAGCTTTCCTTTGTAGCCGTATGGCTGCGCTTGAGTGGATGCCAATGAGTAATTACTCCCTTATTACATAGCCATTGCGCTGTGAGTCTATAAGGAACGTGACTATTGATTTGTAAAAGGACCACACGAACACAGTCATTGCGCTGTGAGACTATAAGGAACGTGACTACTAATTTTTAAAAGGCACGCAGAAACACAGTCATACCACTGTGAGACTATAAGGAATGAGACTGATTTGTAAAAGGCACGCACAAACACAGTCATTGCGCTGTGAGGCTATAAGGAACGTGAGTATTGATTTGTAAAAGGCACGCACAGATAGTCATTGCGCTCTAGGGCTATAAGGAACGCGACTATTGATTTCCAAAAGGCACGCACAAATACAGCCATTGCGCTGTGTGTCTATAAGGAACGCGACTACGGATTGTAAAATGCATGCAGAAACACAGCCATTGCGCTGTGAGACTATAAGGAACATGACTATTTGTAAAAGGCACACACACAGTCATTGCGCTGCGAGGCTACAAGGAACATGTCCCTTGATTTGTAAAAGGCACACAGGAACATAGTCTTTGCGCTGTGAGACTGTAAGGAACGCGACTATTGATTTGTTAAAGGGACGCACTAACACAGTCATTGCGCTTTCAGACTGCAAGGAACATGAGCGCAGCGATCAGCAAGAACGGCCGAGGAGAGAGCATGAGCCTAACACTTATTTGTCCTCCGCAATCTTCGTGCCGTGTTTTGCACTGGTAGCATTAGCCACCTCCCCCCCCCTCCCGTTGGGGAAGCATCGATCCGATGCTTCCCACACACGACACACACTCGACACAACACAAGGTCAGTCCTTCTTAACGTGGTAAGGTTTGAGGCGGACCACGGGGACCACCTCGGAGCGCTTGCGTCGTTGGGGTTCAGGCGTCTCGTGAGGGACAACCTCGTAGTTGAGCTCGCCGCCACAACGGAGGGCTCTATACGGACCGAAATTATGGCGCAGGAGTTTTTCGCTGAGTTTACGGCGTCGGATCGGGTACCAAACCCAGACAAGGTCACCAGCCAGAAATTCGGCACCTCTTCGGCGCAGGTTGTAGCGGCGTGCATCCCTGTCTTGCTGCCCTTGGATACGCACCAGGGCTAGCTGGCGAGCATCTTCGGCGCGTTGGAGAAAAGTGGTAACTTCGTCCCTTATGGGGTCGTCTAAATGGGGAAGGATGGCGTCAAACGTTGTCGTTACCCTGCATCCATAAACCATAGAAAATGGTGTCATGTTGGTAGTTTCCTGGACGACGGTATTGTACGCGAACGTGGCATAAGGTAAGACGTCGTCCCATGTTCTATGCTCTACGTACATCGACAGCAAGTCAGCAAGCGTCTTGAGACGTTCCGCAAGTCCTTTTGTCTGGGTGTGGTAGGCGGTCGTTCTGTGGTGCTGAGTGCAACTCAGAACAAGAATCTGCTGCATTAACTCCGCGGAGAAGGCAGGTCCCAGGTCTGTAATCAGAACTGGTGCGCCATGCCGCAAGACAATTCGATGAACGAAGAATTTGGCGATCTCAATGGGAGTGCCTCTCGGGAGAGCTGCCGTTTTCGCGTAGCATGTCAGGTACTCAGTAGCTACTATGATTACTCTGTTTCCAGAGCTGGATGTAGGGAACGGTGCATACAAGCCCATACCAGTTTGTTGGAATGAACTGGACGGGTGTAGAATGGGCTTGAGAAAAATTGAGATGGGCACTTTGTTGACCTAAAATGCGGTGAGGCGAAAGCCTTAAGCGCGGTGTTGCTGCTTGTGTCACTGATGTTGTGTGGTTATGATGTTAAGCTTCGCCTTTAGAGTGGAACTCGACTGCATTTTGCAACGCTGCCAGTGAGACCGCAGAACGTCATCGCCCGTACGGCTGCACGCCTTGCTCGTCGGTAACTTGGCTTTTGAGGAAAGGAAGTGTATCTGTCTCACATATCTCGGTGCACACCTGAACCTCACCGTAAGGGAAAGAAGGAATATGGGAGTGAACGAAGACACCGTATTCACTAGACGCGCCTTCGTTCATTTCAAACCATCGAGCTGGCATGGCGGAGTGTAAAAAAAAACATGGTCTATACACTCCGCTATGTTGCAGTGAACCTTAAAGAAAGAATTTCCGCTAGACCCGTACGGCATTCGGTACTTATCTGTTGAAAATGAGGATGGGGTGCCTTTCGACTTAATAATGCTGACAGGCCTCCACTATATATGGCACTCCAGAATGGCAGGCTACCATTGTGACCGAGACGCAAGACCTGCCAGGATTTACTTTCGCGAAAATATGGACATGTTTCTGGCCATTCAGAAGGCCGCTGCGGACCCTCCAGAGTGGCTCTCAAAACTAGAGCCGCTCAGTACATTGCCTGAATTTTAATTAGACGAAGCCAGATTCATGCTGGCTGACCACGAGTCGTATGTACATAGCGTTTATTGTGTTTTGTTGATTGTTTGTTTTGTCCAATTTTCTTTGCAAAAGCCAGGCAATAAAGAAAAAAAAAGCTGGCATGGCGGAGTGGTTAGCGTGCTCGTCTCGCACTCCGGAGACCCTGGTTCGATTCCCTGACTCGACCAATTTCCTACTCGGTTTTATTTATCTTTCTAGTCTGACTAGAAAGGTTAATTAGGTTAATTAACTAATTAACTAACCTCAGTCCCCTTCCGCAGTTTACTAGCCATGTACAATTAACCCCGTTTGAAATTCGCGCACTGTGACGTCACGACCCTTCCGACCAATTGAAAAGCGTGACATTTCTGTCGACAACTCCTGCTTACAACGATGAGGCATTAAAGGCTTCCACCTTAAAACCTACAGACTTAAGAGGTGGAACCTTTCGTCGCTGGCATTCCCGGCAAGTTCGTACATAAGTCCTCACGGCGGTGGATATACAAGGTCAGAAATACCTTTCCTTAATTCTGGCGAGGGTTCGAGTAACGCCGAGGTGGCCAGAAGAGGGATCGTCGTGACAGGCGTGCAAGATTTCGTCGCGTAGGCTTGCTGGCACAAGTACGTACTGGCGACTGTGCGAGGCAAGATTCTGTGCGAGGCAAGAGCCGGTTGTGGTCGGATACGTCAGATCGGCGACGCTACGGCAGGCGCAGTTCGGGAGCTCTACAGTCCAGCCGCTCCGACGCGAGGCAGCGCATGCGCAGAACGTTCTTCGTTCGAAAACCGGCTGGGAGAGGAGGCGAGTGGCGAAGGGGGTAGAGGGGAGGAGTGGCGTGGGAGGCGCGCGCGGTGCATTCTGGGTGGGCGGCTTCGGCGCGCTCTAGGTACAGTGAACTAGAATATTTTACTCTAGGCGCGGCCCGCGCGAAATGCAGCCGGCTGCATTCCGCGCCGGGCGCCGTCAGACCGCGCCGGAAGCCGCCGAACACGCTGGCGATCGGCCGCCGCTGGAGTATAGAGGGTCGCGTTTCGCCGACGTGAGGTCGCCGTGCGCGCGCCACGTCGGAGTATAACCGCGCCTTTAGAGAGCGTGGCGCGTGTACCTTCATGTAAGTTAAGTACGGCTCGGATATCCTGGTCAGTGCGCTCTTGGTAGGCGAAGTCGGTGGTACAGAGGGCATTGACAAAGGCGTCGTCGTCAATAGGGACTGCAAGAGCTGGGTGCACGGGTGCACGGGAAAGGCAGTCGGCGTCTAAATGTTTACGGCCGGACTTGTACGCCACAGTAATATCGTATTCGTGAAGGCCTGCTCCATCTTGAGAGGCGCGCTTAGGGATCCCGGAGGCTGGCTAGCCAACAAAGGCGTGATGGTTCGTGACGACTTTGAAAGGTCTCCCGTAGAGGTACGGACGAAACTTCGAAATGGCCCATACGATGGCCAGGCACTCTTTTTCAGTGGCAGAATAGTTGGCCTCTGTCTTGAACAAAGCCCGACTTCCGTAGGCGATGACACGTTGTTTTTTGCTCTTCTGCACCTGAACGAGAATAGCGCCAAAGCCAACATTGCTGGCATCGGTGTGCACCTCTGTACCGGCATTTTCGTCAAAATCCGCCCGTACGGGCGGTGTCTGAAGGCGACGTTGGACTTCCTGAAAAGCCTGCTCCTACGGGATGCCCCAGGTGAACGGCCCATCAGCCTTGGTGAAGCGGGTAAGGGGTGCGGCAATTTTCGAGCAGTTTTTTGACGAACCGGCGGTAATGTGCATATAATCCGAGGAAGCGGTGAACTTCATTCAGGTCACACAGCGCCGGAAAATTGGCAATGGAAACGGTTTTCTCAGAATCCGGAAGTACTAGGTTTCGGATTACTACGTGGCCTAGGAACTTAAGCTCTTTGTTAGCAAAATGAAAGTTTTCGGCTTGAAGTGTAAAACAAGAGGACTTTATAGCCAGCAGGACCGCGTCGAGGAGACGAAGGTGCTCCATGAAATTTGGGGCGAAGAGAATCACGTCACCCAGGTACACAAGACAAGTGTGCCACCTCAGATCGGCAAAAACGGTGTTCATGAGTCTTTGAAAAGTGGTTGGCTCGCAGCAAAGACCGAAATGACTGAACTGGAACTGTATAATCCGTCTGCTGTCATGAAAGCCGTCTTCTCGCGGTCCCTCTCGTTAACCTCGATTTGCCAGTACCCCGACTTCAGGTGCATAGAAGAGAAAGATTTGGCGTCGCAGAGGCGATTCAAGACGACGTCGATTCTTGGCAGATGATAAACATTTTTTTTTTCGTGACGTTGTTCAGGCGAAGGTAGTGGACGCAAAACCGCAATGTCCCATCTTTTTTCTTTACAAGGACCACAGAGGCTGTCCACGGGCTCTGAGATGGGCGGGTACATCGGTTTCAGCATTTCCTGAACTTCAGCCCTGATAGCGGTGCGTTCCTTAGGGGAAACGCGGTAGGGTGATTGACGAAGGGGACGGACAGGGTCATCTGTAATAATGCGGTGCTTTACAAGATGTGTGCGTCCGACGCGTGCCGACGACGCAAAGGAGCTCCGGTAGAGGTTGAGCAAGGTACGGAGTTCTTCTTGGCGTTGGTGAGGCAGGTCCGGATTCACATCGTAGTTTAGGCCTGTAAGGGCGTCGAATGCAGTTGGCGGCGCACTGGTTAAACTATGCGCGAACGTAGTATCTTTGATGGCTTCAAAGTACGCCACAGTGGTCCCCTTATTTAGCGGCTGGTGTTCATTGCTGAAGTTGGTAAGCAATACATCAACCTTACCATCGGCGAGGAGAACAAGTGCCCGGGCAACAGCAATGCCTCTTTTCAGAAGAAAAACCTGCTTCCTCTGACGACGCCTTCTGCTGCTTGGAGTGTCATTGTACCGATGGTCACCATGACACTAGAACATGGCGGCACGCTCGCGTGCTCGTCAAGGATGTGTAGTGCAGCTGGTACTGTGCTTTTGGTTCGCAGGGTGTTCTCAGTAGAAACTTGATAGACTTCGCCTGCAGGTCGGTGATTGCGCCGTGTTCCATTAGGAAGTCGATACCGAGGATGACATCACGGGAGCACTGAGGTAGCACGACAAACGTTGCCAGGAAGGTTTCCCCTTACACTGTTACTCGCGATGTGCACATTCCAGGGGACTGAATGAAATGGCCTCCGGTGGTACGTATCTGCGGGCCGTCCCAACTGGTAGTCACTTTCTTGAGCGCCGCGGCAAACTGGGCACTAAGCACAGAATAGTCGGCACCAATATCTACAAGGACGGTAACGTGGGTTCCGTCGACTGAAATCTGTAGGTCCGCAGTGGGTGGTGTCGTGCTCGACAATGTCGAAGGAGTTCGGTCGCGGATTTGGTGCGTCGAAGGGGTGCCAATGCATCGGCTATTGCGTCAACGTGACGGCGGGGATCGTCGAGTCGTCGTGGCGTCTGGTCGACTGGTGGCTGAGGCGTCTGGAGCTCTTTGTTGCGCAGCTTTGGTTGAGAAGTGTCTTGCGGCGCTGGAGGATCTTTGAGTTTGCGTCGTAGAGCAGCCGCACCTCCAGAGGCTGCTGCGTCTAGTTTCCCCTACGGGGACTCGGGGATTGGTAGCACTTCCCAGGAGAACTGTATCGGCGAGGCGAGGAGGATCGGAAAAAGCGGCTGGGCCGGGATCGGCCTACGCAATGTAGTCCGCGATCTCCCGCGGCCTCTGACCAGGCAGCGGACGGCGTGCATCGAAAGGGTATCCTCGGAGACCCAGTTCCTTTTTACTTATTTATTTCAGTATACTGCAAGCCAGAGTTGGCCCAAGCAGGAGGGGCATACAACTAAAAAAAATTTCTAAAAGAGCATCAGCTACAACACCGCGAGTCAGTAAACAGGACAAAAATCCAGAGTCATCAAACAAGGTACTAGGAGCCATACAATAAGTTCTTTAGCTCCTCCTCAAAATTCCTAGACTTACATAGACCTGAAGGAAGACCATTCCACTCCGCGACAGTGTTCGGAAAAAAACTGTTCTTAAACTCATTAGTTCGTGCGAAAATTGGTGCTAATGATTGCTCATGTACATGACGTGTTCTCCTAGTGCTCGCCAGCTTCACACAATCAGGAAGATCTGCCTTCAGATTTCCGGACATGTAATTATGAAGCAGTACTAGACAGGTAACTTGTCGTGTCTTGCTAAGGGAAACGACACTGTAGCCGAGGTGCAACAAGAACTCGGGTTTATTGTCAGCCGGCCGTCAGACCGCGCGTCCCGCTGGTCGACGACTGCTCGCGAAAACCAACACGCATGTGCTTATATCGAGATACAGACAGGCAAGGGGGCGGGGCCCAAATACCGGCACGTGGCCGTGAGTTGGCCGTTTGCTTATCGTGATACAAACACTACATTCCCCCTTCCCTAGACGATGCATGCTCTCATTACACATGGTTGACATTTATGACAAACGGTTAGTTTTTATACAGAAATAACAAACACAAGTGAACGGTTCAAACTCTAGTTCCAAAAATTGGTTGACACAATCACGGCACTGATGTGTACCGATCCGGCGGACGTCTTTCCCTTGTCGGATACCGATGTCGTGTTGAGGCTTCGTGGCCCCTGTCGCCAGGAGAAGACCCCGAGTCGTGATCGATGTCTTCGGAACCGAGGGCTTCCGTCGATACTCCGCCTCCTGCGGCAAACGCCCCTGGATCTTCCTCAGCTGTGCCCGCTGCTTGTTTCGGCGGCTGCATGGCACTCTGTTCATCAGTGCCCGTCGATGACCCAGATGGTTGCCACGGCTGCCAGGAGTCCTCACCATGGGCGCCACAACCGTGGTCTGCAGACGTTGCCTCCGGGTCTGCCTGCCTTGTGCGTATGTGGTCTTGATGCCTCTTCCACTCCATGACCCCACGTGGTGTTGTCACCTGTAGCACATAAGACACTGGCCCCGAGCGTGACGTCACCGTTGCCTCTAACCATCTTGGACCTACTCTAGAGTTCCTCACAAACACTTTGTCCCCAACGCAAAAACTTCTCTGAAGTTCTCTTCGACTGCCGGTTTGTCGAAATTGCTTTTGCTCGACCACTGAACGAGTACTAGGCTTAAGTAAATCGAGTCGAGTTCTGAGAGGTCGCCCGATCAAAAGCGAAGCCGGAGATTGCTGGGTGGTTGCGTGAGGTGTATTCCGGTACGCTAGAAGGAAACTGGCTAGTCGTTCTTCAATGGGCCGGGCTCTGTTGTCCTTTCGCAGGGCTTCTTTAACTGTTCGTACAAATCTTTCAGCCAAACCGTTACTTGACGGGTGATATGGCGCGGACCGTACATGTTTTATTCCGTTCATCTTGAGGAATAACTGAAATTCTTCGCTGCAAAACTGCGGCCCGTTGTGTGACACGATGACCTCGGGCAATCCAAAACGGCTGAAGAGGTCACGCAGCTTACCGATGGTAGCTTCTGCCGAGGTCGACGGCATCAGGAAAACCTCCGGCCACTTTGAATGAGCGTCTACCGCCACCAAAAAGTTGCGCTGAAGAAACGGGCCAGCAAAATCCAAGTGGAGTCGGGCCCATGGCCTCGTAGGCCAAGCCCACGGATTAAGGGGAGCTTGGGTAGGCAGCGCTCGTTGCTGCTGGCAGGCCGCACACGTTTTCACGGTGTCCTCCAAGTCGGCGTCAATTCCTGGCCACCAGACGTAGCTCCGGGCAACTTCCTTCATCCGCACTACCCCAGGATGTCCCTCGTGCAGCTCGTCCAGGATTGTCTTCTGTAAATAAGGGGGAACCACAATGCGCATTCCCCAAAATAAACATCCTTGGTTAACCGACAACTCCAGTCTTTTTGAAACGAATGGTTTCATCTCATCAGCCACTCGCTCGGGCCATTGACCCGTTACCGCGTGAAGAACCTGCCGTAAGGTATGGTCACGTGATGTTTCCCGCGCAATATCCGAGCTTGTTATCGGGAAAGTCTCCCACCGAAGTGCGTAGCAGGCGGTTACTTCGTCGTCCTCTTCCTTCTCGCCACTCCCGGGCAGCGGTAGACGCGACAGACAGTCTGCCTCTACGTTGCTTTCCCCTGAACGATATACTATATCGTAACGGTAGGCCGACAGCGTAATTGCCCACCTCTGCAAACGAGCCGCGGCAATGCTTGGTATTCCTGTTTTGGGACCGAGTATCGTCTGTAAAGGCTTGTGATCAGTTACCAAGCTGAACTCTCTACCGTAAATATAGTAATGGAACTTCTTAATTCCGAAGACTAAGGCGAGCGCTTCTCGCTCTAACTGGCTGTAGTTCCGTTCGCTCGGCGATAATGTGCGTGATGCAAACACGATCGGCCGCCTGGAACCATCTTGTTCCACTTTCGATAAGAGTGCACCCAGCCCATAAGATGAGGCATCGCACACTACCTGAAGCTTAGCTTCCGGATCGTAATGTGCCAGCACCGGCGCTTTTATTAGCAGCCTTTTTATCTTTTTGAATGCTATGTCGCACTGTTCACTCCAGACCCACGGCGCATTCTTGCACAGCAGCTGATTCAGTGGGAAGATGACTGTTGATAACTCTGGCAAAAATTTTCCGTAGTATGTCACCATGCCCGTAAACGTTCTCAGCTGTTTTTTATCGGCTGGGACGGGGGCTTCTAATACGGCCTTTACCTTCTCTGGTGATGCTGCAATTCCTTGTTTACTGACCACGTGACCCAGAAACTGCAATTCTGGTTTAAAAAATTCACACTTCTCTGCCTTAATCCGCACTCCTCTTTCGTGCAACCGGTTCAGCAACGCATCCAGGTTCACTAGGTGCTTCTTTTCGTTCCGGCCCGTGACGAGAATATCATCTAGGTAGCATATCACACCTTTCAATCCTTTTAGCATGTTGTCCATTATCTTTTGAAAAATCGCAGGCGCACACGCCACCCCGAAGGCTAAGCGATTTACTGCATACAGTCCTTTGTGCGTGTTGAGGGTGAGGTACTCGCGCGAAACCTTGTCCATTACCACTTGCTGATACGCTCTACTCAGGTCAATCTTCGAGAACACCTGCCCTCCCGAAAGTGTGGCCAAGATTTCTTCGATCTTGGGCAAGGGGTAGTTGTCAATGTTTAAGCAAGGGTTCAAAGAGGCCTTATAATCCCCGCAGATGCGTACGCTGCCATCTTTTTTTACCACAGGTACAATTGGTGAGGCGAAAGCACTGTTCGAAATGGGCTCGATCACGCCCAGACTAACTAGTTTTTCCAGTTCTTTCTCCACCGCTTCTTTCAGTGCGAACGGAATGCTTCTAGCTTTACAAAACTTTGGATGCTGTTCTGGCTTCAGGGAAAGTTGAGCTTGCTCACCTTGAATTTCGCCGAGTTCATCGTTGAACAACTGCGGATGTTGCTTTAAGACTTGTTCCAAGTCCCGGTGGTCTTGCGCACCCACGTGATTAACGCTACTCCACTTGAGCCTGAGCTGATATAACCAGTCTCGTCCTATGAGAGCAGGACCCTCCTGGCAGAGAATGTGCAGAGGTAGCTGGAGAGACTGGTGCTGATGCTTCACGTTTACTGTTACCACTCCTTTTGGGCGCACGCACTCCCCTGTGTACGTACGAAGCAACACCGATGCCGGGCGTAACTTCATCTGTGGGAAGCGTGAGCGAAATAAACTGTACGGCATCACTGACACTGCTGCTCCAGTGTCCAGCTCCATGTCAAGCGGAATTCCCTGAATACACATCGTAAAGCGTATCGGCTCTTGACGTGGTTTCTCGAGCGTTGTTTGCAACAGTGGCTCGATGTCTTCCTCGGTCTCGAATACGCCGAAGCTTTGCCTCCGGTAGTTTCCTTGTCGTGCGTCTTGCCCGCTCGCTTTCGAAGGGTGCGAATCAGATTCAAGCTGAGAGCGGCAGACTTTTTGAATATGCCCTACTTGGTGGCATTTAAAGCAAGTCGCTGTTCGGAACCGGCAAGCCCGGTTGCGATGACGCAAGCCACATCGCGTGCATGGTGAACCGTTCCGTCTAAGGGACTCTTCTGCAGAAAACTTCTGAAGGTCTTCCTGGGTTGCACTGCTAGGTCGGCACTCTGTGACGTTCTTGGAAGCCGCCTCCACTGATAAGGCTATCTCAACCGCCTTTTTGAAGGTCAGAGATGCATCCTCAACAAAAAGCCTCTTCTGGATGCCAGCGCTAGCAATACCACATACAAATCTGTCTCTCAGAGTTTCTTTTAAGTTAGCTCCAAAGTTGCATGTTTCTGCAGATTGCTTGAGGCCTGCCACGAACTGCGCGATGCTCTCCGTTTGTTGTTGCGTTCTTCGGTGAAACCTTGCTCTTTCCGCAATAACCGATGGCTTGGGTGACAGATGCTCTCGTAATGCTTTCTGCAGTTCTGACAAAGACTGACTAGTAGGAGCGTTCGGGGCAGTCAAACTCTTCAATAACTTGTACGTCTTCGGACCCACGATACTCAGGAAGGCATCTACTTTGTTCTCGTCTGGAATCTTATTCACTCTAAGGAATGCATTAATCCTTTCTTCGTAAGTTTCCCAATCAGACTGAGATTCATCGAAAGATTCCACTTGCCCAATCGTGACCATCCTGGCTGTTTCCGAGTCGCTCCGTCGTGGTCCTTCTTGTACGCTTGGCTGAATATCCGTCTTCACGGTCCCCGTGGGATCGGTCCTCGTTCTGCTTCAGAATCCCATCCTCGTCGCCAAAAAGTTGTCGTGTCTTGCTAAGGGAAACGACACTGTAGCCGAGGTGCAACAAGAACTCGGGTTTATTGTCAGCCGGCCGTCAGACCGCGCGTCCCGCTGGTCGACGACTGCTCGCGAAAACCAACACGCATGTGCTTATATCGAGATACAGACAGGCAAGGGGGCGGGGCCCAAATACCGGCACGTGGCCGTGAGTTGGCCGTTTGCTTATCGTGATACAAACACTACAAACTTTTCTTCTTATTGCCAAGAACTGTAAATTACTCTTTCGAATTAATGCAGTTGGAGAGTCTATCCTTCTATATTTCCCATAAATAAAACGAACTGCTTCTCGCTGAACACGCTCCAGTTGAGCAATGTCTTTTTGTTATGCGGGTCCCACACTGCTGCCGCATATTCAAGTCGGGACCTAACACAAGCCTTGTATGCAGTGATTCTGGTACTCACGGGAGAGTTTCTGAGTTTTCTTTTAATAAACCATAATTTCTTTACTGCTGATGAGCAGATGTCAGCTGTATGAGTGGACCAAGTAAGTTTGTTCGTGAGGGTTACTCCGAGGTACTTATAGCTTTCTACTTCTAAAATGGGATGATTGTGAAATATATAACTGTGAAATCTGGGCGCTTTTTTTCTTGTGATTCTTAATAATACGGTTTTGTTTGGGTTAATATCCATGCCCCAGCGCTCACACCAGTCTGCAATTGCTAGTACAGTTTTTTGAAGTGACAAGTGGTCAGAATCACTTACTACCTCTTTGAAAATTATACAATCATCGGCAAACAGCCTCACCTCTACATCCTTTTCAACAATATCCACTAGGTCATTCACATAGATTAAAAATAACAGGGGTCCCAAGACACTGCCTTGAGGAACACCTGAAGTCACATGCAGCATGTCTGAACAAGAGTCCTGGATTGCTACAAATTGCTGCCTATCTGTAAGATAGGCATGCACCCACTGAATTATAAAAGAGGGAAGTCCAATCGATTCAAGTTTAAACAATAATTTTCCGTGAGGCACCTTGTCAAATGCTTTACTAAAGTCAAAAAATAAAACGTCTGTTTGTCCGGAAGCATCCAGCACTCTTGAAAATTCATGCACTACAGATAAAAGTTTGGTAACAGTAGACATACCTCTCCTAAAACCATGTTGGTAAGCTGTCAAGATATTACGGTCCTCTAAAAATTTTACAATATAACAAAAAATAGCATGCTCTAACAACTTACAGCAATTGTTCGTCAAAGAAACAGGGCGATAATTGGTAACTAGTTGGCAGTCACCTTTCTTAAGAATAGGGACAACTCGAGCCTTACGCCAATCAGACGGTATAACACCTGTTGTCAAAGACAAGTTAAACATATCAGTTAAGTATTGAGCCATTTGTTCCGCGTAGCGTTTGTGGGTTTCTACGTGGACACAGGCCACCACCCACCGCGGGTTCGAGCTTCGCGCGAGCCAAGGGCCCCGATCAGCCGTCACCACACACCACAGGGACACCGATGCGGTGCACTCAACCTCCGCTGGGAGGAGAGCGATTCGCCGCAAAGAAATAGGCCTCCAAGTTCACCAAGGAGACATTTATTCACGTCGTCCTTCAGCAGGTACACACGCACTCAATAGTGACCCCGTCCCGGGGGCGCGCCAGGAGCAAGGCTCCGCTGCGCGCACGAAGCGACTCGAGCAATGCGCGCCGCTAGCACGCCGCTGCAGGAGAATGTCCCCGCGGCAGTGCTGTGATCTCTCTCTCGTGTCGACCGTTGGGCCGGTTGCGAGAGAGAGTGGGCAATAAACGCAAGGTACGCCTGTCGGAGGTCGCTGGACCCCGCTGGACAGGCTCGAGCCGCTGCAGGTCAGAGGACACGTGCGGGCGAGCTCGAGTAAGCACTGGTCCGAACGGCAAAGGCCGGCACGGACAAAACAGTTGCGTACGCACCTTACGCTGTCTCGGAGGGATCTCTCTCTCTGGGCCCCGCTCGGACGGTCGCGCGGTGCGCGGCCGCCCCAAAGCGGGTCCCGAATTCCCGCCAAAAGACGCCAATGGCAAAGGCCCTTGGGGAGCCGGGGCGGAGCTGTGGCTAAATGACAGTGATTAGTCACCCAGCCGCCTCTCCACCACCTGAGGCGGGAGCAAGGGAAAGAGGAGAAACAACGCGGGAGGCCGGCAAAGCCGCTCAAAGGCGACTGCGGAAAGCCAGGATTCCCACATCCCCCTCTCCTTAAATGCCCTCCTACCCATCGGCAAAGCACGAGGCCAAAATAAAGAAATCAATACACAAAAAAATAAGCTACACTTCGATTCCAAAATAAAGAAATGAATACACAAAAAAACTAGCTACACTTCAGTTCCAAAATAAAGAAATGAATACACAAAAAAAAAACTAGTTACACTTCAGTTCCAGCCAGAACTATGTAAAAAAAACAACACACAAACAAAGGAAAACAAGGCAAACAAACAAACACTTGCGTACGCTTCAAAGAACTAAACAGCACGCAGATTATATACACGATTCACAAGGAGATGTGAATACAACTGTACAGCTATGTGACAGGTGGATGCCAACCTCAAAGTTCGATGGCGCGGCCCAATGGGCCTGTCGGCGACTCACCGCTCGCAGTGACTTCAAGTTGAACGGGTTGGGAGGGCCGACGACTGATGGTGGTCTTCTTCCCGTTGATAACGACGGGGCCGCGGCAGAGCACTAACCTCGCGCCCTTGGGCACGACATCACGTTCGGGCACAAGACAGTTAGTGCACCCCTTTCACGCCGGCTGAAACGGGCGATGACGTTCGGCGGCGTCCTGATGTGTAACCTTGGCCACAGCGAGGGGTCCTTCTCATCCCCGCGCTCACGCAGAAGCACACAACGGCACAACTCACAGGCGTCGCCTTGGCTCATGGTTACGCGCGCACACAGCCAAAGCCACAAACACGCATACACCGGCACGTGCGCGGACGCTGGTCGGCGACAACGATCCCCTCATCAGAAGCGTCCAGAGGCGCCGCGGCGAGGGTCAAAGGGTGCACTTTCCGCCCCCCATCGCCCCAAACGCCCCGGCAACTTCCCCTCCATACGGGCCGCACAAAACTCGCACCGCGACACACGGCTCCTTAACGAGCCAACCACGCATAGTCGGGCCGGAAAGGAGAAAAGGCGCGCCGTACAAACGACACCTAATCCAATCTATTCCTTCTAGAAGATAAGAGCAAGCACGAGCGGGCTGAAGTTTGCCTATGTACATACAAGTCTGGTAAAAAAAAAAACTGAACGCCAACACAAACGCATGTTGCCTATTTACATCTCGGTACGTTAGAACGAAAACCGAACGAACAAGCGGGGAAACGAAAGTGGCTAGAAACTGACTCAAACAAACAAATAAATAAACAGATAAACACACAAGGCTGGAACTGAGCATGCTGCCAAAAACAAACAAAAAATAACACACCGTGCTTCGCCTGGGTAGGGCCTGACGAGAAAGCTCGCCCGCCAGCTGAGGCTGCGTGCCTTCGGTTGCGGAAAAGTCCGCCGTTCGGCATCAATCACACCGGTGACCGTCGCCTCAGATTGTACCGGTGCTCCGTACGCTTGCGTTTCGCAGCACCAGTTGTGCCTTTGCGCTTGCCTTTGATACCAATGGGTACCGGCGCAAGCTCGTCAGACCGTGACGCGTAGGCCTTCAGGTCTATGAACCCCTGCTTGCTCCTGGGGAAAGGCCCCATCAAATCGCAGGTGGCCATCTGCCACGGACGCACACTGTCAATCGGTTTCATCATTCCAGGCGGCTTGCCGCCCCGTGACTTCACCGCTTGACAGACATGGCAGGAACGGCAATAGCGGAAAATGTCACGCTTCATGCCAGGCCACGTCACCGAATGACTCAGTTTTGCAAAAACTTTGGAGCCACTCAGATGACCGGCCAGTGGTTCGTCATGAGAGAATCTCAACAGTGCGCCTCTCAGACTTTTGGGGATAACCACCTTGAACGGGTCGATGGACTCGTCATCGGTGGCTATGTATTTCAGCACGAGCCCGTCATGGTCCAGCAAATATGAATCCCCGGGGTTAGCCGCGACACACGCTGGCTTCTGCCCCCCTGCGCCCGCTACAATACCAGTAGCGTCACGGCGCTCCGTCTCCCTGAGACCGTCGCTCACCTCGCGACAAAATGGGTCATTTTGCTGGGCTTTCAGTAGCTCTTACGGCTGAAAATGATTCCAGTCATCCCAGAGGGGAGCCTGGTCTCGTCCCCACTCAGGTTTGCAGCCAAAATTTCCGTTCGCGTCGGCACTTCCGAGGCGCTCACGAGGAGCTTTGCCTCTCGTCCGCTTTGCGAAGCGCTGCTTGTCTGGTTAGCGGAATGGGTTAACCCGTTTGCGGGCTCCCCCTCCTTGCCGCTCGGCGGCTCGTCCGCTGTTTCGCCCCCTCCGCTTACAGGCGTCAAGGCGCCGCTGGCGAGTGGGGCACGGGATAGCGCGTCAGCTACCACGTTCGTGCTCCCCTTTCGATACTGCACGGAAAAGTCGTAATGCTGTATCAGGAGAGGCCAGCGCGCCAGCCGACCTGCAGGCTCGCGGAGCCGCATCAGCAAACTGAGCGCACTGTGGTCTGTCTGCACCACGAATTGCGTTTCATCAAGGTAGACGTCAAATTTGCGCAGTGCGAACACGATGGCGAGGCACTCCTTCTCGGTCACGGAATAATTCCTCTCCGAGGGCAGCAAGGAGCGGCTGGCAAAGGCCAGCGGTTGCAGCACGCCATCGAATTCCTGTAGGATAACTGCTCCTAAACCCAGATCGCTCGCGTCAGTCTGGACTACGAACTGTCTGGTCAGGTCGGGTAGCCTGAGCTGCGCTGTCTCGGCAATGGCACTAGACAGGAGGCGAAAGGATCGCTCTTGCTCTGGCTCCCATCGCCACGCGGCAGTCTTTCCCAAGAGCTCGGTCAAGGGTGCCTGCACGCGGGCACAGGACGATAATAGTTGGCCATTCCCACACCACGGCGCAGGCCGCGTACGTCCTTTGGCGCGGGAAATTCGAGTATGGCTCGAAGTTTCTCCGCATCTGGCTCAATGGAGCCCCGGCCTCAGCGACTGCGCCCCTGCCTCAGTGGAGGCTTGGGCGGGCTGCACGAACGAGGGAGGCAAGGCTCCTAGTTCGATGAGCGGCGCGGTTTCCACAGGGAACCGGGCCAGCGCCTCGCCGTTCCCAGAGCAGAATTGACTGCTCGCGGGGCACGGCTGCTGCTGTTCGAAACTGCCGGTTGCGGCAGCGTGACACGAACTGCTTTCGCACTGGGCGGAAAGCATGCGCAGCTGAGGCATGTGACCAGCGGATGCACCGCAGGGTGCTTCCGATACAGCTCCAATGGGAGCCACGTGGTCGACATTTTGGGTTCTGTCGCCGTAAATCCCAATGGGGGCCGCGGCCAACCACGGTGTCTAGCTATTCGAAGGAACAGCAGCCAGCGGATAAAACGACGCTACAACTCCGCAGGGAGCCGACATGTAGCTGCCGAGTGCCTCGCTGGGGGTATTAGACATGGTGCGCAAGCGTGATCGGCAAGGCGACCTGCTCGGCTAATGTGCCATCAAAGGCATAAGCGCCAATGACTAAGCACGTTGGGCGCCAGTTGTGGGTTTCTACGTGGACACAGGCCACCACCCACCGCGGGTTCGAGCTTCGCGCGAGCCAAGGGCCCCGATCAGCCGTCACCACACACCACTGGGACACCGATGCGGTGCACTCAACCTCCGCTGGGAGGAGAGCGATTCGCCGCAAAGAAATAGGCCTCCAAGTTCACCAAGGAGACGTTTATTCACGTCGTCCTTCAGCAGGTACACACGCACTCAATAGTCACCCCGTCCCGGGGGCGCGCGAGGAGCAAGGCTCCGCTGCGCGCACGAAGCGACTCGAGCAATGCGCGCCGCTAGCACGCCGCTGCAGGAGAATGTCCCCGCAGCAGTGCTGTGATCTCTCTCTCGTGTCGACCGTTGGGCCGGTTGCGAGAGAGAGTGGGCAATAAACGCAAGGTACGCCTGTCGGAGGTCGCTGGACCCCGCTGGACAGGCTCGAGCCGCTGCAGGTCAGAGGACACGTGCGGGCGAGCTCGAGTAAGCACTGGTCCGAACGGCAAAGGCCGGCACGGACAAAACAGTTGTGTACGCACCTTACGCTGTCTCGGAGGGATCTCTCTCTCTGGGCCCCGCTCGGACGGTCGCGCGGTGCGCAGCCGCCCCAAAGCGGGTCCCGAATTCCCGCCAAAAGGCGCCAATGGCAAAGGCCCTTGGGGAGCCGGGGCGGAGCTGTGGCTAAATGACAGTGATTAGTCACCCAGCCGCCTCTCCACCGCCTGAGGCGGGAGCAAGGGAAAGAGGAGAAACAACGCGGGAGGCCGGCAGAGCCGCGCAAAGGCGACTGCGGAAAGCCAGGATTCCCACACGTTTAAGAAATGAATTCGGAACACCATCGGGTCGGGAAGATTTTTTTGTGTTAAGTTTAAGTAACATTGCTAAAACTCCTTCGCGACTAATTATCAGTTCGTTACTACAAACAGAAGAATAATCATTACTACAAACACACTGAGGTTTAAAATCATCTAGCTTCGTGAAGACACTCTGGAAGTAATTGTTAAAATGCGTTGCAATCTCATTAGCGTCTGTTATAGTCACCTCGTCAATTTTTATCTTCGTGATTTCGTGCCTGGAAGGATTCAAATGGCGCCAGAACTTTGATGGGTCCGACCTCATGAACTCTTCAAGCCTGTTTTTGAAAAAGCTATTTCTGGCTTCTCTTACTTTGTCTGCCATCTTGCTTTTTAATGACTCAAACAGTGGAATTCCTGTCCTGTGCTGTTTCCTAAGTATTTTAAGTTTCCGTTTAACATGAATTATCTCTCGATTAATCCAAGGATTTTCACTGCGTTTAACGACTTTCTTGAGCGGAACAAATTTGTCAATACAAAACTTAACTGCATTGCAGAATTGTGACGGTCGCCGCAACGGTAGCACAACGGCCGGTGTCTGGGGTTCGCAAGACGTCAATCCGTCGAAGACCCGCGCGCTGCACGACGTTCGGCCTGGAAGGTGGAACAGGAATGACTGGTGGGGGTGGCTCGAAGCGCGATGTTGGCGGTGGCACGTAACGGCTTGCGACGGCGGCATAGCAAATTCTGGGGATGTGGAGTGGCTGGGACGAGTGACGAGACTCCAAGTGCCTGCTGCACTTCTTTACGTACGACGTCAGAAAGCGTGGAGACATGTGGCTGCGCAGCGGTCGGCAGGTACTTGCTACCTCTTCCCACCATGGCCCGGATCAGCTCGCGCAGCGATTCTGCGGAAGGGGTCGCAGTTCCCTAAGCACTGGCGGTGATCATTGATAGAGTGGTGCACTGGTACTGCCGGGCTTGCATGTCAAGGGAATTTTCTATTGTTGCCGCCTCACTGACGAAGCCTGTGACGGTCGCCGGAGGAGTTCGCACTAGGGCGGCGAACAGCTGTGGCTTGGCACCCCTCATCAAGAGACGCACTTCCTTATCTTCCGACATGCTCGGGTCCGCTCAGCGGAAAAGCCGCTTCATCTCTTTAACATACACTGGCACGCTATCGTTCGCACGCTGGATGCGCTTCTGGAGAAGTAGTTCGGCCTTATCCTTGTGAAATGTACTAGTGAAAGTGCGCTGTAATTCCGCCTTGAATTTATTCCATGTGCGGAGACCGGACTCATGACTCCCAAACCATGTCCTCGCAGAGTCTTCGTGCGCGAAGTACACATGGCGCAGCTTGGTGTCAGTGTCCCACGCATTGCAAACGGCCACTCAGTCGAATTGCTCCAGCCAGTCCTCCACGTGAGAACGAGGTGGGTCCCGCGGTTGGTGAAGCAAACTGGCGCTGTTGATGTTACTAGATTCACTGTGCCCATGACGACGCTCCTTGTTACCTTGCGGTGAGGGTGAAGTTCGAATTCGGGACACATTCCCGGCATGCAGGGGGCGCCCGGTACATGGAAGGCGTAACCAGCGCCCTCCACCAGATGATCCATAACTACAGCGCAAACTACAGGACAGAGATGAAGAAGGGACACCACACAGCGCTGGCTCACAACGAATGTTTTATTGGATGCCAGCAGGTATAAATGCCTCCCTAGCGGCCAGAAGAGAATGCAGTCCACACTTACATGCGTGACTGACACACTAGCATACCAGTCACATGCCACCAAGCAAATCACATGCGCGAGAATACAATATAATCAGTGAGCATACACTTGTCAATATTCGCAATCAAGGTATCGTCTTTCTTTTTCTGACAACGCGACAGATGAAGCACTGATGCATTCTTCCGAGAGCCTACCTATTGAGAGAGCTTCTATGATCTCCCCTGCTAACGAGTCACGGTTCTTTCCTAACACTGCACTTTCCAGATAGTTTGGCGCACAGACGTAGGTATCATCGTCATCTTCATTGCCTTTGCAGTGCCTGCAATGTTTCGCCACGTGGCCAGAGATAGCGACACGGGAGACATTATACTCATGCTCTTTGAGTCTTTCGTTTAAACATCGGCCGCTTTGGCCGATGTATCGCTTACCACAAGATAGTGGCAGCGAATATACCACCCCTTCCTGGCAAGGCACAAATTCTTTTGCGTGCTTTATCGGGCACTTGCGCGTTTCTTTAATCTCTGAATTTACATTCTTAATCAGGCTGGACAGTCGTTTGGGCGCCGAAAAGACGACATCAACGCCTGCATGTTTTACCGATTCTTTGTAGATTGTGCGACACTTTGTGAAGATATGGCAACACAACAATCTTCCTTTTCTTCGTCTGTTTCGTACAATCACTTTTTCCCTTTGATTTTAACTTTTCCTGTAGTTTTCCTGCCACGGAAACTAATAATTCAGACTGGTAGCCGGCCTTTGCCAGGCGGTCTACTTGGTTGCTGAAGCTATGCTCCAACCTGTGTTCACAGGATTTGTTCACTGTGTTGCTGAAAACGGTATGTATAATTGCTCCCTTCACCAGCTTGGAGTGAGCTGATGAAAACGGCAAGAAGGGCTTAACAGCACGGGGTTCATAAGCCCTACAAACATGAGATGGAGTGAAATGAAGCGAAAGATCTAAAAACCTAATAAAATCATTCAATGGTACTTCGTGTGTTAAAACCAATGGTGTGAGGCATTCTGAGAACACCGATAGGACGTCAGGGAATTGCTGCTCGAAACCGAGGTTGTCACAATCTAAAAACACAAAGTAGTCATCAAAAAATCTAAAAATGCTACAAACTCTGGAACCTTCAAATCGCTCTTTCATCCTTCTGTCTCGTGCTGCTAGGAACACGTCACTAAGGAAAGGCGCTAGACATGAACCAATACAGATCCCCTCTTTCTGAATAAAAACTTCACCATTCCATTCCGCAAAAGTTGAAACTACAGGAAAACTAGGAAAACTACAGGAAAAGTTAAAATCAAAGGGAAAAAGTGATTTTACGAAACAGACGAAGAAAAGGAAGATTGTTGTGTTGCCATATCTTCACAAAGTGTCGCACAATCTACAAAGAATCGGAAAACATGCAGGCGTTGATGTCGTCTTTTCGGCGCCCAAACGACTGTCCAGCCTGATTAAGAATGTAAATTCAGAGATTAAAGAATCGCGCAAGTGCCCGATATAGCACGCAAAAGAATTTGTGCCTTGCCAGGAAGGGGTGGTATATTCGCTGCCACTATCTTGTGGTAAGCGATACATCGGCCAAAGCGGCCGATGTTTAAACGAAAGACTCAAAGGGCATGAGTATAATGTCTCCCGTGTCGCTATCTCTGGCCACGTGGCGAAACATTGCAGGCACTGCAAAGGCAATGAAGATGACGATGATACCTACGTCTGTGCGCCAAACTATCAGGAAAGTATTTGGATTCATATTTGCTAGCGCTTAGTGAACACAAGGGACAAGAACACAAATACACAGGACAGACGCTAGTGTATTTGTGTTCTTGTCCCGAGTGTTCACTAAGCGCTAGCAAATATGAATCCAAATGCTTTCCAACTAGCCCAAGTTTCCGCCTTATCAGGAAAGTGCAGTGTTAGGAAAGAACCGTGACTCGTTAGCAAGGGAGATCATATAAGCTCACTTAATAGGTAGGCTCTCGGAAGAATGCATCAGTGCTTCATCTGTCGCGTTGTCAGAAAAAGAAAGACGATACCTTGATTGCGAATATTGACAAGTGCATGCTCACTGATTATATTCTATTCTTCCGCATGTGATTTGCTTGGTGGCACGTGACTGGTATTCTAGTATGTCAGTCACGCATGTAAGTGTGGACTGCATTCTTTTCTGGCCGCCAGGGAGGTATTTATACCTGCTGGCATCCAATAAAACTTTCGTTGTGAGTCAGCGCTGTGTGGTGTCCCTTCTTCATCTTTGTCCTGTCATTTGCGCTGTAGTTATGGATCATCGAAAACACCAACTCGCCCAAGAAATGCTTTTGTCGAACTCCACCAGATGTCACGTAGTAAGTGTCCTTGCAGGCGAATCAAGAACGAAGCCCGAAGACTTAACCACCGCAGCGGTCAGCAAGATGATGGTGATGATGTCCTCGGGCTGAATGGCACATACCAACGGCGGGTGATTGGCCAGGGTGCATAGCGGATACAAACGCACTCATGTACAGAGAATGGAGTATATTTAAATTTAAAATTTTGGGGTGCAGAGCTAGAGTTTGTACAAAACAGAAAATACGGAGAAAGAAAAGTTGTGAATTCACATTCTAGCAGAGGAATCTACCAGATGAAATTATACAATCGTGAATAGAATCGAACACTGGTTTCAGGGCATATCCCTTGGCGCTTGCCCCGAAGGATAAGAGAATCGGAATAGATAGAGGCAGCCCAAGCTGAGCGAGGGGGATCTCCAAGTAAATTCTATGGAGAGCAGCGAGCCACCGGCAGGAGAGGAAAAAATGTTCTAAAGACTCAATTTCGCCACAAGACTCACAAAGGTTGGATATCAAAAGCCCCGATCGGCGTAAATAAAGATTTAGCCGCGGTATCCTGCAGCGCAAAAGGGTCATGGACACCTCACATTGCCTCAAACTGCACATCCGCACACTCCAAGGAAATGCCAGGTGTTGAAAATCCGCTGCAGCGAGGAGAGGCTCATGGCTCAAGGTGTGGAAACGCTGGAATCGCTGAAAGCGTGCTAGAGTCAAGTAAACAGCATTTGGGACGAAAGGGACAATAGGACCATCAAGGGCAGACTTTGCTAAAAAAATCAGCCCTCTCATTAGAAACAATGCCACAGTGCCCAGGGACCCAGTGAAAGCGTACTTCTGTAACATGTGGAGGAATGAAAAATTGAAGGGAACGGCTCATAGGAGTATCTCTCGAGGTTTCGAGCGCTGCCAAAACAGAAAGGTTGTCTGAGAGTATAATAACCCGAGTGATACTGCAGGGAATCCTTATTAAGGCCAACTCAATGGCCAGAAACTCTGCTACAAAAATAGGGGCATAGTCAGGGGCCCGAAATGAGTAGCTCCAATCAAGAGCCCTTGAGTAAATACCAATAGCAGCATTTTCATTTTGCTGGGAGGCATCTGTATAGACGGCAATATGGTTAAGAAAATTTTCTAGGTACTCCTCTATGAGCCTATTTAACATATTGGCGGGCAGGTTCTTAACATTCCTTGGGAGGGTGTTGCCAAAGAAGACCGCCTGTGGTTGACTAGTACTAAAAATGTAATTGATACAGAAATATTTGACAGCAGGGAGTTAGTGAACACCACCTGAGGGAGCTTATACCGAGGCCAGGGAATACCAAAGAAGAGAGTTGGGTTCGTTGTAAATATAGGGTTAGCCAATCCAGGAACAGGCTCCAAAGACCTTAAAAATGTCCGCACAGTGATAAGCTCAAACTGGGAATTGAGATCAGGTATCCGCGCTTCCAAGTACAACTCAGCATTAGCTACTGATTTAGGCAGACCTAAGCAAAGGCGCAGAGCGCGTCGCTCCATAACAAACAGGGGTTCACGCTTGTACTTTGGGCACCCAGAAAAGAGAACGCAGCCGTATTCAAGGACTGGCCGCACATAGGTCTTATAAAGAAGTAGTAGAGTGTCTCGTCGCATACCGATTTTTTGTTGCAGATCCTCACCAACCGGCCGAGGACACGCTCACCCTTAAGCGCAATGCTTCTAATGTGTGGCCGCCAGTCTAAATGAGGGTCATATATCATACCCAAGTATTTTGTTGAATCAACTTGCGGGATGAGGATAGAGTGATACGACAGAGAGATGTAAAGAGGGGTTGCTTGTAGGAATACAAGGACGGCACACTTGTTGACATTTAAAGTTAACTTTATGCTGTCTAGCCAAACTTCCAGAGCATTTAAATCCTCTTGCAGTAATTGGTACACGATATGAATGTCTTTGGCAGAAGCGAAAAAAGCAATATCATCCGCATACACATAAACTTTGACGGCTGGGTGAATAGGGATATCACGCATTAGTATGTTAAACAATAACGGTGAAAGAACGGAGTCTTGTGGGACACCTCTAGACTGGGCGTATGTTGTAGAAGTTAACGTACCCTTAGAACAAAAGAACGCTCTATTCCTCAAGAACTCTCCTATCCACGCAAAGAGGTACAAAGAAGGTTGTACATTAGCCAGTTTATGAAGCAAAATGCTGTGTTCAACGCTGTCGTAAGCCTTTGCAATATCTAAAGTAACCAGAGCTGATACCTCATTTTGCCTCATAGCAACCTTAATACGGCTCTCCAAGTCTATGTGCGCGGTCCAAATCGAACACCCCCGGCGGAAGCCAATCTGAGCCTCACTAAAACCTTGAAGACTCAGAATATGACTCGTGAGACGGCTGAAGACTACCCGCTCTACAAGCTTAACCAAATTTGATGTGAGAGCAATCGGCCGAATATTGTCGAGATCAAAACCCTTCCCCTGCTCTTTCAGCAGTAAAATACTTTTCGCTGTTTTCCAATTTTGTGGAATCCAGGCTTTTTCCAAAGAGCAGTTTACAATCTGCAAGAGGTACGGGACAAAGTCTTGCATTAGGATTTTAAGCATGCCAACTGTTACTCCGTCGATCCCAGAGGCAGCAGATTGCAGGCAATTAACTATGGACGCTAAATCAGATACAGATACCTTAGTGAAGTCTGCCGCCGCGGTGGCTATGTGGCTATGGTGCTCGGCTGCTGGCCCAAAAGACGCGGGTTCGATCCCGGCCGCGGCGGCTAGAATTTCTTTGGAGGAGAAATTCTAGAGGCCCGTGTGCTGTGCGATGTCAGTGCACGTTAAAGAACCCCAGGTGGTCGAAATTTCCGGAGCCCTTCACTACGGCGTCTCTCATAGCCTTAGTCGCTTTGGGACGTTAAACCCCACAAAACCAAAACCAAACCTTAGTGAAGTCTCCACCCAAATGAAACGGGGATGATGGAAAGGTAGTGCGAGCACAAAAACGCACAGCAAGGCCTTGAGCTATGGACTCTAGTTTATCTTTTTCGTCCCGAGGTGGCAATACTGTGGACTGAGAGATGTGAGAAGAGGGCAGCACATGAGTACGTTCCATGAATCTATAGAGAGACTTCCGGTTGACAGGGTTAGACAGATAGTTGTTCAGGCTGCAGGCATTGTAATCATCCTTAGCCTTAGATATTGCCACGTATCATTGTAGCGTCCGTTCTTTCGCGCAAGGCCGCAGAAAAGAGCTGTTATCATTTTTGCTCGAGACGCGAGAAGCGACCGAACTAATCTCGATTGTTCACAGCCATGAACAGCTGCATCTACTGTTTCTAGAATACTCTAGATGATCTCGACCTGTTATCTCGAAGTTTCCTTGCCGGCTTTAAATTGAACGATGCCGCGAGCAGCGGGCATTCGTAGTTCGAGGATTGACAAGCACGCTTGTTGCTTACGCCGCCACCGAGTGACTCAGTTCTTTTGCGGGCGCAAGTCAGCCCAAATAAAGAGCTTCGTTTGCAAGTATTTCTGGTGTCTTCCTGACCGCTGGACTGCCGTCACTACAACGTGACATCTGGTGGAGGTGCTGGGTAGCCTTCCATGTACCGGACACCCCCTACAAGCCGTGACGCCAGCCCTCTGAGTCATCAACCGCAGGACCTGAGTCCAGTCCACCGCGCTAGCCGACGCCTGCAAGGGGACGCACCAGAGTTCGGGAATCTGCCGGACCCTACCCGGAAGCGGAAGCCAGCCGCAGCGTCTACCATGAGCTTGCCCCAGACGACGACCCCAATCATTCTTCACCAGCCCCGGGTGCCACCAACCTTCGACGCTTCGCCTGGCGCCGACCCCGAAGAATGGCTGGAGCAGTTCGACCGTGTGGCTATCTTCAACAACTGGGACGATGCCACGAAGCTTAGGTACGTGTTCTACGCCTTGGAGGGACCAGCAAAAGTCTGGTTTGAGAATGAGGAAGCTAACCTCACGAACTGGGAAACCTTCAAGGAGCATCTTCTAAAGACCTTCACGAACGTCGTGCGAAAGGAGAGAGCTCAGCAGCTGCTACAGTCTCGCATACAACACCCAAACGAGACCGTTGCTGTGTACACTGAGGACATGAAGCGTCTTTTCCGGCGTGCCGACGCGAGCATGAAGGAAGAAGATAAGGTGAAGTTGCTTATGCGAGGAGTTAAAGAGCAACTATTTGCCGGCCTCGTACGGAACCCACCGAAAACCGTTGCAGAATTTGTCGAAGAGGCATCCACTACGGAAAAAACTCTTGATGCCAGAGCCCGTCAGTATGACCGCCAGCAGCGCTTTTTGTCAGCAAGCTGCCTGGACACAGCTAACAACAACGACCTGCGGGAGGTTATACGTCAAGTTGTGCGAGAGGAGCTCCGACGATTGCTGCCAACGGGAACGCAGCCGCAACTTTCAACGCTCACTGAAGTGATCCGGGAGGAGGTTCAACAGGCCTTGGGTGTGACGCCGACACCCACACAGCCTCTGCAGCCCCCAGCCATGACTTACGCCGCAGCTGTGCGCCGTCCTGCACCTCGACGACGGGATCCAAGCCCCTATCGCCCTCAGCCAGCTGCGTTGGACCGCCGGCCACTCGCCCCAACCCGCCCGTCCTACGAGCGACGCGCGCAGCCGAGGAAATGCGACGAGTGAAGAACTCCCGACCAGCGCCGCCCACTATGCTTCCGCTGTGGCGAAGCCGGTCACGTCCTCCGGCACTGCCCATACAGAAGACTGGGCATCCGAGGCTTCTCTTACGACGCTCCACGACCCCGACCCGGCCAGCGACCAGCCGAAATCGAGGAGTTTTTACGTCGGGAAGAATACTCATCGCCGAGCCGCCTATCACGTTCCCCGTCGCCATCGTCCCCGCGCTTTGTTTCTCCTAGCCGAGGTTACGCCGTGCGTGGACGCTCCCCCAGCCCCCGAAGGTTAAACTAAATAAAGCAGCCTCTGGAGGTGAGGTTGCTTCTAAGCGCAATGACAAAGATCCTTCATCGACGAGTACTCAAGACCATGCCTCAACTACGACGACAACACCGACGACGACGACACTGACGACGACGACACCGACGACGACGACACCGACGACGACGTGGCCAGACTTGGAGCTTTTACCGCTGCCCAGTGAAGTAACGTCGCAGTACGCCCACCGCAGCCTCACTACTCGACGAAGCCGAGATCGGACACCGAAGACAACGTACAATACCAGAACGCGAACAAGTGACCTTGAAGTTACGGTCGACGGTCACGCGGTTACTGCCTTGGTGGACACGGGAGCTGACTACTCTGTCATGAGTGGCCCACTCGCTGTCCGGCTCAAGAAGGTAACAACAACCTGGGATGGCCCTTTGAACCGCATCGCAGGTGGCAACCTGATTACGCCGTCAGGACGCTGCACCGCGAGAGTTACTGTAAATGGGAGAACCTATGCGACAACCTTCCTGATCCTACAGCAATGCTCGAGAGACGTGATTTTGGGAATGGACTTCCTGAACGAACATCGGGCGATCATCGACCTTCGATCTAAGTCGATCAAGCTTTCCACGGAAAAAGCCATAAATGCTGCGACGAGCGCGACTCATCACGTTGCCTTAAACGTCCTCGATGAAGCATTGAGCGTGCCGCCCCGATCAAGTGTTCTCGTCGGCATAGGTACTGGAGACATCGAAAATGCCGAAGGCGTTATTGAGGGGAACACCCAGTTACTCCTGGATCGAGGATTGGGCGTCGCGAGGGGAGTCACCGAAATCCGAAATGGCCAAGCCCAGGTGTTGCTAACCAAATTCACCGAAGAATACCGGCATCTAAACAAAGGTACGACGATCGCTTTCCTCGACGAGCTGGCAGACATCAGAGACCTATTTGCCCTACCCGACCAACCCCCAGAACTATCTGACCAAGGCCATCAACCCACGTTCGACATCAACCCGGAATTACCAGGGAGCAGACAAGACCAAATACGCAGTCTTCTTCAAAGGTACGCCGATTGCTTCTCATCAGCATCGAATGTGCGAGGAACCCGGCTTGCCAAGCACCGCATTGTCACAGACGAACACGCACGACCAGTGCGACAGAGCCCCTACCGCGTATCGCCGCTAGAACGCCAAGCTATCCGCAAGCAAGTCGAGGAAATGCTTCGTGACGACGTCATCCAGCCATCGAGGAGCCCCTGGGCAGCACCGTTCGTCCTAGTGAAAAAGAAAGACGGCAGGCACCCTTCGCTTTTGCGTCGATTACCGCCGCCTGAACAACATTACGAAGAAGGATGTCTACCCCCTCCCCCGCATCGACGATACACTGGACCGGCTGTGCAACGCTAAGTACTTCTCATCGATGGACCTGAAGAGCGGCTACTGGCAAATTGAAGTCGACGAAAGAGATCGCGAGAAGACTGCGTTCATCACGCCAGACGGACTCTTCGAGTTCAAGGTGATGCCATTCGGCCTCTGCTCTGCCCCAGCGACGTTCCAGCGAGTAATGGATACGGTGCTCGCAGGCTTGAAGTGGCAGATTTGCCTAGTCTACTTAGATGACGTTGTTGTCTTCTCCTCAAGCTTTGAAGACCACCTCAGAAGGCTTCGGATAGTACTGGAAACGATCAAGTCTTCAGGCCTGACACTGAAGCCAGAGAAGTGCCCCTTCGCCTACGAGGAGCTGCTGTTCCTTGGTCACGTCGTAAGCAAGGATGGAGTTCGCCCAGACCCCAAGAAGATGGCTGCGATCGCAGAGTTTCCACAGCCTAATTACAAGAAGGCTATACGCAGATTCCTTGGGTTGTGCGCTTATTACCGGCGATTCGTCAAGAACTTTTCGCGCATCGCTGAACCTTTGACCCAACTTACCAAGGCTGACGTGCCTTTTAAATGGGAAAGGCCGCAAGAGGAAGCTTTCAACGAGAAGAAGCGCCGCTTACAGTCCCCTCCTGTGCTCGGGCACTTTGATGAAAACGCCGAAACCGAAGTTCATACCGATGCAAGCGGGGTGGGCTTAGGAGCGGTCCTCGTTCAGAAAAATGGCAGACAGGAGAAAGTTATCGCGTACGCTAGCCGTTCACTGTCGAAAGCCGAAGCCAACTATTCGACGACAGAGAAAGAATGTCTCGCCATTATTTGGGCAACGTCCAAATTTCGCCCCTACCTATACGGACGACCATTCAAGGTTTTGAGCGATCACCATGCCCTGTGCTGGTTGGCCAATTTGAAAGATCCCTCCGGCCGCCTTGCTCGTTGGAGCCTGCGTCTTCAAGAATTCGACATAACTGTAGTCTACAAATCTGGCCGCAAACATTCCGATGCAGACTGCCTATCGCGAGCCCCCGTAGACGCAGCACCGGAAGAAGAAGACGACGATGCTTTCCTAGGACCGGTAAGCGCCAGCAGTTTCGCGCAGCAGCAGCGCTCGGATCCTGAGTTGCAAAGCCTAGTTGATTATTTGAAAGGCAAGACCGCATCGCCTCCCCGGGGGTTCAAGCGCCAACTGTCGTCCTTCGTCCTTCACAATAATGTCCTCCTGAAGAAGAACTTCGCGCCCAACAGGACAGTACATCTTCTTGTCGTGCCCAAAAATCTTAGGCAAGAAATTATGCAGGCATGTCATGATGAGCCGACTGCAGGGCATCTCGGGATTGCTCGCACGTTGCACCGCATCCAGGAGAAGTACTATTGGCCGCGGCTAGCTACCGACGTTTCCCATTACGTGAAAACGTGCCGTGAGTGTCAGCGACGCAAAACGCCTCCGACTAGACCAGCCGGACTCCTGAACCCCATACCACCTGCAACTAAGCCCTTTCAGCAAATAGGAATGGACCTCCTCGGCCCCTTTTCGACTTCATCATCAGGTAACAAGTGGATCATCGTGGCCACCGACTACATGACCCGATACGCCGAAGCAAAAGCGTTGCCTAATGGTACCGCAACAGAAGTCGCAAAATTTTTTGTCGAGCAAATTCTCCTGCGACACGGCGCCCCCGAAGTGCTCATCACAGACAGAGGGACGGCATTTACAGCGGAGCTGACGCAAGCCATTTTAAAGTACAGCCAGACAAGCCATCGGAGGACAACTGCCTATCATCCGCAAACCAACGGACTGACAGAGCGTCTGAACAAGACCATCGCAGACATGCTCTCCATGTACATCGACGCCGAACACAAGACGTGGGACTCTATTCTGCCCTACGTGATCTTCGCCTATAATACTGCCGCCCAGGAGACAACCAGGTTTACTCCATTCCAGCTGGTATACGGCAGGAAGCCCACGACAACACTCGACGCAATGCTCCCGCACGTTTCCGACGAAGACAACCTCGACGTCGCCGCCTACCTTCATCGCGCCGAGGAAGCCCGAAGACTTGCGCGGCTTCGCATTCAAGACCAGCAGCACACCGACGCCCGACGCTGCAATCTGCGCCGACGACACACGCATTACAAGCCAGGTGATCGGGTTTTGATATGGACGCCAGTTCGCCGCCGTGGATTGAGCGAAAAGTTGCTGCGACGCTACTTTGGCCCGTACAGGGTTCTCCGTCGCATCGGTGACCTCGACTATGAAGTCATCCCCGACGGCACGACAGCATCTCAGCGACGCTGCCCACGCCCGGAAGTCGTACATGTCGTACGTCTGAAGTCATATTATGAACGCTAAAGGACTCGAAGTTTCATTCTCCGCGTTTATTTTCATTTTAAAGCATTCTCCGTGTTTATTTTCATTTTTAAGCATCGAGACGATGCTTCTTTGGAAGGGGGGTAATGCCACGTATCATTGTAGCGTCCGTTCTTTCGCGCAAGGCCGCAGAAAAGGGCTGTTATCATTTTTGTTCGAGACGCGAGAAGCGACCGGACTAATCTCGATTGTTCACAGCCATGAACAGCTGCATCTACTGTTTCTAGATTACTCTAGATGATCTCGACCTGTTATCTCGAAGTTTCCTTGCCGGCTTTAAATTGAACGATGCCGCGAGCAGCGGGCATTCGTAGTTCGTGGATTGACGAGCACGCTTGTTGCTTACGCCGCCACCGAGTGACTCAGTTCTTTTGCGGGCGCAAGTCAGCCCAAATAAAGAGCTTCGTTTGCAAGTATTTCTGGTGTCTTCCTGACCGCTGGACTGCCGTCACTACAACGTGACAATATAGTTCTTTGAAGAGAGGCTCCAAAGAATTTGTAATTTATCCAGTTCTTTGCGCACTGGTTATGCGCTAGACTCATCCATGCAGCTTTCCTTTGACGATAGGCTTTTTCGCAGTCGTCATTCCACCAACTCGAAGGAGTCTTATTTTAACGCCTGTCCGGACTGTAAAGACTGCTCGCCGAGAGGCGTCTAACACAGAATTTAATACTTGAGGGCCCCCGTCAGATTTATCGGAGGGGGCAGCAGACGAGAGGCCCTCACCTAGGAGGTTCTTGCAGTGTAGTATTTATAAATTTTTTTGGCGAACCAGTCGCCCTGACTGGACTGCACGCAATAGTGAAAGTGATTGGGGAGTGGTCACTTGACGTACCACAGTCAACTGTACACCACGAAGATACCGCTGTACCATTAACAGCTAACGTTAAATCAATAGCTGATCGAGAATTTGCCCTCATGTAAATTGGTTTGGTTTGGTTTATGGGGTTTAACGTCCCAAAGCGACTAAGGCTATGAGAGACGCCGTAGTGGAGGGCTCCGGAAATTTCGACCACCTGGGGTTCTTTAACGTGCACTGACATCGCACAGTACACGGGCCTCTAGAATTTCTCCTCCAAAGAAATTCTAGCCGCCGCGGCCGGGATCGAACCCGCGTCTTTTGGGTCAGCAGCCGAGCACCATAGCCGCTGAGCCACCGCGGCGGCTCCCTCATGTAAATTACGGCGCGACTATCGTAACAACACACACCGTTTGCTGACATCCAAGACCAAAGTAATTTCCCGCTAAAGTCTGATCTGAAACCCCAAATTACATGATGAGAATTGAAGTCCCCAGCTAGAACTACTCGCCTGCTGTTGCGCAATAACGCATCGAGCTCATCCGTCCTACGGACTCCTGCGGGGAAGTAGATATTTGCCACCGTAACAGGGGCGCACTGCGGAATAATGATTTCAACGGCAAGTATCTCACAATCAGGTCGCATAATTTTGTGTGTCACTTTAGCACGATGATACAGTTTCGTTGAAATCAATGTTACTAAGCCCCCACCCCTACCGTTTGGGCGATCAATTCTAAAAACAGAGAAATTTTTGATTGCAAATGGGCGATTAAGATTGAGCCACGAATCGTGTATTAAAATAATGTCTGGACTATGTTTTAGTGTAAACTGCTGTAAATCGGGGAAAGAAGATGATATAGAGCGACAATTCCACTGGAGAACAGATATTCCCGCCATGATTATTGCTTTAAAAACGTACCCACAACAGCCTCTTTCAACACATCTGTTTTCTTTGAAATTCCAGGCGAATTTTTCTTATGCTTACCATGATGATGGTCAGATTTCGAAGGAGAAGAGGAAGCACGACGCTTCTGAGATGGAGTAGTCATTTCAACATCTGACTCACAAGCGTCAGAGAGGGGGACTTGGTCAGAGTCATTTACACCCATGGACGTGGAGGCCGAAGGGGTGGTGGGCTGAATAGCAGCAGTGGCAGAGGAGGGATGACAGGTAGACGAGTTGAGGTTACTTAAAGCCGATGAAGCAGCCTGCGCGGAAATGACCTGGGACAAGGCATCGCTGAACGTACTGATCATGCGGTCAAGTACGCCAGCAACAGCCTTCTCTACCGCAGCAACAACAGATTTAGTTAAGGCTGCCTCCACATCAGCAGTGGTCGTGCGGGCAATACTTGCGTATGAGCACTGCCGTCTGTCAAGGCGGGCGTATGCATCAGCGCGCGAGCACCTGTCACGCTGAATAATGCCCAAGACGTTGTGCTCATCGGCATGCTTCGGGCAGGTGGGGTCGTCAGCTGTGTGATCAGAGTTGCAAAGGCAGCAGCTAAGCGACTCAGAAGTGCAAATTTCGTGTGCATGATCACCGCCACAAACGCGACAGCGCGTTGGGGACTTGCAAGATTTGGCACTGTAACCGAACCGCCAGCAATTCTTACACTGTAAAGGACGGGGCGGCAGGGGGTCCACAGGATACACAATAGGCCAAACTTTGATCTCGGACGGGCCAGAGTACCCTGCAAATGTTGCAATAACCGACTCCGTTGATGTTCGAGAGCCTCCAGCCTCTCTGCTGCAGCGGTAAACTGAAACTGTGATGCCAACACCGGCGTCATGAAAGTCTGCAAGAATTTCCCCTGGTGTAGCGGAAGGATCCACACCGCGGATAATTCCTTTTGCGCAGGCTAGCTGCTCAGGAATAAATACCTTCACCGGTAGTGAGGCGAAAGAGGTGCACTGCAGCAAATCGGCAACGCAATCCAAGTCAGCCGATTTGCATAGAATTCCTCTCTTGCCAAGTGGTCGCACCTCCTAAATCTCAAGATAGTGGCTGGTGGCTGCCTTCAGCTGCTCCTGGATCATTCGAGAGTTTTTTATTTTAATTACACCACCTCCTACAGGGACCAGCGCCACAGGGATTAGCTTGACACCATTTTGACTGAAAGACGTTAGAGGCAGATTTTCAAGCAAGAACGGCCGAGGAGATAGCACGAGCCGCACACTTCGTCTTCCTCCACAACCTTTATGCCTTCTTTTGCGCTGGTGGCACTATAAGGAACGTGGCTGCTGATTGCAAAAGGCACGCACAAAAGCAGTCATTGCGCTGTGAGACTGTAAGGAACGTGAATTGATTTGTAAAACGCACACACAAAAACATTGTGCTGTGAGACTATAGGGAACGTGACTATTGATTTGTAAAAGGTACGCACAAACACAGCCATTGCGCTGTGAGGCTATCAGCAATGTGACTACTGATTGAAGCTAAGCTAGAAAGGAATTTTAATGAGGAAAAGGTGGAGAGGTCGGCCAGTGGTGACATAGCCCTGTACTGATTGAAAACGCACGCAGAAACATTCTTTGTACTGTGAGACTACAAGGAAAGTAACTATTGCAAAAAGGCACGCACAAACATAGCCATTGCGCGGTGAGACTATAAGTAAAGTGACTATTGATTGTAATATGCACGTACAAACACAATCGTTGCGCTGTGAGACTTAAGGAACATGACTATTGATTTGAAAAGGCACGCACATAGTCACTGCGCTGTGAGACTTTAAGTAACGTGACTACTGATTGTAAATGTATGCACAAGCGCAGTCACTGCGCTGTGAGACTGTAATGGACGTGACTGTTGATTTCTAAAAGGTATGCACAAATACAGTCACTGCGCTGTGATACTATAAGGAACGTGACTACTGATTGTTAAAGGCACACACAAACAGTAATTGCGCTTTGAGACTATAAGTAACGTACGTGACTATTGATTTGCAAAAGGTACGCACAAACAGTCAGTGCTTTAAGAATATAAGTAACGTGCTACTGATTGCAAATGTACGCACAAACACAGTCATTGCGCTGAGAGACGTGACTATTGATTTGTAAAAGGTACGCACAAAGACAGTCATTGCGCTGGGAGACTGTAAGGAACGTGACTACAGATTGTAAAATGTACGAACAAACACAGTCATCGCGCTGTGAGACTATAAGGAACGTGACTACTGATTGTAAAAGGCACGCACAAACACATTAATTGCTCAGGGTGGATGTTTGGGCGAGTTGGTTGGTCATGATGAAAAAAAAATTACCGACGATTACGTTACTTCCTAATGCGAAATTTGAGCGCAGCAAATAAGCTGTTTCACCTTTTCGATAGTGAGTCAACCCCAGCTGCGGAGTTGGTTTCAGGGACAACGCCGCCGATGCCGACACAAGCAATATGATACCCTCGCTTCCGCAGCGCTAAGAACCAGGTCTAGCCGTGGGAAGGTGGTCACGTATTCGTCGACGTGCCGGGGCCTACGTGAAATAACCGGCGCGTCGGCAACTGAAGAGCACCCTATCCGCCACACAAGAACAGGGGGGGGGGGGGGGACCCTTTCCTCCTCTTTCTGCATGGCGGCGACGGTGTTCTATGCAGTCACGTTATCTTGACTCTCTAGCGGCGTCAGCGGCATCCAGCGGTATCAGTCGGTCGCTGCTAGCGCTGGGGGGATGAAAGGGGGGCGGAGCTGGTTACGAGGCCGACGACAACGCCGACGACGACGCGAAACCCAGGAACGGACGCCAAAGAGCTGCGCTCTAAAACTGTAGCGCTCGAGACAAGGACACAACGAAGACGCATGTGTTGTCGTCTTCGTTGTGTCCTTGTCTCGAGCGGTACAGTTTTTTAAACAGTCATTGCGCTGTCAGACTATAAGGAACGTGGCTACTGATTGTAAATGGCACACACAAACACAGTCATTGCGATATGAGACTGTAAGGAATGTGACTACCGATCTGTAAAAGACACGCACAAACAGTCACTGCGCTGCGAGACTGTACGGGACGTGATTATCGGTTTGTAAATGGCACCCAAAACACAAATATTGCGCTGTGAGGCTGAAGGAACGTGACTACTGCTTGACAAAGGCACGGTAAAATGCAGTAGTTGCGCTTCTAGGCTATAAGGAGCGTGACAACTGATTGCAAAAGACTCGCACAAACACAGTAATTTCGGTGTTAGACTATAGAGTATGCACTATTGAATGTCGAAAAGGACAGAGAGGAAAGGGGTGCATTTACGACACGCACATACGCTGTTGATGGGCTGTGGCAATATCATTAAGCACTGGCGCAAAACGAAGTCACTATGTTGCATGTCCTGACATAATGCACAGTGAGCGAATGAATGAATGTACAGCATGCACAAACCCAGGCAGTGTGCTGTGACGCAGTAGGAAATGTTACTATGCATGGTCATTTCTTACGCGGGGAGGACGTCGAACGGAACCGGCGCCAGGTGTCGCTTCAATATATGACTAGAGTCTGCCCCAGCGACTGTGATGGGTGAAGCAGTGAGTTGCCGGAACAGCCACTCTGCGTGAAGGGGAGAGGGCCTGCAATGACTTGTTCTCTGCTTTATTGCGTTAGCAGTATGTGCGACGTTTCCGCATAACGGCGGAAACGAATTGTAAAGCCTCCACACCCTCGGCGTACCAACTGCTACCAGTAAGGGCCGTCGACGTAATGTTCACGGGCGATTAGCTTCGCAGAGTGCTGGACCGTCAGAACACATCAGAAAGATTTGTTTCCCAGCATTATTATGGTTTTGTTAATGCGAAAGCATTTCTAGGCTATGTCGGTGAAGTCGTGTCACTAAAACGTGTCCGCAAAATGTGTCCTCGGCAGTTATGACGCTCTGAGAAGAGGTAGCATGAAACGTGTGGTTGTAACCGAAAGAGTATAACGAGATGCGGCGCAGAAAATTATCTTGACAGGATGATTAGTTAATTAATTGTAGCCAAAAATATCGAAAAACATTGAAATACGCATACGTCGACACAAAAAGTGGACGGGAAAACATCCTGTACGGCAAAATACTAAAAAAAAAAATAGGCAAAGAGTGAAAATAAACTTTGAAATGAAGTATACTGCATTTCTTTAGTGAAAATTAACCGTACAAAAAGCTTCCTTGACATAGATAAATTAGATAACTAGTTATCAGCAAAAACCATTGGACAGTTGAACACAGGGTGTCGAACCGAAATTTTTTCGTGTTGAGTTCGGGCTTGGGTTCACGCCTTTCGGGTTCAGGTCCGGGTTCGGCTCCGGTTCGGCATTTCTCTCCGGTTCGAACCGGTTCGGATCGCGTCGGACTGGTTGAAGAGAGTTCAGACTAAAAAATTCTGAACGCAGATTGTTTTTAGTCAACCTTTTTTTGCTGATTACTTTTGTTTGTGATATCAGCATATAAAACAAAAGTGCCAAATTTGGTCAATGCGCGATGTTTTGACTTTACACACTTTAATTTACTGTCTGCGGCAAAAAGACAGAAATTTACGCAAGAGCCGCGAAATGAAATGAACTCAAAATTAGTGTACATCGGATGTGAATATGCTATGCTAGGATATACCTGATAAGGTACATAAGCCGAAAGGCTGATAGATTTTGCACCTACGAAACCCTTCAGCTTCATCGGCTTCGATCACCCCGTCACACAGTAACAGGTCTCTCCTGAAGCTCGAACCAGTGGGGAATTTCTCCTGCGCAGAGTACTTACGCGGGCGGCGTCAGGACCACTGCATGTGCCCACTATGAACGGGTGCTGCCCTGTATCGGCAGGTATATACAGACAAGGGATCTTACCGTCCCACCAAAATCGACTTGTCAGTCCTTCCCTCCCACCGGTACACCTCGAGCATTTATCTCAAGAGCTTGCCAAACATATTTTATTTGCATCACCTGTTCTACAGCGCTTTTGTAACTCGCGTTATATATCTCGACCACCTATAGCTCACTTTCTTCAAAAACACACTAATCGTGGGTTGCAAGGTGTGTTGCTGCAAGTGCAAGGTGTATTGCTGGGCGAGTTGGTTGAGGTAAATTCTGAGAAAAAGAAATTGGCTGTGGTTTAGTTCTGGTTAAACCTGGAGGATTGCGAAAGCAATATCTGTGTGCAGCCATATATTGTTGCGTGAGCTTACTTGCCAAGTACCTCTTTCTGTCACGATGGCTCGAAAAGGACACTCCGGTTTTTTGGCTCTTTGCACTGAAGAATACCGTGAGAATATGGACCTTGTTCTTGTCGACTTCATTGTTCTTGTCGACAAACCGGAGTGTCCTTTTCGAGCCATCGTGACGGAAAGAGGTACTAGGCAAGTAATTGTCAGCAGGTACCTGCAACGACACCTAAAGAGCCTGACACCTGAAGATCCGTACAAGATCAGTAGCTCTGATAGCTTGGTGAAAATGTTTAGTGAGAACTCGTCAAGTATCAACTCAGGTTTCTCAATAGAGATTGAAGAACTGTTCTATTCAGTGCCCCACGACAAGTTGTTCCTGGCGGTCCGCAACTGCATCGAACGTTCGGAAGTGGTGTCCTTCCAGAATACTTGCGGCATTTCAATCGATGGTTTTCTTGAATTGCTGAAACTCTATCTTTCTTCTACCATTGTAACTTTTAAGGACAAGTTTTATGTACAACGGCGAGGTATCTGTATAGGTTCGAGCGTGGCGCCTATCTTAACTGAGATATTTTTAGCTCAAATTGACAATGAACTTTCGTGCGTTTTCACTGATGACCGGATCACGCATGCGGTCAGATACCTTGACGATTTCCTAATCCTTTTGAATATTAACCCTGACGATAGCCTACAAATGATTGTAAATGAAATTTTAGCGACCTTCAAATCCGCAGCCACTAATCTGAATTTTACTTTTGAGCTCCCAGAAAGCTCTTGTTTACAGTTTTTAGACTTAAAATTGTTTTTTCATACAGAGGGACATCTATGCTGGGCCTATTTACCAAGATCTAAGAAGGCTCTTCTACCTTATGATTCGTGCCACTCAAAGCTCGTAAAAAGGGGAATCGCAACGTCATGTTTAAGATCCTCACTTGTCAAGTCATGTCCACACATGGTGAAATGCAGTTTTTCCAGCCAAGTAGACCGGCTTTACTCTGCGGGTTTTCCTCCTTCTCTTCTGAAAGCTGTTGCAGAATCTTTGCTGAAAACCCTACGGTTGAAACAAAACCAACAAGAACTCACTGAAAGCGAGAGGAGGAAGTTTGAAGTCCTTCCTTATGTGCACAAGACTTCGCACGGTTTGAAGAAGGTGGGGGGGAAATTGGGTGTCAATGTGTTCTTTACCGCCCCATGTAAACTGTCTCGTTTATGCCGATTAACTAACAATAACCTGCAAAAGAAAGTAGGGTGCGGAGTCAACCACAGACCTATGTTTGTAGCCTGTAAGATGGGAGTTATCTACGAGATCCCGTTCAGCTGTGGTTCCGTACATGTAGGGCAGACGGGGCGCTGCATTAATGAACGCCTTCAGGAGCACAATAACTCTTTGAGCCAGCACGGTGGGCAGCATTTAGCAAGGCACTGCCAGTCTTGTAAGATCAATGACAAGAAGAAACAAGTATTTTGTACGCCGCTTTTCAAGCAAACGAAGATTATAGGCTGCGCGAAGGACAGGAAGGCACGCGAGATCTTTGAAGCCTGGCAAATTGCTAGATACGGTGCGGAAAAATGTGTTAGCGAGGCATCAATTCACCTGTATCAGAAGGAACTTGACTTTTTGGGTTGATAAGATTGTGTACTTTTGCTTTGGGCTTTAAGTTTGGTTGCGCATGCGTTGCTATTGAAGGAAGGTCGTTTTTCGTCCAATAAATTAGTTGTTAGTCTACGCTCGTCCTGTCTGCATCTTTTCTGTGTCCTGTCTCCTGCGTAGTTTTGTGTCTTCAGAACTATGAACATGGGGCATAACTTCATACTTCCGCCTCTCCTGTGCATCCTCCCCCTGAGGGTTTGAGTTTGGGCGGAAGGACTTCAACAGGGACTCAGCGACAGCCTGAAGAAGGGCCAGCGGAAAACCAGCAGACCAAAGGCGATCAACCTGATCCTCAAAGCTTTGGTTTATTGGTGTTTAACGTCTCGAAGCAACTCAGGCTATGAGGGACGCCGTAGTGAAGGGCTCCGGAAATTTCGACCACCTGCGGTTCTTTAACGTGCGGTGACATCGCACAGCACATGGGCCTCTAGAATTTCGCCTTCATCGAAATTAATCCGCCGCAGCCGGGATCGAACCCACGTCTTCCGGGTCAGCAGCTGAGCGCCACAACCACTGAGACACCGCGGCGGGGCCAGCCTCAAAGCTAACGTTCACTTCACTTCACTTTATTACCTTAAAGGCCCCTAGGATTCGGGGTATTACATAAGGGGTGGGTTACATTGAAAAATCTGATTGAATAAACAAAGAAAAAACGTAACATACAAATATTATTCGCTGTTAAAGGTAGCAGCGAAACAGTTCGCAAATGTTGATGGACAGGTGATTGTGGTGATGTCGTGTGGAAGGCTGTTCCAGTTCTTGGCTGAGCGTGGAAAAAATGACGATGCAAATGTAGTGGTACGCGTACATGGCCGGGCTACTTGAAGGGGATAACCAATGCGGAAGGAAATGCGTGCCGGCGGATTGATGTAGGGCGGACGACGAAGTGAGCTGAAATAAAATTTGTGAAACAAGCACATACTAGTAATACGACGCCTACAAGCCAGGGATGATTAAGCCTGCCTCTGCTTTTAGTGATGATATTCAAGGAGAGGGCTGAGTCGGGCTGGTTGGTTCATGTTGAATGGTACGGCAAAACAGCGCTGACGGACGGGACGGAAGAAGAGACAAACACATGCGCTGAACTAACAACCAAATGGTTTATTGCGAAAGAGGGGTGCAATATAAAGCATAGAAGGGAAAACTGCGGTGTAAACATGACAAGGCATACATTCGGGATATCATCAATGATTAAGAAAAGCGATCTCTTGTAGGAATAGAGCCACCGATGGTTGGCTTACACATGAGTTGCCTAATGTGTGAATGTGAAAGGCCTCCGATATCAGGCGTGAGGTGTGATCTCTATACTTGGCGATGATAGTGGTTTGGTCTAAAAACGCCTCACATTTGTCACAATCTGCGAAATGAATGACCATGTTATTTCGGCGTGACTTGTTTTCTATGTCTTTCGCGTGTTCGCGTAGCCGATCATTGACGCACAGTCCGGTCTCCCCGATGTAAAATCGGCCGCATGACAGTGAAACCTTGTAGATCACACCACAGCAACAGTTGACAAATTTGTTTCTGTGTTTCTTCTGACAAGCCTTCTTTCCATTTTCCTGATTCACTCTCTTGCACAGGCCTCCCAACTTGTTCCTGGCAGAGAAAAGGAGCTTCACGCCGGCTTTGTTCACAATCTTTTTCAGGTTGTGCGATACTTGATGAACATACGGAATACATGTTATGTTCTTGTTGTCCAGTTTGCGCTTCTCCTTCTGAATTCTGCATTCTTTTAATATCGACTCTGCTATGCCAGATAAGACCTTCGTCCGGTAGCCTGCAGCGGTAAGCCTAGTAACCTGCGCGTCAAAGCTGGCTTGGGTTTTATGCGCACATGATCTAAACAGAGCGGCTTTCATGCATGTTTTCGCTATCCCGCGCTTAACTATCTTAGAGTGGGCCGACCGGAAGGGGAGCAGGCTCTTTTGGGATCGCGGGGAGTACATCCAACAGATATGGTTACGCGATAGCTCAAGTTCCAAATCTAAAAAACCTTAGTTTGTTGTTAGTAGGTAGCTCTGTGGTCAATTGTAGGTTGTTAAGTTCAGTACTGAACACGTCAAAAATCTTAGCAACAGTTTGTTGGGCGTCACCTTTGAGATAAAATACTAAAAAGTCATCTACATAACGCATAACTTTAACAACGGTGCCGTCAAGCTTGGCTTGAAGTTGTCTATCGCACGAAGCTAAAAACAGATCGCTGAGAACGGGAGCGAGGCTGGATCCAATACAAACACCTTGTTTTTGGATGAAAAAACTATCGTCAACTCTACCAAACGTGGACTGTAAATAAAAGTGGAGCATTTCTAGAAACATGCTTACGTTCATACCACTAGAGTTCTGGAACTTTGTAACTCCGTGACGGTCGATGCACCTGCTGATTTCTGCGATCACCGCGCTTTGCGGCAGGGAGTAGTATAAGTCCTTGACATGCACCGAAAACGCGCTAACGTCGGCAGGACACTCGTTTTGAAGGAATTTTCCAGCCTTACCGTCTTCTTCAGCGCCAAGACGCACAAAGTAAGCTGCCCCTTCCGTGTCATTGTATCTGAACGAGGAACGTGGCAGCGCGAGGTAGCGGTGTTCCTGCAGAAGTGCCTGTCGCACCTTGAGGTCGAAGATCCTTTCCTCATCAGAAAGCCTGAGACCGTGTCGAAATTCCCTCAAAACGAGTGTCCTGCCGACGTTAGCGCGTTTTCGGTGGATGTCAAGGACTTATACTACTCCTCCCTACCGCAAAGCGCGGTGATCGCAGAAATCAGCAGGTGCATCGACCGTCACGGAGTTACAAAGTTCCAGAACTCTAGTGGTATGAACGTAAGCATGTTTCTAGAAATGCTCCACTTTTATTTACAGTCCACGTTTGCTAGAGTTGACGATAGTTTTTTCATCCAAAAACAAGGTGTTTGTATTGGATCCAGCCTCGCTCCCGTTCTCAGCGATCTGTTTTTAGCTTCGTGCGATAGACAACTTCAAGCCAAGCTTGACGGCACCGTTGTTAAAGTTATGCGTTATGTAGATGACTTTTTAGTATTTTATCTCAAAGGTGACGCCCAACAAACTGTTGCTCAGATTTTTGACGTGTTCTGTACTGAACTTAACAACCTACAATTGACCACAGAGCTACCTACTAACAACAAACTAAGGTTTTTAGATCTGGAACTTGAGCTATCGTCTGACCATATCTGTTGGATGTACTCCCCGCGATCCCAGAAGAGCCTGCTCCCCTTCCGGTCGGCCCACTCTAAGATAGTTAAGCGCGGGATAGCGAAAACATGCATGAAAGCCGCTCTGTTTAGATCATGTGCGCATAAAACCCAAGCCAGCTTTGACGCGCAGGTTACTAGGCTTACCGCTGCAGGCTACCCGACGAAGGTCTTATCTGGCATAGCAGAGTCGATATTAAAAGAATGCAGAATTCAGAAGGAGAAGCGCAAACTGGAGAACAAGAACATAACATGTATTCCGTATGTTCATCAAGTATCGCACAACCTGAAAAAGATTGTGAACAAAGCCGGCGTGAAGCTCCTTTTCTCTGCCAGGAACAAGTTGGGAGGCCTGTGCAAGAGAGTGAATCAGGAAAATGGAAAGAAGGCATGTCAGAAGAAACACAGAAACAAATTTGTCAACTGTTGCTGTGGTGTGATCTACAAGGTTTCACTGTCATGCGGCCGATTTTACATCGGGGAGACCGGACGGTGCGTCAATGATCGGCTACGCGAACACGCGAAAGACATAGAAAACAAGTCACGCCGAAATAACATGGTCATTCATTTCGCAGATTGTGATAAATGTGAGGCGTTTTTAGACCAAACCACTCTCATCGCCAAGTATAGAGATCACACCTCACGCCTGATATCGGAGGCCTTTCACATTCACACATTAGGCAACTCATGTGTAAGCCAACCATCGGTGGCTCTATTCCCACAAGAGATCGCTTTTCTTAATCATTTATGATATCCGGAATGTATGCCTTGTCATGTTTACACCGCAGGTTTCCCTTCTATGCTTTATATTGCACCCCTCTTTCGCAATAAACCATTTGGTTGTTAGTTAAGCGCATGTGTTTGTCTCTTCTTCCGTCCCGTCCGTCAGCGCTGTTTTGCCGTACCATTCTAGTGATGATATACTGACATTATACGAATAGCACGAATGTATGAATCTTGTGGCTCGATTTTGTACTGATTCTAGGGAATTTATTAGATAATTTTGGTTAGGGCTCCAAATAGCAGAGGCATGTTATAATTTAGAACGCACAAGTGATTTGTAGGCAAGTAATTTTAGGTATTGTGGCGCATGACGTAGATGTTTTAAGAATCCAAGGCTTCTGTTATCCGATGATATGATTTTAGTGACATGCGCGTTCCAGGTTAGATCATTGGACAATGTTACTCCGAGGTATTTATAAGTCTGAGCTAATTCTACCGTGACGTGCGAGATTTTATAGGAGAAGAGGACACGATTACGTTTTCGGTGAAATTACACGAGTTTGCATTTATTGGGGATTAGTTCCATGAGCCTTTTGTTACACCAGTCCTGTACGCTGATTAAGTCATTCTGGAGGGCGAACTGATCAGAGGCGTTGTTGATAGTGCGATAGATGACACAGACATCGGCAAAAATACGGACGGCAAAAATACGGCAGAGATACTGAACCTTATGTGGACAGGACTTGGAGAATGAAGCCCTGTCCACATAAGATTCAGGTTAGCTTTGAGGCTCAGGTTGGTCGCTTTCGGTCTGCTGGTTTTCCTCTAGCCCTTCTTCAGGCTGTCGCTGAGTCCCTGTTGAAGTCCTTCCGCCCAAACTGAAAACCTCAGGGGGCGGATGCACAGGAGAGGCGGAAGTATGAAGTTATGCCCTATGTTCACAGGGTCTCGCACGGCCTGAAGAGGGTCGCCGGAAAATTCGGCGTTGAGGTCATTTTTTCTGCACCTTGCAAGTTGTTGCGTTTGTGCAATGTGGCGAGAAAAGATAAGCAAAAGAAGGTTGTGTGTGGCATTAACCACAGGAATATGTCGTACACGGTACATGCTATGTCATTTATCAGATTCCCCTGAGTTGTGGTAGGGTGTACAGTACGGTCCATTGTTAAAGGGAACAGGCGATCGCGTGCCCTCTGCGCTTCACGAAGCACTGCTGCTTAGATGCGGCGTGAATAGGCGACATCAGGCGCATGCGCGGAATGACCAGCCACCATGCTTACTGCGCATGCGTCTTGTGCCGGCAATTCCCACAAGTTCTCGGCGGCAGCGCTTCGCGAAGTGCGGAGGTCGCGCAATCGCATGTTCCCTTCAACAGTGGACCGTACTGTACATCGGGAAAACTGGCCGCTGCGTCAACATTAGATTATTAGAGCATGCCAATTCCTTAGATGATTCAAGGGGGCAGCATCTGCCTAAGCATTGTAACATATACAAGCATGATGACGAAGACTGTAATCCCATTTTCGACAGGACTAAGGTTATCGGCGCTCTAGGGATAAGAAAGAACGGGAAATAATCGAAGCCTTGGAAATCGCGAGATTAGGGCCTGGAAAATGTGTTAGCGATGCTTCAGTACACCTGTACCGCAAGGAGTTGGAGTTTTCTGATTTCACGAGATGAGTGTGGCATTTGTTTTTGTGGTTGGTGGGCATGCGCTTTGCTGTTGAAGGAAATAAGAGTTGGTGGAATAAATCAGTTGTTAGTTTGCGTTTGTCCCGTGTGGTTCTCTTTCTCTTGTCCCGTGTGGTTCTCTTTCTCTTGTCCCGTCCTTTTTGCACAATTATTATTTGTTCTCATAATGTCATACTAACTAGCCCCTCACCACACTCTTATAGGTATTTAGAATTGTTGTCCGTCTATCTTAGGTGCACTTATGCCGATGGGCATGGTTCTCTTTTTATACAGAAGCAGAGCATGTGTATTAGGTCTTGCATCGCCCCTATCCTCAGCGACCTCTTCTTGGCCATGCGTTAGAGAAGTAATCAGAAAGATTGTAAATTCGCCAGTACTAAAAATATTTACATACGTCGACGCTTATCTCATTTTTCTCGACCGCCCAGACAATGCTTTCATGGCCGAAGTGGCCAAGATGTTAGCCATTTTTTAGTCTTTTTATCCCCTTGTCTTAAAGCATCAAGAACCGAAAAATGACTGTCTTCCCTTTCTTGAGCTTAAGCTACACTTTTCGCTCGATCACCTCTGCTGGATCTTCGAGCCAAGGGCCAATAAACACCTTTTGTGGTACGAGTCATCGCATTCAAAATTGGTGAAAGGAAACATAGTCCAGGCCACCTTCAACAATGCGTTACTCAAGTCGTGCGAGCACAGTATTGAGAGGGGTTTCTTTCACCAAGCACTGACACTTCTCAGTACTAGGTACCGGGCATTACGCCTGTCCTCAGTGGCTCAGAAGATGTTAAAAACCAGGCAAGAAAAGAATCAAACCTTAATGGAAGATCAGGCGCGCAATAAAAAGTTAGCTGTAATACCCTACATCCAACAAGTGTCACACATTTTTAAAAGATGCGGAAAAAGGGCAGGGGTAGACGTTATGTTCTCTGCTCGTCTCCGTCTTTCTAGACTCTGAAAGGGGTGAATGGATGTGGTGAAAAAATTTCAGAGAGAGAGAGAGAAAGGAATTTTAATAAGAGGAAAAGGTGGAGAGGTCGGCCGGTGGTAAAATGGCCCTGGCCTCCTACTCCACACAGGGGAAAAAGAAGGGGAAAAGAGGGAAAGTGCGGATGAAGTTTGATCATGGCATAATACAATCAGCTTCATGAGTGGTGTCCACACACACACACTGGCTCGCACTCGCATCGCGGTGAGCAGATGCACGTGAAACTCATGTCTTGAACACACATACCGACACATGCCATTGGCACATACTGGAGTAGGGGCTCCATGAAAAGAAATTTAAACCACGTAAACTGTCTAAACCAAGTAGATAGTGCACAGGCGGTCACAGACGGGTATCCGGGCCTGTTTCACACAAAAACGTGAACACGGCCGTTGTCACAAGCCACGAATCAGAACGTTTCACCCTGGCGCCTAGAAGAATTTCTTCAGAAAGACGGCGAGAGTCCACTTGTCTAACGGTCACTTCCAATGTTCTCCTCTCCTCAGTGTATTTCGGGCACTCACAAAAAAGGTGTCCAATAGTCTCTGGAGTGTGGCGCTGTACACAATTTGGGTTAGCTTCGATTCCGATCTTATGTAGGTAGTATTTGGTGTAGGCAACGCCAAGCCGTAACCGGTGGAATAAACTCCCATGACGTCGCATTACCCTAGATGGCAGATGAAATCGTGAGCCGGCATCAAGCAAAGAGACGCGGTCCTGTTGGTGGCTCGTATGGCTCGAAAAATTTTCAGAATACACAACTAAGCATCGGGATCCGTTCCTTGCATGCTCACCGGACGTCGTATTGTGACGAAGACGAAGCTGGCAGTGGCGCGGGACGGAGCTCTCGCACTAGGCCAGCGGCCATTAAATCATCTGTTGTTCATGGTTCATCACGTTCATCACACCTCATTCTTCGGCTGGCCGCCATGTAACATTTGGTGTGAGGTGCTGGGGTCCCTTCATCGCCATCCTGGTCACGGAGCTTCGGCGTCCTGCGCCTGCCGTGGACGTCGGCCGTGAGTACCTGGTCCGCCCCGCACGGCCGTGCCCCAGCCCGCCCGACCTGAACCGACCTCGCCGGTCACCCCAGCCCCGTCCCCCGCCTGGACCACCAGACACGACGACCCAAGACCCCACCGATCCAAAACCTGACCGACCCGAGACCCTGACCACACATGAGGACACCGCCCCCCTGCCCCTGCCGTTCGGTGCGTCCAAGGGCCTCGGCCGTCAGCTCCTGGCACTCTACGGCCCGGACGCTTCGTGGACCGGGCCTTATTCTCTCATCTTTCTCATCGTGGCGGCCAGCACTGCACCATCTTCTACATACTGTTCAACCCTCCACCCAAGACCATCGCCATTTCGCGCGTCTGTTCGTCGCCGATCGGGACGATCGCTCGGTGCCCCGGGTAGTGTGACGAAGACGAAGCTGGCAGTGGCGCGGGACGGAGCTCTCGCGCTAGGCCAGCGGCCATTAAATCATCTCTTGTTTATGGTTCATCACGCCTCATTCTTCAGCTGGCCGCCACGTTACAGTATATTCCATCCCTTTATCTTGCGGCAGGAAGTACATCGGCCAACATTCCAAACAGCTTCATGCTGTAGTAGCCGTTTGTTTATACATCGGCCAAACAGGCCGTTGGATAAACGAACGGTTACTAGAGCATGAAGTTAATGCTGAGGATAAAAGGTCCGGCAATTTGGCCAGCCACTGCCGTGACTGCACTCCCTGCCGGCGCGTCTCCCCGAACTTCAAGGAAACAGAAATTCTGGCGAAAAACTGAAATCAACTGACACAAGAGATCATAGAATCCGCCACTATTACCAAGCTAAACGATGAGTTCGTTAGCACACCGTCTGTTGCCCGATTAAAGAAACAGTGTTCATTTTTTTCTGTCTCTATATGATTCAGTGCATTGCTTTTAACGTGTTATGTTTTGTGTGCGTCCACTTTTATACGATGTTTCCCATCTTTAAATTTTTCGCAAGAATATCTCTATTACCTGTTCATAGGTCTTATCGCCATCATGTTTTCGTGCTTCACTGTTTCTTTTTAGGATCTGTTGGTCTGTTCAATTCCTCTTACGTGACCACCTTCCGTTCTTGTTTCATTCTCACCGGCTTCTCCGGTTTTCTGTCTTCGTCAATTTTAGCCCTTTTAATTCCGCCATCTTCTAGCCGTGCCGTTTTTCAGTTATTTCACAGGCTTTTCCTGTACCTTTTCTTTTTCAGTCTTTTTAGGTTTCAGCGCTTTTATCTTCGTCACTTTATTCGCCCGATTTTCGCTACTTTTTTGTTCCTCTTTTTTTTTAAACGTCTTTATTTCTGCATTAAGTAGGCCTATACCTTGCGGATGAACTAAGGTGCTTCATGGAGGTTGGGGTGGGGGAGTGGTTAAGGGTGGGGGTGAAGGTCGGAATGCGGGTGGAGGGACCGGTGTCCACTTCTTCCTCGAGGTAGTGTCGTCCCGAGGTCGGCTCCGCGAAGTAATGGCTTGGCCCTTCATCTTCCTTGAAGTAAGAAAGAAAAGTTCGCCAGAGCCGGAGTGCGTCTGATGGCCCGATGTGCGATGGCGGATCGACCCATTCCTGCAGGATTCCAGGTCGAAGCCCGCCCAGGGACTTGAGTGCTCTCTCCCGTACTGCGTCAAAGGTAGGGCAGCTCCACAGGAGATGTTCGGCCGTGCCTCTGGCAGGGCACGTCGGGCACTGAGGAGTTGGGTATGAGCGCGGGCTTGTGAGGTGCAACTTCGCTGGTCATAGAAGCTGGCCGGTCTGGGCTCGGCGAAGGAGCACTGCCTCCACTCTCCGGAATGCGCTATGTGGGCAGCGATATAGTTGCTCAGGGTTGGCCAAGTGCTGGAGTATGCTGCGACGATAGCGTTGCGCGCGATGCCATGTCTCCGCCCTATCCATATGGGGCGACGACGGGTGCGCCACGTCATCAGGGGGCCAAGAAGCGGAAACGAATGTGGATTCCCTTACAAAAATTTCTACCTAGTTTTAATTAAATACTTATTGAGTCTCGGCAATAAATTGTATTGCGGTTTAATTGAGAGCTTAGACTTTTTTGTTGAGTTTAAATTTAAAATTGGCCACCATATTACAATTGGCAGTTTATTAATTTAACTCAATAGATCTAAATTGAGATTTTATTGACTGGCAATACATATTTAATTGACTGTTTATAAACCTGCAGTTCACATTTAATTGCCAGTTTATTACTTGGCATTTTTATTTAATTGACTAGCAGTTGACATTTAACTGGCTGTTTATTAAAAGATCTAAATACATCCAGTCGAAAGTTTACTGGTTGTTTATTATCTTGCCACAGTGTTCCGAGCTACATAGTGCACCCGCTATGCGCGTGTGGTGATCTCAAAATCACAACACTGCGATACACTCGCACAAAAGAAAATTGGCGAATTACCCTTCCTGGTGTTTCCAGACCAGGGTTTCAGAAATGGGTTCTGTGATATAGCATAGTGTGTTCTCATCTGGTGTGACCCAGCCGGCTGATACCAGCTCTGGTGTGCTTTGGTTTACTGTTTCCTGGTGCGGTTGGTGTAGCATTCCGGGATGATGATGTCAAAGGAAGGGTGAAGCATCCAGAAACAAATTTGTTACCTAACATGTCTTCATAGTGATGCTCAATGTTTGGACATACTATTGTGAGCAAAATTAAGAAGCCAATGCAAGCGCATGCTGAAACGTGCCATATTGCATATGGGCATCGGTGTCGACAACAGGATTGCTTCGTCAGGCGGCGCCCGCATGCATTTGGTAAAATTCGGCAAGAACTCAGAGGGGTCTCTCAAATTTGAGCACGGTAGTACGTACGTAGCAGCATGCAAATAATTATTACATGATTCATGTTCTTGACAAGCACGAAGAGCAAGTACGTATTGAAAGAACAAAAAAAAAACGCTCACATTTGCCTAAGAGCAACCTTAGCTTTATTAGTAGACAAAAGCAGCGAATGAGTCACACTGGAGGCCCCTCGCGTCATAGCGTACATCTTTTCCGAGAAAGTCGAATATCTTTCATTGCCTTGATGGCAGCTTGAATCCATTTGTGTGTAGCGACAGTGCCTGAAGATTAAGGGAGAAAAATTATATATTTATGATGATATACACTGCTATAATGATCCTATTGCAAAGACAACTAGCAAATTCTGCTATTTGCATTAAAGGAGGATGGCTAATGTGACAGCACCCATGAATGCCAACATTGAATCAGATCCCTTAGGCCTCAACACTTTGAAAATACCGAGCTTCACAGCACATGGCTGCCAAATACCAACCGCCTTATTTCTAATGCATGACAGCTCAGCATTCATGAAAATTTGTTAATTCCTGGCTAGTTTTTCTGCTCATGCACTGCCCCATTGCTCTCAGTACCTCGCCATTTAAGCTGTTTATACTGTCCCTCATATGAGCTACGAACTATGCCCATCAATTAACCTCTTGTACACAAACCTTCCCATGATGACATACCTACAGTGAATTGGTCACTAGTTTCCATCCCATACATTTGTTATTATCCTTTGTTTTGTGCTTCCTAATAAACCACTAACAAATCCTGAGTTGCAATTCTCGAATACACTGACGGAGTGAATATATACCTCTGTGCTAAATCCAGCTAAAACCAGTAATCACCTGTGAGTGCATCCATTTTCACTTGCGTGAGTGCCTTCTGTAGAGCCTTTTCCTTGCCTTCCAATATCCTTCTCCTGAGCAGTTACCAACGAAGCTGCGCTGTACCACTGCTTCTCTTCACCACACAGTTGTGGTGGGCCGCTTCAGAAATACTGCATCAATTCCGGATTCCGTCCAGAGTTTGTACACAGCCTTTTCAATCTCGAAACAATAAATGAATGCACCTGCAGGAAACAGAACACATGAATAAAATTTCTATGCTATAGTCACAGCCAGGAATGAGACGTTAATTGCGGGTTAAACGTCAAAGCGACTCAGGCTTTGAGGAACACCGCAGTGAAGGGCTAAGGAAATTTTGGCCACCTCGGGTTCTTTAACGTGCACAGACATCGCACAGTACACGGGCCTCTAGATTTCGCCTGTATCAACATTACACCGGCGCGGCCAAGATCGAATTGCATTTGTTGATTGCATAGTGTCATATGGTACTATGCTTTCATGCCTGTTGAAGCATGCAAGTCAGAAATCATGTAGTTGTTTAAAATAAACACAAAACTTACACCTTCACAATGATGGTGCCATGCAATAGTAGTAGGTTCCGATGTAAGAAAGAAGTGAAAACGGTTATTGTGTACTTTGCCTTTTTATAACATTAACTGCACAAATCATTTAGGAAAATGATTTCATGCTGATGAAAATCACAGATTAGTGTGTGTAATAGCAAATATTCAAAAATAAAAATAATATGCAACAGTAGGAGCACTGCCTGTATATCACACAAGAGGCTGGGCTTGCTAAGAGCAATTCTGTAATTTCAGCTCTTCCACATGCCCTTGACACAACACTGAAATGTGCAATACCTAAAAAATTTAAATGTGATAAAGAACGAAGTGTAACACAAACTGACGACTCACTAGTAGACAGAGGAAGTAGAAATAGTAATGCAATAACCAGCACTAAAACGCACTAGCCTTCATAACAAAACATGATGCAATTAGTGACATCAGGATGCAGCCATGCCAGACAAGCCAGTTTCTTAGAATGGCAAAAGCACAACTACACTCAAGTATTTCCAAAAAGGTGTGCATGTTACAAGCCAAGTGCTTCTTTATTGTTACGCCATTTTTCACTATGACCATTGCTGCTAAGTGCATGAGAAAAAGTGGGTAACATTTCGCATTTTACCTCTTTGTTGTTAGGTTTGCTTTTCTTTGTACTTGGCTCCTTTCTATTTCTGAGTATATACAGTGCAACCCATATAATGTGGAAAACTGATAATGTAAACAGTTGTTAGTGCAGCATGCATTCATGTCTTATATCCTATTCTTTTCGAGTTGTTTAGCCATGCCATCAGGTAGCAAGCCAAAAATCTGAGTCAACCAGGTCGCTACAATCTCCTAGACAAATATATGTGTATTAGAGCAAGTATACTCAATGAAATGGCAAAAATCTTAAGGTTTACAGTTAAATTACTATTTCAGCTGCACTATAATGCCTTTCATATTTTGCCCCTCAAGTGAAATCCAGCCTTTCCAGCCTTCGCTGGAAAGGTCTCAGAGGATCAATAACTTCGTGTGGGCTAGTCGGTTAAGCATCATTGTAAGAGGCAGCGCAAAAGAAACCAGGAAGAAAGGGAAGACACATATACCACAGGACGAGCGCTGAACTACCAACTGGTAGTTGGACGAGCGCTGAACTACCAGTTGGTACTTCAGCGCTCGTCCTTTGGTATACGTGTCTTCCCTTTCATCCTGGTTTCTTTTGCGCAGCCTCTTACAATGGGTCTCTGAGGAGTGTCATGCGACACTGGCGTAACAGTAGAAGAATGAAAGTTATCCTACTGCTACAACTGTTTAGGAGGAGTGCTATGTGACACAGGTATTACAGTAGAAGGATAACAAGGCTGCTGTAATATCGCCTTAAAATGCTGCTCTGCAGCCCGCCACTTCAAATCCAGAATCAAAGTTGCAGTATTGGATGACGCCTTATTGAGAAGAAACACACATATACTATTTCAAAGCGAAATGCCAACATATGCCGTCAACACTGGTTCAAAGCACACTGGTGCAATACACCGATCTCAACACAGAGTTCTAGAAAAACGCTCTTTAGAAAACTCAGTACTTACATGTGTTCTGCACTACACGTTGAACGGGCACAGCCAAGGAAGACAGCCACACAGTTGGACAACGGAGACATCCTTTTCAGTGACAGCTCTTTTCAGACCTCTTCACCATTGGACAGCAGGCACTTCACCTGCATAACATCATAATTTGAATTTCACCTGTGCAATCTATGGAAGATGAAGTACCCATAATGACTGTGTTAATGGGTAAGAATTCGTATTGCCAGTTTCACACAAACACAAGGCGAAGTTTAAACAGACAAAAGTTAACTTGCTCACACTTGAATCCACGATAAGCTCTGCACTGTTTAGGGTTCTTCAGAAATATTTAATCTGAAAGGGCTGTATGAAAAGGCTGCGAAGCACTCGAGCCTATTTTTGGACTGGTTATTCTTCAACATCCAACAATAATTTTTCTTCACGGTCGCCTGCCACTAAAAGCACTTTATAAGGGACGCCGTAGTGAAGAGCTCCGGAAATTTCGACCACCTGGGGTCTTTAACGTGCCCTGACATCGCACAGTACACAGGCCTCTAGAATTTCGCCTCCATCGAAATTCGGCCGCCGCGGCCGGTATCGAACCCGAGTCTATCGGGTCCGCAGCCGAGCGCCGCAACCACTGAGCCACCGCGGCGGGTCTGGTGCCGCACAGTCCGCTGCAGCGAACACTACTCGATGTCGTATCGAGCAGAGTATATCAAATGCCGAGCCCTGACGCGTACTCGCGTAGCGCAGTATGCAGCGCCAGAGACCAAATGACGCGCACTACGGGCCACCGAGGCGGGCAGCTATGGGTTAGCTGCGTCGAATGCAGAGCGAACACAGCATACCCTTAGAGCTCGACAGAAGGTTTAATCGTCTCGCATAGGTGTGTTCAAAGCTTACGAAGCCACTTCAAGAAATTGTACCGACGCGTGTACGCACAGCACATAATGCAACGCTAAACAGGTCAAGTTGCGTGCACTATCGTCAAACCGCTGCGAGCGGATAGCGACGAAAAACATGCGTGCAGGCAGCAGTGCACAACCACGTCGAACAATGATTTTAGCTTATTTTCACGGCGTTCGCGTCGCAACGGATACACTGTGAACACAGACAGGACAGCTAGTTAGTGACTCAATGTAGAGTGCATTTTGCCACCGCTGAAATAACCGTGCACAATGGGGGGGGGGGGGGGGTTAACAATAACGGCAGCGCCTCATCTCTTCCGTTTCTTCTCGCCTTAGTGCTAGGTGGTTAATTTGCGTGGTGGCAAATTGCGCGCATTCCTGCGCATTATTACAGGTCTTACCTGAAAACGAAGACTCGACGCCTTCCAGTAACCGCTTTCTTCTTTTGTAAGGCGGTTCCGGTAGATAAAAGATGCAGCAGCTTCCATCGGTGAAGTCCAACGTGCTGTCATGACGAAAAGCCAGCAGGCTTCCCGGCGCGGTCACTTTTTCACGAAGCACACGAAGGGCTGGAAATTGTACTGCCAGCGTTGCCAAAAGCTACGATCACAAGTCAACCCAAACACGAGTTTGAAGCAGCGATTTTGAAATAATTACAACACAAAACATGCCCCAACGAGCGAGCGGCGAGCACAAACGGCAGCACGCCGGAACGACCCGCCTGGTCGCGTGGTGCCCGGATGTGTTCGTCTTGTCACGTGACCTGCCAGCCTGCGCGCTTGATTTGAACGCCGTTAGCAAGTCTGCGCGGTGCGGGCGCAACTTACAGGGTCGGTCAAAAGTTCCCAAGCCACAGGGTCTGCTTTCAAGCGGCGTATACTGCCACTTACGATAGCATCAAAGACATCAAGGTTCTCAGAGGTGAGAATAGTACTTCTACTATCCTCTACAGAGATTTTTGGCTCTAGGGGTGTCGTAGCTGCCCAACCATAGCGCTCTAAAGCAGACCCTCTGGCCTGGGAACTTTTGGACGACCCTGTACATATGCTGTAAATTGGTCTCTCAATAGGTGTGTTGAATACTGGTCTCACGAGGCATTTCAACAGCCTGTATGCTTATACTCTATGGTCCAATCAAGATGATGCCATTTTATTTCATGCGTTTGCGTCCTTTTTGTTGTAATAGTCTTTAGTTACCCTCGTGTACATACGTATGAATGCTCCCTATGTGAGCAAATGTGTACGGGCCCTTATAACCCACACCTGTAAAAATTCCCAATTGGATTGACATCTTCAATCAAAATACATATCAGGTTTTTAAGGGAAGACTCAAAATTTTTCAAAAATTGGCTTTTTGGGGCAAAAATATGGCTTTTGCGCACATTATTACCAGTATCGCTGGACACCGGCAAGCCGGTTAATTGTCTTAGGTAGTAAGCTGGTAAACTAATTTCTAACTTTTTAACTATCAGAGATAGGCAATTCGTTGCAATTAGAGATTTGTAGGCGGTCGTTATAGTAGTAGCCATATCAGTTTTTAGAATTTCTAAAACGCGATTACACTCGCTGCTGTGGCTCGACAAAATTTGGCTGCATCGTGCGAAAATACATTCGCTTTCGAAAGCATGCAGGCAAAGCAAGCCCTCCAGTGCATGTAACTAGTCGAAAAAGCCAAATTTTGTCGAGCCGCAGCCCCAAGGGTAATCGCGTTTTCCAAATTCTAAAAACTGATATGGCTATTACGACCAGCTACAAATCTCTGATTGCAACTAGGCGTCTAACTCTACTGTTTAAAAAGTTATTTATTAAAAATTAGTAAACCAGCTTACTGAAGACAGTTTACCGGATTTCTGTTGTCTGCCAACACTGGTGATAGCACAAACGATATTTTTACCCCAAAAAGCCTATTTTTGAAAATTTTTGAAAGTGATTGCTGAAACGCCCGGTATTCAGGTAATGCTGCCTCCGCACCATTATGCTGTCACATTTATGAATCAGTAACTCAAGTTAGCTCTCCCTTCCATTGTGCAGTTTAATTCCAACCTAAGGAGAGTTTCATACCACGACAAACACTTTATGTTACACCATGGTTAACTCGCAAAATGCGACATACAAAACTATAGCTTCACTTCTCACTTCGCGGAAATGAATTCTCACAAGTTTTACCTTTTTCCAAAAACAATCTCTAAGTGTGACTTACTACGTGAAAAGGTTTTTCACATGTGAAAACTTCAAGAAGGCCATTACCAATAATTTCTGACCGCTGAGAGGGACTGCGCCTTGCATTTGCGATCATCTTAGAGGTAACAAAATATTCGAAGTGTTTTTTATCGGCATGCATGAATTTTAAAACATATTTGTATTTGTGTACACTGCCGTTCATACAGTGCAATGTAAACATTCCTTCTTTGTACTTCTCCCTTCTCCCTGCATGGACCAAAAACCTCTGCAGTATTTTATAAAAAATTTCCCTCTGGGTTTAACTACACTTAAGCCAATGCGTGACGTGCAAAAGCACGGTGACGTAAATGGTGATGCCACAAGGGACACCATAGCAACGTGATGGCGCAAATCTAAGCTTGCACTGCTTTCTTGGGGATGGCCCGGGCGAAATTTTCGGAAATGACTACGGCCGAATTTGTAGGTCATCATCGTGCCGGGCCCGGTCATAAGGTTGGACATCGATTTTGGTCCCAGTCGGCCAAGGTAAGATTTCGGGGGTCACTGGGCTAAATTTTTGGCAATGACCCGGTACCAATTTAGAGATCGTCATCTTAGCGGGCATAATCAATTATGGTGATTGTTCTGGATGGCCTGTGCCATATTTAGAAACTGACGCGGGCCAAATTTGGAGGCCGCTAAAATTGTCTAAAGACAGGTTTCTGGGGTCGCCCTGTTTATATTTTTGGAAATGACCCTGGCGAAATGTGGCTTCGGGGCATGGTCAATTATAGTTGGATATTGATTTCGGTTCAAATCGGCAAAGGTCACCCGCTACGGTGGCTCGGTCGTTAAGGTTCTCGTCTACCGAGCCGGTGTTCCCAGGTTCTATCCGTCCACGGTGGCCGCGTTTCGATGGAGGCGTGACGCGAAGGCGCCTGTGTGCTGTGCGATGTCAATGCAAGTTAAAGATCCCCACGTGGTCGAAATTATACCGGAGAGCTCCATTACGACACCTGTTTCTCTCTTTCTTCTGCCACTTCCACTTTCCTCCCTTCCCTTGCGGCGCGGATCAGGTGACCACCGAGATATGAGACGATACTACAGCATTTCCTTTCCTGAAATACCAATTGAGCAATGCATTTAAATCAGTCACCCTGACTAATTTTTTGGAAATGACCCACGCGAATTTTGGACACTGCCATCGTGTTTGGCCGGGTAATTAAGGTTGGACATCGATTTTGGTCCCCATCGGCCAAGGTCAAATTCCGGGGTGGCCCGGGCCGAATTTAGAAAATGACCGTGCCCAAATTTGGAGGTCTCCAAAAATATCTAAAGTCAAATTTCTGGGGTCGCCCAAGCAATATTTTTGGAAATGACCCTGGCAAAATTTGGCTTGGGGCATCGTCAATTATGGTTAGACATCGATTTCGGCCCAGATCGGCCAAGGTCACATTTCTGGTGTCGCCGGGCCTACATTTCTGGAAATGAGCCTGGCGAAATTTGGAGGCTGCATTGTGTCGTGCAGGGTGAATTATGGTTCGACATCGATTTTGGTCGGAATCGGCTAAGGTCAGATTTCGGGGGTAGCGCGAGCTATATTTTTGTAAGTAACATTAACCAAATTTAGAGGTCGCCATCCGTCGGGCATTCCGAATTACGGTTGGACATCGATTTTGGTCCAAATGGGCCAAGGCCAAATTTCGAGGGTGGCCAGGACCATATTTTGAAAACTACCCGGGCCGAACTTGAAGGTTGTCATCGTGTAGGGCATGGTCAATTTTTTTTTTTTTTTGGGGGGGGGGGGGGGGCGGGATATCGATTTTGGGGCATACCGGGCAAGGTCGAATTTCGGGGGGGGGGGAATGTCTTGCCGCTTGGCGCCACGGTTGCAATGGCAACGAGTGATGCGCAAGCTAGATGCACAAGCACGATTTCTGCTCGGCTATAAAGATCGCAGGAGTGGTTTCTCACTAACCAATAAATAAAGTTACTGTCCTTGCATTACACCCTCTATGTCTGTCATGGTTCGTTGTCCTCCGCAGAAGCCAGGTAATAAATAACGAAAGAAATTATGGAAAGCTGCTGTAAAAAATGAATGTTATGTAATTACGTTACGGAGTGATCACTGTTTGTGCGGCATTCTTGGGAACTGCATAGCGCGTAGCTTCCATTATTCGTACAGCACCTGTTCGTATTTCTTTTAAAGGGGTGGAGACACCAAATTTTGAAGCTATAAAAAGCCTGCTATGGGATTCCTATGTATGCAAGGGCACACACAGCCAGGTGTTGGACGCAACAAACGTTTAAAAAATATTTGAATTCGGTTCCAAAGATTACCTAAATGCTCACTCTCACGATCTAGACCCATCGCTAGCGCCATCAAACATGACGTCACAAGGGGAGTAGAAAAATTAAAGTTTTAGTGACGTCATACCAAAATACAGTGACGCACGATGAGCGGGGCACAGCCGCGTGAGCGCAGTCGACGCACCAGCGAGCCGCGTTTGCTGCTAACCGCCACTCGCTCGGTTTGCGGCGCGCCGTTGCGAACAGCGTCGCAACGTCCGATTGCAGCTCGTTGCCTGCGTCCGGCCTGCTATAGATGTCAACGGCGGGCCGCTCGCGGCAACAACAACGACGGGAAGCGGCAGCCAATGCGAGCGCGGAGAGCGGCAGCGTCATGATGACGCGCACTCCTTGGAGCCGGGCGGCCTGCGCTAGTCTTCGCGCCGAACGCCGGCATCTGAAGAACGCGATAGTATCGTTTGTTCACGTTCATAGTTCACAGTTAAAAGTTCACAGTTAAACGAGCCATAGCCACATCAGGATTACGATCTGCACTAACAAAATCATGCGAGCATTGCATGCAAGAGAGCTTCGAACTGCAGACCGCACGGTTACTACAGGCAGGTTTTCCGCAGACTGATTTCGGCAGTGACTGAAGCTCTGCTTCAGAAAGTTAAAGGCAAGAAGAGAAACGTTACTCAGGAAAGCAATAGGAGGGTGAGACCAGCCGTTATCCCGTATTCCCATCGGGTAGCACATAATTTGAAAAAGGTTGCAAATAAATATGAGATTCCCGTAGTCTTTTCTGCCCCTTGCAAGCTAGCCACGTTGTGTCACAGGATAAATAACGAAAAGCCAAGACAGCAAACCTGTGGCGTAAAGCATGCCAACATGTTCGTCATGTGTAGGGAAGGGGTGATTTACCCGATTCCGCTTACATGCGACAAAGTTTATATTGGACAAACCGGAAGGTGCTTGAACGAACGTTTAAGGGAACACGAGCGCTCACTTGAAAAAAGCACTGGCTCTAATCTAGCGCTTCATTGCAGAGAGTGTAAATGCATGCCTCGTTTACGCGAAACTTGTTCTTGATAGGAGTAGAGACAGCGTAGCCCGGGAGTTGAAGGAAGCTTTCTTTATAAAAAGAAAGGGCTTGGAATGTGTCAGTGACGCGTCAAAATCATTGTACAGGAGTAAACTTGCCTTTTTGGAACAGCATTGCTAAATTTTTTATTGTTGACTACGCGTGTTTTAATCGTTGAGTGTCACTGTTTCATCGTTTTTTGTTAAGGTCTGCGCATTTCCTTTAGCCATACGTCGTCACATTCAGTCAGTTTTTATTCTTTCCACAATTCCATTTCGTCAGTTTTTATCGGTTTTACCCTTGTTACCTGCTATGGATGCTTTATCGGTTTTTATGGCTCTTTACACCTTGTGACTTTACCTGTTTATGTCATGATGTATTTTTTGTTACCTTCCCTTTGAGATTCACCCTGTTATGTTTTTATCGCTTTTATGGCTCTTTACACCATGTGACATTAACTGTTTTTAGTCATTGAGTGTACTTTTCATTTTGTTGCCATCCCTTTTGAGATTCAGTTCACTGTTATCTTTTTCACCCTGTTTTGTTATTATCGCTTTTATGGCTCTTTGCACCATGTGACGTTGGCTGCTTCTGACTATCTTTGCCACTTCCTTCCTATATATTGCGCGAGTTCCGCCCAAAAAATTCAGTTGTCAGTCAGCGCTCTTTCCTGTCCCTTCCTCGTTTCGCCTTCGGGCTTCTTCTTTCGCGCTGTTTTCACTAATGTTTCATAGCAAACCCTGGAATGTATGAATATCAAAAATGCATCGTTTATGACGATCGTTGGCAAATACCGAGTTCCTGGTAGAAGTGATGACTGCGATGCAAGCAAATTTCATCCCATAGCCGGTTTTGTGCTGCTGCTACCTGGTGCGGTTCGTCTGCCGTCTGCTAGCTCTGTTGTTGAAGACGACGTCGTGGAAATCGAACATATCTTTTATTATGGGACGAGTTCACAGTAAAGGGGTGCCGAGCGGAGCACGTTTCTGAGCGCTGGCCAATCCCGAAGCGCCCTCAGCTGCGGAGTCAATGCGAAAGCAGCTAGGCCTAGCGACGACTAGGGCAGTCTGGGACCAGCGCGCAGGTCGTAGGCCGCCCTTGCCGCAGGCAGTGTCGTTGCCGAAAGATCCACTTTTAGCACAGTCATGCTGTCGTATCTCGAATCTAGAAAACATCCTTTCTGGTAGCATGGCTGTTTTGTATTTTCTTGTGCGGACGTGAAGTACGCCGAGTCTGCCGGCCGGTAGGTCAGCCTGGATACCGTCTGCCGACGTCATAAAAGCGAGCTAAAGAGTGTTCTTGACGTAAATAATAAACCATGCGACAAGAAATGTGAAAAAAGTGTCATGTTTGAGGATCGCTGACCAATACTGAGCTGCTGGTAGAGGTAACAACTGTGATATGAGCAAATTTCTTGGCACAACCGCGCCTAGCAGCTGCCGCTGGCGCGACGTTGGGGTCCGGCTCGCCTGGCGCCCGCTAGCTCCGCTGCCGAAGGCGTCGAGGAGATTGACCATACTATTATTGTAAGATTATTCTATTACTAGGCCTTTTATTATAGCGCAGGCGACTTCCGAAGCGCCGGCCGCTTGCTAAACAGGCTATAGGCCTAGCGACGACCACGGCAGCCAGGCAGCTGCAGAGCTCGTCGCCCGGAGCGCCCGCGAGCGGTGCCGTTGCCGAAAGCTCCCAACATAAGCAGACATGCTTTGTCGCTGCTCGAGTATAGCTGGCAGTTCTGATAACAAGGCGATCTTGTCTTTTCTTGTGATATTTGTACACCATCCCAAGCAGCGATCAGGTACTGTTGCACGGCAGCGAAGTGTGACACCGGTTGTGGGCGCAGCTTGGGTAGAGCGGCTCAGCGATGCTTACTGGCATTTTGCAAAGTGTTTCGCATCCTCACGCGAACCCGCGAAGGCGATATTAGCGTGCGAACAAAAAAAAGTCGATGTCCTCACTCATTGGAATCAGATCTGTCAGAATCCGAGCTGCTGGGACTAGACATGCAGTTGTTTGTTTTCATGCGCTGGTCAGCACGTGTGTGAGAAAGCAGACGATGCATCGGTGCGTCACAACTTTTGTGGGCCCACGTGACCAAGCGAAGCAGTTGATCTTCCCCCTCTGTGACGTCACTGTACAGCTCGGCGTTCCGAAACCGAAACCGAAAATCGTTCACCTAAAAATGATATAATAAATTATTCACTGTGAACATATGAATCTTTGAGTGTGTATCATGCTTCCTGGAGCCATAAGAAACGTTTGAAACTAAGAACGCGCGAACCACAAATTTGGTGTCTCCACCCCTTTAAGGAGACGATGTTTTAATGGAACCTCCGTTCTGCAAACACGGAAAGACTCGGGCAGCAATTTACCTGCAGCTTTTTCCGTAAACGGGGGCAATAATTTTCCTACAATGGAGATATGTAAAAAGTAGCACTGAGGTGGAGTCGTCCTTCTTGGGCGCATTTGTGGGGGCATTACGTACTCGTGCGAAATGCTGAATCTTGTGAGCTAATTTATCGCATCAAAAACTGGACACTCTATATTTCCCTTCCCGAAGCAACATCAACGCGTCCTGAACATTCACATGCGTTAAGTATCATTTTCATACTGACTGCTACAAATATTCATTTTTCCCACTAGCTATTAGAGAAGGGAAAAGGTTTAGTTCATCCATTGCTAATAGCTCATCACTGATCAAATTTAGTATTGCTGTTTAAACCGTGTGGCGGTATTAACTGCCGATTGCTTCTGTTCTGTTATTAGACCTATGGTTGTGTATTTTTATCTCATGTCGAAACTTTCAATTTCACTATGCACTCTTAGAAAAACAGCTACTATAAAAATTCAGGGGGGGGGGGGCACTTTGTTGGTCTAAAGTCCCTTGAGGCGAAAGCCTTTAGCGCGGTGTTGGTGCTTGTGACACTGATCTGTGGTTAAGATGTTAATTAAGTACACAATTGTTTGTGAATCTTAAATGCTGGAGACACTGGAGGGCGTTTGGGAGGCATCCGTCTGATTCGACGCCTTTCTGCAAACACCCTCCAGCGTCCTAGACAAGGAAAACTACATATGCGCTGGCAGGAAGTAGCGTAGCTATTAGCACGCTCGGCTGCGGAACGGAAGGATGGTGGTTCGAATCCCATCGTGCAGAAAGATTTTGTCTGGTCTGACTAGAAAAGCGTGACACCTCTGCTGACAACCTTCTGTCGACAAAGATGTGGCACTAAAGGCTTTCGCAATTAGGGAGTAATTACTCATTGGCATCCACCCAAGCGCAGCCATATGGCTACAAAGGAAAGCTATACAGCTTTCTCAGAAACTTCGTAGTTAAAGAAAAATTCGTCCTGGTCTGGGGTTCGAACCCGGGACCACCGCTACACCGGTTCAGTCGCTCTACCAACTGAGCTAACCGGGACGGCAAGCTTAGGGTAGGGCGAGAGCGAATTGATCAATAACTCGAAGTGGGAACAGTGTTGGTCAAATGTTTAGGGGAATCCCCCAAGGTGGAGTAAATTTGTAATAAGGGGGTAATTACTCATTGGCATCTACCCAAGCGCAGCCATATGGCTACAAAGGAATGCTATACAGCTTTCTCAGAAACTTCGTAGTTAAAGAAAAATTCGTCCTGGTCCGGGGTTCGAACCCGGGACCACCGCTACACCGGAGCAGTCGCTCTACCAACTGAGCTAACCGGGGCGGCAAGCTTATGGTAGGGCTTTCGCCTAATACAGATTGCCACCGCTGGCCCAGTGCAGGGAACCGCCGGAGAAAGACAGTTATGACTTAGTGCGAGACCTGCCTGCTGAACCGTCTTTTGAACTAACTCCGCGTCGAGCTGGTTCTGCCTTGATTGCTGTGACGTCAATGCACACCTCAGCGCTCCAAAACCGGTCGTGGGCTGCAAGGCACGCACGCGTTTGTGTTTTAGAACAGAACGCTACATTAGAGTTACGCTATCGGTTAGGGGCATAGTGGGGCGCCAGTACTCAGGCGCAGAAAAATCACCGCAGAGAGTAGCATTATAGTCCTGCGTCCGCCCACTGGCTCCCCGCTATTTCCTCATGTCCCTAACAGATAGACTCATCCTATTCTACGAATCGCTTTTATGTTCGGCGCCCGGGTAGCCGACGGCGACGGCGCGGGACGCCGCTCAACCCACGAACGTGAGCTTAAGAGCTACGCTCTAAAACGTTAAACCTTTGACGCCGACTGCAATGCCTCATAGCTCATGCCGCGTGGTGGTTTTCTTATGACAATGCGCAGATACTGTCTCATTTTCTTGAGGAATCACAATGCGGTCGAGGCGGTCGAGGCGGTCGAGTCTGCTCACTGCTTCGAGAGTAGACTGGCGGCTCTTTCTTTGTGAACGCACACAACCCAGCGCTTGGAAAGGAAAAGTTCAGTACCTCCCGAACATACGCTAGTGTACTGAATGAAGCTTTTGTGCAATAAAGGTTTAGAGTTAGCGCGCAAAGAAACGTTGTCTAACATGCTGGAAACTATATGGGCTAATGCATACTTTGCCGCTGGTATTAACTCGTTTTCATCGCAAAGAGGACGGATAAAGCCATAGGGATGAGGAGTGGTACGCACCGAAGCAGTAGGCCAGGCTCACGGCTGTCTCCGCGATGGCGTACACCGCGCCGTACGAGTGCAGCTGGGAGCACTCCAAGCGCAGAGCGAGCAGTGGCATCAGGCAAACGTCGGCCACGCCTGCGCAGATGAGCATTTTTAAGGAGGAGCCTCGGCTGGCGTCACGAAAGGTGTGCAACGCGGAGTGAAGTCGCAACCCGAGCTCGCTCGCGCTGAGCGCTCCGAGGCATCAACTGCGAGAGGCAGACGAGCTCGGTCGCTTTTGTCAGGTTGAAGCTGGAACCGCATGGCGCGTTTTTGGGCGCGATTGCCGCGCGGATGGTGGGACGCGCGCGTCATTCTGACGCGTGCCCAGCATAATCCAACACGAAATCGCGCCGCCGCGTAGTTCTACGCTTGTAGAAAAAAACGCCTCGCGCTGCGCGTCCACTGACGTCACGGCCGGCGTCCACCAATCAGCGTGCAGGCACGTGGCATTTTGGTTTTTCGGTTCGCCAACCGATGGCTCTGCTCTCCGCGCATCTCGGCGGTACCTTTTTGGGGGAACTTTCATGGAACTTTGCTCTTTCCTCGGAGGAGCTGGCTTTACTGTTGAGCACGTCCAAAGAGCCACGTGCATTCACGCATCGTGTTCGTTCGCGCGTAGTGTTCGGCCAACATGCACAAGACAACCTTTAACGAGGTATAATTACATGAAGATTGTTTTCATTGAAGTGTCCTGTAATTTAAAGGACATATTATATATGCGGTAACAGATAATTCACCTCGTTGGCAGTTCTGTGGTCTGGCAACCCGAAAACACGCGGCGCGACAGCGCCTCTTCATTTTTCTCGTGCGGGTGCTCGCGCGTCGGCGGCAACGCGGGCGTTCGTTGCGCGTAGCGTTTTTCGCTCGCGAAAAACGCTCCATGCGGTTCCAGCTTGAGGAGGCGATCAGGAAATGTGCATGCATTCCTGTGTGAGCGTGACACATACGAGGATCATCGGAGCCCATTTAGGAATCCCGGCTTTTAGAAATTCCTTAGTTCCCGTCTCTATGTCGGCAGTTCAGCACCTCTGTCGCCCCTGTCTTCACTCTTTGCAGGACAGTGAAAAGGCGGAAAGAATAGAACAAGAAGAGGCTCTCTGAGTAGCACTGGAAATAGGCTTACAATCATGGTTGCTCCAGTGTCACTGTTACGCGCATGTGTCACATGCTACTGGTTGAAGCGGCTGCCCACTACCGTAAACTGCCGCTAGCCGTGTGTAGAAAGTGACTCTGAAAGGGACTCTCAGTAAGGGTGCGGTATTCCTTGGATGTTAGGCCGCCGCTTCACGAATATCCTTCTGAAATAATTTTTTAGTACGTTTTGTAGAAGCTTAGTTACCTCTAGTCAAAATTTCAATTTCAGCGCCTTAGCGCATTGCCCTCTCCTTGCGTAACTCTTTACACGCTCATAGGTAGGCGCTCCTCCGCTGGCCGCACCAGGGGCATTCTGGGGGGGGGGGGCGTGGTGGTTCATGTTTTTTTATTGCTAATTTCTCTTCTATACGATTTTAACTTTTTGCCGTGTTATTTGTTGTTGTCGGTTTTTTCGTTTTCGCTTTAAGCCTACTGACCCTGCCTATTGCCAAGCAAGCAGCTTTTCATTCTTCTTCGTACTCTGTTTTACACACCTTTTCATTGCCATTTCACCCCTATCATCGTCGCGTTTCATTAACTCAATACTGCCCCTGGCACCACCGTTGGTAATGGTAGAGCAATTGCGCGATTCCCATGCTTTTACACCTTCTCGCCCTTTTAAATGTTTTATATAGCCCAAAGGTTTCGTTTGCTGTGACGTACCCTGCTTTCTCGCTTTTCAGAGCTGTAGTTGTCGAAGGCTGTAGCTGGGTCATGCACATCTTTTATCAGTGGTCCGTTCGTCTTTATTTTAGTTATGCTATAGCATGTTAGGCACGCACTGTTCATGAGTTCAATTGGGGCTGAGTAATGACTGGCCAAGCGTGTGAGGCGTTCCTTCGCTATGTCCACTGGTTGACAGTGTATCACGTGGTCCAAAAAAATGGTGTAAATCTGTGCTGGTTTTTATGACGCAGTAAAGAGTTGGTAGTCAGCGCCCGCCCTGTGTTTCGTGTTCCTTCTCGTCCTCGTTCCGTTGCGCTGTGGGAGTCTGTTTTTTAATGCATGAACCAACTAGTCCACTCAAGAATGCTCTTAGAAGTACGTAACGCCTGAAAGAAAGTGACCATGACCCATCTCTATACAGAGTGACGCCGGATAGTGCGGCGAAAGAGGACACGAGAATCAAAAGTCTACAGAAAGGATTCGCCAACTTTTGCGCGCGAATGTGGTTTCTCCGCTGCGTATAGAAGTGAATTATTCGGTTCAGGTATTCAGGATGAGAGAAGGTACTGACTAAGCGAGGTTATACAGGGTGTTTAACCTAAGAGTTTATACAATTTTTAAATATAGGTTTTTTTCAGCTATAAGACCACTTTTTCGGTATACCATTGTCAGCAGTGTAGTACATCGGGACACGGCTAAGGTGTGCTAACTACCAGGCTGTTTTACTAACATTGAATAGTTAACTTTTTAACTATTACTGTTAGGCTCCTTAATTATTGATAACCGTGTAGCCCACTTTAAATAAAATCCATATCAGTTTTTAGAATTTTGAAATTGCAGTTACCATCGTCGCCGTGGCCGAACAAATTTTGTGTACATAGCGCCAAAGTACAAGCGCTTTCGAGAAGATTGCAGCAAAACAACCTCTCCAGTGCGCGTAACTCGTCGAACTAGCCTAAACTTGTGCCACAACGTCTAGCGTAAACGTACTTTCGAAATTATAAAAACTGATATGCATATTACTTACGGCGGGCTACACGCCTGTTATCAATTAAGACGCCTATCAATACTAGTTAACCAGCCTGCTAGTTAGACAGTCTTAGCCCTATTCCGATGTACTACACCGCTGGCAATGCTATGCCGAAAAAAGCACTCTTATAATTCAAAAAGGGTACTTTTTAATTGTGTAAAGTCTTGGGTGAAGCACCCTGTACATTCTCCTCCTGAGCAGACAACCACGACCAGGTCGCTCCATGTTCTTTCCTTGTCGTTAACTTGACGGTTAATTTTGTACACAAAGGAACAAAGCGAATGAAAACTGAGGTTGCTGCTTACACCCCAAGGTCTTTTAGAACTGCAACAGAATGGTAAACTGGGTAACTTGGACAGGGGTCACGGCTGGATGGCGCAGCAACAGAGTGTTGCAGCACCGCCCCGCGGTGCTCAAGCTGCGCATTCTGACACCACATCGCCGAAAAAGGTCCGTCCCCTGCCCTGTCATGAAGCTAGGAGTTCGCAACGGTCGGAGCATCGAATTCCGCGAGCTTACTGCGGTCGACGGCACTCCCTGGTCGCCTCTAGGCCTATCATGTCTCACACCCATACCACAGTGGACGGTTTGGAATCCGCTAACGCTGTTCCTGGCACCGCCTTAGTGGGAGCCACATTCATCATCATCATCATCATCAGCCTGACTACACCCACTGCAGGGCAAAGGCCTCTCCCATGTCTCTCCAATTAACCCTGTCCTTTGTCAGTTGCCGCCACTGTATCCCCGCAAACTTCTTAATCTCATCCGCCCACCTAACTTTCTGCCGTCCCGTGCTACGTTTGCTTTCTCTTGGAATCCACTCCGTTACCCTTAAACACCAGCGGTTATCTTGCCTTCGCATTACATGCCCTGCCCAAGCCCATTTCTTCCTCTTGATTTCAACTAAGATGTCATTAACCCGCGTTTGTTCCCTCACCCACTCCGCCCGCTTTCGATCTCTTAACGTTACACCTATCATTTTCCTTTCCATAGATCGCTGCGTTGTTCTTAACTTAAGCTGAACCCTCTTTGTTAGCCTCCACGTTTCTGCCCCATAGGTGAGTACCGGTAGGATACAGCTGTTGTATACTTTTCTCTTCAGGGATATTGGTAAGCTACCATTCATGATCTGAGAGAACCTGCCATATGCGCTTCACCCCATTCTTATTCTTCTAGTTATTTCCCTCTCATGATCCGGATCTGCGGTCACTACCTGCCCTAAGTAGACATATTCTCTTAGTACTTCCAGCACCTCGCTACCAATGGCGAACTGCTGTTCCCTTGCTAGGCTGTTGAACATTACTTTGGTTTTCTGCATGTTAATTCTTAGCCCCACCGTTCTGCTCTGCCTGTCTAACTGATTGATCATGCTTTGCAGTTCTTGTCCTGAGTGGCTTAGCAAGGCAATGTCATCAGCGAATCGCAAATTACTCAGGTATTCTCCATTAACTCTTATCCCCAACTGTTCCCATTCCAGACCCCGGAATACCTCCTGTAAGCAGGCAGTGAAGAGCATTGGCGAGATCGTGTCTCCCTGCCTGGCACCTTTCCGTATTGGAATTTTATTGCTGACTTTATGGAGAACTATAGTAGCTGTGCAATCGTTATAAATATCTTCCAATATTTTCACATAGCATTCTTCTACACCCTGATTCCGCAATGCCTGCATGACAGCTGAGGTTTCCACTGAGTCAAATGCTTTCTCGTAATCAATGAAGGCTATATATAGGGGTTGGTTATATTCTGCGCATTTCTCTATCACCTGATTGATAGCGTGAATGTGATTTATTGTCGAGTATCTTTTACGAAAGACTGCCTGATCATTTGGTTGACTAAAGTCCAAGGTTGTCCTGACTTTATTAGCGATTACCTTAGTAAATACCTTGTAGGCAACGGACAATAAGCTGATTGGTCTGTAATTCTTCAAGTCCTTGACGTCTCCTTTCTTATGAATTAAGACAATGTTAGCGTTCTTCCAAGCTTCTGGTACTCTCGAGGTCACAAGGCATTGCGTATACAGGGTGGCTAGTTTTTGTAGCACAATCTCTCCTCCGTCCTTCAACAAATCTGCTGTTACCTGATCCTCACCAGCTGCTTTCCCTCTTTGCATTGCTCCTAAGGCTTTCTTTACTTCCTCCTTCGTTACTGGCAGGATGTCCCATTGCTGTGCTCGACTGCCTCCCTCAGTAACTTGAGGATTAGATTCGCTACTGTATAGATTTTTGTAAAACTCTTCGGCTAATTCAACTATCTTATCCATATTGCTAATGACATTGCCCTGTTTGTCTTTTAGCGCATACATCTGGTTTTTACCTATGCACAATTTTCTCCTCACTGATTTTAGGCTACCTCCGTTCCTTAGAGCATGCTCGATTTTCTACATGTTAAACTTTCTTATGTCGGCTACCTTGCGCTTATTTATTAACTTCGATAGCTCTGCTAGTTCTATCCTGTCTGTGGAGTTAGACGTCCTCATGCTTTGACGTTTCTTAATCAGATATTTAGTCTCCTGAGAGAGCTTGTTGGTATCCTGTCGAACAGTCCTACCACCTACTTCTGCGGCGCACTCTGTAACGATAGCTCACATTGCCACATTGTCTCATATTAAAAAAAAGGATATAATCGATTTCAGCGACGCCTTATCATAGGAGCTAGCGTGCAAGCGACCGGGTCAGCAGAGCAGGCGGCAGCCATTATGCGGCTGCCGGCAGAACTTGCTCTGTACGGGTCAGCGATCTTAAAGAAGGATTCATTTTTGACATTCCTTTTTCCCAGGGCTTAAATTTTGCGAGAATAAGCCATATTAGCACGCTTTTCTGACTATAGCGACAGGGATCCGCATAGAGAGGGTGTTGGCTTGGCGCGGGCGGCTTGCGGAAGGCGCGGCAGTGTACGGCGCCGTCGGATAGTGGCTTGAAAATACAGCTCCTCTCTGCCGATCACCGCGTCACTTCGCTTACCCAAGTGACCGTTGGTTAGAGCGACCGAGATCGGCGTCGAGCTGGCCGACAATGGCGAACCGCGATTAAACATAACCGCGATTACTGCCCGTCTCAGTGTGAACCAGCTGGAAAAGGGAAAATGTTCATAGAATTTCAGAAGAAAATTAACCAGAGGAGAAATCCTGATGCGATAACATTGTCTGTGCAGGTAATTTAGATATGCTGCATACTGCCAGATGTTTCGCTGTCTCTAAGAACGACAGAACTGGAGAAAACAAGCGGCACTGGCAGGAGATTGCGATGATCCGATGGAACGGAGAAAGCGAGTAAAGCCGTACGGCCCACCGATTCTACGCGGATGGCATCACTTCGGCGATTTCTGCCGTTTTGTCGTCCCCACACACAGTGCTCCCGGAAGCGAAGAGGGCGTGAAGGCGGCTTGATTTCAACACGCGATTTAGGCTCTTTTTGCGGACAGAATCGTGCAAAAGTTGGCCCCCATGATTTGCAAGGTCCATTCTTTCCATCCGCTGCATTTATGAAATTTAAAACAATTTCAACTTAAATTTTAATGATAATAAGACCAACTTTTTGGCAAAATTTTGTTGCCTTACCACCGTGGGGTCATTAACCAACCACCAAATCGTGTTGCATTCACGAGGCCCAGTGAGGCTTCAACCTCAGCTAACAAGGGCTTCTCACAAAACGCACTTGTCATTGTTGCCAAGCCGCTGCTTTCTGGTATCAAGAAGATCAATAAACAGGAACGCAGAGTGCTATATAAAGGCCTGCTGCTATACAGTATATTACTTGCTTTTGATTACTTGCTTATATTACTTGCTTTTCATGGAAACAATAACAAAAGCTGGGCCCAGGGTTGTACGACTGCTCCGAGAGGCTTGGCGGTTTTTGCTGGTAGAGAACAAATATCGGAACCACGAAGGTATTTGCGATTTAAAGCACCCTAGGAAAAGTGGCCATTGTGCTAGCAACTTTGTGTACAGCATCACAATTTCTCTGAGGTCAAAGGTTTTACGGTGCCTTGTCCCGTTGGGATGGTAGATGAGGAAAAATAAAGCGTCATCAATCAAAAGACTGACGAGATTACCTTTCGACCCTAACCGAAGAGCCCTGATAATACTAAAGCCGGAAATGCAAAAGCGTAGAAAGAAAAAAAGCTCCAGGCCTGTCCTGGGTCGCTCCAGTATCCGCACGAGAACCTACTCGGCTTCACGAACCAAGGATAGATCCCGAAGGTCCCGACGCTAGAGAAGCGCTCCTGTAAGATGTAAAGCAGGTCGACCCGCTTGCCTCTGTGGCGCGCCAGTGTACTGCGGCTGATAAAGAACGCGCGCGACAGCTGCTATCGCGCGAGATACATCTGTACGACGCCCTCACAGCATAGGCTGCCCTTGCATCCGTCGTCGGCCGAAGATACAAAATCATAGCGTAATCCTTTAAAATTTGTCAGAAGTCAATTCGGTTGGGTTCGCAACGTAAAGAAGGCCCGACCAACCGATTAAAAAAACAAACGAATGGGATAATGCAGGAATATACGGGTCCTTAAAAGAGCTACGTGGCAACGGGCAGATCAGTACAGGTCATTATAGGTTGCCTCTCGCGAGAGGTATGTGAAGCAATATATATGGGCATTGCGGCTGGCATACAGGCTTGCAAAACATCATATAGGGGGCGTCCTGCTCTCATTCAGGGAAGTATAGCTTCATTAGGCACCGTCTGGTAAGCACACAGGTATGCGCTGGTCGTTATACGAGCCTTCTATCATGAATAGAGGTATGTAAGGTTTCTTCTAGGAACCCTCTAGAGGCGAACTAGTATGAATAGGTCAGGCGTGAGCCTGCTGCCCCATACGGGTTTGACCCACCGCGGTGGCTCAGTGGTTACGGCGCTCGGCTGCTGACCCGAAAGACGCGGGTTCGATCCTGCCCGCGGCAGCCAAATTTCGATGAAGGCGAAATTCTAGAGGTCCATGTGCTGTGCAATGTCAGTGCACGTTAAAGAATCCCAAGTGGTCGATATTTCTGCAGCCCTTTACTACGGCGTCCCTCATAGCCTGAGTTGCTTCGGGACGTTAAACCCCAATAAACCAAACCGAGCCATACGGGTTTGAATAGGACCAATTGGAACTACTTGTACTGGTTAAAGTTGAGCCATTTAATATTAGCTCTTTTCCTAGCGCGAATCTAGCATCGTTATAGCCCGCTTAAGAATTATTATTATTATTTTTAATATCTATATATGCATATTCCATTTTCAGAACATCTACGATTCTAACACTCCTCTCAGGCGTCTGCTAGTTGTGCCGCCACCATACATCTCATCACGCAGCGACCACCATTTCAAGGTTGACGTGCCCAGCAGTCGCACCAGGCCGCGTTTCGCATCTTTCATCCTCAAGACGTCTAACGAATGGAACCACCTTCCCACTTCCACCGCCTCCGTTACAGACGCCTGCCTGTTTAGGAATGCCGTGAGCGGTTATATAACGCGGTGATACAGTACTATTTTTTTAGTGCGATGTTGATTGCCTCAGGGCATAAAACGGCATGTAATGATAGATGAGGATGCCTAAATAAACGAGAAAAGGTTCGCTGATCTAATCAAATCTAGCAGTGAACGATGATGAGGTCCTTGTGTCCAAGCGGTGTATAAAGCACTATTGTCGGGCGAAACACCCGCTGCCGTCAGGTGCCAAATTCTTGTCGGCTGGGCAAACCCACAGCAGGTGGTGAATGTCGGCCTCAAGATTTCTGTTCTTGCAGACTGGATACCCGGGGTGGGGATATAAAGCATCGAATTGCGGCCACTTTCGTGTCACGGCTGGAGTTAGGGCAAACCCGACCCGGATCCTTTCCGTGCCGGGTGCCTTTGCCTTGGCCACTTGCAGGTGTACAATAAAATGCGGAATTCCTGGTCCCAGCGAACTTTATCCATGTTGTCTCTTCTCTGAATTAATCACCCATGGACTATCAGAAGAGTGTTTTCGTGTGGTTTTCAAGTAAGAGTTCCGTCTGCCCTGTTACTGCATGCACGGCGACATCGATAATCTGCTTAATTTTAAAAAAGTGTATTCGGTCTCCTGCGTTGAACGCATTTCGCAAAACTGTGCAAGCTGTCTTTGCATGGAATATTATATTCCATACAGAAAAAAAATTGATCACAGCTGTTCAATGGGGAGGAGATGCTCAGTTTATATAAACTCAGTTTAATAAAAAAATAATGATGACATCACTAGCCTAGCAAGGCTAGAGAAAAACATCTCTGCTTATAATGTGCGCCATCCTGAGGTGTGGTATGTTCCAAAATGTAGAACCAATTACGGAAGTCAAATGATGAAATTTAAATTGCCTACACTTCTGAATCACATGATAAAGGATGCTAACATTAACATATCAGATATATCCCCAAAAGAACTGCGTTTATTGTTTGTATAATGTTGTGATATGATTTTCTAGTTCTTATTACCTGTTTTATACTAATTTTTCCAACGATGTTGCCATATCCGACTGTGTTCTCTTGCCGCACGCTTCTGTCCTACCCCGTGTGTAGGGGGCTCAGGGCTTTTCAAGCTGTTCACACAGCTTTTCTCCTGTCCTCCTCGCAGCATCTTTTTGTTGCGGAATAAATTTCAATTTCAATTCAATTTCAATGCTACCGCCTGTGCCATACTTTGCTGGAACAAAAAGGCAAACAACCAGCTCGCAATAGACTTGTAATTTTGAGAGGAAATATGAAAATACATTGATTTGTTTTAAACACTATACTTATCTCTTTTTGTGACTTTTAATATGTATTTGAGGGTGTGACATGACAAATTAGGATTAGAAATTAGCCATACGGTGGAAAAATTTGGTAAATTAAATTCAAGATTTTGCAATTAGTGTGGGGGTTTATATTAAGCAGCATTTAGAAATTATACATTCAACATGTGTTGCGAGTGCCTTCTCGTACACGGCGCGCCACTAAAATCAATGTGTTATTTTATATCTAGTCTTTTTTTCTGCGATGGTTGTACTTACACTCATGATCACATCATGCATTTCTCTGCAGCTTCGATGTACAGCCAGGTCATCGTGCAAGAGCTTGGCGAGGAATTTGTTTCAAGGCACTGCAAAAGTTCTCTTACAAGAGGAGTGAGACGATTAGTGCCAATATGACTCATCGATTCAGCGGCTCCGGGCACAGTGCATCTCACGATGTAATAGCACCGTAGATGCAATAAATTTCATTCCTTGAATCCGTTCCTTCTTTCATGTATGTCCGCTGACTGCTTATATGTAAAATGCTACATATACAAGCTCCGGCTGGTGGAAAACAAGCGGAATATGTCTGCATTGTTGTTGGCCAGCAAGAGGTATGGCATAAAACTAGGTGGAACCCCCGATCGCATACAATTTTCCACTGGCCTTGCAATTAATATGTCACCTCTAAAAGTTAGATCAAGGGTGCAAAAGCGGGCACAAGTCGGAGCGAACCTGGAACCATTATTGTTACTGGCTGAATGTGGGCATACTATTGGCGCGAACATAGGGCCATTATTGACAGATCGGCTGAATGTGGGCATACTATTGGCTTGAATGTCGGGCCATAATTCATAGATTGGCTGGATATGGGCATAGTCTTGGCACGAATGTCGGGCCATAATTAATAGATTGGCTCAACATGGGCATAGTCTTGGCACGAACGTTGGGTCTTTGTGGATAGATTGGCTGAACATAGGCCCAACCCAGGCGTGAATGAAGGGTGAATGCTGGTAGCTAGACTGGCTGAGTATAGGCCCAATCTTGGCATGAATGAAGGGCCATTGTTGGAAAAAGTCTCGGATTGCTCAAATGCCGATGTAGGACCAATATTCATGACAATTTCCGCCGCTCTTGCCACTGTTGGACCAATCAATTTGGGCTGCTCGGGATACAGACAGCAGCACACACCTCGTCTCGAAGAGGATTCTGGTGTGGGCTAGTTGGTTCATGCTTAATAAACAGATTCACAACAGCGCTACGGAACAAGGACAGAAGGAACACAAAAAACACAGGACAGCGCCCGTCCTGTGTTTTTTGTGTTCCTTCTGTCCTTGTTCCGTAGCGCTGTTGTGAATCTGTTTATTAACCTCGTCTCTATATGGAACACAGGCAAGCATAAATTAAATGTATCATCTGATATCTATGCACGCTTACACATGCTTCAGAGAAAGTAGTAACACATAAGCTGGTTTTACACAGAAAGCAATAATACATAAGCTCAGCAAAATAGCTAAACGGGGCTAGTTGGTGGTAAATATTGAAAGGTAAACCGCGCAAAGACGAAGACCGCAGTAGAGGGAACACAGGACGAGCGCTGACTCACAACTGAAAGTTTTTTCGAAGACAGCAACACAATATATAGAAAAAGCGGCCAACCTATAAACAAGCATACACAAATAATCTCGTGTTGCTATGTGGTATCAAGGCATGCAACCTCACTATCATATAATAAAATATAGGGCTTACTAACGCACAACCTTGTTTTCTTCCTCATGTGGTAGGCTTCCATAATATCACGTGTCAAGCGGGACGGGTGCTTGTACAGGATATCGCAATAGTGCAAGGAAGGAAAACAAGGTTTGCAGTCACGGACATGGTCAACGAGATTAGTAGAGTTATTAGATGTGAAGTTATTTGCATGCTCTTTCATACGTGTATTAATGCATCGCCCAGTCTGCCCGATATACACTTGGCCGCACGACTGGGATTTTAGAAACTACCTCTTCAGCGCATGGCACATACTTTGTTACGTGATTGACCCCACAGGTTATTTCAGATTCTTTTAGTTGCTCAGCCTTTTTTTCCCAAAATCGCACAAGCCCTTTTAAGTTTCTTTGGTACAGAAAAAAGAACCCCTACGTTATATCTTTTTGCTACATTTTTAAGATTATGTGACAGACGGTGTACATAAGGGAGAATAGCAAACTTCTTTTCTTCCCTTTTTCTGGACTAGGTACCAGAGCTGAATTCTTAAGCTGTTTAGCTGTCTTATTACAGCCCAATAATGCAACATCCTCCGGGTGTCCAGCTACCTTTCGTCTTTTACTTTGCTTGTTGAAGCTTTTCGTTGTCATATGGATACAAGATTTTCATAATGCAGACAACTGGGATGAGACTACAATTCTGTTTTAACTATGTTGGAATGATGCGATTTCGAACTTAACGAATTTCCGCCCTTGTTAAGTACTCCCACTAGATATGCCACGTCTCAACTTTCAACCTCAGATCTAAAAATTGTAGCTTGTTATCAACCGTGACTTCAGTGGTGAACTCCAGACCTAGAGCATTTCCTTTAAATACTTTTAGTGCATCAGTCATGCGCCTAGAAATGTTAGTTTTTTTTTCAATGAAAGTTAAGAAATCATCGACATAATGAAAAAGTCGTGACGCCATCCCTGACATATTTCCTTAAATGCCACGATCAACAAAAGACAAAAAATATGGCTTATCACTGGAGCCACTCTAGACCCAATGCAAACACCCGCTTTCTGGATATACAGTTTACCGTCCCATTCAACAAACATAGATTTCAGATCATCAAGAAAACTAGCTACAGAAATGCCACAACCACTGAAGAACTGTTCTTCGTCATTATCTAGTGTTACACACTTCGGAACAGCCTTCACCAATTCATTGTGAGGAAGCGAATAGAACAAATCGACCACGTCAACACTGAAGACAGTACATGACCCTGGGTTTTGATGCCGAAGAAAATTCACGACACCCTCAGAGTTCTGAACTCAGAACGGGTCATTAATAGCCAAGGAACTCAAATGTGTCTGCAAATACACCGAAATTTTGTATTGCCAAGTTCTCTTATCCGTCACAATAGCCCGGAAAGAAAATTTTACAACTAAGGTCTTTCGCCCTATGTACACCTGCTCTAAGCCTCTCCAGGTTCAAACCATCCAGGAAGCGCAGAGCTCCGGCTTTTACCTTCCCTGGTTTTGTCGAAATCGAGACGCAGGTTTTGTGCATAGCCTCTATCGCCTTCAAAGAAAACGTTGTTTTCGGAAGCACCACAAAACACCCTTCTTTATCAGCTGTCAGTAGCCGCAAATTGTTCGAATGTAGGAAATTAACCAGGGAACTTTATCCCTTCTTATATTTGTCGGTATGTGTTCTTGACAAAACCGCAGTACACTCCTCAACGCACCTCGATTGGTAAACGCACTGTGCAAGACTAGCTCTGGTACCTAGTCCAGAAAAAGAGAAGGAAAGAAAGAAGTTTGCTATTCTCCCTTATGTACACCGCGTGTCACATAATCTTGAAAATGTAGCAAAAAGATATAACGTAGGGTTTTTTTGCACCAAAGAAACTTAAAAGGGTTTGTGCGATTTTGAAAAGACAAAAGGCTGAGCAACTAAAAGAACCTGAAATACCTGTGGGGTCAAGCACGTAAAAAAGTATATGCCATGCGCTGAAGAGGTAGTTTATAAAATCCCAGTCCTGCGGTCAAGTGTATATCGGGCAGACTGGGCGATGCATTAATACACGTCTGAAAGAGCATGCACATAACTTCGCATCTAATAACTCTACTAATCTCGTTGACCATGTCCGTGACTGCAAACCTTGTTTTCCTTCCTGGCACTATTGCGATATCCTGTACAAGCACCCGTCCCTCTTGACACGGGATATTATGGAAGCCTACCACATGAGGAAGAAAACAAGGTTGTGCGTTAGTAAGCCCTATATTTTATTATATGATAGTGAGGTTGCATGCCTTGATACCACATAGCAACACGAGATTATTTGTGTATGCTTGTTTATAAGTTGGCCGCTTTTTCTATATATTGTGTTGCTGTCTTCGAAAAAACTTTCAGTTGTGAGTCAGCGCTCGTCCTGTGTTTCTTCTACTGCGGTCATCGTCTTTGGGCTGTTTACCTTTCAATACATAAGCATCAATCATATACTCAGAGAAAGAAAAAAAACAACAAACAGCGAGTACAATCAATGCAACTGTGCAGAATATTCTGTCATTTAAGTTTTTCTATTCTTTATAAACACCTTTGTTGACGCCGAAAATTTCTCATCTAGTGAAGTTTGGTTAATGTTAATTCCTGTTTCACATAATTACTCCGAGTAAGAGGCACAAGCTTTTTTTTGTGTTCTCCGGTGATATATTACGGCAAAGCTGTCAGGTCGAGTCACATATAGTCTGAGTCTGTTTGAATATACAGCAGCAACTGAAAGTAATAAACTTGTTGTGCGGGCAGAATACCATAATTCTTAAATAAAAGTTCTGTAAAAAAATCTCATGGTGTGCCATAATAGCCTTCAATGGGTCTAAGCGCTTTCTTTTAGAACAAGCAACCTAATATACTTTCCATATGTGCTGGTTCTCCATACAAGAATAAAATATCATAATTTGGAATAAAAATGAGCGAAATATATCGAAGTCGTCAGCCGGACAGGTATTAAGTTAATGATTTTATAGACATCTACAGTTTTACTCAGATATTTTGCTAAATTTATAACATGCACATTCTATGAAAGGTTTTCAGTAAACCAAACACCCGGAAACTTGACTGGTGATATGCTTTATAACACTGTTTTTACATTTACTAACTATACTGCATAGTTTCGTAGTGTTTGTAGTCAAGAGTTCGATGGAACATCATTTGGTCAGGCGGAGGCATAATAAAAACATAGGGTCACTGACCAAGTCAAAGTTTAATGAAACGTACGGACGTTTCGGAAGCCCTACGGCTGTCTTGTTCACAGTGAGGAAACCAGGAAAATGCGCCGTAAAGATCTTGCATAATCTTATGGCAGATTTCCTTGCGTCCGATTTAGTGTGCCGGGAGTGGGCTGTATCATCAAAGACTCTAGATACAAGCGTCTAGAAGTGATTCCTTATCTTGCAAGCACACGTGCCCCGTCCCAATTGATGACAGTTCCAGTTTCTTGCATGTGTTCGGCCAGAGCGTTAGCAGCACTGCGTGCTGTCGCTACGTCATTTTTCTGTTGATGGATCCGTTTGCACCAGTTTCCGGATTCCCCGATATAATTGCGGTCGCAGTCCTCACACGGAATCTTGTACACGACCTCAGGATATCTGTCAGGGGAAGGGGGTCTTTCACATTGACGAGCTCGTGTCTAAGCTTGCTTGTTGGAACGTGGGCAACTTGCACGCCGTACTTTCGAAATACCCGACCAAGCACTTCTACTGATCTGTGGGATGTAAGGGATGGAGGCGCGTTTTGGCTTAGAAGCATTGGAGACGTCAGAAGGTGGCGGTCGCTTCCGTAGTTTCTTTTTTGTGTGTGCCACAAAGCTTCTTGGATAGCCATTTCTCGTCAAATCCCTTTCGACAGTCCTTAGTTCTTTCTTCAGGGATTGCTCGTTAGAGCACGTGTTTATTGCTCTTTCAACTAAAGAGCAAGCGACAGAGCGCTTGTGTGCCATCGGGTGGGCAGAATAGAAGCCGAGATAACGGCCTGTGTACGTAGGCTTCCTGTACACGGTGAACTCAAGGCTCGTGAGTTTCCGCGTGGTTTAAGGTGGTTTAAGAACCGCTGGACGTGTTGTTTCTTCTAAGACGCAAAAACAATTGTCCATGTACCTGACGAATAATTGAGGGCGTGGCTCGAATGTTTCGAGGGCTTTCGTCTCGATGGCTTCCATTGTGAGGTTAGCCGCCGTCACGGAAATTGATGCTCGCATGGCTGTGCCGAAGGTCTGTCGATAAGAACTGCTACCGTACGAGAAATATGTGTTTGCAAGGCAAAAGGAAAGAAGCTTGCACAGGTCGGGTACATCGAAAGGTGTGCGCTCTTCAAGTGACGAGTCCTCGTTCAAACGAAGCTTGCAGGTTTCCACCGTCAGGGCAACCGGAACGCACGTGAAAAGTGAAAAAGCATCGAAAGAAACCATCATTTCACCGCTTTCAAGTGCGACGTTCTTCATTTTGTTAATAAAGTCCACTGTGTTCCGTATATGCGTCTCGGTCTTGCCAACTAGAGGCGATAAAATCTTGCGCAGGTAGCGAGACAAATTGTTGAGTGGAGACCTTGTAAAATCCACAATAGGACGCCACGGCACCACCACAACGGCATAGAAGCCTCAATCAAGTTCACTGTAGAAGAGGAGGCGAGTGGCTGCATCTCGTTTCTGGACACCCGTGTGACGCGAAAACCCACGAGCCTGGAGTTCACCGTGTACAGGAAGCCTATGCACACAGGCCGTTATCTTGACTTCTGTTCGGTCCACCCGATGGCACACAAGCGCTCTGTCGCCTGCTCTTTAGTCGAAAGAGCAATAAACACGTGCTCTAACGAGCAATCCCTGAACAAAGAACTAAGGACTGTCGAAAGGGATTTGACGAGAAATGGCTATCCAATAAGCTTTGTGGCACACACAAAAAAAGATACTGAAGCGACCGCCACCTTCTGACGTCTCCAATGCTTCTAAGCCAAAACGCGCCTCCATTCCTTACATCCCACAGATCATTGAAACACTTGGTCGGGTATTTCGAAAGTACGGCGTGCAAGTCGCCCACGTTCCAACAAGCAAGCTTAGACACGAGCTCGTCAATGTGAAAGACCCGCTTCCCCCTGACAGATATCCTGGGGTCGTGTACAAGATCCCGTGTCAAGACTGCGACCGCAATTATATCGGGAAATCCGGAAACTGGTGCAAACGTATCCAGCAGCAGAAAAATGACGTAGCGAGAGGACGCAGTGCTGCTAACGCACTGGCCGAACACATGCAAGAAACTGGACATGTCATCAATTGGGACGGGGTACGTGTGCTTGCCAGAGAAGGGATCGATCACTTCTAGACGCTTGTATCTAAAGTCTTTGATAATACAGCCCACTCCCGGCACACTAAATCGGACGCAAGGAAATCTGCCATCAGATTACGCAAGACTATTACGGCGCATTTTGAAGAAGAAAAACGCATGCTTTTTGCCTGGTGTCCCCATTGTGAACTAGGAAGCCGTAAGGCTTCCTAAACGTCAGTACGTTTTATTAAACTTTGACTTGGTCAGTTACCCTATGTTTTTATTATGTAGCAGGGTTTATGGGCTTAAATATTATATAAGAGTTTTAGAAAAACTTAGGCTAAGTTTGTTTGTCATCTGCCATACGTCTCAATATTAGTTAATCACCCTTACTTCTACTTTCACCAATGAACTGTCAGTGAAAAAGTATTTTTTTGTCAGGTCGGGTAAGTCAGGAATGCTAGTGATATCTTTATTATACACTGTGAATAGCAATGGGCCCAATATTGAGCCTTAGGAACCCCTTGCTCTATAACCATGTTAGCAGAACAGCAGTCAGTAACTTGGACGAATTGAAACCTGTTGCTTTGATAACTCCTTAATAATTCCAAAGGTATTCCACGAAAAAGGTACTTCAAAAGGGTGGAAATTTGGGCTGGTTGGTGCACGATCTGAGGCTAAAAACAGCGCTAACGGGGACGAAGCAGAGAGAGGGACACGACGCTGACTATCAACCAAGTTTTATTGCACGTTCACCGGTTAAATACCACTCGTTCGTGCAAAAAAAGAAGGAAAAAAGAAGAAAAATAGAAAGACGGAAGGCGGGATAGACAAGAAACCACGTGGCATGAGATTATGCATTCATACAGAGATAATTAATTTCGTTGTCGCAATGTCGCGACATCCACGCGCTGTCGCGAATTCCACGAACTCCATAATAAGCTAATTTATGTAATATGAAGCCATGTTGGACACAAAGGCTTTCCGAAAATAGAGGAATAAGACGAGAGTATATCTGCGATATTCAATACTAACAATTAATTTCTCTTTAATGGTTATCATGCTTCTTCCTTAGACCTTCGCGTGACAAATCCCTATTGCGAGCTGGCTATAATGCTGTATTATTGAAAGAAGTTTTCATGCCTAATCTTTATAACACCCACGAACGCCTTAGATAACAATGGTAATATAGAGATTGGACAATAATTTGAGATTATATTTTTATTTCCACCCTTGTGTACTTGTACCCTTGTATATTTATTTATTTATTTATTTCCTCAAAGGTCTAGGTTGAGACATTACATGAGGGAGTGGACGGTATCTGGCAAACAATGGTAAAAAATGTTAAGATGAAAGGTTGGCGACGCTCCGCTTGAATTCTAGTGGGTTGATGATAATGGCAACTTCGGTGGGCAGGTCATTCCAGTCTCGTGCAGTACGCTGAAAAAATGACTGCTGAAATGTCACAGTATGGGCTTGTAGGGGATACACTGCGTTACTATGGCTGAACCGGGCGATGCGGTGGGCTCTTTTTATGTAGGGGTTATCAAGAGGCAAAGAATGGAAAAATTTATGAAAAAGGTTAAGACGTGCTATCTTACGGCGCGAGGCTAGGGAGGGCAAGTTGATTCGAGCTTTTAGTGCTGAGATGCTTGAGTGGTAGGAATAATTAGATAGAATGAATCGTGTTGCGCGGTTCTGAACCAATTCGAGGGCGTTAGTAAGATTATTGTGGTGCGGATCAAAAATAGCGTTAGCACACTCAAGCTTGGGACGCACAAAGGTTTGAAAAGCAAGCTGTTTAATAGGGGGAGGAGCGAGTGAAAGGTTACGGCGCAAATAACCTAGAGCACAATTAGCAGAATTTATTATGTGATTAATATGACAGGTCCAAGTTAGGTCACGCGAGATATGCACACCAAGATATTTGAATGATTCGGATGTTCCAATCTGCAGGTTATTAATATTATAATTAGGCGCTACGTAATTACGACGACGGTGAATGGACATTAACACGGTTTTAGAAATATTTAATGACATGAGCCATGTTTTACACCAGTCCTGTATGCGAATAAGGTCAGTTTGTAATGCGAGATGGTCGGTGGAGTTAGTAATGCTTCGGTAAACGACACAGTCATCGGCAAAGAGTCGGATTTGAGAAGAAATGTTACACGGTAAGTCATTAATATATATCAAGAAAAGGAGGGGCCCGAGTACCGTTCCTTGAGGTACCCCGGAGAGCACAGGTGTTAAGGATGAAGAGTGTGAATTGGCATATACGAACTGCTGACGGTTAGATAAAAACCTTCGAATCCAGTTCAGAACACATGGATGAATATTAAGGCGCGATAACTTTAGTAAGAGACGACCATGGGGGACCTTATCGAACGCTTTTTCGAAGTCTAAAAACACTGCATCAGTCGGGATATTACGATCAAGGTTTAAATGTAAGTCGTGCAGGAAGAGAGCCAGTTGGGTGTCACAGGAATGATTCTTGCGAAAACCATGCTGGCTTGAGTGAAAAAAATGAACGGACGATAGGAAATTAGCAATATGCGAATATAAAACATGCTCCATTATTTTGCAAGAAACGCTTGTTATGGAAATCGGGCGGTAGTTACTCGGCGATGATCGGCTTCCTTTCTTGAAGACTGGGATGACCTTGCCCACCTGCCAGTCACGTGGAATCGAACCGGTGTTCAGGGATTCCTGGAATATGAGCGATAAGAACAGGCTACACGTATGTTTAGTATTTTTCAGCACTTTGGCGTTGATACCGTCCACTCCAGTAGATGACGAGTTCTTCAGTGACTCAATTACCTTGACTATGCCGACGGGATGAAATGTGATATTTTGCATGAGCGGGTGCGTAATATATGGTGGATCTGGAAGATTGTCAAGGGGTTCATTAGTAAAGACCGAACAGAATGCTGTGTTAAGAACATCTGCAACCTCAGTGTCGGGAATAGGAGATCCAGAGCTACTGTTAAGTGAAATCTCATTACATTCATTAGGGCTAATGGTTTTCCAAAATCGTTTTGGGTTAGTCTGCAGCATAGATGGTAAAGTAGTAGAAAAAAACTTCCGTTTAGTCTGAGCGGTTAACTTGTCGTATTCTTTTGAGACAGCATGATACTTCTGCCATGTGGAAGAAGAGTTAGACAGCTTGGCCGACCGGAACAGGCGTTTTTTCTTATTATTGCGTCGTTTGAGTGATACATTAAACCATGGTGATGTTATTCTTTATGATATAGTAATAGTTGGAATGTAAAGACTTATAAGCCGATGCATCTCTGTTTTGAAAAGCAACCAGTTCGACTCGAGAGAATGTAGTGGAAAGTTAGCAGCGAAGGTGTCGAAGTAATCTGATAATTCATGGTTCATGCTGGCATAGTCTCCTTTATCATAAAGCGTAAGTGTTTTTTTATTTTTTTGTTTCTTTAGTACGTTGCAATAAAAAGAAGTATGTATCGTCAAATGATCGCTGAGACTGCGCAACAAGGTGATAGGAGTAAAATTATCAGGATGCGTTGTTAATACGAGATCTAGAACGTTGGATGAGTGGTCAATAACGCGTGTGGGATCAGTGACGAGTTGAGTTAAGCCAAAAGTCATACACGTGTTTAAGAAATCGCTAGCCGGGCTGCTTTTCGATAATGTAGCGGCGGGATTAGACCAATCTATTGCGGGAAAATTAAAATCACCGAAGAGAAGGATAGGACTAAGTGGATATGATTTAGTTAACGCATTTAAGGCATCATGAAATAAGAGGGTGAAAGAACTGTCAGCATTAGGAGGGCGGTAACAAATACCAATGAGGATGGGCGGATGTGTAGTAGTGCATCGAAGCCAAATTACTTCCAGTTGTGAAGGGAGGTTAACAAATGAACAATGCAGATCCCGTTTAGTGGCGAGCAATACACCCCCACCGCGCGAATTATCGGGTCTATCCTTCCGGAATATCTCAAAATCTGGGAGAAATGGAAGAATCTCGGAATCGTGAACTGATGCGTTAAGCCATGTTTCAGTTAGTAGTAAGATATCGCATGAAGATGAACCTATTAAACTGCACAATGAATCGCGCTTGGGAACAACACTTCGAATGTTAGCAAGCAGAAATGATAAAGGGTGACGATTCGGCGAATGGGGTTCACAATTTTGTTTTAATGGTGGCTACAAGCTGTCCTCAACAACATGGTTAGAAACATGGTCGAAATGGTACGTTTTTTCACTTGTGACAAGCTTTTCATTTCGCAACTTGTATTTCAGTTTTCGAGCCTTTCCAAATTCGATGAGGCGTTTCTGGGCAAGGCGCGTGCTGGGAGAAAGATCTTGAGCAACCGCATATCCTGTCTTTGAATTTCCTAGCGGAAGACAGGACTTGCTCTTTGTCTTTAAAGTGAGCAAATCTCACAATTATAGGCCTGCACCTACCAGTTTGGAAAGTCCCAATGCGATGGGCACGCTCAATGTCGCGCGGCTCTAACTGGATGTCTAAATACTGATTAATGTGTGCAATGATGGTATTTTCAGAATCTGACCATGTTTCTTTACCTTTATCTTCAAGGTTGCAGAAAACAAGGTTGTTTCGTCTGGACCGATTTTCTGCATCATTTACCCGGGCAGACAGAGCATTTATCTGCGCCGTGTTCTCAGTGCTGATTCCATGCAGTTCTTTCAATTCAGTCTGCAGGGATTACTATAGGGATAGCCTTCGTCTGCAGGGATAGCCTTCATTGATTACGAGAAAGCATTTGACACAGTGGAAACCTCAACTGTCATGCAGGCATTGCGGAATCAGGGTGTGGAACAGTTGGGGATAAGAGTTAATGGAGAATACCTGAGTAATTTGCGATTCGCTGATGACATTGCCTTGCTAAGCCACTCAGGACAAGAACTGCAAAGCATGTTCAATCAGTTAGACAGGCAGAGCAGAACGGTGGGGCTAAAAATTCACATGTAGAAAACCAAAGTTATGCTCAACAGCCTAGCAAAGGAACAGCAGTTCGCAATTGGTAGCGAGGTGCTGGAAGTAGTAAGATAATATGTCTACTTAGGGCAGGTAATGACCACAGATCCGGATCATGAGAGGGAAATAACTAGAAGAATAAGAATGGGGTGGAGCGCATATGGCAGGCTCTCTCCGATCATGAATGGTAGCTTACCAATATCCCTGAAGAGAAAAGTATACAAAAGCTGTATCTTACCGGTACTCACCTATGGGGCAGAAAAGTGGAGGCTAACAAAGAGGGTTCAGCTTAAAGGGAAACTGTACATTTTTTTAGAAATCAACGAGCTTAAGAGGGTCGAGTGTGTGAAACTTGGAGGTAAAGCATGCGAATTCTTTTTGGGCTAGCACTTGAAATAGTAAAGTAATCGCCGATTAAAATCCTGACGTCCTTAAAGCTTCTCCGCAGTGCACAACGCCAAGTGGGGGGGGGGGGGGGGGCATGATGACGTCATCGAAGGTATCGGTACATTTCCAACGCACAAACGCCTGCTTTGAAGGAATGAAATCAACGCCACCGAAGGCCAACCCTGCCGAGAGTTGTTTGGCAGCGTCTAACGCGTCAGGGCAGGGTGGGGCTGACGACAGCGGTAATTTGAAATCATACCTTCCGTGACGTCATGCTGAGTTTTTCTGCACTCCTCCGGCGCATTGAGGAGAAGCGCAAATTTCAATCGTCGATTACGTCACTATTTCAAATGCTAGTGCAAAAACACTTGGCATGCTTTACCTACAGCCTATGTAGATTTGAAACCTTGAATATCGCGAAATTATCAAAAAAGTGCTGCAGCTGCCCTTTAAGTTAAGAACAACACAGCGAGCTATGGAAAGGAAAATGATAGGTGTAACGTTAAGAGATCGGAAGAGGGCGGAGTGGGTGAGGGAACAAACGCGGGTTAATGACATCTTAGTTGAAATCAAGTGGAAGAAATGGGCTTGGGCAGGGCATGTAGTGCGAAGGCAAGATTACCGCTGGTCATTAAGGGTAACGGAGTGGATTCCAAGAGAACGCGAACGTAGCAGGGGACGGCAGAAAGTTTGGTGGGCGGATGAGATTAAGAAGTTTGCGGGGATACAGTGGCCGCAACTGACAAAGGACAGGGTTAATTGGAGAGACATGGGAGAGGCCTTTGCCCTGCAGTGCGTGTAGTCAGGCTGATGATGATGATGATGTATACTCCTCCAGACTCGTGCTATTTTTAAGTGATTTGGGAACAGGTCAGTTGTAAGCGTGATGTTAACGATGTATATTAGGACGTCACGTATGATGAACGACACATGTTTCAGGGGAGCTGATTTTATGCGATCATGCCCTGCTGATGCATTATCTTTCAAATGTTTAATTAAACCACTGACTACAGCGGTAGTTGCAGAAGAGAAGGTAGCAGAGTATGGTAATGGCTAATCAGGTTTGAGTGCGTTATACTTGAAACTTGGTGATTTCAATATTGTAATGTACTTGCCGACGAAGGGGGCTTTAATCACAAGAGCGAAGACACACAAGGCCACGCAAGCTGGGGCAGCAAAAGCGACAGATTCCACACGGCGCGAGCCCTACTTCGTCGTCGTCAGCAGCTATGCGCCACCTGGCAAAGCTAGGCGGCATTATTCCCCCTTATGAAAAAGAGCGCTGTCGACGTAACAAAAAATAAACAAAAAACGAGCAAAGTTCCGCAACTGAAGCGTTCCAAGACATCAACACGTCTGCATCACCGAGTATAGTACGGTTTCAGCCGTACAACATGCACAATGTCAGAGCTGGGCTGTCGGCGTCGGGGTTGCGCAACACCGTCCGGAACCACTTCATAGTTTACGTCACTCACACGCCGGATCACTCTGTAAGGGCCAAAATAGCGGCAGAGCAGTTTCTCGCACAAGCCTTGGCGACGGACAGGAGTCCATACTCAGACTTGGTCGCCGGGTTTGTAGTCAACCTGTCGGTGGCGAAGGTTGTAACGGCGCGCATCGGTGCTCTGCTGTTGCCCGATGTGCACGCGGGCCAGCTGACGGGCTTCTTCAGCACGTTGGGCAAATTGTTGAGCGTCTGGGTCTAGTTGGTGATCCTCTGGGGACGGGAGCATGGCATCAAGCATGCTCTGAACTTCACGTCCATACACAAGGCGGAACGGTGTAAAGCGCGTATTTTCCTGCAGGGCGGTGTTATAGGCGAAGGTGACATACGGCAGGACCTCATCCCAAGTTTTGTGCTGGACGTCTACGTACATGTAGAACATGTCCGAAAGGGTCCTGTTCAATCGTTCGGTCAAGCCATTGCTCTGCGGGTGGTAGGCCGTGGTCTTGCGGTGCGTTGTGCAGCTCAGCCGAAAGATGTGGTCGATTAGCTGCGCTGTAAACGCCGTCCCTCTGTCTGTAATGACGTGCGATGGGGCGTCGTGTCGCAAGACGATGTTGTGCATGAAAAACTCCGCGACTTCGGAAGCTGTGCCACGAGGGCTCGCCTTGGTCTCGGCGTAGCGAGTCAAACAGTCGGTAGCAACTATGATCCACTTATTGCCGGCCTGCGACAAAGGGAAAGGGCCGAGGAGGTCCATGCCGATCTGGTCGAATGGAGCGCGAGGGGCTGTAACGAGCTTGAGAAAACCCGCCGGCTTAAGTGGTGGCGTTTTCCGGCGCTGGCATTCTCAGCAGCTTTTAACGTAGCGTTTGACATCAGCAGAAAGTCCAGGCCAGTCGTACATGTTCCGCACTCTGGCGAGCGTACGTAAAAAGCCCAAGTGGCCAGATGTGGGCTCATCGCGGCAGGCGGAAAGAACGTCAGCTCGGAGATCGGCTGAAATGACCAGAAGGTAAGGTCTATCGTTGCCTCCCGAGTTCTTCTTGTACAAGAGGCCTTGCCGCAAACAGAAGGAGCCAAGACGTCGAGAGAGGTGGCGAGGTATAGCCGTATCGCTACCTTCAAGGGCGTCAATGAGAGGGCGAAGTTCCGAGTCCGCCCTCTGCCGGGTCAGTAGGTCGGAGGCGGTGAGCGTACCAAGGAAGCCGCTGTCGTCATCGGGCGCTGCGTCGCCAGGATCAAGTGATGCACGCGACAGTGTGTCGGCGTCTTCGTGTCTGCGGCCGGACTTGTAGAAAATAGTGATCTCAAATTCCTGAAGCCGTAAGCTCCAGCGTGCCAGGCGTCCAGATGGGTCTCGCAAATTTGCCAGCTAGCATAGACAGTAGTGATCGGTTACGACTTTGAATGGGCGGCCGTATAGATAAGGGCGAAACTTCATGGTGGCCCACACGACCGCAAGACATTCTTTTTCAGACGTGGAGTAATTGCTCTCGGCGCGGGAGAGAGTACGGCTAGCATAGGCGATAACCCTCTCAAGGCCCTCTTGGTGTTGAACAAGGACAGCGCCAAGACCGATGTTACTGGCGTCGGTGTGGACCTCGGTATCGGCATCTTCGTCGAAGTGCGCAAGAACGGGAGGTGTTTGAAGGCGCTGGCGGAGCGTAGAGAAAGCGGTCTGTTGCTCAGTGGTCCGGACAAAGGAGGTGGTATTCCTGGTGAGACGCGTAAACGGCTCGGCAATCGTGGAAAAGTCCGCAATAAAGCGCCAATAGTACGCACAGAGACCCAGGAAGCGCTGGACAGCTTTCTTGTCGGTTGTAACGGGAAAGCGCGCGACGGCGGCAGTCTTTTCCGGGTCCGGCCGCACCCCCTCAGCGCTGACAACGTGACCCAGAAATTTGAGCTCTTCGTAACCGAAATGACACTTCTGTGGCTTCAGGGCAAGGTCTGCCGAGCGGAGAGCGTCGAGGACAGCCCGCAGGCGCTGGAGATGTTGATCAAACGTTTCCGAAAAAACGACGACGTCGTCCAAGTAGACAAGACACCTTTGCCACTTGAGGCCTGTGAGGACAGTGTCCATCATCCTTTGAAACGTAGCCGGGGCGGAGCACAAACCGAAAGGAAGCACTTTGAATTCATAGAGGCCATCTGGAGTCACAAAAGTGGTTTTTTCGCGGTCCCGTTCATCGACTTCAATTTGCCAATAGCCGCTCTTCAATTCAATAGATGACAAGTACTTAGCGCGCCGTAATCTATCCAGCGAATCATCAATGCGCGGCAGCGGGTAGACGTCCTTTTTGGTCACACTGTTCAGTTTGCGATAGTCGACATAAAACCGAAGAGTGCCGTCCTTCTTCCTAACGAGAACGACAGGCGAAGACCACGGGCTCTGGGAAGGTTGAACAACGCCATCATCAAGCATTTCTTGAGCCTGGGTTTGAATAACTGCCCGTTCTTTAGCAGAAACACGGTAAGGCTGCTGTCGTATAGGGCGAGCGTCGTCATAGGTGATGATGCGGTGCTGCGTGATGGGTGTTTGACGAACCTTCGAGGAAAAAGCGAAGCACGGCTTGTATTCCTGCAGCAGCTGCTCCAAAGCCAGTCGTTGTTCCCGAGGCAGGTGGCAGTTTATGTCGACGTTTTCAAGGGAGGGCTCGTCAGTGCCGGCTGCCGCGCACGCGAAACAAACAGGAGTATCGATAACAGGTTCGGCAGAAGCAATAGCAGTTCCTGCAAAAAGGTGTCGGTATTCATTATTAAAATTTGTGACCAGGACCGCAGACCGGCCACGACGAAGCGTCAGTAGACTGCAAGCGGCACAGATGCCTTGAGTGAGCAGGAGTGAACAGTTAGCCTCGGCGACTGCTTCTGCGTCATGCAAGTCGTTGGAGGTGACTTCAACCAAAACACTGCTTCGTGGCGGCAACGTGACACTGTCAGCAGAAACACGAAGGGCGGCACTGCGGTGTCAAGAGTCGGCGAGGTGGGCGGCTTGACTGGTCGAAAAGGTGATGATTCGTTGGTGGAGGTCAATAACAGCACCATACTCCCGCAGAAAGTCAATGCCGATAATGAGATCGCGGGAGCAATTGCACAGAACTACACAACTGATGACGAACGTTGATCCGTGAATCTGAACGCGAGCCGTGCAGATGCCCTTGGGGGTAACGAGATGACCACCGGCTGTACGAAGATGCACCACAGAACATGGAGTAAGCACTTTTTTCAGAAGAGTCGCCAATTTTTCACTCATAATTGAATAGTCGGCCCCGGTGTCCACTAATGCACTGACTCTGTGACCGTCGAAAAGAACAGGTATGTCCAAAGAAACGGGGCTGTCTAGGTCGGATGTCGGTGCCGTCTGTTCACGGTCGGAGCGTAGCGGCGGCGACGGGAGGTCTTCAGCGCAGCGACTCCCAGCGACCTAGCCCCCGAAGGTCGCTGGTCTCAGTTTTCCCGGCGAGGACTGGGCGAGCGACCCTGTGCTGCTCGCGAGGAGCTGTGGGGGTGCGGGGAAGAGCGCCTCGGAGACGATGACCTCGGCTGATGCGGCGCGCGGGCTGAAATTCGCTGTTCCGCTAGGAAGTCTTCAATGGCAGGGGGCCGATGGCGAAACCGGGGTCTGGGCGAATCGGCTCGAAAGCCCTGCAGACCGAGGCGCCGCTAAGAGCAGTGACGGTAGAGATGTCCTGGTTCTCCGCAGTGAAAGCAGAGTGGCCGGTTATCAGGTGTGCGCCAGATATCGGCCTTCCGCAAGGGCGCTCGGCGATCGTCGAAATACTGCACTGGTGGCACTGAAGCAGTCGCCGAGGCTAACTGTTCACTCCTGCTCACTCAAGGCATCTGTGCCGCTCGCAGTCTACTGACGCTTCGTCGTGGCCAGTCTGCGGTCCTGGTCACAAATTTTTCTAATGAATACCCAGCACCTCCACCAGACTGTAACGCACTTGCCGACGAAGGGGGCTTTAATCACAAGAGCGAAGACACACAAGGCCACGCAAGCTGGGGCAGCAAAAGCGACAGATTCCACACGGCGCGAGCCCTACTTCGTCGTCGTCAGCAGCTATGCGCCACCTAGCAATGCTAGGCGGCAATATGCAGTTCTAACTTTAACAAAAAATTCATTGCAGCAACTAAATCAGAGGCAGTAATTATTCTATTGGCTGTAGTTATTTGTGATTGTTAGACTGTGTTTTCCTGTTCAATAAATTGTTAACTTCGCATCAAACTTTCTTGGGGTCGTTACGAATATGGGAAAAGCGCTCACCACAGTAATTGATATTGACAAGTTTAAGCTCTTTATTTAGTTTGTTCCTGTATTTTTTGTACTGAGTAAAAAGCTCAGCATTTTAGTTCCAATAAACGTATGGTTGAGAGCTCGATTCCAAGGGGACTTGAGCTTCCAGCATGCTTCACCATGTAGGCGATGCTGTCGCTTTTGTTTGTCCAATCTGCGAATCGTCAAACGGTCGCAAGCAGCCCGGTGGAGGATGAGAAAGACTCCTCTCATCAGAGTAGAAGTTTGGGCTAGCTGGTAAGGCATGAGCTGTGTTCCTTTCATCTTAAGCCCCCCTCTTAGACTCTTTTGAGAGTTGGCCGGCTTCGAGCGTGATCGCTCCCTCTTCCACTCCGCCCAGACACAAGAGTGACGCCTAAATAGAAAGGTCCCCAACATGCACGGTGAGCGACAAGCTTGAATCAACTAGCCCAAACGAAAGCCCGAAAAAAATATTACGATGCTTGATTGGCATATCAAAATTGGCCCATGATCTTGCAGCACACGCCTGTATCCTGCGTATTTTGCTCACGTGATGTGTGACAATACGGCGTACAGGAAAGATCTCCGACAGCATTTCCTTGCATCTAGAGACGACAACTCACCAATTCCTAGGCCCAGTGCAAAATGCGGTCCCGCCAGGAAGAGGACACTGGCTGCCTCGGGGATCTGAAACACCAAAACCACCGTCTGTCGCTTCCACACGGAACACTGGTTTGCCTCTGTAGAAGTGACGGCGGATCTCAATAGGCAATTTTACACAAATACCACAGGGCGCATCGTATTTCCGACGATATCTCGCAAAGCCACCACGACGCTGTTTACATGTGTCACATCGTCAGGCGGGGCCCTCACCCAGCGCACGCGGCGGAGGGGGCAGCCGCTCCCATCTTGAGCCTGCTCTGCTTTGTTATCAAACTGAGGGGGTATTGTAGAGCGACCCCAGGGAGGAGGAGGGGCGCCTCCAAACCTGTTTCCATTCACCGCGGAAGTGGACTTGCCCTTCTCGATCTACCCCTTCCTGGCGGATTAGCATGAGCGCAATGTGCCAAAAAGTTGATACGATGCCCTGTTGCGGCATTTATGTAAACGCGGCATATGAGATCTCTCGAACAAGCGCACCTAGCCAACGATTATTGTTCATTCGCTTTAGGCTTTCTACCATGTGAACAGCAGCAAACTACTGCGCGCCTCGGGTACGACAGCCTTCCAAAGATCGCACTATATGTGTCTTGTTCACTCCCCTGAATGCTAGCGTTCTCACTATCTTCCAGCAAACGGGCTTGTTTCTCTCTCCCATGATGGCGTTAGCCAGAGAACGGACATCTGGGTACGCCGACGACAATACCAAGGCCGCGAGACGCAGCATTCTTCCCTGACATGAGAAGAATGGCCTGAGGGGCAAGTTGGTGCATGATGAAATGAAACTACCAACTGTTTATTTCATGGAAAGGTTGCATATTTAAGCATACAGCTCAGGCATGACACTCATCGCGTTATCGCTCCTAACCCAGCACGTGGAAAAAAGCAGCAACATCCGGATAACAGACAAGAAACTTTTAACCTCTGCAGAAAAAACTAAAAGATTGTGATAATGCGACTGTGATTGTGATGTGATTGTGATTGTGATTGAGATTGTGATTGGGTTTGAGATTGTGACTGTGATTGCGCATGTGGTGTCCCCTCTCTTGTTAGTGTCCTTGCTGAGCCGCCGTTCATTTCTTCCCTGACATCCATCACAATTGGGCCATTGCATCTCAAACCGCCTAGGTGTGGCGCGCGATCATCCCGGACTTGTGTGAAACATTCAATCTCCGTGTCCGGACGGGGACGGCGAAGTTCCTAAAATACCTGTCCAAGCAGAATTGCTTGGGCGAGTCAACAACTTTGAAGGTTTGCGGTTGGCAGAAAAAGAAAGAATCAGAATTAAAAAGTTCTTTACAGTCTGGTGTTTGGCGCAGGGTTTTATTGTTTGTTTTCCTGCGTCTACATGAGTATGGCATTAATGCTGAAATAAAATTCAATATAGGTACTTTCTTTATTTCTTTTTTCAAAGGAGCAAAGAAAACTAAAAACAGGGAAATGACATGACTTGAGCTCAGGCCCCTTACAAGCTGGCATCGAAACTAATGTTGGATCAAGAATCAAGCTTACGCCGATTACTGAAATTAAAACAGTTACATAAATGAACAAACAAACAGCAGTAACCAAACATTAAACATCAAATGGACGTTAAAGCACATTATGCTCATCACGCACGCAAAAATGATAGTTCAATTTCATAATTATATTTACAAAACGCATCAAAGCATGTTTGATCTGATCGATTTAGGAGGAAAGGAAGGGTGTATGATAAAGATACCTTACACTTTCTCGCCCGTGGTCCGGGCAGGCTTGAAGTTTTACCATGTCGGGGATGACGAATGAATTCATTCTTCTCAGCATGGCGAGACATGCGGTCTTCAATAGGCTTAACAAAAGACTTCTAGCAAAAAATGGCCTTTCGAAAAGAAGAGACATTTCTAAATTAGGAGAAATGTCATAGTGTAAAATTTATGCCACAAAAAAAGGCAACGGCACGGAATATTAGGTGTACACGGCAAAAGATTTTCTGAAGCAAGTGCAAATTAGACAAGCACCACATTCAGCGTCACTTTCGCAACTACCAGTGATCAAAACTGACGTATTATCGGCGTGAGATAAACGTTTCTGGTGCAGTCGAGATGTCATATTTTTCTCTCTGAGAATTATCTTTTGTACTTTTACATCCTTGAAATCGAACCTTTCGATGTGGTCATCGTGTGCGCCCCGTGGCTCACGTGGCACTGATAGGAGCCACCGTGAGTAGTATGAACCTATGTGTTTGGTGTCGCGTGAGACCACATAGGCGACCCGGAACACAGAACTTGCGTGCACTTCCATCTTTTCGCTTTTCGACCCGGAGACACTGCACTTGTACGCGATGCATCCTTGCTATGTGTTGATGACTCGGCCGTTTCTCTCTCTCTGGGCACAGTTGAATGCTATAAGAAGACGTGTACATGTTCTGTACCGTCATTTCAGGCGCACACCGGTTGCCGGTTTAGACGTCGAATAAATCCCGGCTGTCAGCTGCACGCAGTTCTCTTTTGCACCTTGTGCAAAAGAGAACTGCGAACTGAGAACTGCGAACTGAGAACTGAGAACTGTTTTATAAAGTCCTGCATAGACAAGGTGCAGGACTGTATAAAAAAGGACAGTCCTGCACCTTGTGCAAAAGAGATAATTATATGGTGATAATTATATGGAACGATACTTGCAAGGGTTCCATTTGATTTCAAGGAACTTATCACCAACATCAAACGTGACCATCCCCACGAGCACTCAGTCTACGCTACACTTGCGCTGCCTCGGACAACGAGCCGACTCCGGCGAGGCATCAACTTGCGGGTCGTGCAGCAATGCAACCCCGCAGCCTGCCACTTCGGTCCTTATAGAGGCGTCTTCACCACGCGTACGAGCGTTTGAGTGATGACATCACACGGTCTCCACCCCGATTTATGGCAGTCATCGCGGGTCATCAGCAAATCCTGCTGCGGTGGTCTATGAAGGCCCAGCCAAAATGATCACACCACGCTTACAGCGTTCCCGAAGCAGCGCCTTCACTACCGATGCTGAAGCCGGCCCGCACGAGCCTCGAGCCACAGCCGCGTTACAGCCTTCGGAGCTCCTACAAGGACGTCGTCCCGAAACCAACAAATAATTGACTGCCTGCACCCGCACAAGGCGAAGGACTGCTTCTGTACCTAAAAATCTTATTATTAACAAAGGTTGTAGAAAAAGAATTAAATATCCTCACCATCCAGAGGCCCTAAGCCTATGGTCGAATCAGAGGTCGTTCGAAAAGGCATGAGGATATACTTGAAGCCAGCCACATCAGATATGTCGCCCCCTCTCAAGCGTGTCGGCCGGAAGTACTCAAGAAAGCCAGGGAACTGGCTTATATTATCATATGGCACGATGTCTTCTCATGAAACTTTGCGGCAGAAAGCAGTCCACCTGCGTGAAGAATTCCCTCTAACAGGCTGCGAAGCCGCATAACAAACTGCGCAAACAAACTGCGCTCACTTCTAACTCAGAGGAAAAAGAAGTTCCTTCGGAATGGGGTCACTCTGCGGCCCTTTACGTCAGTTAGGAGTTGGTAAACCTTTTTCAAGTTCTCTACCAACAACTACATAAGATGTGAAAATCATTTTACCGCATTCAGGCTCATATGACTCAATATCAGCCGCTGATAAATCTACAAAACCTAGCCAAAGGTTTTAAATAATTCCTCTGTAAAGCTGTCAGGCGATGGATGGATGGTCCTCTAAAACCGCCTCAGTTTCTACCTGGCAAGCGGCAAATAAAAGGAGCTGTGGCAAGCGACAAATAAAAGGAACATTACACACAGCCAATAACACTATAAAACCGAACCCGGGCCAAACCTTCCTTCTATTCATCACTGGACACCACCTTCCTAGCGCGACAAGTGTCTTTATTTGTTCATCAAAGCGTTCTACAAAGGCTCCTTTCGCAATTAGGGAATCACACAGAACTTGACTATTCACGAACGCAAAGCATCGGACACTGTAAACTATTTTGCTCTCTTAAGGGCATAATATCATTCATACACCCTGACAACATCGACGATCTTCGTGAAAAAGGTGCTGTCATAAGGTAAGGCCCATTTCGCACCCCGCTTTAAGATCCAGTGTGTTGAATGGGCAGTTTTTCTTAGTCACACCTCTGGAGATCGTTGGGGTGCAAGTGTGTATTTGGTTCATTCGGTAAAAACGAGAAATGTATTAGTCGATGATCCTCAGGGTGCGACCAATGTGATCAGATCACGTAGTGATTGATACAGTGGTGACTCCAAGCATCATTGACACTGTCAGTCATCTCCACCGCTTCCCCTGAACTTCCTCTGAACAAACACAGTTATAGGAGAAGTGTATGCTCTGCACCATGCTCGGTCTGGTTTACGTCCTCCGGTTTGAATTTGGTTGCCCAAGTTGGCTGCCACCCCAGAGCGGAGACCACGGCATAGAGGTCATGCCCCCGATTCGGTACTTTCCAGATTAGGTTATAGTCGCCTTCATCAATGCGCTCCTCAATGGTGCCGCCCGGTGTGGGAAGACGTTTGTCCATCGGTTGGTCACTGAGTGCCTAGAACATGTGCTACAAACTGTGGACGACCAATGGTGGGTCAATTGTCCACGCAACAATGCATATGCCCCCCTCTATAAAGCCACCATCGCACTAGGTGGAATGACCGTAAACTCTGCGTTCAAGGTGACTATAACGCGGGACCGTGGCCTAAGCACCAATGACCTAAACACATTTAGGTATGTGTTCCGCAACGTGAAATGAGTCATAGACGATATGAGCATGGTTTCCGCCTACATGCTAGACTGGTTCAACAAATTTTTGCCGGTGATAACCACCCTGGCGCTGTTTGGCGGCATGGACACGATCCTATGCAGATACCTGCCTTGGCTACCTCGAACCTGCCAGGACTCAGCGGTGCGAGTGGCTGAAGGGCAAGCGACGCAGAAAAGAGTAGAATACAGAGAGGTGCGAGCAGCACAACTGAGAGGAGTTTTAGGATAGGGGGCCCCACGAAGTTTGGGGCGTCGAAGTGCGCATGCGCAGAACGCAGGGCCCGCCTTGCGTCTTGGGTTAACGTTAGCGGCGAACGCTTTTAGAGAGTTTTAGTTTAGCGTGCGTAGACATACGCAGAGGCATAGCGAAAGCTATAAAATAGCGTCATTGGTACTGCGCATGCGCCAAACGCTATTTCGCTAGGTTTTACGTACGTTCGCGTTACGTACGCTATTTTTCGAATTTAGCGTGCGTACTCTTGCGTATGCCAGGAAAAATAGCGTTGTCAACATGGCGGCGCCCACTTCGTCCGCTTCGGAGAGAAATTGTCAATGTTATTGGGTTTTTAGGCATATTCCTTTTCCTTAAATGGTACGTATGACATTCACTTTGCCTCCTCTCGCCGACAGGAGAAGGAATGAGGGATAATCTTGCGCTATTTTGGATTCTGTGTAACTATTCCGCCGTTCCTAAAGTGTGGCCCGCATGGAGCATTTTTTGCCCGCGAAATCGAATCGCGCGCCCGACGCCGGCGTCGACGAATCCCCTCCCACATGGTCAGCAGCCGAGTGGCGAGCGCTACGGGCAAGTTACGGGTTATGTTGACAAGATGGCGGCGCTCTGCTGGCCCGCTTCGGAATACCTGTCGCCACTGGATTCTTCGACGCGATAGCTCACGCAAATGGTAGCGGTACCCTTTTATTTCGCACAGCTCGCCCACGCGTAGAGGTAAAAGGGATAAGTAGCCCCTGTTTTTCAGATAATTTGGCAATTTTAAAGCTCTTAGGCCTAACTAAATGCAGTGTGTTTACCTCGTAAGAACGACATCTGGCGAAGCAGTTGTCTAGCTTTTAGTCACTTGTTACATTTTTATCTATGTAAAATTTTTCTTCTTTGAACGAAAAAAGGCTCGCAATGCACCCACCCTAGTTATCAGTAATAGGTGGTGTCCAATCTGAACGAGCCGCAAGGCATGCTGGGTACTCCGACTTCCGGGTCGTTCGGCGAGATGCGCGTGAACGGCGCACTGCTTGAAATGCGGAACTGCCAAGCTTAAATTCGATCTAAATATGTTAATATGTGCGAATAAAGTCGTAAAAAAGGTCACCATGCTCTGCGTGCATTATTATGCCCACGCTCGACGTTCCGTATTGGAATTAAGGGCGGAAAAACGTAAGTGCGAACGTTTCGGCTTGCGTCGTCTGTTCGCGCTGAAGTTTAGGACGCTTCATTCACTCGCTAAGAAGTCCGCCTCTTGTTACGGTTATCGTGCGGCTGCTACATAGTTCACTAATATATATTAGAGTACATATTTCCTAGAGGTTTCGCGCTTCCAGGCGCTGAATATATGGACTACCAACAGCCGCAGCCTAGCATTACGTACGAGCGCACTGGTGCGCACATTGTAGCAGGGGGGATACGACGGCAAAGAGCTTGAACCGCGCAAATCCTTGGAGGACTTTTGGTACATTTTCTATACACGCCGCCGTGGCCTAGCGGTTAGGGCGCTCGGCTACTCAGTCGGAGGACCCGATCAGGGACGCGGCGGCCGCGTTTCGATGGAGGCGAAGCGCAAAAGGCGCCTTTGTGCTGCGCGATGTCAGCGCACGTTAAATAACTCCCGGTGGTCTCAATTAATATGGAGGCCTCTACAATGACGTCCCTCATTGCACACGTGTCGCTCCTCCTTTCAAAAGTCTGTGGACTTATCAATATTTTACAACCTTAGCAAGGGGCACAATCTGTTTTATTGTCGGTTCCTGTATTTGTCAGCTTAATTGCTTTCGTTGGATATTTGCTATGCATTATGGAATAATTACTGCAGAAGCTAGCATGCTGAACAACTCTGTGAAGTGATTTAATTTTAGTTGAGCTGTAATGCAAAAATGGAACTGCATTACAAATGTGTTGAATTTTCAGCACTACTATAATCTTTCTGCATGTACGAATTATGCCCCGACAACCATGCTCCGAGACTTTGTGGCTGAAAACCTCTACTTAAGTTCGTCAAGAGCCTGGATGGGCAAGTTACATGGCAGCTATTCCAGCAGTGAGAGGCGTCCACTTACTGAGGCTTTGGTGGATGCATAAGAACTTTGCTCACAAACAAAATTAACTATGCACAGTTTTTACTGCAACTGCACTGCAATGCATTTCACATCCTGCATGAGGGTGTGGGACATTACATGCCATTTACATATAACTTGCAGCTCTGAATGTTACGAATTTCTGTACTCGATTTCCCAATGCTGGTTGCTGCATTATGTAGGTGAAAAAAATGTACAGAAATAAATGCTGTTTTGTGTCATCTCTTGAACGTTCACTAGCTTCAGGATGTAAAATCAATGTTGCTTCCCATCAAGGCAGAGGAGGGCCTGTAGCTATTTTGCTGTCGTGTACTTTGTGCTCTGAGCCTAGTTGAAGGAGAACCACCAGCCTGTGTACAGACAGATGTCCCCAATGGTTGGCACCTCAGGTGTTGATGCCTAGCTATGTGTAGAAATGTGGAATCGTATAACTTACGCACTGTATGCACAGTGTTCAAGCTAAGGTGGCTAAGTAACAACACTAGCAGCTAGGCAAAAGATGAGCTTGCCTTCTGTTTTTCCTAATCAAAACCTAAAGCCAAGGCAAGGCGTCAAAGACTGCTGCAGAGCTTCGCTACAGGCACCACAACGTAAACAAATTCAGGCCCAAAGACAAGACAGTAAGCAAACATCAGCCAAAAGCAGAACAAGCTCTTGACATGGGCAGCTTTACTGTTGAACTGCAAGAGGAGCAAGTTTCTCAGCTATTAATGGGAAACTATTCTTATCCTGTGGGTAATAACATCATATCTTTGTCTTGCAAAACCTTTTGCAGTGCATTTTCTGCAGCATGTTAAAGATGAGTTTAATGCAGGATGATCTTTGTGACAAATAGTAAATTATAATACATAGTATGGTCGAGCGTAAAAAAATATCATACTTCGGCTTTTACAGCACACACAGAAGCTTGATACGAGTTATTTTCAGCATCTTCTACAAGTTCCTGTTACAAAGTCTTGTGCAATGTTGAACAAAAGACATTCGCACCTAGTTTTAGCTTTGACGTGTTAACAAATTCGGCGCAGCTTGCATGTTAAATGACTTTGATAAACCATCCCTAAGGCACCAGTGATACTAAAAAAGTCTGGAATGTCTGTGAACACAATGTGTTCCTTGGCTTTTTAAAACTAGTAATTTTATAGCATGATTATTACTCTTGATCGTTATGAACCCAACGACCATTAGACCAGCCTCTGCCTTCCTAGTAGCATCTTGCACTTCTTGAAATCACCAATGTCTCTCTCAATTAGTCAATCATTAAGTGCAATATTACTACATGCAAGCATGCAATCCATCACATATACAAGCTATAGACGTAGAAATTTATTTACTTCGCATGCATGTTCAGCACATACACAGTGTGTGAATGACGCTTTGCTGCACAGTGACAGTTCAGTATTATAACATTTGTCTCAGTTGTCAATTCTCCTAAGTTCTGTACAATGAAAGGTGAAAAACAGCTAGCCTATGTTGGTTGTTATTTTTTTTTAATTATGGTATCCTGAAGTGAAGCTTTTCCCAACTCAGAGTATTTTGAAAACAAAGGCGGTTAATGATTCTTATAACTTTCTAATGCGATCACCCTGTCGGTCAGCCTCCCTCTCCGCACACACGAAACGAAGAAACATTACTGAAACATGCGGTTCCACACAAACCGGGAAGTGTAACATGTTGCTTAATTATAATTTTCCACACTTGCTGCGTGCTCATGTCGACTAGTGTTCTGGTGAAAACATGTTTTAATTTGAACAAGAAATTAGCGAAAATGGCCTCATAGAACAATTTATAACTCTTACAAGTGCTCCTAAGCACACCTTAACACTGCGATGAGAGCAGTGCCAGCGAACGAGACGCCGCCTTACGTGGCCGCGATGTCGCCGTTTCGACAGCTGACGGCAGTGACCACACACGCCTTAAGTATTAGCTATGGATTCGAACTACCCGCATTCAGCGCAAATGTCTGAGGAATAATCGTCCTGTCCTTTACCATCTTAAGTTGTCATGCTGTACTGACGGAGGCCGAACAGCTTATATTTGCAAACACCGCCCGCGCGGTGCTGCCGCCGTCATGCGATAACGGTTGTGGCACATAGCCGTAGTCTTCCGAACGAGAGATTGGTGCTCCTCAATGAGAAAAACAACCTACTTAACCGAATTCTTCAACTTTCACAACGCTCTCAAACTCTGCCGCCGACAAAATGCTCGAAGCATAGCCTAATGTCGACCGTCGCAGGCAGTCTGCTAGCGGATCGCAACGGCGCACTGTTTTTGCGGTTCCCTATACTTGATGGCACTCGGAACATGTTGTTTCCCGTTGCAGTGAAGTGACTGCAGGTTGAGGCAGCGCACAACATCCTTTTTCCAGCGATGTGAGCGCCAGTATTAAGAAAAGAAAGACCGAAAGCGCACGTCTGCAAGCAATGCCCACACAAACCAAACCACAGAAACGACCCGGAAGTTCAAATTCACGTGACAAAACTGCGCCGTGACGCAATGTCCGCCGTAAGCTGGACACCACCTATTACCGATGAAAATTTTTTCAACCCAGCGTTGATGTCGTTTGACGTCTTGTCACTAGATGGCGATACCGTTTACGCGTGCCCCTGAGAGACGCTACGGCACGGCCAGCTAAAAGCGACTCCTCCGAAAGGCAACACGCAGCTCGGCCTTTCCGGCCGAGAAACCCTAAACCCAAGCCTCGGTACTCTCGGAGCGCCAAACACCCGTCTTCCCGGGAAGCGCGACGCAGTTTTGTGGGTGAAGCTACAGTGCTGTCTCAAGCTCGCGAGCGCTCCTCTCACGGCCAGCGTGCCTTCGTCCATACTAAAGTACCGCATCTGTTTTCTCTTCGCCGCCGCGCCGCCTATTGGCCAGTTGCGATCACGTGATTAGGCGCCTCCATAGAGGGTCCATTCGCTCTAGGAGCCGATGGGGCGCAGTGCTTCCGATGGGGTTGGACTGCGTGTTTTACGAAGTAGCACGTTCAGTATCGCATCTGTGTGCGTGTGTCTGTCTGTGTGCGTGCGTGCGTCTGTGTGCGTGTGCGCGCGCGTGTCTGTGCCTCTATCTGAGCGTATGTCTGCGTGCGTGTGCGTGTCTGTGCGCGCGCGTGCGTGTCTGTGCCCGCGCCTGTATCTGTGTGCGCGCAGTGTGCTGCGCGCGCGTTTGTCTGTGTGCGTGCGTGTGTCTGTGTATGCGTGTCTGTCAGTGCATGTGTCTGCGTGCGTATCTGTGCACCGCGTGTGTCTGTGTGCGTGCGTGTGTCTGTGTATGCGTGTCTGTCAGTGCGTGTATCTGCGTGCGTATCTGTGCACCGCGTGTGTCTGTGTGCGTGCGTGTGTCTGTGTATGCGTGTCTCTGTCAGTGCGTGTGTCTGCGTGCGCATCTGTGCACCACGTGTGTCTGTGTGCGTGCGTGTGTCTGTGTACGCGTGTCTGTCAGTGCGTGTGTCTGCGTGCGTATCTGCACCGCGTGTCTGTGTGCGTGCGTGTGTCTGTGTATGCGCGTCTCTGTCAGTGCGTGTGTCTGCGTGCGTATCTGCACACCGCTTGTGTCTGTGTGCGTGCGTGTGTCTGTGCATGCCTGTCTCTGTCAGTGCGTGTGTCTGCGTGCGTATCTGTGCACCGCGTGTGTCTGTATGCGTGCGTGTCTCTGTGTATGCGTGTCTCTGTCAGTGCGTGTGTCTGCGTGCGTATCTGTGTGCGCGCGTGTCTTTGTGCACCGCGTGTGTCTGTCTGTGTGCGTGCGTGTGCGTGTCTCTGTGCGTCGTGTGTCTGTGTGAGTGTGACAGCTATAAATGTCTTCGGAGACGTTGCTTTACGAGATTTCGCAGAGCTCGTCGACTTTAGGGTCGCCCAACTGCCTCCCACAAGCCTCCGACCGGCTACTGACCACACGGAGGGAAGAACAGGCGGCAGGAAATAGTAAGCGTAAAGGGAACGTTTTATACGCAGCAGACTTCCAAGTGAACCTATTTACTAAACGTTTTGTTATATCCCGAAAATATGCATTTGCGAGCCTCTCGCGGAAGCGATAGGACACGCCTGCTTCTTGCGTTGTTAGCTCACACCCATGGGCTCAAGAATACGAGGGGTTGCGAAGCTGTCGTGCAACGCTTTCAAGGTTTTCGAAACCCTCACCTCATCTAAGCTCTCAATCATGAATATTTTCATTAATTTTTGCGCAAAAGCGATGAACAACGCCGCCGCAAGGGAGACTTTCTTCGCCTAGCAGACGACGCGCTCGCCGCGCTGGACCACCTCTGGCAACAACACCCCAATGTTGCCTGCGCGCCGCCCGCTGGTTGCGGTACTTTCAGAGTTCCAGTGACTTGAGTCCATACTGGTGAACAGCGCAAAAAGGCGGGACAACGACAAGACAAGCGCTGAATGCACCAGTATGAATGCATACCAACTCGCCCAGATCTCAGCTTTACTAAATGTGGCTTCATCCAGAGTCACATGATGCCTGCTCCGGCTCTCAATGGCCTTCTGTCGCTGCCTTCTGCCGGCGTCGGCGCTGCGTCGTCGTTTTTTTTTCTGTTCCGCCGGAACCCGATGATTTGGCAAAAACGTCCTCTCCGGCAGCCAAAAAACTCCTCGGCGCCTTCGAAGCCGACAAATCGCCCGAAAAAACGCACCATGCGGGCCACGCTTAACCTTAAAGGGACACTGAGGAGAAATTGAAGTTGGCTTGTATCGACAGAATACCAGCTCCTGATTACAAAAACGCCACTCATACTGACAACAAAGCTCTTGTAACGTAGAAAAGTGCAAGAACCAAAATACAGGTATCGCCGCCACAGGCCGAACTCGCAAGTACAAGCGTGATGAGGTCATTAGGACAAAACAGTGTTGCTGGAACGCATGGTTCTAGCAACACCAGGAACCGAGAAGCCATGAATTACTGAGGCGCAGCCAATGCCATGGCCTCCTGTATTTTTTCTATAGGAGGCTATGCCAATGCATGCGCAAATCTCCTTGACGTCGCCAGATGGCGCCACGTGCACGGCAGCTACGCGCGCTCCTGAAGCATCGGGACAAATCAGCGCCTGTTTTCCGGCGGTAGGCGGGCTCCCGGTATTCCGCTAGCGGTAACAAGGTACACGGTATGCTAAAGGTGTCTATTTGCGAGAACTTCGTTGACGACTTCGAGAACGAGATCCATCGTGACGCTGGCAAAACGCCAGTGCAAACGTAATCGAAGCGACTGTAGCGACGGCCGCAATAGCCAATAGATGCCTTCAACGTGCGGCCGGCGGTAGCTTTCTTTTCGGCTGCTGCTAGGCCGCACTGCTGGCCGCCAGAAATCACGGAGTCTGCGCTACGTCATGCGCACGTCATGTTTCACGTCTCTTAGTCCTGTGTCGTCATAGGAGAATCCCAAGTTTGAATCAGAGCGGCGGGAAAAACTTTTTCAACTTCGAATCCAAATTTCTTAGAAATAAATGTATCTTTCGCTGCCGGCCAAGTGGCAACAAAGCCATGACATGCCGAACTATCGGATTTTACTATAAAAAAAATATTAATAGTGCTCTCCTCAGTGTCCCTTTAACGGAACACCGCAGACTGTGGATTGGCTTGATTTGGATTTTTACGCCAAGGTAGTCATAGCCTTGGAAGTGTCTCCTGCGACCCGGTCGAAATAACGCAAGCGTTATTTCCACCCGTGACGTCGCATCCGGTTTAAAAAACGACGTCATGTCCGGCCATTCTTTTGTTGTTTGATTCATGTTTTCAGCCGAGTCGAGCATTGCTTGCAGTAGCTGAGAATGGCCGGTCGGTGGGTGCTGAGCGCGCTCGTGTTGCCCGTGAGCAATTTCTCTGTTCTTTCTGTCTTTTGGTATGCAAGTATTGAGTGATTGCCCGTTATGTGACATTCGGCATTCCGTTGCCAACTTCCTTGCGTTCAAGTATTTTGTGTTTGCAGATCACCCAGGACTAGCACTGAGCCCGCTTGCCCGGCAGTGGACACAAAGGCCCTAAAGGTGAGACTCGTCTGTTTTATCCTGAGTTCTGCTCAAAAGCTCAGTGCAGTTCGACAGAAAAGGATATGCGCTGAGTATGTTTTTGAACCTTTTGTCAGCCCGGCCAAACGGAACTCTTGGTCATGTAAAACGCGCATGATTACCAGCTTTAGCGTGCGCCCAAAAAAAAAAGGCGGGAAACTTTTGACAACAGCCCCGGAGAGCTAACCATTTATGCGATGAGTGTACGTGGTCCGACTTTTTGTGACCCCACTGCTAGGAGAATGTGTCGAATACTGACTTAATGGTTCATTTTACAGTTGTGTTGCTGTGAATCCATGCCAGCCGCTTTCCGAAACAGTTGCACTAATTGCGGCGAGATAAGCGATTACGCTTTGGTGTCGGGAGCGCGTAAACATGTTCTTCTTTTAAATTTATTTTCATTTCAGAAGACAGCACTTGAAAAACCGAAATGCAGTTTACTGGTATGCACGGACCTTCCCGATTCCTGCTTCGAGTCCGGCGTTCGCTTGCTGGAGCAGAGGCTGAACAAATGAGACGATGAATTGCGGAAGCAGCAAAGGCTTTAAGGCGCCACAGGGTGAGCTCTCCACCTCGTGTGAATTTTAGAACGAGTGTTGTGCCACCTGCACTGAGCATCGGCTTTACATGGGGAAGGTGCTTGGACCTAGGTAGCTAACTAGCATGGAGCGCATGAGGAAACTGTTTAAGCAAGCTTTCTTTTAAGGCCTCTAAGCGTAAAGCCGTTTTACAGGTGATGCTGCAGAGACGCCTGAAGGAGGCGAACATTGTGGACAATGTGCTTGATGTCCTTTGATATTTTGGAAGCTTGTTAGGTGCATAAAGCTTGCAAGGCACTGTTTCAGTGTGTGCCAGGTCATTGTGGTAATGATAATTACGTGGCTATTTGCCTTGCATCGGTGGGCGGCAGTTTTTCGCCCTAGCCATCACATGGAAAGAAGAAACAAAAAGAAAACTTGGAAACATTCACTCTTAAGATGGCTTTCGCCTGTAGACCCTAAGTGAACAAAGCAACTAGGCTCTCACGGATCTAGCAAATTGCAATTTTGAAAGTGGGCTTCCTGCTGTGAAACCGGGAACGCTTGTGCCCCTAGAGACAAGCAATGGCGAGAGGCGAGAAGCCGCAGACGAATGTAGGTAGGACAGGTAGCTGAACGAGGGAGTAGTTCCCATGTTTGAAGAACGCATGGAAAGACAAGGACGAGGCGTTATTTGTTTTCCTTCTATGTTTGTCTCTTTTTTTCTCACAAGTTATAAGTAGATATTCGTTGTAGTTTCACTTTTTTAGGCAGCCAAAAGATGGAGCACAGGGATGACTCACAGAGCATTAGTGTTTTCGTTTCGTTCTTACTGCCTACTGTTTTGTGTACTTGCACCTCTTGACCTTAAATGCGGCATTGTCATGATCTTAAATGGTGGTATGCTGATAAAAGATGTGTGCAGCACACCTATGGGTGTGTGGCATTCAGGTTCAAGCACCAACGTAGGGCTTCCAGTGCAGTAGGAATTATGAGAGGAAAAAAAGCCTCAAATATGTGGATGGGCAGTTTAGCTCTTCAGTTTGCTTTTTGTGAAAAATTCTGTGGCAGGAGGTTACATATCAGTCCACCCCTTATGTAATGCTGCCTTTGGGCCGTTGAGGTACAGATAAACTGATAAACAACAAAAAGTAGTTCCTGTTCAAACAATATAATTTGCAGCTGTGGTAGAGAATTTTCTGTGGCCCCTTCAGGGAGTGTTTGTTTGCCCAGAAATTGTAATTATTCCTTAATGGCTCTTTGTCCCAAGAACCAAACAGTTAATCAATTGCCCTCATGCCTCTTGATGAGGGAATCTGAGAGGTCAAAATGATAATTTACCATAGCTGTGAACAGTAATGGCTGGGTGTATCACCGGAGAGAACAGAGTTCATCTACTGGACTGAGTGGTAAGAATTTCGGGTTGGTTAAAGCACAGATGGCTTAACATCATATCGCCAGATCTTGCACTGTTGGCGTGTGTGATTGTTGTGGTGTGTGTGGCTGGTGGGCTGTCAACTTGGGTGTGACAAAAGTTGTAAACTCAGCCAGAAATTCCTGTGCTGTTTGAGCTCTGGGCAAGAGCTTTCAGCGAGGCCACTGCACTACGTCCGTGTTGTACATTTGGCTTTCGGGGTGCTCCAACTTCCTCCTTCCCCCACCTTTGCTAGGAATGTCGCCATGGGACTGAGAGAAAGTGGTGTAATTAGAGCAGTGGCATGGCCATAAGATCCATCCGCACAGTACCACTTATGGGTTGTTTGCTGGATGGCACCGCAGTCAGAATTGAGGTGAGTTGTGAGTGGGCCACTGTGGAAAATGACATTAGAGCAGCAACAAACATGGCACCAATGGTGGAGAGTAAATTTTGATGTCTGTGTTGCCATTGTTGTCAAAGTTATCTGTGAGGCCATCAAGGGCAGCACCTGTTCTGAATGCATCGCATAGCAGGAGATCAGAACTTCACTTTTACACTTGGGTCATGGGCCTCACTGCTGGAGGTGTATGAATCGGTTCAGATTTCACATTGAGACGCATCAAATTCAGGAACCTTACTACTCATAAGTACAGTGAAACCTCATTAAGGCGTACCTCGTAGCACTGCAGAAAAACTATGTGCAAAGCGGCAATATGCCCAAACTGAAAACAGCTTAAATATATCCACTTACCTGGTAAAAAATGATACCTGATGCGTTTTTAAAAATGTGCACACGAAACCTTTTAACTGCATAGCTGCTGTTCAGCCTCGAACGCAGCTTGGGCAGGGTATGTAATGTGAAGGCAAAATAACCGCTGGTCCACAAGGGTCCTTAAAGAAGGTTAGCATAGCAGGGGCGGCAGAAAGTTACGTGGGCGGATAAGATTAAGCAGTTTGTCGAGATACGGTGGCCGCAGCTGGCGAAGGACAGGGCCAATTGGAGAGACATGGGAGAGGCCTTTGCCCTGCAGTGGGTGTTTTCAGTCTGATGATGATGATGACAACGGCATCCTGCTGCAGAACATCTGCAAAGAGCCCTTCAAAGGCAGCGTGGCTGTCAATACTGAGAGCTTCGCCCTGATGTGAGACACACTGCAACTTATTTCATTTGGGGAGCACGTTATCCATGAAAACGTTGGTAATATGAGCACTTGGAGGAAAACTGAAATCTGCTGCAGAAAGGCCAAGTCATGTGACAGTGATAAACAGTAGCTATAGCAATGGGCACATCTGTATGGCTAGGGTCGTGGCTGCTCGTACACCAGCACCTGCAAACTGGTTAGTGACGGGCCTCGGGTGTGGCGGGGACAGGCTGGCACCCCCCTTGCCTTGACGATGGGAGGGAAGAGTGCTCTCTTTCCAGACGCATCAAACAGCTGCAAGTAGGCTAGGCATGTCAGCAACATGTCTCATTATGTCAGTGTGGTGTATGCATTTTGAGCACTCGTGAACTTTCCTTTTTAAATGATATGCATTTTTAAAAAAACTGTACACTTTTAGTCTTTTGTGCAGCCAGTAGTTATTTAAACCTTGGCACAGTTAGCTTAACACACTGCACATCTGTATCTTTACCTTCTCTCAGTATTGATCACCTGCTACGAAACTACTCATAATGGAATTTTGGCTTGCGACAAAGACTGCTCCAAAATGCTCTTGGCCATTCCCGCCTCTGCACAAGCTGTGTGGTGTGTAATATTCATTTTTCTCATGGGCATTGTCACATGTGGCAAACTGGGTCGGGTATCATAGTTTGCATTAGAACTTAAGGACACTCACGCACTGATTTCAAGGCGATTGCATTCTACTTTTCAATGAATGCAAAATCCTGACGCGATAATGTCTGCAAATGTTTTTGCCACCTCTCCCCCCCTACCCCAATTTCTTTTTTTTGCCACCTTCTTCTATTATTTTTTTCTTGGATGTTGCGAATGCTGTGTATTATGCAAGAAGCTTGAATTAGGAGCTTCAAAAAATTTGATTGCTGCTCTGCACACGATTGTCTCCATGTCTAGGTTTTGCGCCATTTCCTAATCCCTGGCATTTATTGGCACTTTCACTTCATTAAAAGTTTTGTGTGTGTATGTGTGTGCTGGCACAAATTTTGGAAAGTTCCTTTTCTAGCGCTTGCGAGTTCTTTCCATATTTTCGTTTTTCATGGGACTGGAGCTTCATGGCACATCCAGTCCATCAACTATTCCTTGCCGTTTTCAGATAGTTTGTCCCATTGCACTTCTGTAGTGTGGAGGAGCCACCGCTGCTTTGTCTCCTTGCTTTTGTGCATAGCCTTCTCCGCAGTGCTCAGATGCATTTGGGGAAAGTATCAAAAAATGATGACTAGCTTGGCTGGCATTTATTTCCTCTTGGTCTCTGAATGCACCATGCCGTCAGAATTTGACGAAATTATGGACATGTACACCAGGGAATCGTTTCAGAAAGTTATCCAGGATTTATATTGTGAAGAAAAATAGTGTAACACGCATAATTTTTGGGTTTGTTATACGGCAGATTACACAAACCAAGAACAGAATAGCAAGACTCTACTGTATTTCCCTGAAGGGTTATGATGGCTTTGCAGGGTGTGTAGCAACCTTGAATCATCAGGGGAATTTTCTTTACCTGGAAAAATGAGGGAATTGTGAGCGATATGATCAAGAAAGTGGCCAAGTTAGAAAAAAGGACTGACTGAAATTAACGCAGTGGTCTGCCGCAAGTTTCAACGGTACTGCGAGTGCCCAGCACACGGTCTGTTCACATTGGCGTGGCTTATTTTTTCTTCTAACATGTATAAGGCATGGCAGCCTGTCTGTTTTGGATGTCTTTTCTTTGTCGTCCATGATGTGAGCATTGTATATACTGGTTCGTTCTGTACAGGTTCCCGGACTCAACAGTAAATTTGGGCTGGTGCATATGGATAGACCTAGCTGCATTCAAAAGTATTTTCTGTGGAATAAGCCGTAGTCATAGCAATGTGCAGAATTCATGCACTTTCAATGTACTGATGCGAGGAGCCAGGCCACCCTAGCGTGGCATCAAAATCAATCTGGAAATCTTGCTCTCGGGCCTCGTCAATCTTGTAGGCCATTGCAGAAACAAACAAACAGAGGCTAGTTTTTCTGTGATTCAAGCCGTGATGAGGTCATAGAAAGCTGATATTTTCTTTTGGAAATCTCTTGGTGCTTGTCCCATGGCATTGCTGCTGTCGAAAGGGATGCCAGATTGAGCACAGGGTGCCTTCATTGGAAAGGCAGGAAACGGCAGTACTTTTCACTGATAGAAAAACCATCCTTTGAAAGCCTGAAATAATCTCTGGCAGTACAATGAGCAGTTTATGAATCCCCTGAAAGCATGCGGGGTGTTTCGTTTAGATAATTTTCCAGCATTTTCTCAAAGTGGTGCTCTTTGTTTCTTCTGTAGAAGCACATATGACCACCACTCTTATGAACCATTAAAAGAGTAGAAACTTGTGAGCATAATTTTAAGAAACTTCCAAATCTAAGAATCCAGGTAACTGAGGCACTTTTCGTCTGGCGAGAAGGAAAACAGCTGCCAAAATTGCTGCACAGATTTCGAATAGAAATGTGCCAGCATCTGTGGGCCCATTATGGCTAGGGATTCCAGTGTGGTGACACCCACACACAAGAGTTAAGCGGGCCATGTCCCGTCAAGAATGATGCATCTGGGACAGCATTCCACAGTTGGAGCTGTCTCTAGGTGTCACGAGGCAGCTTGGAAGACATAGTCTTGTTAAAGCTCTCACTCACGTTGTAGCCTAAAGGGATACTGAGGCGGTTTCCGAATCAGCCAATTTTTTAGGGTTTTGAAGTAGTGTCATTGCTGATCACGCATGTGAAATTATTTTTTCGATTTTGGCTAAAACAGTGCCGCAATCACCAACTGAAAGCGCGATGTTTAAATCTCCCGCGCGTACGCAGGAGAGGAGAACAGCGGAGAGGGAAACCTCGTCCATGTCGGCCAACGGGACGTCATGTTGAGGAGCCGGGGATACTTCGAGCACCCGAGCGGGCTTTCAGCGCTCGTTGTTTCTCGTGCTGTATGCGTTTTTCCTCGTACTGCGTGCTTTGTGACGTACAAAGCGCGTCAGCCGGCCTTTCCAATCATGTTCAACACGAGGTATTACTCTGCGTTCGTGTCCACGCACAACCACGGCCGCGACTGTGTCGTCTTCCACTGTTTTCCGCCTTAAGCTCGCAGCGCAAGCGCTCGCTATGACGAAGAATTCAAGCCGACCAAAGCAAGCGTTCTCTTCTCGAAGCACTTTCGTAAGTGCGGCTACATGCAGGGCTTGTCCCTAATATGACCTCTGGAGATTTCTGTTGAAAAGGCGCGGCTGAACCATGACATTGTCCCTTCGATTTTCTCGCGCATGAGAGGAGTGCCACCATTCCGAAGAAGCGCCTCTTCTATAAGTAGAAACATGCTCACTTAGCCCCTGCTGAAACCTGATAAGGCTGAAGCATATCTTTCTTGGGATGGCGTTGCGCACACGAACAAACGTACACAGGAAGAGGCAGAAGACAGAAAGTCTTTCTGTCTTCTGCCTCTTCCTGTGTACGTTTGTTCGTGTGCGCAACGCCATCCCAAGAAAGCTATGCACCAACTCGCCCAGCAAGAAGTTCTTCTACATTGCTGAAGCATATGTCGCTCGCCTTAGGTTAGGCGATGGCCAGACCACCTCAGGCGTGGTCAGCAAGGTTCGGTTAGTGATTTTATACTCGGTTCGACGTGTCGAAGCAAGCAAAGCAAAGCACAATAAAGCAGCAAACAAGCATCGATGCTCTTCATATACGGCCCTCTCGTTTAATCGTAGCTGAGCGATTAAAATGAAAGCGTTAGACGTTCTGATTTTGGGTGCAAATTTCAAAGAGAAATGAATGCCAGTTAAGTTTTTTTTAAAAAAAAGCACCATGTTTCGCAACCTTATTCGGCATCTTCATCAAGTTGTGGCAGCAGGCGAGTTTCAGCTAGCTTGGCATTTAAACACACATATAGTTGGCCACCACTTCACTTGACCTAAACTGCAAATCTAGGAAGGGCGAACGTTTCCGAGGAGGCGATTAATATTTTCTGGCATCTGCTGAAGGCGCCACGAGTGAAGCAGCAGCCTTGTGCGCGTATTTGGCTTGGTTTCGAGTCACTACCCTGTGGTCACATGCCTCGCAGCGCTTGGCCACTGCGCTTCGCTCATTTTGACATCAACTTTGTGCTGCTTCATCGTTTCCTTGAAATACTTTCTTGCCCCACGCTACAACGCTGGGTACTGAGAACAGGATTTTTTCTACACAGCGCTTTAGGCCTTTTCTTTAGGATGACGCTCTTTCGGGCGAGCCAGGAGGCGTTCGGTGGTGGTAATTGACTTGAGCATTGTTCGCACCCCTTCCTTTCCGAGAATACGAGCCGAGGTTGTACTGGCACCTTTTACGCATGGTCTGCATACGCGTCCTTCACGCTGGTGTATGCTTGTGCGAGGCGTCGAATTTTTTGCTTGTGTCTTTTTTTGTTTCAAGTGATGCGTGTAATGAACAAACTGTAGTATCCTTTTCTTTGGAGGTCAGTAGTCGCCATATTCGCTTTTACAACACCACGGAAAGCTGCGATCTGCACTCAACGCAGCGCCGGATCGCATCGGCAGCTTCTCCAGTCCTAAAAGTGTTGTTACCACCTCTCTTGACCAATCACGGGCGGTGGCGCGCCGCACGGTGTGCCCCGCGGCGCAGGCCACATATTTCTGCTAAAAAAGGCAATTCCCGCTTGTTTTTGCCTTACTTGGATGCGATATTCCAGTATACAGCATGGAAAACTATAGGACGCCGCTGCCAGCCTGATTTTCAAAAAAAGTGCTTCAGTCTCCCTTTAAGCTGCTGTTCATTGATATTTTGTGTAATCTTTTGTTTCTCAGCAGTGTGCCACATCACGTCATACGCCTTTTCAGTGTGAACTGTGACAAGAGCATCTCCACATGCCAGCTTAAAAATTCAAGCTGTCGGGTTTTTCCCTGCACACAGTTATGCTTTAGGCAAATTTTAACATTCTACATGATTTCCCCTTATTCATTGAGATGCTCAATAAGCATTAGGATGTGAAAAAATATTGGTGTGGAATATTCCATTTCGTTGCTGCATTTTGAGGAAACATGTTTGTATTGTAATTTTAGCTACCTGTATTGATATCTGAACTGCTCTAGAATATTCAGTTGTATTTGCTCTGAATTTTTTTACTGGTATCTGCTTCAAAATGAAAAATTTGATGTTGACACGCACTTGGCAGAGAACATCAAATGCTGGGAAGAATAAAGAAAAGGGTAGCCACATGTTATAAAGAGATGGGCTTCGTAAAAGGAGCTTTCTCAAACGGGGGAAGCAAATCTCTTTTCAATGCAGCTTTTGCAGCTTCATTAATTTTTTTCTGTGAATTGATCATGTATACTGTCCGTTATTATTGCCACTATGTTTCTCACTTCCGCCTTCAGGAATTTAGAATAAGTAGCTTGCTGGACGCCCAGTTTTAATTTTCTTTCTTGAATGCTTCAGCTTGCCTAGATATTTAACTCAGGAAGGCTTTTAACGGCTGAATTTTTGCCTTTTTGTCTGCAGATTTTTGTTATTCCGTCCACACCGCAAGGAAACTCGACTATGTAAAGCACGCGGAAAGACATTTGTTTGAGTGGGGTTGTATTCGTATTTTATGTGCAATATCTATAGTAGCAATGCACTGCACTGGGAGCATTTCATCCAATGCAATCAGATGCTGCTTTCAGTTGGCATCTAGATAACAAGGGCTTATCCAAGCTGCAACGGGAACAGGAGCATTGCTGAGAACTAGCTCTAATTTCTTACGCAGCAAAGCACAAGGAAAGCAAATATTTCTTTTAAAAGTGCATTCTACAAAACAAATTTTATCTGCTTATGAATGCACAATATACTCGCGAGATCACCAAAAAAACTGCCGGAAAATGTTGCACTTTTTTATCCTTTTGGAATGGGCAGAGTATTCCAAATCTAAAAACCAACGCTGAATACAAAACCCAAATCGCGTATTCCAACTGAGATTGTCCCAAGTCAGCTGCTTGGTTTCAGAACTCGACGTTGCCCCTCACCAGCTTGGCTTTGTTAAGCATATCGTAGTACCGGCCAGCAATTCGAAAAGTCCTGCTATGCACAGCATGTGTACGAGAGCAGACGACGCAGCAGTCCCTTTGTCTCTAATTTTGGAGCCCGCGTGACCAGGGTTGCTGCTCTTCCTTGGGAGTGACGTCATAACACACCCTGGCGCCCAGGAAGCGAAACCGCTCAGTATAAGTAACACGGCAATGAATTATTTATAGTGCATATATGAATCGTGCAGCATACGTGCCCTGGGGCAATACACAATGTTTGAAACAGACTCCAACCAAAAATTTGGTGTGTGTGTGTGTGTGTGTGTGTGTGTGTGTGTGCGTGCGTGCGTGCGTGCGTGTGCGTGTGCGTGTGCGTGTGCGTGTGTGTGTGTGTGTGTGTGTGTGTGTGTGTGTGTGTGTGTGTGTGTGTGTCCATTTAAGGTTTTGGGTTTAGTATATGGGGCTTGTGACCGCCTGTGTGCCAGCGTCGGAAGCCGCAAAAGGAAATGCAGCAGTGTTGCTGGCTGGCCAAGCTTAACTGCCAAGATTTGAACCTGATAATTTGATTCTCTTAATTAGTACTGGTCTGACCCACTGAAACCCTTTCGTTGTTTGTCGTGACTGTTTTCATTCTCTCTTGAGCTCTGTGCACACTTCTTTTTGTGTGTGGTTCTTCCAGCACATCTTGAACAATGTTGCTTTTATCCTTTTTTTAAGATCTTTCAAATGTCCATGCACAAGGCCACTATAGGAGTGCGTAGGCTGCTGCAATAGTCTGTTGGGAGATGTCCTAATCTTTTTCTGTCTTGCATGCATTCCATTTTGTGTGTGCATTTGTTCGTGGGTTTCTCTTAGTGGCTTATTAGTTGCATTTTACTTTTCTGAGCTTGCCCACTTTTGTTTTCTTTTTTCATGGCATCCAACCCTGCATATGGCTGCCACTAGTGGAGGGACTGCAGCAACCGACCTTGCGGGGCGTGGCATTCTCTGGTCCAAGGCACCTATTCATCGTTCCAGGCTACTGGCTCAAGAACGTGCTCACAAGTCTGCACCCTGGCCTACAAGCAGAGGGACAGTGGACCTATGTCGGCCGGAACTGCTGTGCCAAATAAAATATTCCTCCCAGCATGCCTTGGTAGTGATTAAAGAAACGTATGAATAGATTACTAACAACTTGGTTGGCCCTATAGAAAAACCATGTTACAAAACAGTCGGTTGAGACCATACCCAGCCACCACATTGTTTCCTCTGCAGAGCCACATATTGCCTTTGTTTTTATGCCCCTGCAGCAGAAAATGCTGCACAAAGTTAGTGAGGAAAATAAATTTCACTGACAAGCTGCTCTGAGACTACTGCTGAAAGGGTACTGAAGCCCAGTGAAAATTTAAGTCAGGTAATGAATGTTTGTGGGCGCTGCACTTGTACTTTCGATGCATAGGAGGAGCCAATTTGAACTTTTTTTACAGGTAGGTACCGCCTTTTCTGATTGCACCATCCCTTGGTGTGGGATACTTCTGCCTATACCGCCACCTCATTCAGCACTGACAGTGCTAGGAAAGCTCTTGCTGAATATTTTAATCTTGGTGCTTTTAATTGAATGGTCTTTGTAGGTATTTCAAAAAGGCTAGGCAACCGTCTTAGCACTACTGGGGTTCCAACCAACTACGAACGAGGCTCTGTACGAGATTCTGTAGCGAGATTCTGTAGCGCTTGGCTCTCACTGGCAGTTAGTGAAATTGGTATCTCCCTAAACTGCAATAGATGGCTAGTTCATCTATTGTTTTCAGGTTCAAGACATCTACGGTAGCTTCAGTCTGTTGCAAACTACATTTCTCTTGAAGGCACTTTTTGAGCAGGAATTGGGTTTCACCCAGTTTTCGTGATGATGCTTTGGGTGCACAAACTGGGTAATGTTGGTCTTCACCTGTTAACAAAGGGCCCTAAATGATTAAAATGATATTTGGTAAATTCGATTTACAGTCTTACCGTTTCTGGCCTATCTTTCCTCAAACAGAACAGTGGCTGATTGAATTGGCATCACTTGTTAATGTCAGATTTAATTTTTTTCTTGCTCTGACGTTTCTCAGCTGCTAAGAGCCGTTATTGCCTGAGAGGTATGTAGGGTGTGTACTGTACACACACGGAAACCGCTTCATTCAATACTGCGGTATTTACAAAAAGGTACTTCGGTCCCGTCAAAATCTCGTATTTCAGTGCGACAAAACTGCCGGTAGTACACGCTTATTCAACGTCCGTACAGCTTACCTGTCCTGACCGATGATGAAGCATGGCTAGCATGGCAATGCAGCGTGCTGCAAGCGGCCATCGTGCTTTCGACAGCCCCCGGACCGAGAGTCTATGAAAGGCCATTACATGCACTAAGCGCGCGTTGCTTGGTGTGGGTTGTGGTCTTTGCGGCTGCTTCACTGTAGTTCTTTTTTTTTCCTGCGCTCCTGTCACGACGTGGGGCCGGTTCATTTTACAACATGCGAGGCCGATCGAGTGGCATCTATGAGGCGCCGCTAATGCTGCCAGTGCTGATGAGCGGTCGCATAAGAATGAGAAGACCAGTGAATGCATTGAACCCTCTGGTGGGGCTCTCTCTTTCTTCCGAACTCTGTTTCAATAACAATTTTCGATCCCCTTACCCTTAATTTCAAATCGGCATTGAACAAATTTTCAGTCCCTTAACAGTTTGAAGTATTGAGACTTCGAGATATTCCCGACCATTGGCGCTTGGCGTTGCAACCATATATATCATTTTCATGGCGCGCGCACAATTTGACTCTAAACGTGATGGTCCTTGCTTTCGTATTCAAAAGTCTTGGCGCAAATCTCAAAAGTTCACTTGCAACAAACATAAATATGACTGCTCAAAGAGGGCAGGCGGCTACAAAACCACCGTGCCGCACACACGTGTCTACTCTTGGCACCCTCAGTTCGAACAGAATTTGACCAAAAGTCTGAGCTAAAAAATCGAGCACGAAACAACGAGAGTTCACCGTGAGTGCGTGTGTTTGCGGAAGGGTCGTGCACAATAGGTTTTGCCACTAAAAGCACTAATCGTGGTGCTTGCGTGCGGTACAGCGAAACAGTGATATCGATACGAGATGGAAGTACGCATTATATGTTGTTCCGCAGCTGGCGCTTCTATAGTCCTCACGATGAAAAGTGGAAGGATTGATTTTTCTCTCTGCAAAACAAACATCGAGTAAAATCCCACTGTTACGTTCGCGGTTGGTGCGTTTCACCAGTGCTACGTTTTCATGAGCCAGTCCAGCTGCCATAGATCAAAGCCCATGTATACGTAATTAAAATTCGATTGCCTGCATCTGTTACGTAATGCAATTGTTGCATCATTTCCGTATCGTATGCCGCGGAAGTCGCCTCGCGGTGATAGTTTACACCGTTCCGGCATTCGTTCAATGCGTGTGCAATGTCAGTGCCGGGTAGAAAAAGCGAAACTATACACTCTATCGGCGCTTGTCCGCCGCTGTGTTAGGCGACTTTTGGCGGGAAGCCCCCACGCCAGAGCGAGCATGCTTACAGAATAGGTGATTTTTGGTGCGGCTGTTGGCATCGCCGCTGTGATGCCAGCGCGAACGACCCTAAAGCGCGAAAACGAAACTATGCCGCGGCAGACGGCACAAGCAGCACTGTACGAGATGCGGTTGCGCGCGTTGGCTCCGACGGTTTTGTTTCTGCCATCCGCTTTATTCTTGTCACCTGCACCTTAAGATACACAATTTCGAGATTCCAATAGGCGATGATTCTACGGGATTAAGGCGGCCACCGCGATAACAGCGAAGAGGAGCACGCGTACCGCAGCTTCGCACGCTCTAGGCATGCTCCCTCTTAGCTGCTAAAACCCTTCCACAGACAGCTGCTCAGAAGCGGAATCGACATTTGAGCTACACTTGGCATAGCATCATGGAAAAAATAGCACACTCATCACTTGTGTTGTTTGGTCTTCTTTGCTCATGCAGAACAATCGTGAGAACCACACGGCCTTGCTAATTCCAGAGAAGGATTTGGCGCACACGTCGTAATAATAAAAAAACTGCAGACAACGGCGCACAATTTTTTGTACGCTAAACATTCATCTGCTATGTTTCCTGGTTGTTACTTTTTTTTTGCGGTCCTATGAAAAACTCTGCAGCAATGTTTTTTGTTGCATTCCACGCTCTGGTACATTTAACAACTATATGTGGACACTTGAGTGCACTCTCAACTCTCACTTTAGGTCATACACGCATATATGTAGCCCAAAAATTTAACTTCATATTGTCTCTTCCAGATGCACACAAATCACATACATCACCATCTGGACAACATGACCACAGATGTCATGCATATTCAAGAATGCTGACTCCATGGCTGCAGTTGAGATTTTCGGCCAGAAGCATGAGTAACGGGGCGAGCTGGCACAGGTTGATCGCTTGCAACAGAGAAGTCATCACTAGCGAAATGTGTCGTAGTATGTGCACCGACATTTGCAACTGAACTGGGTTTTACTGCAATGTGAAATGCTTAGTAGTCACTGAAGAAGAAAATAAGTAAAGCGTGTATTGCAAAAACAAAAAAAAAAATAAAATTAATTCAGCAGGTGAATGTGAGAGTTTTCAATTGCAAAGTATATATGCCAATCTTAATTTATCTTCGAGAAAGTACTCTACAAGCTATAATTAGTCCAAAATCGATGGCCTACGGAGTGTTTCACTGAAGATGTGGCAATTTTTTTAATAGATTATATACAGCTGAGATGTTTATTTAAGCCTCAGGCTTTTAAAGTAATATATAATATTTAACTTTTTACCAGTTACAGTAATTCACCTTATTTATTGAGAGGTTGATTATAGCTGAACGTAATATCCGCATCAGTTTTTAGATTTTTAAAATTGTGATTCTCATCGCGGCTGCAGCGCAGTGAGTTTGAGGTGCCCAAATGGGCGAAACTGCATGGGCCAGGAGCACTCGCAGCCACGCCTACGAGTGCATACCCAGCACTTTCCTCGAGCAGTTCCCACTGCGGTCACAAAATTGTATACACACTTTATTCCCTACTACTGTTTTTCAAGCTCAGCCAGTGTAAAAGCTGTTCCTTATAAAAGAACTAATCACAGCTAGGACATCGGTACGGCATCGGTCATGTAGCTCAAACATGTGTGGATTACCTTGCAGATGCTGCCGCTTGTGATTGCCTATCAAGGAATGAGCTACAGACTACCCGCCTTACCTGAATCATCGTTCATCGTGCAAAGTGACGTCACCGAGGAAAGCTTTTGGAAACAACCCGCCAGGGGCACGTCGTCTGAAACTGGGCTTATAAAGGCGTCCCTGCATGGCTCCGTCTTCAGTGGGAGCGGCGGTACGGCATCGGTCATGTCGCTCAAACATGTGTGGATTACCTTGCAGGTTGGATATTATACTTCTGTATCACATTTTCGCACAAGTGATCCTTTTCTTGTAGTACTGCCGCTCCCAGTGAACGTTTTTGAAATGCTCAGTGTGGTATTGTCGCATCTTTCTCATCTTTCTCTTTTGCTATCCGGGGACATCGAAACCAATCCGGGGCCAACAACAGAGGAGTTATTGCAGCTAATCCTGGATAAGCAGATGGATATGGAAGCTAGACTAACTGGAATTGAAAAAAAAACTGGAATCCTTTTCTGAGCTATGCGTTAAGCTAACTACTCTTGAAAGTACTGTTCAACACCTACATCGCACAGTCGACTAGCAACAACAAAGACTAATTGAAATGGAAGATAGAGCGCGTAGAAATAATATAATAGTTTATGGTGTTCCGGAGGGAAATACGGAAACAAGACAGGATATTGAACATAAAGTGTTGAAAGGAATATTTTCTGACACTCTTGGTGTTACTGTTTCTTCGGTGGAGCGAATTCACAGGATTCGTCATAAGAAAAAAGATGAACACAGGCACGTAATTATGAGGCTATATGACTATAATGAAAAAGCAGCTATATTTAAACAATGTAGCAAACTGAAAGGGTCCGGCTATAGTGTCTCTGACGACTACTCTCGCGAAACGTCACAAAAAATGTCATTGCTTTGGCGTTCGCCAAAAAATGATAAGCGCGATGGTGCGAAGATTAAGCTGGTCCATGATAAACTTTTTATCGATGGTACCGCTTACACGTGGGATTCGCGAACTGGCATGCGTGTCCGGCTCACGAACAACCAAGACGGTAAATCGCCCAGCCTTGAATGACGGGGGAAGGGCGAGCCGAGAATGCTGTACGCAAAATCCCGAAGGGAAGTACCTTGCATCACGGTTTTAAATGTGAATTCTCGCAGTTTACTGAACAATGGCGTTCCACTACTAGGCTTGATCAAGGACTATTTACGGTTAAGATCCCAGTTTGTCACCTTCAATCACTCTCAATCAGCGTCTGTCTCTGTAACATCTGGCGTCCCGCAGGGATCAGTTCTAGGGCCATTTATATTTCTCATCTACATTAATGACGTCGTCCAGATAACTGCTAACACACCTGTTAAAATTCGTTTATATGCAGATGACTGCGTTCTGTATTCAAACATAAATAATGCATGCGACCAGCTAATTTTAAATAATGTGTTTTCTTCATTCTATGCTTGGAGCAACACATGGCAGATGAAGATAAATTTCAGCAAAACTGTGTCGATGACATTCACTAACAAGAAGAATCCTTTGCGTTTTTCGTACACTAACAGCACGTCGTCCAGATAACTGCTAACACACCTGTTAAAATTCGTTTATATGCAGATGACTGCGTTCTGTATTCAAACATAAATAATGCATGCGACCAGCTAATTTTAAATAATGTGTTTTCTTCATTCTGTGCTTGGAGCAACACATGGCAGATGAAGATAAATTTCAGCAAAACTGTGTCGGTGACATTCACTAACAAGAAGAATCCTTTGCGTTTTTCGTACACTAACAGCACTCATCAACTAACGCGCGTAACCGAGTTCAAGTACCTAGGAGTAACCTTTTGTTCTAACTTAAATTGGTCAAAACACGTCGATTTAACTTGCTCCAAGGCACTGAAGAAACTCGGATTTTTAAAACGCACCTTAAAGGATTCGACTAAAAACTGTATGTTGACGGCGTACAAATCTCTGGTAAGGCCTGTGCTTGAATACGCTTCGGCAGTCTGGTCACCGCACTTCGCTAAAGACATCACTAAACTAGAAAATGTGCAGAATAAAGCAATAAGATTTATATATAAACGTTATGACCACCAGTTCTCTCCCACAGCTCATGCCCGCACCTTATCACTTGACACACTTCAACACAGACGCATATGTGATCGCCTTATCACTCTTCACAAGATCATCAACAAATGCATTTATGTTTACGCCCCGCTTTTCTTTTCTTTCGCCAGTTCTTCAGCACGTGTCACTCGCCGTACTAACCCGCTTAACATTGTGCCGTTTATGCCGTTTTTGGACTCTTTCAAATATTCATTTTTTCCTTCGACAGTCGAGCTATGGAATAATTTGGATATTACATTACGTCATATGTCTGTTGACCGCTTTGCGCAAGAATTGTTTAATCATGTATTTTCTTATTAATAGCACACTTTTGTTTATGTAAAATGTCCGATTCACACTTGTTTATGCACTTTCCTACTGTTTTATCTGTTTTCCATCCTCAGTACCACTCCTGCAATGTCCCAACTGGGATAGCAGTATTTGTAAATAAAAAAATAAATAAAAATATCTTGCACAGAAAGATTACAGCAGAAGCCTTAACACAGCTGCAATACGTGCAGGCTTTTGACTGTTATCAACTGAAAATGTAGACAGTTTAGTCTCACAAATCCCAACTGACCCCTGCTGAGATCACACACAACCCTGTGGTTTCCATAGCTGGTGACCACTCGAAATCTGCCATGCTTGTGAAGTTGACCTGCTATTGGTCCAGGACAAACATTTCTCTTTTATTATATCCTTAACAGGAACTATTTGCGGTGATGTTTCAGGCACACCTCAGTTTTGATTACACAGTTTCACTTGGTTCCAGCTCGAACAGTGAAGCTGCTTTGCAAGAGAAGGTGTGGCATCATACATTAGCAAACAGCTTTGATTCTTAATTTGAAACTTTGGCCAACAGATTTCTGGTTAAGACTGGGTGATATTAGTTCACATCAGCTGCAACTATGTCAAATTCTCAGTTTAGGATGTTTCCCTTGCTCATACGTAAATCCAGATGGCAATTGTCCAGTGAAAGCAAATTATATTTCACCTCAAATATAGCTTATCAGCTACTGCCTTCATGACTGTAGAAAAATAGGTTTAAAGCTCCTTCAAGTAAGTGCAATATTAGCACAAGACCCACTTAATTTTCATTGAAAGGTATGATGGCATTTTCATCAAGCAGAGAGATACAGTAGGGATTAGAACTGCAATGTGGGACATGGGTTATATGGTTCCTTGGTCATCACAAAGCTAAACTTTTCTTATTAAATAGTAGTAGAAATAATTTGCTTATTGTTAAGATGTCAGGTTGAAAGCTCTTGACTTTAGTTGTTATCAAAGCTGCTGAGGCAAGACAATTGTGTAAAGCACACATTTTACCCCATTAAAGGTGAAGCATGGAAGGACATACCATCAGATGAACCTGTGCTCACTGAAAAAATGATGCAAACAGTATATTAAGAGCCAACAGTCACTGTAAAAAATTTAAAGGCCCAGATTGCAGTATAAATCAATCATAAATCAATATGTTCAGAACAATGCTTGCAAAGTTTCAAATCAGGTCATTTACTGAGCAGAACAAATAAAATGTACTGCACTCATTCTGTCCACACATTTTTAAAAAGACATGAATTCCTGACAGTGTAACAGACATCTTTGCTGTTTTTCTTCCTTTCACACAGTATTAAATTAAAGATTACAAACAGCCTGACAATTGTAGATACATAAGGGCAAACTGTGCAATTACTCCTACCGGAAGCAAAAGAATCAAAACAAGCAAAAGCTACAAGAAACAATTATTGCAGGCACAACAAATACAGATTAATTTTTTTCCTTTTTGATATGTTACAGTCATACTGATCCTAGTCTATCAATAATGAGAATGTGATTTTGCAAGAAGTGTGCTATCAAGTAGAATTGCTTTTCATGACATAGATTCTATTGTGCCGTGATTAAACATTTTCAGCCTCACCTTATTTATGTTCTTTCCCAAGATGCCATCTCGGAAAGGCACTTTCATTTAACTTGCACGCACACACACACGCACACACACACGCACTCACACACACACACACACACACACGCACGCACGCACGCACGCACGCACACACACACACACACACACACACACACACACACACACACACACACACACACACCTTTTTCACTGCCAGAAGACTGCATGTGGTAATGCAGCAAAACGCTGAAGAATAATACAGCAGCTTCAGCTGGCCCTTTAGGCTGTGCACAGATGGTACAGTAACGAGCTCTTTGTGTGATCCACCAAAGTTGTCAGGTACATATATGCCAGTGTGCTGCCTTCCTGTACCAAGCAACAATCTTGTGGTTCCGATGGGAACTGGATTTAGTTGAAAAGTTTCATATCTAAAAATGGTGATGAGTAATGTCTGTTTGTAAAAAAGACTATGCAAAGACCTAGAAACAGGAAAATGCGAACACTTGGTGACATAAGACAGCTATTCAAAACACATTTCAAACATTCTTCAAGCTATATTGCCCACATGGCAAACATGAGGGAGTTGAAACAAATATTGTAATACCTTATCTAAGAGTATCATATCTGAGTTCTAATATTTTTTTTTCTCATGGATACTAGAGCAAAAGATTTCACATTAAAGAGCAACCACAGAATCTTCCGTAATGTGACACAAACATACCATAATAAGCTACCACTATAGTATAAGAGAATATGCTAAGATATTTGATTCAGTTCACATATTTTATTGAATTACAGCTGCTGGAGAGAGAACCACGGTTAAGTAAAATACCACTCTATCTGTTAGCCTTTGAAATATTCCTGAAAGAGATCATTTTTTTTGTGTGTTAACTGAAATTCCATTGTCAGAAAACGATTTAAGGATATAATTTATGTTTTCCTGCAGCTAATGCATTGGTGTCTCAAAGTGTACTTGATCTGTGAGCAAAACTGTGCTGTCCATGCATTGGAAGACCAAACACCTGAAGTTATCGCGCTGAAGCCATTAGTCATTAAATTTTTTTAAAGAGTATGAAAGATAAAATAGAATCCAGCAGTTTACCAGCCTCAATATATTGGCAATTTACCACCAGGTTCAGTTTGGTTATTTAATTTAATAATGAACGACTATGCAAAAAATTCTCAAGGATAGCGAAAATGGGAGCTCAAAAGCCAAGCAGGTACAGTTTGCTTGGTAAAATCCTATGTTTCGTCACATCAAAGGTTTTCTGAACACTGAGAAAAAAAGCGCAGTTAAACAATTTGTCAAATGACGAATACAGCTCAGCTGCAAATTTGTCAAGAATTAATGCAATGCCTCTTCTTGTAAGATCACCTTCCTGATTATTAAAAAAAATAGAGAATGTTAAAAAATTTTGTCATCCATTCAAATAGGAATTTTTCTAGTATTTGGGATGGAGTCAATAACAGGCAAATTGGTCAGTAGTTCTCAATGCATTTTTTGCCTTCCCTTTAATAGTGGCCTATATCAAAGCTTATCAAATCATATGACACAATTTTCCTGAAACTGTTCAGTCAAAAAGAACGGGATGTTTGCAAGAACATGATGATACCATAGTAGCAATGAAGTGGGCACATTTCACCTAAAAGTGCACTAACCTGGCCAGATCCCCCTTCGAGAGCCTCAGAATGTATGTTAAAGCAGGCGAAAGTTTTTTTTAGTGCGCAAGTGGTGTTGTGTTGTGTTACTCCCATTCTTGTTGCAAGCTTGAAATATTGATTGAAATTATCAGCTTTTTATTCAGCAAACCATCAGTGCATTGAGAAACCTTACCTCTTCCGTGAAGGAGGTTAATCTTCTAACCTTTGCAGGGTTCTTTGTTTAATTAATAATAACAGTAGCAATGATGATAATGATTTGTACGCATTAAAACAACAAGTCTAAGAAATGCTTCTAAAACACTTCAGATGCCACTGCAGCACAAGCACTCACATTTGCATGAAGGCACAAAATAATCTTCTTGTGACAACATGAGAGGATCTCTTTTGCAGCCTTCCTGTTCCTGACAAACCTCTCACCACCCCCCAACTTCGTTTTCTTCAGTGCATCCTCTTAATATACACCCCTCACCCCTGGCCATTTTTTTGTTTACCGTCTCAGAGCTTCCCCTGCATGCCCCATTTCCTATGATCCCTATGCTAATCAGGAATGTGCCCTCTTTTCCTGCCCCATCATCATAATCATCAGCCTGACTACGCCCACTGCAGGGCACAGGCCTCTTCCATGTCTCTCCAATTAACCCTGTCCATTGCCAATTGCGGCTACCGTATGCCCACAAACTACTTAATCTCATCCGCCAAACTAACTTTGTGCTTCCCCCTGCTATCTGTTTGCCTTCCCTTGGAATGCACTCTGTTACCCTTAAGGACCAGTGGTTATCTTGCCCTGCCCAGGCCCATTTCTTCCTCTTGATTTCGACTAGGATGTCATTAACCCGTGTTTGTTCCCTTACCCACTCCGCCCTCTTCCGATCCCTTCATGTTACACCTATCATTTTTCTTTCCATAGCTCACTGCGCTGTCCTTAACTTAAGCTGAACCCCATTGCCTTTCAATTACAGCATTACCCATAGCATCGGACAAGCTGATATGGACCAGATGGCTTTGGTGACCCTGGCACAAGATATCCACGGCGCTTCATGTTGCATCATAATAAATCTGTTTCTATCTCTCTCTCAGACACACATAGAGCTGCTGCAGCATCCATGTATGCGTGTGTTCCTTAATTTGAATGTGGGTGTTTGCGCTGCAGTTACATCTGAAGTGTCAAACAAACTTGCCTGAAACCTCGTTTTCCTCTTAATATATTTTGTTCACTGGTGATTATGTTGGAGCGCCTGTCTATTCTTTAGCTTGGTGGGTGCCATATATCAACTTTCTTCCCTTTTTGTAAATTAAATGGATGATTTGCTGCTTCACCCCACGTCTTTAAATAATGCTGCTCATTCAACTACTTCTTTTTTGTATCGTATATAGGACAATTGATCACTTGTCTTTGTTCTGCTGTTCAGTATGCTGTAATGAGTATGTGTGTGCAGTTTATGACCACGTAGAATGAGCCCATGCTTGTCTATGGTTTGGTTTTATGCGGTTTATCGTACGTCCCAAAGTGACTAAGACTATGAGGGACGCCGTAGTGGCGAGCTGTGGATAATTTCGACCACTTGGGGTTCTTTAACGTGCACCGACATCGCACAGTACAAAAGGCCTCTAGCGCTGCGCCTTCATTGAAATGAGGCCAACAAGACCGGGACCAGGCCCGCATCTTTCAGGTCAGCAGCTGAGCACCACAACTACTAAGCCATCATGGCGACTTGCCCATGCTTTTCATTCAGAATTTCGGTATATGCACTGCATTTGTCATCACCTGTTGGGTCACTTTGTCAAGCCACTGACAGCAGTAGCTTTTTGTGGCTGCTCCCTCTTTGCACGAAAAGAAAATTCAATTTGAATTTAAAGAAATTATGCGTTAAAATATTTCCTTCCATCACCTTACTTATTCGCTCTCAAGGCTCAAGGGCATTATTTAGAGAAATAGGTGAACAGAACAAATTATTAAAAGAACCAATCAGTTGCAGCTTTCTTGAAGGCGATGTTATTGACGATCACAGTGACAAAGGCAAAAAAGTAGTTTCAGTCGTTACTGGTGTGTGGATAAAATGAATATATGACATGCGAGAAGACAGACTTTCAACATGTGGTCATTACGTGATGAAATATATGGCTCATTGTAGTGCTCGTGAACTGCTGAAAATCTGTGCACCAGAGGAAAGAAATAGAAGTTGTAAAACAGAAAACAAGACTGTCTGTAGTGTTGAAACTGAATGGTAAAAATAAAGAAAAATTTATAGTAAAGCAAAAGAAATATCAATATTGTTCTGACAAATTTGGCATAAAAAAAGGGCATTTGAAATGTTAAAAACATTCATCACTCCCAAATTTTAACAAGAATTGCAGACAATTTTAGAATGTGTGGTAAAATAATTATTTTGATTCAAATTTAATACCCGCCTTTGCTGCTCTGCCAATGCCAAAGTTGGTAAAAAACCTAGAAGCACAATTTGAAACACTTTTTGTATAACGTGTCCATACCTCTGGATTGTAAAGTTGAGATTTTGGGGCATGGTCAAAGGTGTCTACCACTCATATTAATAAGACAGCAAGAGCTGAATTACAACTATCCAACATTAAAATGATCATTACACTGCAAGATCAAATAGCCCCAGTTGAAGGACTCATTGTGCTTCTGCAAGTTCCAGTGGTTCTCGTTAAGCTGGTCCCAACAAGACATGAACCCAGCTCTTTAAACAGCATTCTACAAACCTCTTAACAGAAGGAAAAAGTTGGCAGTGTACAAAGTGCCATGAAATTGCTGCCGACCATGCGCACGTCGAGGGCCTCATTCCAACAGCAAGTAACATACACAAATATCTTATTACAAACAAAAGGTTTTCCTTGCTTCTAAACAACCTGCCGATCTTGAGTCTCTTTGTGACACTTACGGCCAAGTGAAACGTGCCTTGAGAATTACTTCTGCTTATATGCATTGCTTACAAAGCGACTTATTATTGAGAAAGTTGGCTTAGAACTGAAGAAAGCTTACCAGTTTGGGTAGTTTAAGCACACAAACAAGGAATGAAAACATGAAAAATAAGCTGCAGCCAATTTATTTACTGGTTGAAGCACTGTACACAGGAAGAAATTAATCATTATTAGGATGGCTTGAATGCAAAGCAATACTGCAATTAAATTAAAAATTCAAAGAGAAGCCAGTTATGAAAGTTGTTCACGTGCCATCATGTCTATGCTATTATAACCAGTACCCTAGTGTCTTAAAAGACGTTGAATCTCACAGGCAAGTGAATGTGACTTAAAGGGGGGGTACACTGCATTGCCAGGCCATCTAGCACCGACAGGCCACCGACAGTAATCCCACAGAATACCACTGCAGTACGCCAATTCTCTAGAATGTCTTTTCTGCCACCCATGCTTTCTGCCAACACGAAACGTGTGTGGATTCAGGCATGGCAGCTTGACACAAGTAAAAACAATTAGGAATTCCGAACCTACTGGCCACTTTTTTGACAATAACTGTGGAATATAATGTGGGCTTAGGGCACAACTGCTGTTAGCTTCGGCGCATAGGGCACACTTTGTCATGGAGTTCCCATTTTACATTAATAGTAGAATGAAACTTTGGTAACTGACCATGTCGAACATGTTGATTGACATTTCAGAACCCTAACAGGTTCCTTGTTCACAATGAAGGACCGGTCATGAAAGAAGCAGCTCCTTCACTAAGTGAATCACCATAATGACTGCATAGGCCTGGTGAAGGTTTCCTTTTGTTCTGTTGACTATCTTCAGCATCATCTATATTATAAAGGATTCCTGGTGCAGCCACGCTTACAAATTTCTTTCAGTGGCAAATATTTCCACGCTCTCCCATGCAATTTCACGCCGTTTGTGCATGTTCTGCCACAGCACCTGAGGCTGTTGGATTCTTGCCGACATCGTCGCCTGGGTACATTTCTAGCTGTCTCCCCGATGTAGACTGAATTAATCGTCGCTGGGTTAACGATTCCGGGGAACTTCGAACGAAGCAGAGCGTCTTTAACAGTTGCAAGATCCCCGCGCAGTTTTCTAGTTAGCACGTGGGCAATATCCACCTAGTGCGTTCTGAAAACTGCTGCCCTTCGTCTGGAATGTACAGGGTCGTCCACTCTTAGTACGAATACGCGAGTGCACGGTTGTGCTCTTTGGAGGGCCACTGCGTCTGACACGGCCGCGCATCGAAGCGAAGGGGCAGATGGATGACGCGAAGCACCACGTCCAAGTCCAACTTCTCCTGCGTCACTTGGCTGCGATGAGCGGCCGTGTCGGACGCAGTGGCCCTCCAAATAGTGTGGCCACGCACTTTGCACATGCGGAACCGCTGTTCGCTTCAAGTGACGAATGCCTCGGGGACTGCAAAACCGCCGTGCCTGGATCGTATTTCTGACCCTGACCCCACGGTGTAATGAGTTCACATTACTGACTTCCATATCCTCTGCGCAAACAGGATGAATGCTCGAAACGGATGAGCGCACATATGCCCACTCGCCCAACCCATAAATTACGCGAAATGAAAGCGCATTTTCATACGGTCGATTAATTATGACAAGGTTTTCCGGAGAAAGCTGGAGCGTCTTCGAAGGCACCGCACAAGCGCGAGCACACAACGCAAGCACTCAAGAGTCCTTTCACAACGAATCAAGCGATCACAACGCGCCACGCAAACGCCAAGGTCACATATACACAGTGAGAATGATGCAAAACGCCTGCATGACTTTATCACACCGCTTAAAATCCAAAGCGCAACCCTGAAATCACACGTCGGAGACTGATCAAACAAGCAAACGATGCAAAAACGTCGGCTCAAATCCCGTCCAACAAGAATAAACGAAGCCAAGGCAATCCATGGGTGAAAATAACGCTTTGGGCTGGCTTTGCGTTATTTCCACCGGGTCGCAATAACGCTTTGGCTTCGATTTCCGTTATTCTCACCCGGTCGCAATAACGCCGGCCCTTTGCCACTTGCACATTAACCTCCCTCTAAATGCTTGCGTATAACATGCCTAAGCGCTGATACGCTATACTAAAAGTCTCTATTTTGCCGAAATAGCCTGCGTCCCAACGCTGCTCTATGTTAAGGCAACATGGCTGCGCCCGTCGAAGCGGGGCCTCTCGCTTCACCACCGACTCGTTGTTGTCGCTACGCTGTGCCTCATAGCATCCTCGATCGCCCGCACCGGTGCGCACCGGGGCGCCTTGGTGCGCACCTTCCATCCTCGATCAACTGCACCGAGGCGCACCCGCAGTCCTCGATCACCGGAAGCGCACCCTACCGGGTCAGTTTTTCGTTGCCCCGACTCGCACCCGGAAAATCGGTGGTTCGCAAGGGTGCAATCCCGGCAAGCATTGCGGGACGCGTGCTGCGGACAAGCCGCCTTTAGCCGTCTTGTCGTGTTTGCGCATAGACTCACGCGATGAAGAGGAGAATATGGATGGTTGCCGCTATTGAACTGCTGTCAAGTTCGTCTGATAGCGAAGATGACATGATAATCGACTTCATAGCCTAAACACGGCGATGAACGACCGAAAATTCGTTTATCGGGTCATCAGGCGCCTCGCCGATACCGGAGTGAGCGTCTGTTTACATTGCACTGCTTGACATATATCTGCAGTGTGCATGGCCTTTGACACGTGAAATGTGTGATTTATTTGCAGTTCCGAAAGCATTTTCGGGTGAGCAGGAGCGTGTGACCGGTGTTACGTGGTTTATAATCAAATGCACGCGCCAGAAGAAAGGCACCCTAAAGGCGGCGCTGCATGCACGAACCCCTGCGGGGTGCAGCTTGTCCTCGATGTTGACCCTCGCCGGTGCGCCACCGCCGCGGTGCGCAAGGAACCGCGCTGGTTTCGGGCGCACCTGGTGCGAGGTGATCGAGGACGCTATCACATGCACGCCAAAATAAGTGCGCACGAAGCTTTCGCTTTGTCTGAACTTGCCTCCACCACAAGATTTTAGCGATAAAACACCGCAGATTTTCAAATTGCTGCCGTGTTCACAGTGCTGCTAGGCTAAGCGAGTATGCATCGTTTGACGTCAGAAAGCGCGCGAGGTTCAAAAGGCGTGCGCCCCAACGCCGCTCTGCAGGCAACATGGCGGCGCCCGTCGAAGTGGGGCCTATCGATTTACTACCGATTCGTTGTAGCCGCTACTCTGTGTATTAAGTTCACGGCAAACGAAAGGTGAACGAAGCTTTCGCTTTACATGAAGATGCCCGCACCACAAATTTTTTGCGATGAAATGCGTCATATTTTCAGATTGCTTCCGTGTTTACAAAGCTGTGAGGCTTAACAAGTATGCATTGTTTGGTCGCCATAGAGTTGACTTGGTGGAACGTTCGAATGAGGTTTCTCGCCTCAGTAAAAAGACACACTTATAATTTTTACTCTTAAATCGTGTGTCTGCAATGATAACAGTTTCTGATGAAGAAACAAACGCACATTTTAAAATCTTTTTGAAGAGTATCTTATTGGTTTGCCGTAGTGATGCTACAATCGATAAACGCAAACCTGGCCCCGATGCGTAGGGGAGACCCCTATTCTAAATCTCACCGATGCACTCATACCTAGCGCTGGAGCCCGCTATTTCCTTGGGCCCCCCCAAGCCTTGGGACCCCTATTCTAAAACTCTCTAATGTGCGCCCAGCGCCGCTTTACGTTCAGGCAACATGGCGGCGCCCATCAAAGGGGGGCCCCTCGCTTCACCACTGATTCGTCGTTGTTGCTACGCTGGGCCCCACTTTGAGACAGAAATGGCAATAGCGCTACAGCAAGACGTACACAAGAAAGACTGTCTTGTGTCAGTCTTTCTTGTGTACGACTTGCTCTAGCGCTATTATCATTTCTGTCTCAAATCATGCACCCTCTAGCCCAAATTGACGTTCTTCTAAACCAGCTGTGCCCCCCGTTCACGGCAAACTTTTAAAGGCGCACGAAGCTTTCGCTTTGCCTGAACTGGCCTGAGTCAGGAAATTTGAGCGATAAAACACCCCAGATGTTTAGATTGCTTCCGTGTTTGCACAGCTGCTAGGCTTAGCGAGTACGTCAGAAATCGCGCGAGGTTCAAACAGGCGTGCGCCTCAACGCGGCTCTACGTTCAGGCAACATGGCGGCGCCCATCGAAGTGGGGGCTTTCGTTTCACTACCAATTCGTTGTCGCCGCTACTCTGTGTATTAAGTTCACGGCAAACGAAAGGTGAACGAGGCTTTCGCTTCCTCTGAATATGCCCGCATCACAAAATTTTAGCGCTTAAATGCGCCAAATTTTAATATTGCTTCTTACAAAGCTGCTAGGTTTAGCAAGTACGCATTGTTTGGTCGCATGGAGATAGAGAGATTTAGAATAAGGGACGTCAAGGCTTGGGGGCCCCATCGAAACAGCGCGCCCCAGCGCAACGTACGAGTGCACCGGTGGGTTTTAGATTAGGGGTCACCCCTGCGTATCGGGGCCAGGTTTGCGCTTATCGATTGCAGCGTGAATACGGCAAACGAATAAGATACACTTAGAAGAGGTTTTAAAATATGCGTTTATTTCTTCACCAGAATCTGTTATTATTGCAGACACATGATTTAAGAGTAAAAATTATAAGTGTGTCTTTTTACTGAGGCGAGAAACCTCATTCGAACGTTCCACCAAGTCAACTCTATGGCGACCAAACAATGCATACTTGTTAAGCCTCGCAGCTTTGTAAACACGGAAGCAATCTGAAAATCTGGGGTGTTTTATCGCTAAAAGTTTGTAGCTGAGGCAAGTTCAGACAAAGCGAAAGCTTCGTGCGCATTTAGTTTGCCGCGAACGTGGAGCACAGCGTAGCGACAACGACGATTCGGAGGTAAAGCGAAAGGCTCCACTTATATGGGCGCCGCCATGTTGCCTGAACGTAGAGAAGGGTTGGGGCGCACGCTATTTCTTCAGTATAGAGAGTTTTAGCTGAGCGCACGTAGACATACGTAAAGGAATAGCGTACGCTATAAAATAGCGTCAATCGTACTCCGCATGCGCCAAACGATATTCCAAAACCGATGTTTTACGTACTTCCGCGTTACTTACGCTATTTTTAGAATTAAGTGGGCGTGCTGTTGCGTACGCTAGGAAAAATAGCTTTGTCAACATGGCGGTGCCCACGTCGCCAGCTTTGGAGAGAAATTGTCATTGTTATTGAGGTTTTAGGTAAATTCATTCCCCTTAAATGGAACATGTGATATTCGCTTTGCCTTTTCGCATGACAGCAGAACGAATGAGTTATAAACTTGCCCTACTTTGGATTCTGTGTAACGATTCCGCTAACAAAAGACCGCCGACTGTGGATTCGCTTGATTTAGATTTTTACGCCAAGGTAGTCATACCCTTGCCAAAAGTAGCCGTTTCGGCTGCCAGCCGGCCCACGCCCGGCTGTGGCTGTCCGTCGCACACCTCGTAGCACGTGTTGGTGCTGACATCGTCGCAGTGCTCGTGGCATGACTCATTTGGGGACGCCATGCAACAGGCTATCTACGTGATACGAATTGGATAAGCTTGGCCAATGCCTTGGCTAAGCGCAAAAAATGACACAAAATGTTTTTACATTATAGCACCGGATGGCGCCACTGCGGCCTTGGCTATCGTTGCGTTTGGGTTGTTGTACGATAAACTAAAGATGCTCTTGCTACTTCCACAGTAAACACCCGCTAAATACTTGCTTGTAACGTACGTAAGCGCGCATATCAATAACTATATCTAATGGCTTTCGGCGCTAACGTTCACCCAAGACGCAAGGCGGGCCTTGCGTTCTGCGCATGCGCCCTTCACCGCCCTAAACTTCTTGGGCCGCGAAAGCTTGGGGCCCGCTATTCTCGAACTCCTTGATGACTGCGGCAACGTTTGAATGGGTTTCCCGCCTCAGTAAAAACCAGCCGGTCGTGGTAAAAATACACACTTCTTATAATTTTTACTCTTAAGTCGTGTGTCTGCATTAATAACAGCTTCTAATGAAGAAATAAACCCATATTTTAAAATCTTTTCAGAGTATCTTTGTGGTTTGTCATAGTAGCGCTGCAATCGATAGACGCAAACCTGGCCCCGCTGCGTAGGGGTGACCCCTATTCTAAAACTCACCGGCGCACTCGTATGTAGCACTGGAGTCCGCAACTTCCTAGGGAGGCCCCTAAGCCTTGATCCCCCTATTCTTAAACGCTCTATTTAGAATAGGGGCCCCAAGGCTTGAGGGCCCCAAGGAGATAGCGGGCCGCAGCGCTATGTACGAGTGCGCCGGTGAGGTTTAGAATAGGAGTCACCCCTACGCAGCGGCGCCAGGCTTGTGTTATCGATTGCGGCGCCACAACAGCAAACAACAAAATACACTTAAAATATTTTAAAGTATGCGTTTATTTCTTTATCAGAAACTGTTATTATTGCAGGCACACCATTCAAGGGTAAAAATTACAAGTGCCTGTTTTTACTGAGGCGGGAAACCCCATTCGAACGTTCCGCCAATTCATCTCCATTGCGATCAAACAATGCGTACTCACTAATTCTAGCTGCTCTAAACGCGGAAGAAATCTGAAAATTTGGCACATTTAATTCCTAATATTTTGTGGTGCGGGCATCTTCAGACAAGGCGAACGCTTCGTGCGCCTTTCTTTTGCCGTGAACTTATTGCACAGATTACAACAGATAAACAACGGGCGTGGTGACCGTGGAAGAACGGAATACTCGAAGTGCTTGGGGTAGCCGCATTCACACAGTTCTTGGCGCACTTGGCCTAGGTCAGCAGCCCGATCTTGTGGCGTTGGGCAGATGTTTCTGGCACGTCGGACGAGGGAAGCCTCGACGGAGCGTTTGTGGCAAACCGGGTGAACAGAATTAAAATGAAGGTACCGGCCAGTGTCCCAGAACGTGCCAGAAACATCTGCCCAATGCCAGAAGATCGTGCTGCTGACCTACGCCAAGTGCGTCGAGAACTGTGTGAATGCGGCTACCCCAAGCATTTCGTGGATTCCGCTCTTCAACGATCATCACGTCCGTCAGAATCAGTTGGTACCCCGCGCCGAGCCCAAGCCGCTATCCCATATGTATCGGGCGTGAGCGAGTCTTTGGCTCTCGTTCTACGCATGCACGTCGCTCACGTTCCTGCGTGCAAGCTGAGGCACGAGCTGGTTGCCGTCAAAGACAAGGAAAAAAAGAGAAGTGTCCTGGCGTCATCTGTATACGATTCCCCGCGCAGATTGCGACTACTGCTATAAACGCTTTACAACGGCGTATCATGGGGGCTGCCATCTTTGATCACGTGATCACGCCGCCATTACTCGCCTCCTGACCTCTCGGCGCGCGCCTCCGCGACGACTGCTGCGTCTGATGTTTCGGTTCCGACAGGCATTGTTTCGGCTGATGCGGTTGTAAAGGAGTGTAGTTGATGTAGTCGACACAACAAACGTCCAGATAAAACAAATAAATGGGCAGTTTATTAGCCTGCGAAGGTTACATAAGAACACAGAAAAGACGGAGCACAGCACGCATGTCCTTTTCCGCAAGCGAGTTCGTACGGCACTGCCCGTGTCCCTCTCTCCGACCGGATGTCGAGGGGGCCACGGCAACCGGCGAGCGGTGTCCAGATGTGGCTCCGCGCCTCTTGGGCCTCCCGCTGCTCTTCCAAGAAGGGGAGCGTGGTCGCCGGTGCTCGGAGAATGGCGGCCGCTGCAGGACTCGAACGGCCGGCGTCGTCTGTGCACTTGTCTCAAGAAACCGGAGCGCCTCCGTCGACAACAGTCGGCCATCCTTTTCCTTTCCAGCCGCCCTCGGTTGGTGTGCATCTTCGCTTCATCTGCTTTCTTTTTTCAAGCCTCAGTTTCCTCACCCTCGTCGTTGTCCGACGAATGATCCTCGCTTGCCACCGTTCCCAGCTCAAAGCGCTTCATCCTGTCCGCCGCCACGACGCCTTCGTAGAACCGCTGCGTCCGCTGGACCTCTGGGAAGTCTTGCACTTTGTATCTGTCGTTGGGAAGTGTTTCCACGACGATATATGGGTCTCTGTACTTTTGGCACAATTTACGGGACTCCCCCGTTGCAGCTGGTTCCCTCTCCAGCAACACCATGTCGCCCGGTTGGTAGCTCGGCGCGGTCTTTCTTCGTTTGTTGTAGTTACTTCTCTGCTTTTCTTGGTCCCGGCGTATGTTGTCGATGGCCTTCTCTCTTAGTTGCAGCATACTGGCGTCCAGCTCCAGTGCGATTTCGTCGTCAAATGAGTCCCCTGTCAGGTTCCGGGGGCGAAAGTTGAAAAGCAGAGTGAATGGAGTCGTCTTCGTAGCTCGGTTTACCGTGTTGTTGATTCCCCATTGCACCTGCGTGAGCGTTTCGTCCCAGTCCTTCCCGTCGCTTCGTTCGGATAAGCTGGCAATCGCAGGGGCTATCATTCTGTTGTACCTCTCGACTTGTCCGTTGGCACGAGGCGTGCAAGTTGCGTTTTTCACGTGGATTATGCTGAGAGTCTTACAGTAGTGCTCGAATTGTCGGCTGGTGTAGGCAGTTCCCTGATCGGTAACCAACCGTCGTGGGGCCCCGAATATGGAGACGATGTCCCTGAGAAAGCTTTTGGCGTAGCCCGACGCGGTGCTTCGCACGGCCCGAATCAGCACAAACTTAGTGAAGCCGTCCACTGCCACAATCACTTGTGTATTGCCACTCTTGTTGCGGATAAATGGGCCCAAGTGATCCATATGAATGGTGTCGAATGGCACGGCCACTTTTTCGATGCTGTGCAGCTTTCCAGGTTTTTTTCCGGACGGAACCTTTCGATACAAACACTCTAAGCAGCACGAGATATGTCGCTTCACGTACCGGCGCATTCTTGGAAACCAGTATTTCCTTTCGAGCAAGGCCATGGTTTTGTCAACTGCAAAGTGACCCACATCGTCGTGGCATCGTCTCACGACCTGCCAACGTGCCGCTCGTGGCACTACCCATAGCAGACGCTCTTCGCCGTCGTTGCCACACGTTCTCCTGAAAAGCCTGCCTTCAACCAGGACATATTCTTTTCTGATGCGCTCAGCTTCTTTCGTCTCTGATGATCCCTTTAGGGAATCCACGATCGACTGTAATGTTACGTCCGTCTTCTGTGCTAGCGTTAGCCAGTCTTCGTTGGAGAGCTCTGTTACAAAGACATTAATGCCACTTGCAACGTCAACTTCTTCGGCTTCCGACGCAGGAGCCCTGCTGAGGGCGTCGACGTGGCTCATTCTAGCTCCTGGACGATGCTCTACATCAAACGTATACTCTTGCAACTTTAGATACCACCTGCCGACACGTGGCACCAGATCTCGCTTTGACAAAGCAGTTCTCAATGAGTTGCAGTCCGTAACAACAAGAAACTCGGTTCCGTACAGGTATGGTCTAAGCTTCTCAATTGTCCACACAACGGCTAAAGCTTCCAGTTCGTATGAATGGTAGCGTTCCTCGTCTCGCGTGGTGCTACGGCTAACATACATAACGGGGTGCATGAGGCCGTCTGGTTGCTCTTGCAACAACACTCCTCCGAGGCCGACCTTGCAAGCGTCGGTGTGCACTTCCGTTCTCGCTCCGTGTGCGTAAAGTGCCAGCGTTGGCTTGCTCATCAGCTGTCTTTGTAGCTGCCTGAATGCAGTCTCTTGATCGTCGTCCCAGCGCCATTCTTCTCCCTTGCAAAGCAGGATCGTAAGTGGCTTGGCTATCATGGCAAATCCAGCCACAAAACGTTGGAAATAGCTGCAGAGGCCCAGGAAGCGTCGGAGGTCGTGGACGTCTGCCGGTGTAGGAAAATTTGCAATTCCTCTCAACTTGAAGCTGTCGGGGTTGATGGTCGATGCGGAAATTTCATAACCCAAGCAGCTAATTTTCTCTTGGAAGAAGGAGCACTTTTTCAAGCGCAGCGTGAGACCAGCCGAACGCAGGAGCTCGAGTACCTCGCACAAGCTGTCTAATCCTTCCTCAAACAAAGCCGATGGAATCAGCAGGTCATCCATGTAGGCCATGACCTTCGTGTGCCTAAGGGAGCCGAGGACAGTGTTTATCATGCGCTGGAACACGCTCGGTGCGTTGACAAGTCCGAATGGCATGCGGGTGAATTCGTAGTGTCCATCCGGAGTGACGAACGCTGTCTTCCCTCGGCTCTCTTTATCGATTGGCACCTGATAATAGCCGCACGCAAGGTTTAGGCTAGTGAACAGCCGTTTATCATGTAGCCTGTCAAGTTGGTCATCAATCAACGGTAGCGCATACCTGTCCTTTCTCGTTATTTTGTTGAGGGCTCGAAAGTCTACGCAAAGCCGCTTCTCGCCATTCTTCTTTGAAACAAGTAGGATAGGGCTCGCGTAAGCAGAGTTAGAGTCCGTTACTACTCCAGCCTCCTTGAGTTCGTCAATCATTGTTCTCACAGCCTGCCTTTCGGAGTAGGCTAGGCGGTATGGGCGGTACGTTACGGGAGCGTCGGTGATCACCTCAATCTTCATTTGCGCCGCGGCCGTGCACCCGATTTCTGAAAGGCACGTCGCAAAGCAGTCGCGGTACTGGTTAATCACTGCGACGAGTGCCTCTTTCTGCGTGGCAGAAATCGTTGTGCCAACCGTCAAATCTTCACCCGAGATCGCCTTTACCAGTTTTCTTTCGTTGCTGTTTGCGATCAGGGAGGGTTCGGTATTTTCTTCTTCCATGCACAACGTTCCTCTCGCGATCATCTGGTTTTGAGCAACAATCAGAGGAGATTCGGATACGTTTGCCACGGGCAGGCATATCTCGCCCAGTTCATCTTCTCTTAATACGCAGCTTGGCACGTACTCGCCGCTCGTCTCGTGCAGCCTGCCGCGAACGAAGATGTCGCTGTGCGTAACGTTGTCACTCCCAAGCGCAATGAACCCGACGTAATTAGGAGGTATGACAACGGCCTCCTTCGCCCACAAGTTCACACGTCGCGGAGGTAGGGCCGGTATAGCAAGATTGGTAAGAGTTCCGTCTTCGTCCTCCGACCCGTTACGCTCCTCGAAAATGCGCACGGTGTTCTTACGGCGCACCACCGTAATGTGAGGCTGCTCAGTAAAGGGTTGACCGACAAGCAATGGGACAGCCTGCACTTCGTCGCGGACAACGTGTACCTTGACGTCGGCCGTAGCCTGGTCCACCGTCAGCCTCGCTTCGAAGCTTCCCAGGGGCGTTGTTTTTCCCATTCCGAACCCTCTGATAGTGAATGGACGGCTGAGTGCTTCATAAGAGAGGCGTAACTTTTCCGCTTCGCTTTCTCGTATCGTTAAGCATTGGCTGCCCATGTCGATGTACGCTTTGATCGCCTTCCCATTCACGTTGGCATCCATGAAGTACTTCTGATTTAGCACCATGCTGCCACTTGTACTGCTGCTTTCTTGGGCTAGGACGGCTGCTTTAGCTGTGTCGCTGGCTGTCGAGCCTTTCCTCGAATAGCAGTCTTTGCTCTCATGGCCTGCTTTTCCACAATTCGTGCAGCGTGGTCTACGCTGAGGTTTTGGACATGCTGCCGAGAAATGTCCATACGAAGAACAATTAAAACAAAGTGGCTCGCCTTTGTCGTTGAATTTTCGTCGGGGAGCCCTCGTCGATCCGTTGTCTCCAGCGCAGTGCTGAAGCTGAGGCGCTGCTGGTGACGAATTGTTTCCTCCTAAGACGCGTTGAGGGTGCCGAATAGCTGGCGGTTGATATGGCGTCTTGGCTCTAGTTTCCTTTATGATTTCTGTACGCTCGTAGAGCCGCTTCATGCACCTGAGCAACTCGTCGGGGCTGGCGTAGTCTCTGACGCTGAGGGACCGCACAAGATCTTCATTGTCGAGTCCAGTGATCAGGTATTCCATACAGGCCGTGTCGCCGATATTGCAGCGCCTTGCTTTCGCCAGCTTGTCGTAGAAGTACGCCTCTATACTTTCATGGCGCAGTTTCTTGCGTGCTTCCATGTCCCGGAAGGTTTGCTGAAAACTGGATGCGGATGGAAATGCCTTCTTCAACTCGTGTTTCCACTCTGCCCAAGTGCGCTGGACATTCGTCAGGCCGTCGTACCACGTCTTGGCAACGCCTTGCAGCTTTGTGAGTGCGAAACACGTCGTTTGCTGGTCGCTCCAACCGTACGCTGCAGCCAGGTTGTTTACCTTGTTCAGCCACATTTCGACTGTTGGCTGGTCGTTAGATGACGGGTCATAACTTGGCACCAGTTGTGCGCTTGCCGTGGCCAGTCGTCCATCCACGACGCTTGATGTTCCCGTCGGTGGGTGGTGTGGCGTTTGAGCCGCCAGCAGAAGCTGGGCTGCTCCCTGCAAGGCCTCACGTACTGCCGTCTGCACCGCAGCCTGCATCAGCGCCTGGAAGTCGAAGGCCCCGGGGGCTCTTCCGTTGGGGTTGTCCAGTCCGTGGCCGTCTACCGTGTCGGCGTTCATGGATCCCCGCCCTGAATTAGAATGCGCCTCGTCGTTTCGTAGAGTATCGCTTTCGCTGAGTGCCGCCTCCCTTGCCCCCACATCGTTGGGCGCGTCGCTGTCCGTTGAAAGGCCTGGTCGTGGTGCTACCTTGCTCGCAGGACCTTCCGTCGTTGGCTTCGATCGGAGCATCATCGTGGCTTACGTGGTCGAAGCTCTCGGTGAAGGCGCCAGTTTTGCAAGGCAGTCTCAATCCCACTTCTGAAGATGTAGTTGATGTAGTCGACACAACAAACGTCCAGATAAAACAAATAAATGGGCAGGTTTATTAGCCTGCGAAGGTTACATAAGAACACAGAAAAGACGGAGCACAGCACGCATGTCCTTTTCCGCAAGCGAGTTCGTACGGCACTGCCCGTGTCCCTCTCTCCGACCGGATGTCGAGGGGGCCACGGCAACCGGCGAGCGGTGTCCAGATGTGGCTCCGCGCCTCTTGGGCCTCCCGCTGCTCTTCCAAGAAGGGGAGCGTGGTCGCCGGTGCTCGGAGAATGGCGGCCGCTGCAGGACTCGAACGGCCGGCGTCGCCTGTGCACTTGTCTCAAGAAACCGGAGCGCCTCCGTCGACAACAGGAGTGGGAAGACGACACTGTGGTTGGTCCGAAGCTTCGAAGGACATGGAAAACCCTTATATGATGCGTGGCTTCACTTTAGGCGTGAAAACGTGATCGGGCTTCATGTCGCGAAGAGCTGCTGAGCTCTCCGCCTGTTCGAGGCAACGGGGGGATCGCCTGAATGCTGCTGAAGACTTCGCTTAATATTTTTTTATCGTTATTATCTAAAATAGCAAGGTTTAATGACCCTGCGGCTGCGCAGGTCGTTGTCGTATTGTGTACAGTCGCGGGTAAAAAAGGTTAGCACACACGAAGGAACACCAGAGCGCCGGAATGACAACGCGTGGCGCTGCGGGTGGCGAAGAGGCTGATAACGAGAGTGCCGGGCCGTTCCCATTCTACAGTATTAGGGGGGTTCAGCGGACTGCCACGGACAGCAGAATTACTGGCTAAAAGCAGCGCTATCATCTATTGTTCCCGCGAGTTCCTTTTGACAAACCATCGCGGACATAAAAAAAAGCAGTAATAAAAAGAAGCAATCTTTGCTGATGATAACCAAGTCAATATAAATGCCGCAAGCACAGTCACGTAGGGTCGGCACTTCAACGCTCGGGCGGTGCACGCTTGATAAAGCTTACTTCCTGCCGTCCCCCCCTAGGCTGCAAACATGGAAGCGGCCCGTTAGGCAGGATGGATGGATGGATGGATGGATGGATAGGAGCGCCCCCTTTGAAACGGGGTGGTGGCAATTGCCACCATGCTCAGCTTTTCTTTATTTATTATTTTTTTTGTTTACTGTGTTGGCAATTCTCATTAATATTCTCCATCCACTTTGCCTACGGTTTCCTACTATTCTAACCTTATGCCACAGGCAGGTCAGCGTACCGCAGCGCCGCGTGGTGAGATATACGAATTCTAATCGCCAGTGATCTGTGCTAATATTTTTTGCACGCGACTGTACATGCATGCGGAGACTGCTCTAAAACCCTCACATGCACATCGTACTCATTTGTTTACAACTTGTTAAAGGTGCTCAGGAAGCCTAAAATATTTTCTGTTGGTTTGCTAAACAAAGACCGGCGAGAAAAATAAATAAATAAATAAACAAATGTTACCCAATCATGTAAGCAGTACCATGCATCAAGCAGCCTTCACAAGTTTGCATGCAATCGTTTACAAGGATTCCGCGATATAATTGTTATAACATGCGCATGGCCGAGCGTTCACTACACGAAGTTCACAATTATGTCAGCCTCACACAGTATAAAATTGTGGTACGCTCCATGCTCGATATGCGGACATAAAAATTCTCGAGGTCTGGCTGGTTGTAAGTAATCAGCCGGAGTCACTTCTAGTGACTGTCTCGCATGGACCGCGAGGAAGTGACAACCGCAGAGCACAGCAGCCGTAACACAAATGCTTTATTCCGATTGTGGTCCACAAAAACCGCGCTACTTGGAGCGAAGTTTAACACTAGCACCAAGACGGTGTGTAATACACGAACTGACGGTAAGCGTTGTCCGCTCGCACGGCTATGCACTGCACAATATGCACTAGCGGTATAGGAGCGTAAGTCGTTTTTTTTTGTGACGTTTCGGTGGCGGGACAGCTTGTTCATGCGGCTATGTTGCGCACTTACCCTCGCAGATTTTCCAAGATCGAGACTAATCGAGACCTTTCCTTCTATATTCGCTGTTTAGCGCTGGCGAACGTTTGTGTTACGTTCGCCCGTTCAGAAAGGGTGGATGTCCAACGGGCGCGAACAGGGGCAGTACGTCCTTGTGCAGTTCGGTTCCGTGAAGCTCGCAAACGATCGCATCCCGCCCCTTCAACTGTTTGTCGCAATGCTTGCAATCCACAACAGAGCATGTATTTTCTCTTTCCACATTTCCACTGCTGCGTCGAGGCATACACGCCGGCGACTTACGAGGCAAGTAATGACGCCGTGTTCCGAGCGCACCCGTGGCGCCATCTGGTCTGAAACGGAACTGCGCGCTGTAAACGGTCTATATCGGCGGGAACGGTAATTTCGAAAGACGATTGAGGGACCACAAGAACGACGTCAGGAACAAGAGGATTGCATCTAATGCACTTGCCGAATACGTGGAAGCCGCGACGCACAAAACAGCCTCGGAAGAAACATCAGTCATCGCTAGAGAAAAGAATTGGCTGTCACGTCGATATCTGGAATCCCTAATAATCCAAACAACAGAAAGAACCCTCAACCACAACGCAGGCAATCTCCCGCCTACGTACGCAAGGCACTTGGGGCGAATACTGCAACGCACTTAAGCTCGGTGCTTTTGGCTTGCCGCCCAGTGATCAAGGCTTCCTTATGAAAGCCGAAACGTCTTCGTCTTCTTATTAACAACAACATTTTGGTCGGTGTTCCTTCCATTAAATTCTCGAAAATACTGTTTTAGGTCTTATACACCACCGATAATTAATATTTGTATAAAATTCTGCAGAAAACAATTCCCCTATTCCATGAGTTTGGCGCATGATGGCCTGAGTTGCCTATGTGCCATAAAACCCAACACAGCACTCATTCACTTTCACTATACATTTTTTTTCTCTCAAAATCCTATTGCCTCAGGAAGAGTGACTGAGCCTACTATGACATTCGGATGGATACTGGCACGTTCTAGCATAATATGTTCAATTATTTCTACATATTTACCACAAACAGCAAATGAGTTATCTTCCTAGTTAAATTTCTATTCGTACCTTGTGGGGTTACTGGCACGGTTTGGGCCCTGCGCTCAGAGCCAACGCCACTCCGCTAGCTCGACCACACCTGTGGCCGCGAAGAACAACACCACCAAGGAGTAAGCCCGCAGGCAAAACCTTTAATTGGGATCTCCCAATGTCTTTCCTCGGTCGCACGCAGGCAGCAGCGGCAGGCAACAGGCACAGGTCACAGGCACGGGAGACAGGCACAGAACAGTTCGGGTCACCTGGGCCACCGCTGGTGTCGCGTCCGCTCTCTCTGACGTCTCGGTGTCAACTCTCCATCAGACTGTCCGTGTCCCGTGCGCGCGGCCCGCGCGGCCGCCGAAACCGAGAGGGGTGGGTAAGGAGGGCTGCCCACGTGACGACGCGTAGTCGCGGGCGACTCCCCTCGGCTCCCTCCGCTGCTGCGCCTAGTCGGGGGCCGCCAGAGGAAGAGCCGCGGTAGGCCACGAGAGAGAGAAGGGTGCATCCGGCGGGCGAGGGGCAACATGAATCCCCACACCCTCCCTCTCTCAATATTGACCTCCACCCCGCTGAAGCGAACTCGGCGGATCAGCAGGTCCATGCCGCCTTTCCGGAGACTGGGCCCCGGGATGGTAGCTCTGCGCCTGGTGCGCGGGCCAGACCAGGATGGCGCCCGCGAAAGCCGGCCTGCTCCGCATTCAGGCCGCCCATCGTCAGCTCGCCCCGCGCTGCTCCGGAACCACCGCCGATGCCCGTGCGATGGTGTGGGGGCGAAGTTCGGCGGCTCGATCCCCGGCCGCGCGCCGCTCTCCGTGGCCGTCGTTGAAGCCAGGGCCGTAAATCAGGGCAGCCGGAGGGGGGGGGGGGAGGGGGGGGGGGGGGGCTCGGCTCCTCCGAGCGGGCGTCTTGCAGTGCTCCGGGTACAGGAACCACACCGGCTTGTGTATCCACACAGGCAGGGTGGGCACGAGACCTCTCGCACCAGGCTTTGCCGTGATCGGCATGGGTGACATTCGGCGATCTCGCCCAGTTCGGATATTGTGACGTCGGGGGCAAGGACCTCCTTGCTTTAGGCCCACCGTGCGCGATCTCGCTCGTCTGGCGTTCCTTCGCCGTTTGCTCGATCTCGAGCTGTTTTGGCCAACCGACGCCGCCGTGTGCGTGATCTCACGTTTTCGGCATTCTCTCGTTCCCCAAGCGAGCTCGCTGGCTTCGGGTATTATAGCGATGCCTGTAGAGATCTCTCTGGGCTTCGCTCGCCTCTGCACAATCTTGCGCGGGTGGCGTTTCTGCTTCCACAGCAACCTCCCTCTGGAAGTACTGTTTCAGCTCTCCCACGTGAATGGATCCGCTGATTCGCCCCGATCTCAGGTCTTTCAGCCGGTAGTTCAGCCGCGAAAGCTTCTCAGCGATCAGGAAGGGTCCCATCCATTTGGGCGCTAGACTGGTCGCGAAACCTGCGGTTGCATCGCTGAGTGCGTGATTGCGCTTGAGCACGAGGTCTCCCATCTGAAAGTCCACGTCTCTGTGTGCGCGATCATAAGTGGCCTTTTGACTTGCCCTGGCCTTCACGCGGCTGCGGTTCACCTCCTTAATGGCATTTGCCAAACGCTCGCGCAATCGCCTTGCGTAGTCGTCAACATCTGCCGTGACTTCGCGGACACTCTCCGACCCTTCCATCAGAATTGTGTCCATAGGCGTGTTCAGCTCCCTGCCAAACATGAGAAAAGCCGGCGTGAAGCCGGTCGAGCGATTTGTGCTCGTGCGCAGAGCGAAGGAGATGGTGTCCAAGTGCTCGTCCCAATCATTGTGCGATCTCGCATATGCGCCCAGGAGCGGCTTGATATCTCGATTTCGGCGCTCGCTCACATTGGACTGGGGATGGTAGCACGTGGTTTTCTGCTGCCGGACACCCATTGCTGCACACGTATCACGAAAACTTTCGATGTGAAATACGTGGCATTGTCAGTGATCAGCCGCTTTGGAAAGCCGTAGCGGCAAAACACTTCACACAGCTTTGCCAGGATCTCCCGGGCAGTCGCTTTTCGCAGCGGGTACAATTCAGCGATCCCACTGAAGTGACACGTGACTACCAGCACGTATTTGTACCCTCGTTTGCTGCGCGGCAGCGGCCCCATCAAATCGCACGCCAGGATCTCCCAGGGCTTGGTGCTTATGACGGGTTGGAGTAAGCCGGGTGCCTTTCCACCTCTAGGCTTTCTCTCTTGGCATACGTGGCATGTTCGTACATATCTACATACGTCAGCCTTCATTCCCGGCCAGGTAGCGAACCGACAAAGCTTCTGCGATGTCTTTGGAGCGCTCCCGTGACCGTCTGCGTCGTGATAGTGCCGCATAGCGGCGCGCCGCAGTTTGCGCGGAATAACGGCTTTGAAACACTCATCCGAGGCCTCTTTGCCTGGCACGTATTTTAGCAAAGCTCCATCACGGTCCAGCAGGAAGTTCTCCAACTCACTCGCCGCAATACCAGCGACACTAGAGTTAGCGCCAACCACACTACCAGTGGCTTCACAGCGCAATTTGGCCTGACTCGTCGGAGTGTCTGTCTCTTCACTAAGACTATTGATCAACTCCTGACAGAATGAGTCTTCCTGCTAAGCCCTGACAAGCTCTTCTCTGCTGAACGCAACCTCGAGAGGGATCCCCGCTCCAACGAGGTGCACGTGCTCTCGGGGCTTCGAAAACGGGGCACTCCCCGCAACGAGCTCCTTCCGCAGAGGGGGAGACAGTTGCCACTCTGCCTCCTCCTCGTCCTGGCCAGTCGGTTGGGTGTCAGTGACCGGCGCCCGTGACAGCGCGTCTGCGACTACATTTGCAGTGCCTTTGCGGTAACGCACTTCGAACTCGAAGCGTTGCAGTGTCAGGGCCCACCGCGCAAGCCTCCCGCTGGGCTCACGCAGGCGTTTCAGCCAAGTTAAAGCCATATGGTCAGTAAAGTTTCGCTTCTCTCCCTTCTTCTAACAAAAGAAGCGAATAGGTTCTTTTTCTTTTCTTTCTTCTGCACCAGGGGTGCCCCGTCGGAGACGGCTTGTTATTACTTGAAGGCTGAAGGTCTATAGGAGATGATACTTGCAAACAACAGAGAACTTGCAGGGGATATAACTTGAAGCTTTATATACAATAGTTTACATATATATACAAGTTGAGCAGTGAGCACCACAACAACATGGAACTGGCTAACATTTAGGGGAGGCCCCTACTCGGCATAGCTGAAGATGCGTTACATCTATCTCCGTAGCCCAGAACCCCTTTTCCGGGCTCCGGGACCCAGTTTTAAAGACACATGGGCCCGACCCACATTCATCAGCATCCAATCGTGTCAAACCCTTAACACGATTGGTTTTTAGCCGCGTGGTCCGCCCTCCAACTTCCTTAAGGCACATAACTCTCTCTCAAATGTACATATTGTAAAAAGGGCATCATTTTCCCTTAAAACACCGTACATTTCGAGAATTCACACACATACGGATTGGCCCCCCGGGTTACGTGCCCCGCCCCACACTTCCACCTTAGTAAACAAACTCTCTCCCCTATGGAAAGGAAGAAGCAAAACACACAAACCAACATAGCAAGACACTCCCACGTCTGTCTCCCCAGTACCCGTGACCTTGACGCTTCCCGGCACTAGGGCAATTGTCGGCCCCAACCCAGCTGCGACTGTCGCAAACATCGCCCGGGAGCGCAGATCCACTTTCCGATAAGAGTCGGATCACAATGGACTGCCGAAGCCACCAGTTGTCTTCCGGGGTCGGGGCGGCGATATGAGTCAAGCGGCCGCCACTGTCCCCAATTAAGCAGGTGGCAGCGCTCGTCCTGTGCGGCGGCGTCTTCTGCGCGCGGCCCGTTTCTTGAGTCCGCGTTGTCGTCGAGCCTCGGGGCTATCCCGGACGCCAGCCAGCTGCACCGCCGCCCACAGCTCCCATTCATCCGGACGCACCGGACCCCGCTTCGTTCGGCAGTGTTCTCTTCTCAAAAGAAAAGCGGTCGAACCTCCGAACGAAGCGTCCGAAACTTAATTGGGCCGCAAGTGGTGTTTGTGAAGCCGCGGTGAGCTGTCGGCGTAAGATGAAACGGCGGCTCGACCTTTTTATGCTCTTGGTTCTTTGTGCACTGGCACAAAGGCGAGGAACACGCGTCCTTCCCCAAAAAGGGGACAATGGGAGGCTTGGGTGAGCCCGCTTTGCTGCTCACCTCGCAGCCCCCCCCCCCCCCGCCGGGGGCTCTCCGGGTTCCGCAGCGGCGACACCAAAGGCGACAGAAAGATGGGCGCTCCTAATGAGACCGCGCGCATCCCCATATCTCCCTGGGGCCCGCTCAACAACGAAGCCCCCCTTCCTTAGCCGCGAAGAAAGGAGGGGGGAGGGGGGGAATAAACACACATGGCGCATGCTAGCCCTCTACACGCCCCCCTCAAAATTCATCTAAGGGTTGCAGCACGCTTAGATGAATAAAACACACAAACAAAAGGGCTAGTGGCTTAACTACAACGCCAGCAGTCCCGCAACTCGGTTACAGCTTCCGCGTTACGCGCTACCCCTGCGGCTGCGGTCGGTCGTTTCCCTCCCGCGTGGCCAACAAACGACGCCGCGTACACGCATGGCGCGTGACAAATAGAGACGGCACTCTACACTTGCTGTCCATGCCAGCGAGGAATTGCCGTTCAAGCCGTGCTTACCAACGCGCGTACAAACAATGAAAGCTACGGCTTCACGGACTGCATGCAGTGTCCTTCACAGCCCGCGGCACAGTGTTCTCGTGTCTGAACTGTGCCGCTGGCAGAGTTCGCACTTTTCACCACACGTTCACATCACTGCTGCGGATGACACCAGGGGTCCTCCCCGTCCTCCGCCACGACCCGTACGCCACCGTCCGAATGCCAGCAACAGTTATGTAGCCGAGATAATGCGTCAGCATTGCTGTGCGAGCTCCCTTTGCGGTGCTGCACCACTACATTGTACCTTTGCAGCGCTAGCGCCCAACGTGTTAGCTTAGCCCCGTGTGGAGTGCTGAGCGTTAGAAATGCAAGGGGGTTGTGATCCGATACGACTGTGACCGGTGCGCCGAAAAGCCAGATGTCGAACTTATTTAGGCCCCAGATTACTGCAAAGGCCTCCCTCTCAATAGTGGACCATCGGGTTTACGTCGGAGAGAACTTGTGGCTCGCGAAGGCGATGGGGACCTCCGCACCGTCCTCATCCCGCTGAGAAAGGCAGACCCCGGAGGTGAACGCGGAGGCGTTTGTGTAAAGCCAAAATGGCTTGTCCGGGTCCGGCGTCCCAAGAGCAGTGGCCTCACAAAGCGCAGCCTTGAGGCGTTGGAACGCGCTGTCGGCCTCGCTAGACCACGGAATTTTGTTCGCGACCCTTTTTCCTGTCAGTTCTGTCAACGGCCTCGCCACCTCAGCGTAGTTGCGCACATACTCTCGATAGTAGCCGCACAAACCCAGGACGCAGCGGAGCTCTTTCTTTGACGTCGGCACTTTCAGCCCCTGGATTGCGGCTAACTTCTCTGGGTCGGGCGCGTGCCTCCCCGAACCGACGATGTGTCCCAGGTATCTTATCGACTCTCGCGCTATCTGACACTTTTCTACCTTTACCTTCAGGTTCACGCGCTTCAGAGTCTCGAAAACCCTGTGTAGGTGCAGCAGGTGTTCCTCCAGGGTCTCACTGAACACCGAAATATCGTCCAGATACGCACACGCGTACTCTGCATGTGGCCGCAGGAGGTCGTCCATCGCCCTTTGGAAGGTTTGAGCGGCGTTCTTTAGCCCGAAGGGCATCACCTTCCAAGCGAACTGCCCCCGGTGGCACACGAATGCTGTAAGGGGTTGAGCGGAGGGGGCCATCGGCACCTGCCAGTACCCCCTTCGGAGGTCTAGGAGTGTGATAAATCTCGCCCTACCTACTCTCATTATTAGTTCTCCCGGTGGTTTCATAGGATAGGCGTCTGCGACCGTTCCCGCATTCAGCGTGCGGAAGTCTACGCATAACCTTATGCTGCCATCCCGTTTTCATACGCAGACGACGGGATGGGCGTGCGGGCTCTCGCAGGGGACAATTAAGCCGAGATTCAGCAGCTCGTCTACCTGCTTGCTCACCTCCCCTCTCAAGCTGGTTGGCACCCGGTATGCATGCGACGCTCTAGGCGCAAAACCTTCTGCCAGGATTATGTCGTGCTCTTTTACTTTAGCCACCCCGGGTTTCTCGTCGAACAGGTCTCGGTACCTCTTAAATATGTCCCGAATCGCAGTTCGGTCCCTCTCCTGCATGTGGGCGGTCATTTCCGCGGAGAGTATCTCTGTTCCTGGCTGGGAGCTCTTTGGGCTTGGTGCACATTCAACTTCCCCGAACGCGTCGTCCTCCTCAAACATGACGCTGAGCGGCATTACCCTACTCTGATATGCGCGGAGTTTCCCGGCATGAACGAGCCTTTTACCCCCTTCAGGCATCTCTACAAAGTAGGAATGGTCACGGTACTTGCCTTTGCTCCTCCCTGAACACCTCCGTCATGCTTTTCGCATTCCCTGGCGTTACTGTGGGCTCAGCAATTCCACTCTCCTCAGAGCCTACTCCTTCATCGTGTAGGGAAGTCTGGGTGACTAGCGTACCACTTGTCTCTCCCGCGGCTTGCTCAGTATCACCTGACTGTATGAAGTCCGCGGTTCCCCTTTCATCTGAAGCTATAATCCCTTGGGACTTTCCTTCCACCTCGAGGGACTCCCATGCCTCCTGCGACAGAAGGCAATCGGTTTGCGTGACCAACTTTTCAGTGAGGGCGCATAGCACCGGTACGGCTTCCATTACGTCAGCGAAGACTCCTGTGTCCTTGTGCATAGTCATCGGCAATACCGCCAGCTTGGCTTCCACCTTTTCACCGAATGCGGATATCAAATTTATTTTCCCGTGAGGCTTCGTCAGCCCAGGTGGTACGACACTCTCCCTCACAACCGTAATTTCCGCGCCTGTGTCAAGGATAGCGTTTATTTCCTTACCCTTGCAACGGAGTGCCACGGCCGTCAGCTCACTACGCCCGCTTCCTACACACCCCATAGCTACCCGAGCGGACAGGCTATTTGCGTTCTCACTGCGTGCCTTCGGGATGGTCTGGCTTGAGCTATGCGGACAGTTCGATCTCAAATGTCCTGTTGAGCCGCACCTGAAGCAGCTGATGGAGCGCGCCTTAGCGCTCGGCACCTGAGAATTTAGCGTCAACGGTTTACCCCTTTCCTTGACTGGCGCGATACCTCGTGCGCTGGGACCCTCGAAATTCTTCTGCTCGGACTTTTTGCCGGCGCTATTCTTACCCTCCGCCTCCTCAAACGTTTGAAGGAGCGCGGCCATCTCCGGCGCCTTCACCCACTCCTTCCCTTCTTGAAGGATAATGTACTTTAGAGCTTCCTCCGACAGGTGGCTCTTTACCTGATCCGCCACCAGTAACGCGGTTAGTCCCTCTAGGGTTTTGACTCCTCTCGACTCAAGATACAAGTGGAGGTAACTCTGGATGCGCGTTACAAACGTCCGCCACCCTTCGTTCGCTCTCCTGTGCGAGCCTCGGAAGCGGCTGAGGTATTCTCCAGCGGAAAGCCTCAGCTCTTCCAGCACCGCCCTTTTGAGCGCGTCATAATCTCTATGCTGAGATGGCGTCAGCCTAGTTGAGAGAAACTGCACCTTTTCCGCTATTAGCGGGAAGATGATCTGCCCCCATCGGTCTCTTGGGACGTCGTACGCCTGGAGCGTGTTCTCCGCGGACTCGAACCACACCGGAACCTCGGCGTCCGCCGGAAATTTTGGGAGGGCTCCTGCGAGTAGCTTCGAGAAGCGCCTCAACTCCCCGTGCGCGTCCCATGCCTCTGGCGAGCCCGAGCTCTCTCCTCCGCCTCTACGCAGCATAGACTGCAGTTTTGCAAGCTCAATTTGTCGCTCTACGAGCAGTATCTGTTTATGTAACATCTGGTCCCTCGACGCAACCGGCTCCACCGGGACATCACTCGTCCCGGCCCCCTCACCGTACTCCTCGTCACTCATTTCCTGGAGTTTTTGTCTGTCGGGGTTTAAGTGACCGAAGCGCGTTTCCATGCACGCTGGAAGCCTTATTCGGACAGCGGCGTTCGCACCAATGCGAAGAACGAAGAGGACTCACCCCTTTGAAGCGGAGCACTGCTGTCCCTCGTAGCTCGTCGCTGTCCCTCCTGAAGTCGGCCGCCTGCGATCAGCTGTCCCTTGCCGCCCGGTGGTCTCGACTGTCGCCGCTCCACTGGTGCCGACGTCAGTTGACTACCGATGACCAGGCCTGGCTTCCTCGACGGCTGCCGCTTCTCTCCGCCTGCACCTTGTCCTCCCGAACCGCCAATGTTCGACTTGTTGATGCCTGGACGTCTCCCCTTCTTTGCCTTCCCTTTTTCCTGTGCTTCCTTCTGATAGCAACAGTATCCTGTCGACTGCGCCAGTAAAGTTTCGCTTCTCTCCCTTCTTCTAACAAAAGAAGCGAATAGGTTCTTTTTCTTTTCTTTCTTCTGCACCAGGGGTGCCCCGTCGGAGACGGCTTGTTATTACTTGAAGGCTGAAGGTCTATAGGAGATGATACTTGCAAACAACAGAGAACTTGCAGGGGATATAACTTGAAGCTTTATATACAATAGTTTACATATATATACAAGTTGAGCAGTGAGCACCACAACAACATGGAACTGGCTAACATTTTGGGGAGGCCCCTACTCGGCATAGCCGAAGATGCGTTACATCTATCTCCGTAGCCCAGAACCCCTTTTCCGGGCTCCGGGACCCAGTTTTAAAGACACATGGGCCCGACCCACATTCATCAGCATCCAATCGTGTCAAACCCTTAACACGATTGGTTTTTAGCCGCGTGGTCCGCCCTCCAACTTCCTTAAGGCACATAACTCTCTCTCAAATGTACATATTGTAAAAAGGGCATCATTTTCCCTTAAAACACCGTACATTCCGAGAATTCACACACATACGGATTGGCCCCCCGGGTTACGTGCCCCGCCCCACACTTCCACCGTAGTAAACAAACTCTCTCCCCTATGGAAAGGAAGAAGCAAAACACACAAACCAACATAGCAAGACACTCCCACGTCTGTCTCCCCAGTACCCGTGACCTTGACGCTTCCCGGCACTAGGGCAATTGTCGGCCCCAACCCAGCTGCGACTGTCGCAAACATCGCCCGGGAGCGCAGATCCACTTTCCGATAAGAGTCGGATCACAATGGACTGCCGAAGCCACCAGTTGTCTTCCGGGGTCGGGGCGGCGACATGAGTCAAGCGGCCGCCACTGTCCCCAATTAAGCAGGTGGCAGCGCTCGTCCTGTGCGGCGGCGTCTTCTGCGCGCGGCCCGTTTCTTGAGTCCGCGTTGTCGTCGAGCCTCGGGGCTATCCCGGACGCCAGCCAGCTGCACCGCCGCCCACAGCTCCCATTCATCCGGACGCACCGGACCCCGCTTCGTTCGGCAGTGTTCTCTTCTCAAAAGAAAAGCGGTCGAACCTCCGAACGAAGCGTCCGAAACTTAATTGGGCCGCAAGTGGTGTTTGTGAAGCCGCGGTGAGCTGTCGGCGTAAGATGAAACGGCGGCTCGACCTTTTTATGCTCTTGGTTCTTTGTGCACTGGCACAAAGGCGAGGAACACGCGTCCTTCCCCAAAAAGGGGACAATGGGAGGCTTGGGTGAGCCCGCTTTGCTGCTCACCTCGCAGCCCCCCCCCCCCCCCCCGCCGGGGGCTCTCCGGGTTCCGCAGCGGCGACACCAAAGGCGACAAAAAGATGGGCGCTCCTAATGAGACCGCGCGCATCCCCATATCTCCCTGGGGCCCGCTCAACAACGAAGCCCCCCTTCCTTAGCCGCGAAGAAAGGAGGGGGGAGGGGGGGAATAAACACACATGGCGCATGCTAGCCCTCTACATGGTCGGTCTCGACCGTCAACTTTGTTCCCTCTACGTACATCTCGAATCTTCGAAGTGCGTAGATGATGGCCAGGCATTCCTTTTCTGTCGCTGAGTAATTGCGTTCTGCCGGCGTCAGGGCGCGGCTCGCAAATGCCACAGGTAGGAGTTCATGCCCCTCCATCTGAAGGAGTACTGCTCCCACCCCGATATCACAGGCATCTGTCTGGATAACAAATGGGCGGTTCAGGTCGGGCAGCTTCAAAGCCGCCGTCTCAGCGATAGCGTGCGAGAGCTGATAAAAGCTCTTTTCCTGCTCGTCTCCCCATATCCACGGAGAAGACTTTCTCAGCAATCTTGCCAAGGGCGCTTGCAGTCGCACACAGTTAGGAATGAAATGGCGATAGTATCCCACCATGCCAAGGTAACGGCGAACACCGCTCACAACTTTAGGCGCAGGAAACTCCAGGATCGCCCGAAGCTTCTCTGGATCAGGAGACACCTGTCCTCGTTTTACTCGATATCCAAGCAAGCTCACCTGAGCCTGGCAGATTTGCACCTTTGCGGGATTGAGCGTGATGCCAGCCGCCCTGAGATTTCCCTGGACATCTCTCAGGCGATCGAGGTGCTCCTCGAAAGTTTGAGAGTAGACGATCACATCGTCCAGGTATGCGAGAGCGTGATGCCATCTGGCGTCTCCGAATACACGGTCCATCAGCCTTTGGAATGTGCTCGGAGCTCCGGACAAACCGAAAGGCATTCTCGTGAAGTGAAACAGACCTCTGTGACACGTGAAGGCCGTTTTGCACTCATCGCCCGATCGCATTTCGACCTGCAGGTACCCCTTGCTTGCGTCAAGAATCGAGAAGAACTTAGCGCCGACGAGATTTGAGACGATCTCGTCTATTCTCGGGAAGGGGTATGCATCTTTCTTTGTGACCGCATTCAGCCGCCGATAGTCAACGCACAAGCGCCACGTGCGATCTTTCTTCGGCACAAGAACCACTGGGAACCCCCAGGGACTGGAAGAGCGGCATATGAGACCAGCATCGAGCAACTCCTGGAGCGCCTCGTCGATAGCTTGCTGTCTGGCAGCACTGACGGGCCTTGGGTTACATTTCCAGGGCAGCGCGTCACTCGCATCTATGCGGTGCTGCACCAGTGCATCCCGGCTGGTCCGTGAATATCTCGTCAAAGTCATCCAACAACGACAAGAGGCGGTCACGTTCGAGCTGTGTCAGCGCACCGGCATCTGCCAGTAAGTTGTGCATTTTCACCCCCGATCTCGGAGGAAAACCGTGCTGACAGGCCGCCGCTGCCGATCTCGGCATTGGGCGGGGAAACCCGCTGTCTCCTAGCTCGCCGACATCTGTCGGCACAGCCTGCTTTCCCTTCTCCGACCTCGGAGAGGGCGCATTGAAGCGGGCCGCTGCTGCCGATCCCGGCAGTTGGCGGTGCGGGCTTTGCTCGTGGGAGGTATTTCGCTCCTCCGCGGGCGTGTCCGCAGTGCGTTCTGACAACGATCTCGTTGCAGTCGGCGGGTCGACAAAGGGCCTCAGTGGGGCGCACGGGCTCTCCCGATATCCGCCACGGGCGATGTCTACAACAAGTCCAGTTTTCGCCAAGAACTCTCGGCCTAGAATAACTGGCACTGTGAGACCAGGCAGGTGAACGAAACGCATTCTGCGCACACGCTGATCCCAGCGCACTGCGAGGCGAACGTCACCACAGGACCGCACCTGTCCGCTAGCTAGCTGGAGTGGCGTCCTTCGCTGTCGCAACCGAACGGATCTCCGCCGGAGCTGGGAAACGACCTCGTCTCCTATTAGCGAGATGCTTGCCCCCGTGTCCAGCAACACCTTAAAGGTTCTCCCCGCAACTGCGAGGTCCATGAAAGGAGCAGGCGTGTTAGTTGGTTCTCCAACTTTGAGCGCGGACGTGATGCGGATGGGCTCCCGAGCGTTGGTAGCCTCCGCCGGTGCTGCTACCGGCGGCCTGCCTCGTTTCCCGATCTCAAGGGGCAGGTTCTGGCTATGTGACCACTCTGGCCGCAATTAAAGCAGCGCACAGATCTCCATGCTTCTCGTTGCGACGCTCGGGGGGTCTCAGTGGCACCTAATATAATATATATGTGAATGACATAACACAAATAGACAAAGAAACAAAAATTGTAATATATGCAGACGACACCACCTTGCTTTTTTCCGGGTCATGCGCCTCATCTATGATTGCAAAAGCAAACACAACGCTTACTCAACTTGAAAAGTGGACAAGATTTAATGCCCTCAAGATTAATACCTCAAAAACTAAAGCTATTATTTTCCGCCCCAAGAACAAGAACATCCAAAATAATGATGGTATATTTCTTGATAATTTTAAAATAGATGTTGTTAGCTCATTCAAAATACTAGGTGTATTTTTCAATGAGAAAATGACTTGGGACGAGCACATAAATTACATAGCATCTAAACTATCCCGTGTCATAGGAACAATTTACGCTCACAAAAACATTCTCCCTGTAAATGTGAAAATGCTTTTGTATAAGTCATTGTTCTCCTCGCATCTTAATTACTGTCACTTGGTATGGGGAAATACATCTTTCACAAACCTCCGAAAATTACTTACCCAACAAAAAAGAATTCTTAGAATAGTATATAATGTAGCATATGACCACCCATCCAAACCACTTTTCGAGAAAGGGGACATAATGCCAATTAATGATTTATATGCATACTACTTACTCTTTAAATACAAAACCGAAAATAAAAACAATACTCCTTTCATTGCCACACTGGCTTCATTATGCAAAAAACACGCATCGTACAAAACAAGAAACAACGAAATATGGCACATTTATGCATACAGAACAGGGTATGGCAAACAGATGCTTAGGTATAGTCTACCGCACTATCTCAACCTCTGCCATAGTCACAACATGACTGTTGAGCACTCGAAAAAAAAAGAGTTGCAAAACTTTGTTTCAAGTATATGTAACCGGGTGTAACTTTGAATTGTAATTTCTGTAATTTTGTATAATTTTTGTGGTTGTTATTTTGTAACTTCTAAATTGTAATTCCTGTAATTGTGTTTAAATTTATGTTATTACAATTTTGCAATTTGTAATTTTTGTGTAATTTTGCCTTTACGTTTGATTTTTACGCGTTACAAAGTGTTACAGTTGTGTCAGAAAATAGGTTCTGTTCATGCTTCCTTTATTTCGTTAGTATTACTGCCACGTTTTTCTTTTTTTCTTTTTTTTTCTTTCTTTTTTTAAGTTTTGCCGGTATGCTGTTATGTTGTCTGCATATTTTCCCTGTACAAGTTATATCTATTTTTGGGGAGGCGAGAGCTCGTCAAGCTACACCCCTAGCTTTTTCTCTCTGCCTCCCTCATCCTTGTGATGAAAAATAAAGGCATTATTACCTCGGCCATCCAGCCGTGCACGGACCTCCGTGGGTGCTTTCTGAGCAGGCGTGGGCTTTTGTGGCGGTACCCCGCAGATCTCCGGGGGTTGTGTATCAGCACTCCGCAGCCCGTACCTGTAGGGATTCAGAGCACGATCCGATATTGCGAACGGCATCCGCTCGTTCGTGAACGCACTTGCCATGGGAGTGATCTCACCCCTTACCGCTGCAACGCCGCTCCAGGCACACCTTGGCTCGAGGCACTCCTCAGCCGGCGGTGGGGGCCGGTATTTACTGGCCGCTGAAATTTGAGCCTGGACTCGGCGCGCTTCAATGACAAGCTCGTTCATATCGCTGCATCTGCAGCCCCTCAGGTAGAGAGAAAATGTCGGATGGCTCTGTCGGATGACACGTTCCACTCGCTCCGAACTCGGAGCTCCTGGGTCTGCATATTCATACAGCTCTTGCATCGCTCGTACGAACTCGACAAGCGATTCATCCGGGGCCTGTGTCCGCAGCTCGAGCTCTCGTCGCATACGCAGCTTGTAATCGTATGGAAGGAACTCCTCCCTGAACAAGCGTCGAAATCAGCCATGTTGCCTGCTGTGTGGCCAACCAACTGGTACCACCGGGCGGCTTGATCAACGAGTGCGACGGGGAGAACTCGTCTCAGAATCTCGCTCTCGCTCAGGTCACTCGCTAGCTCGTACCGGCGCAGGGCCAGCAGAAAGTCATTCGCACTTTGCTTGTCGCTGTAGCCACTGTAATTCGGTATCGGCACTCCGATCCGAGGGCCGGGCGAGCGCGCTAATTGCAACATCTGCTGCAAAGCGTTTGCGAGGACGTTTGCGATTCTCTCTCCTTCCGCCGGACACACTGCGCGCTCTTCAGCCACCTGGCTGGGTGCGCGTCCCACATTTGCGGGCGTAGTTAGAGCGGGGCCAACTGGCCAGCTTTTGTCTGAGGCGGGAAAGGGTTGCCTTCGCCAACTGGCGGTGGCTTGTAGTGGTGCTCGGGACCTCCCGGAGCAAGGTGCGCTGCGTCACCCTCTGCCATCTGGCGGGGAGCGCTGCCCGCATCTGCGTGCGTCGACGTAGTTAGACCACCTGGTCTGAATGCGTGCGCAGGAGTTGAAAGGAGCGAGTAGCCAACGCCAACTGGCAATGGCTCAACGAGCAGTCCAGGATCTCCTGGGTGGAAACTCGGTTTGCGAACCGCATCTGCGGACGCGCCTGAGACGTAGCGGAGCGTTTGGAAGCCACTGACACCTGACTTTGGCTTTCCTTGCTGGCTGGGATCTCCCGGCGCGTAACCAGTTGCGCGACCCGCATCTGCGGGAGCGCCTGGGGACACGTTCAGCAGAACGGAACTCCTGTAGCCACAGCCATCTGGCTGCTCCAGCTCGGAGTATTCACCAGGAACTCCTGGCGCAATATTTCGGACGCCAGCCGCACCTGCGGCTTCATACAGCGCCCGACGGACCTTGCGCTACCGCATCCGCGGTCGGTTTAGATGTGGCCACGGAAACGATGCTCGAGATCTCCCGTGCTTCGCCGCATACATCAGCCAACATCATTAGGTCCGGCAGCCCGTAGCGCGGGCTGGTCATGCTGTTCTTCGTGAGCTAGCACCCCACCTGGAACTCCAGAGGGGCCCCACGTTGGGGGACAAAATGTGGGGTTACTGGCACGGTTTGGGCCCTGTACTCAGAGCCAACGCCACTCCGCTAGCTCGACCACACCTGTGGCCGCGAAGAACAACACCACCAAGGAGTAAGCCCGCAGGCAAAACCTTTAATTGGGATCTCCCAATGTCTTTCCTCGGTCGCGCGCAGGCAGCAGCGGCAGGCAACAGGCACAGGTCACAGGCACGGGAGACAGGCACAGAACAGTTCGGGTCACCTGGGCCGCCGCTGGTGTCGCGTCCGCTCTCTCTGACGTCTCTGTGTACACTCTCCATCAGACTGTCCGTGTCCCGTGCGCGCGGCCCGCGCGGCTGCCGAAACCGAGAGGGGTGGGTAAGGAGGGCTGCCCACGTGACGACGCGTAGTCGCGGGCGCCTCCCCTCGGCTTCCTCCGCTGCTGCGCCTAGTCGGGGGCCGCCAGAGGAAGAGCCGCGGTAGGCCACGAGAGAGAGAAGGGTGCATCCGGCGGGCGAAGGGCAACATGAATCCCCACAACCTTCGCGTTAAAAGAGACCCTGATCTAGCTTTAAACAGTGGCCGCTGCGTCTTGAAATATCATGGAACAATTCCTAGAACGAGCCTTCAAAAGCGCCATGTACCACCGGCTCACCTGGGACGGTGTTGCAATGGGCCCTGGTCTACACAGGCACGCCGGACTCGCGCAAACGCATCAGGTTTTTTTCAAGGACACGACATCATGTACACGAAAGCATGCAAATGAAAGCTAATGCACAACCTATTCGGCAAACAAAGCAAACGTCCTCCAGTGAGCACCGATGCGTCCCTCGCGGTCCGAGACCCGGTTGTTTCGCCGGGAAGCAGTGTAGCCTGGTTAGTGGGTGTCAGCAGTATGCCGTGCCCGGCTGCTGCTGGCCTTAAAACGCACTGCAACGGCAGCGTTAGCACAGACGTTCCATCTCTGACGCCCGTGACTCAACCTACTAGAAGCTCACCCAGCAGCACAACAAAATTGTGTAGTGAACTATACAGGGTGTTTCACGTAACATGAACCAGGGATTTAAAAAAGCGGCAAACCGCAGCCCGCTGAAACCAAAGATACATTCAGAAGGGAAGCGGATCGGGCTAGTTGGTGCAGTTTTGACATTTTTCGAAGCACTAAAACAACAAGGAAGCAGAGGGTACAGACAGGGACGAGAGCTAATTCCAACTGTTTATTTCGTAAAACCGCAAGTGCTTTAAACAGTTCTCGAACTCTTTTATGACACGGCAGTAAACTGCACGTGCGAGACTAACAGAACCAAGAAGATAAGTGCACGATTACGTTGATACCCTGAGGAAGGCAAGTTCTTTTTTTGACAATGAAATAGACGGGGAGCTTACACAAGTGCTACCCAGTGATGCTATGTTCTGTGCTTCTATAATCTCTCGGGTTAGTTGATCACGACTACGTCCGATGATGTGGCACTGATTTAACAATGGAGCACAATTACGGCACTTACTGCAGTGAATGGCTAGGTTGCTTCCGCAGGAATTTTTGACATTGTTGTTGTGCTGGCGTAGCCGGTCATTGAGACAACAGCCAAGTTAAAAAAAAACAGGTCGAAATGGCCTGTTCGGTTTGATCGTACGTTGGTCAGCGGTACTTCGTCCGCTCGTCCGGCGACACGTTGCCGGTTGGGGCACCAATTCCAAACTTCTTGAGACAAAACTGATTTATTGGAGACGGAGCAAAACAAGAACTTGGAAAAAAAGGCGGGCTAAAAAAAAGGCTGTGAAAAAAAGGCTGCAGAAAAGCGGCCGAGACTGAGACTCGGCGCGCTCCCCCTGCTCTTTGTTTGCAGCGGTTTTTATCCCCTCGATAATTGGGCGGAGCTTTAATAAACCGGCTCTCGCCCAATTCCAACCAATACTGCTGCAGTGGCACTGCGCATACAAGTAGGCGGAGCTCAGTGCTCGCCAGAGCCCGACTCTAGAGGCGCCAGTAAGCCCACTGCTTAGCTATTTCTGAAGTCGCCGACCTTACTGTCCCCCACTCCCACTTGACAGGTCTTCTCTCTTCACTGGGCGACGGTGGCCGACCCCTTGGTCCCCGACAAGGCGGTCGCGGTCTTTCCCGCAGCCTTGGACAGCATCCGAAGCGCGCGACCCGCTGTCGCCATTCCTAACCCCTCCCGACTTCAGACGGACACGGTAGGGGGGGAATTAGCCTACGGGCGCCGTAGGCTTCTGCCTTAACAACCCAGTTTGCCCAACATACTTTTTGCCACAAGATAGAGAGATGCAGTACACAACACAGTCTACACAGTCTACGTACGCTGTTTGGTGTTTGATACCACATAATTGTTTGACAGAAGAGTAGGGTTTCGTCAGCTTGTAAAGCTTCTTTAGCTGGTTAGGGGCCGTGAATACAACTCTCACATATGCTTTCTGCGCTATCTTTTATAAGTTGTGGGAAACAGTGTGCACGTAAGGGAGCACAGCAACCTTTTTTCTTTCACTAGACTTATTTGTGATTTCGTCACGACCGTTCAGGTTCCTAAGGACGCGTTCTGCTACCGAGACCTGAAGTGGAACCGGGTAGCCAGAGGCGGATAACCGGTTCACTTGTTTGTGGAAACTACGGGGCATGCAGTGGTGTAAAGATTTCGTCAATGCGTTTCTGAAACAAAGTGCAATCACTCCTCGCTTTACCAGCTTAGAGTGGGCGGAGCGGAAAGCTAAGAGGGGTTTATTGCCGCGAGGTTCGTAGCTCCAGCAAACGTGGTTGTCGGAGAGTGAAAAGTTAATATCGAGGAAGCGGATTTCCTCGTCAGATGGTAGTTCATGGGTTAGTTTTAGTGGGCTGAGATTATTCTGGAAGGCTACTAAAATCTGGCTAGCTTCGTGTTGAAAGGAGTTCTGGTCACAGTCAATAAAAACTAAAAATCATCCACAAATCTAAACACCTTAAAAACCTTTGAACCCTCCAAGTACCGCTGGAGGGCTCTGTCATGGTAGCTTAAAAACAGATCGCTGAGCATCGGTGCTATACAGGAGCCAATACATACAGCTTCCTTTGGTAGGAAGGGTTTGTTGTTCCAGGAAATAAAAGAATTTTTTCAGGTAAAACTGCAGAAGTTCAAGAAAGCCGCTACACGAAACTCCGACATCATTTTGGAAGGGGACAACACCCAAGTGGTCGATGCTGTCTTGAACATATTGTGACAAAGACGAAGCTGGTAGTGGCGCGGGACGGAGCGCTCGCGCTAGGCCACCGGCCATTAAAATCATCTCTTGTTCATGGTTCATCACGCCTCATTCTTCGGCTGGCCTCCACGTAACATTTGGTGTGAGGTGCTGGGGTAATCATCGGCATCCTGGTCCTGCAGCTTCGGCGTCCGTTAGCCGTGAGTCCTTGGCTTGCGTCGTCCGGCTTGCCTCTGCCTCTTCGACCTGAACCGACCTGGCCGTTACTCCCCCGCCCCGTCTTCAGCCTTGACCACCCGACAGGACGAACTGGAAGTGACCCTTGACCGACGCGACCTGCCGACCCCATCGACCCAAAACGCTGCACCACATGAAGACACCGTTGCCCTGCCCCGGCCGTTCGGCGCGTCTTAAGGCCATGGCTGTCGGCTCCTGGTAACCTGCGGCCCAGAAGCTTCATGGACCGGGACTTCTTCTCTCATCTTTCTCGTAGTGGCGGCCAGCACTGGACCATCTTCTACATACTGTTCAACCCTCCACTCAAGACCAGCGCCATTTCGCGCGTCTGTTCGTCACTGATCGGGACGATCGCTCGGTGGCCCCGGGTAGTGTGACGAAGACGAAGCTGGCAGTGGCGCGGGACGGAGCGCTCGTGCTAGGCCAGCGGCCATTAAAATCATCTCTTGTTCATGGTTCATCACGCCTCATTCTTCGGCGGGCCGCCACGTAACAATATTCTGAACATATTCTCTCTTGATGCTGTCTTGAACATATTCTAGACAACATCGGCCACTTCGGTATTGTCCCCTTCCAAAATTCTGCCGGGGTTTCGTGTAGCGGCTTTCTTTAACTTTTGCAGTTTTACCTGAAAAATACTTTTATTTCCTGGAACAACGAACCCTTCCTACAAAAGGAAGGTGTATGTATTGGCTCCTCTATAGCACCGATGCTCAGCGATCTGTTTTTAAGCTACCATGACAGAGCCCTCCAGCGGTACTTGGAGGGTTCAAAGGTTTTAAAGGTGTTTAGATTTGTGGATGACTTTTTAGTTTTTATTGACTGTGACCAGAATCCTTTCAACACGAAACTAGCCAGATTTTAGTGGCCTTCCAGAATAATCTCAGCCCACTAAAACTAACCCACGAACTACCATCTGACGGGGAAATCCGCTTCCTCGATATTAACTTTTAACTCACCGACAACCACGTTTGCTGGAGCTGCGAACCTCGCGGCAATAAACCCCTCTTAGCTTTCCGCTCCGCCCACTCTAAGCTGGTAAAGCCAGGAGTGATTGCACTTTGTTTCAGAAACGCATTGACGAAATCTTTCCCCCACTGCATGCCCCGTAGTTTACACAAACAAGTGAACCGGTTATCCGCCGCTGGCTACCCGGTTCGACTTCAGGTCTCGGTAGCAGAACGCGGCCTTAGGAACCTGAACGGTCGTGACGAAATCGCAAATAAGTCTAGTGACAGAAAAAAGGTTGCTGTGATCCCTTACGCGCACATTGTTTCCCACAACTTAAAAAAGATAGCGCAGAAAGCAGACGTGAGAGTTGTATTCACGGCCTCTAACAAGCTAAACAAGCTTTGCAAGCTCACGAAACCCTACTCTTCTGTGAAACAATTATGTGGTATCTAACACAAAACAGCGTACGTGGACTGTGTAGACTGTGTTGTGTACTGCATCCCTCTATCTTGTGGCAAAAGGTATGTTGGGCAAACTGGCTGTTGTTTCAATGACCGGCTACGCCAGCACAACAATGTTAAAAATTCCTGCGGAAGCAACCTAGCCATTCACTGCAGTAAGTGCCGTAATTGTGCTCCAGTGTTACATCAGTGCCACATGATCAGACGTAGTCGTGATCAACTAACCCGAGAGATTATAGAAGCACAGAACATAGCATCACTGGGTAGCACTTGTGTAAGCTCACCGTCTATTTCATTGTCAAAAAAAGAAGTTGCCTTCCTCAGGCTATTAACGTAATCGTGCACTTATCTTTTTGGTTCTGTTAGTCTCGACCGCTATACTGTGTAATCTAGCACGTGCGATTTACTGCCGTGTAATAAAAGAGTTCGAGAACTGTTTAAAGCACTTGCGGTCTTACGAAATAAACAGTTGGAAGTAGCGCTCGTCCCTGTCTGTTCCCTCTGACTGCACTGGGTAGGCAGTGGTCACCGGGCTCAATCTCCGGATCAGGAAGAATGTTTTTTTAGTGCGAGGGCACTAATCTGGTGCTTTTCACCAGAGCAAAATCGTGGAACGTTTGTCTGCCTGTCTGTGAAACACCAATCTGGATCGCATAAATTCCACCGATTGTAGCGCCTGGCATCCCAGGGCAGTCGCTCGGTAAGAGCAGCCCGTATCGCACAAATTAAACCGGTAGCAGCACCTGCGCTCTAACGCCGCGCTTTCGCACTGTATGCCAATGTCGTAAACATTCATTTTTTCAGCTGCGAAGCGTCTATGAAATGTCCATAGCTTCGCTTTGAAGACGTACGGTTCCGTTTGGAGGAATGCTAATGAACAATTTCTCCCTTATTGTAAAAGCATTTATCGGCGTTAAATCATCAAAGAAACCATCAAGAGTAACTACATGCTTTGCTCAATTGTCGCATAAAATAAGTAACCGTTTTGCTGCGAGATTGTCACGTAGTGGTGACTGCAGTCCGGCGAACGGGAAAACGGCGAGAATGTCTTCGAAACGGAACTCTTTATTTGGGCGGACTTGCGCCCGCAAAGATCTGAATCACTCGGCGGCGGCGTAGCAACAAGCGTGCTCGGTGGTCGTCGAACAGAAAGTCCGCCGCTGTCGGCCGAGCTTTTTTTAAAGCTGATAGCGAACCTTCGAGATAAAGCTTGGAAAGTTACTAGAACATCCTGGCACAAAGTAGTATCGGCTCCGCCTGGATGCGATCAATCGAGATAAATCTAGGAGCGTCTTGCGTCACAAACGAAACGATAAAGCGGCGTGCCGGCAGCCTTTAAGCATGAACAAATAAACACGACAAACAAACGCTACAAATATTCGCGGCAATATTATGTCTCATCCCTTTTGGCAGCATGCAGCTTGAATAGAACCTAGTAAACAGTTACGTCGATCAGTATTTAACTCTGCAGATCACTGTTAACCCCAATTCTTAACCAAGGAAAGGATGAACCTGCGGAACATTCATCACTTGGGTTGCTGCAATTTTCGTCAAGTTGAACAGAGCCCTCTTCTAAATTTTTCCAGTGTAGTGGTTTCGTGGCAAGTACGCACCATGGTGGCGGATGCGGCGACGAGACCAGTCGCGAAGAGCACCGTCTGCCACCTGAAAAGAAAACAAAAAAAAATCGGCATGTTTATAAAGTCTCGTTCGCGCTTCCAAAAAACTAGCTCAATTAGAAAAAAACCGCTATGTAACATTAACAAAATAGTCGATGCACGGGCTTCCTTCTTCCTCGCGCTTGAAAGAACTATCGCAGTTGAGAGTGCTTGGCCCGATAAATTTTTGCTGCCCTGCCCTCGAGCCTTTCTCTTTGCTTCTCACTTTCTTCTTCACTGTCATTTTGGTACATCACCCGCCACTCAACCCCGCCATGGGTGATTAACGGATGAGCTGTAAAAAGATATACAAGAAACTTATGTACAATCATTAAAATCATGGTCGCACAACTCGTCAGTGGCACACGTCTAGCTGTTACGGCTGCTGAGCATATACCCGCGACATTCAGATGCAGCCGGGCGATGAGAGTGGGAGGTCCAAATATTTAGTGCGATAGCGAGATCTTGCCATGTTTTTGGGTTTGTGCTAAGTGAAAAAAAGCAAATATAAATAAATCTAATAAATTCGCTGTGGCTTAGCTTGGTTAAGCCCGGTAATTGCGAAAGCAATATCCGTACCTACGCCATGGTTCAGCTGGTAGTGTAGCTGGTGGTGGTGCTTGTGGTTAGACTTGTGGTGATGCATCGGTTATACAATCCAGTCCAGTGTAATGTTATCTAATCTAATATATTGTAATCTAATCTAATCCAATTCAATCCAATCCAATTCAATTCAATCCAATCCAATCCACTCCAATCCAATTCAACCTAATCCAATTTAATCCAATCTAATCTAAGGCCGCCGGTGGTGGCACCGCCACTACTCGCAGACGGCGCGAGATGGTCGCCCAGCTCTTCGGCGTGACGTCACACAGAGGTCATGCGAAAGGTCAATGGTGGCACCGCCGCGTGCAGGCTTGAAAGTGCAAGTAGTAAAGCTTTCGCTTTAAAATATCGCTGCTGAGATTCGAACCTGTGGCAGCGCGAACCGATTAGTCTCGCTGGCCACTGCGCGAGAGCTCTCTGCGGAGCTCCGTGCATTACAGCCATATATGCAGAGCTGTTCATCCTCTAACATTCATAGATCGCGGCGAGTCCTCATACCACTACCAGCGCAGTAGCGCAGCAGTTAAGCGCTTCGCTACTGCACTAGCAGGTGGTTGTTCCTGTTACAGCCTCCCTTATGCTTGTGCGCATCACATCTACTACATTTGCACGAGGCAATGACGCACACACTAAATAGTTAACGAGCCATCTTGGCAGCAGCGGCGGTACTGCGAGGACGCCCACCTAATCGGCTCGACCCTCTTTTTCAAGGCCAGAAACCAAGTCCTTCAATATGAAGAACTGCTTCAAGCCCACGTAGACTAAAGAATGATGTCACCTTATCTGTGCGCTTGTGCTGGGCTCTTCGTGGCTGATATCGCAAATAAGCTATTTCAGCGGCAGCGGCGGTATTGCGAGGACGGCCACGTAATCGGCTCGTCCCTCATTTTCAAGTTTAAAGGGCAGGAACCAAACCCTTCTCAATCAAGAACTCCCACAGCCACACGTAGATCGAAGAGTGTCGAGATATTATCTGCGCGCTACTGCTGTGCTCAAGTGGCTGCAATCGCAATCGAGCCATTTTAGCGGCAGCATTGGTGTTACGAGGATGCCCAGCAAATCGGCTTGTCCCTCTTTTTCAAGGCCAGAAGCCAAGCGCTTCTCTATCAACAACTCCTAGAGTCCCACATGGAGACAAGGCTTTCGTCACATTATCTGCGCGCTAGTGTTGTGCTCCTGGTGGCTGTAATCGCAAACCAGCCATTTTAGCGGAAGCGGCGGTATTGTGGGGACGCCTACGTAATCGGCTCGTCATTCGTTTTCAAGGGCAGAAACAGAGCCCTTCTCTATCAAGAACTGCTGCAGGTCCACGTGGACTGAAGACTCGCCACGTTGTCTGCTCGCTTGTGCTGTGCTCCTGGTGGTTGCAATCGCAAAAGCGCCATCTTGGCGGAAGTGGCGTCATTGCGGGGACGCCTACGTAATCGGCTCGTCGTTCGTTTACAAGGACAGAAATCAAGCCCTTCTCTATCAGGAACTCCTACAGCCCCACGTGGATTGAAGACTGTTGTAACATTAACAGCCCGTGTTGTGCTCCTGGTGGATGCCACCGCAAAACGAGCCATTTTGGGGTAGCGGCAGAATTGCGAGGACGCACACCAAATTGGCTTGTCACTTTTTTTTCAAGACTAGAAAACAAGCCCTTCTCTATCAAGAACTGCTTCAGGCCCACGTTGACTGAAGACGCTCGTCATATTATCTGCATGCTAGTGTTCACCTCCTAGTGGCTGCAAACATGACTTTTTGGCGGCAGCGGCGGTATGGCACGGACGCCCACCTAATCGGCTTCTCCTCCTTTTCAAGGCCAGAAAAAGCCCTTCTCTATCAAGAACTGCTTCAGGCCGACGTGCACCGAAGAGTGACGTCACCTTATCTGCGTGCTAGTGCTGTGCTCCTAGTGGCTGAAATCGCAAACCAGCCATTTTGCCGGAAGCGGTAGTATTGCGGGGACGCCCACGTACTCCCCTCGTCGCTCTCTTTCAAGGACAGAAACCAAGCCGTTCTCTATCAAGAACTAGTACAGCCCCACGTGGATTGAAGACTGTCGTCACCTCGCTTCGCTTCGCTTTCCAGGTCTGTGCACTAAGCCTGCTGCCGGTCTTGGCTCTACTCCTTGCGTTGACTTCGTGGGGCGCCGTCCACTCACCACCGTTTCGTCTTTCGCCTTTCCCAGGCCGGAATTCAAGCCTTCTCAAGCAAGAATCGCGTAATCCTGCGTGGTCTGTTTTCAAGACTGACGTCACGCCTGACGTCACACCTGCGTACCCTTGCTGTGCTCCTGGTGGCTGTAATTCGCGAACGAGGCATTTTGGCGGCAGCGGCGGCAGAGCGAGGACGCGCCCCTAATCTGCTCTTGCTTCGCTTTCCAGGTCCGTGCACAAAGCCTGCTGCCGGTCTTGGCTCTACTCATTGCGTTGACTTCGTGGGGCGTCGTCCACTCACCACCGTTTCGTCTTTCGCCTTTCCCAGGCCGGAATTCAAGCCTTCTCAAGCAATAATCGCGTAATCCTGCGTGTTCTGTTTTCAAGACTGTCGTCACGCCTGACGTCACACCTGCGTACCCTTGTTGTGCTCCTGGTGGCTGTAATTCGCGAACGAGGCATTCTGGCGGCAGCAGCGGCAGAGCAAGGACGCGCCCCTAATCTGCTCTTGCTTCGCTTTCCAGGTCCGTGCACAAAGCCTGCTGCCGGTCTTGGCTCTACTCATTGCGTTGACTTCGTGGGGCGTCGTCCACTCACCACCGTTTCGTCTTTCGCCTTTCCCAGGCCGGAATTCAAGCCTTCTCAAGCAATAATCGCGTAATCCTCCGTGGTCTGTTTTCAAGACTGACGTCACGCCTGACGTCACACCTGCGTACCCTTGCTGTGCTCCTGGTGGCTGTAATTCGCGAACGAGGCATTTTGGCGGCAGCGGCGGCAGAGCGAGGACGCCCCCCTAATCTGCTCTTGCTTCGCTTTCCAGGTTGGTGCTGAATAACATTTTTTGGTTTATTTTGTCTCCTGTATTTCCTTCCCGCACTGCCACCGCTGCTGCCACACTGCTTGTGTTCTTTGTTCGTTTTTATGCTGCGCCGAAATGTCTTCTGTATGCCCATCTTGTGACGAAGCAATACCAGCGGATGACCAGGCCCTGCTGTGCGCCGAATGTAAGTGCAGCTATCACCTTGGTACTTGCTCGGGCTGGTCGGAGGCGACTTTTAGATCTAAAGGTGAAGCCGGTCGCAAATCGTGGCGTTGTGTGCCTTGCCGCAACTCGAAGATAAAATCTGGTGGGAAGGGTTCCGTTGATGTAGAACTCGCTGCAAGCCTCGCTGATATTGTTCAGAAGTTGGACGCGCTCGCGTGTTTGCCGTCTCAAGTCAAGGAAGTAAGGGCATCCATAGAAATGATGTCAGCCAAATATGATGCCATCCTAGAGAAACAGGAGCAACAAGACAAGGAAATAGGCAGCCTTAAAAAGCGCGTCCAGAAGCTAGAAGAGAAAAGCTGTGATAGCAGCACCGTTGACCAAGTGAAACTGTCTGTAAATGAGCTAGAGCTATATAGCAGGAAGAACAACATTGAAGTTCACGGAATTCCCGTTTCCCCTGAAGAAGACTTGCTAGCTAAATTGAACGATGTCGCTGAAAATATCAAACTGCAAGAACTGAAATCGAGTGACATAGATAATGCTCACCGTCTCCCTGCTAAACCGGGGAAAGTACCCACGATTCTTCTACGTTTCTCACACCAAGCGCTTCGCGACAAGTGGCTCGCAGGCCGTATAGCTTTGAGAACGGCCAACTCTTCTGTTTCCATATCGGAAAACCTGACGAAGTACAACAGAAACCTACAGTTGAGCCGGGACTGGGCAGCAGCAAACGGCTATCGCTTCGCGTGGCATGCCGGTGGTCGCGTACTTATTAGAAAGGAGGAAGGGGAGACTGCTATTGTCATTCGTAGCACGGAGGATTTCGCTAAAGTTGTGAACGCGTGATGTGAACACCACTTTGATGTTTGTTCAGTTATTTTTTGTTATATTTTTCAATGCTTCATTTTCTACAAAGTCCAGTGTGTTCATCGGACCTGGCTTTCCATTGCAAAACTTCGCAGCAATGTTTGAACTTTGCTCATTTTAATCTGCGTTCAGGTAGAGGGAAGCAAGACGACGTTGAGTGTTTTCTTGCTGAAGTGAAGTTGCCGATTCACGTTCTGTTGTTCACGGAAACATGGTTTTGTACTGAGGACGAGACATTTAGTATCCCAGCTTATAAGAGTTACTGTCTGAACCGCCAGGGCAAACGAGGGAATGGCGTATCGCTGTTGATCTTAAAAGATATGGAATGTGAACTGCTGGATGAATTTTATTGTGTAAACGCCCATTATGAGGTACTTACACTTAAATTCCGTTCATATGTGTTTACTGTGTGTTATCGTCCTCCATCTGGCGATACGAGTGTTTTCCTTTCTTTTCTGCATTCCCTTCTTGAGTATGTAAACCATCATAAGTATAATATCGTTCTTGGTGGTGACCTAAATATTAATCTTTTATCGAACAGCACGGTGAGGCATGAATCAGATTTACTGTTAAATGTTCACTGTTGTCTGAATGCTGTGAATGCGCCAACGAGATCGAGTAACGAGTGAATCAGAAACATTACTAGATGTTTTCGTTACAAATATAAATCCAGCTCATCTAACATCCGCAGTAATCAGTTTACAAATTAGCGATCATCTACCCATTTTCCTATCTGTGAACCATACACTTAATATCAAGAGAAGGCCGAAAGAATATTCTTAGAGGGATATTAATCCTTCTACACTTTCTAACTTTCGTGAACATATAGCCGGCGCGGATCGGAGTGATGTTTTTTCTGAACGAAATCCCGAGGTAGCGTATAGTAAATTTATTACGATATTTCAGGAAATATATTCTACCTGCTTTCCTCACAAAGTACACAATCCCCCCCGGCAGGCTCGTAAACCGTGGGTCAGCTATCAATTGCTTAAACGGATAAAAAAACGTGATAAACTGTACAGCAATTTTTTGGAAACCAAATGTCCTGATGCATTGAAAACCTTCAAATTATTCAGGAATAAGGTGACAAAGGAGCTTCGAGGCGCGAAAAAACTGTATTATGAGAACCTGTTTCTCTCGTCGAGAAATAGTTGCCAGGCGACCTGGAAGAAATTAAGCTCAATCATAGGGCGTACGCCAGAACCGTTTACCAAAATTACTCTTCACGGAGTATATTATGAGGGACCCGAACTGGCGAACGCATTTAATGACTTTTTCATTTCCATAGCTCAACCCTCCTCATCTTACGAAGACTTGCCGCTCAATTATTCTCGCAATAACTCTACTGTTTTTTTAAATCCGGTTTCAGACGACGAGGTGGTTGCGGCTTTCAACAGCTTTAATAACAGCAAATCTGTAGATAGTACAGGCATTCAGATAAAGCTAGTTAAATTTGTTATTCATCATCATCATCATCATCATTTATTTACCCTTAAGGGCCCCAGGGGGCATTACATAAGGGGGGGGGGTCGAACAGTAATCAAGTCACAAAGAACAAAGAACAAAGTTGGAACATAAACTTAGACACATGTAGATACAGCTGTGAACACTTCAAAATAAAAACAAGCGAGTAAGTAGGTAAACACAAGAAAAAGAAAGAAAAAAAAAGAAAAGAAAAAGAAAAGAAAAAGGGCCTTCAACGGGAATCATTTGGGGAATAAATCAATTAACATCTGTTTAAATTTTAGGGAATTAACTTCATTCACAACACTGTCAGGAAGGACATTCCGCTCGGCTATGGCCGCTGGCAAGAACGAGGAATTGAACGCATTGGTTGAACCATGAATGCGTTGAATACTACGGCAATTAAACAAACGTCGCGATGATCTTAAAGGGGGCAAAATTAGGCTCTCACGCAGTTGGGGAAAATTATAATAAAGTTTATGAAATAGACAGAGCCTTGCTATCTTACGACGGGATGCCAAGGAAGGTAAACCAACGGAGGATTTGATATTAGTAACACTCGACCAAGAATCATAATTTGATGTTATGAACCGAGCAGCTCGATTTTGAATGGCCTCTAACATATGTGCTAAATACTCTTGATGGGGATTCCAAATGCTCGATGCATATTCAAGTTTAGTGCGGATGAAAGTTTCGTATGCGATTAGTCTAACCTTAGGGGGAGAAAATGTGAGCGATCGTCTGATGAATCCTAGTGATTTAGAAACGCTAGCAGCCAGGGACGTAATGTGCTTCGACCAGTTAAGATTACTTGTTATTTCTATGCCGAGGTATCTGTAGGATTCAACTTCAGATAGCGCGGTCCTGTTTAGCGAGTATGAAAAGTGCAGGTTAGATCGTTTACGGGACACGTGCATAAACTTGCATTTAGTTTCATTCAATTTCATGAGCCAGGTAGAGCACCAACTTTGTATCAAGTTCAGGTCGTCCTGCAGCAATGACTGGTCGTTCGTAGTGCTAACACGGCGGTAAAGAACGCAATCATCTGCGAACAAACGGATGGATGATGAAATGCCAGCAGGAAGGTCATTGATAAAGACAAGAAACAGGAGCGGCCCAAGAACTGAGCCCTGAGGCACTCCGGAGGTAACTTTAGTAACGGTAGAAGGATGGTTGTCGATGACGGTGTATTGCGAACGATTAGTTAGGAAACTGCGAATCCATGATAATATCAGCGGGTGAAGTGAAAGGGAGGAAAGTTTAGCCAAGAGGCGCTGGTGGGGAACTCGGTCGAAAGCTTTAGAAAAATCGAGGTAGATGATATCTGTTTGAAACAAGGAGTCAAGGTTTAGGTGGAGGTCAGTCGTAAATTCAAAAAGTTGAGTTTCACATGAGTAGCCAGAACGGAATCCGTGTTGGTTTGGAAAGAAAAAAGAATTTCTATCGAGGTGATTAGCTACTTGGGAGTAAATAATATGTTCAAGTAGTTTACACGCAATGCATGTTAGCGAGATGGGACGATAATTTGATGGATCAGAGCGGTTTCCTGCCTTAAAGCAAGGCACGACTCGGCTAATCTTCCACTCAGACGGAATTTGGCCACTAGAAATAGATTGCGTGAAAATGATTTGCAGGAAGTGGCTGGATATTACTTTGGTACATTTAAGAATTTTCGCAGAAATGTTGTCGGGCCCAGGAGCACTTGATACCTTTAAATCTTCAATAAGTTTACATATTCCTTCGGCTGAGATACTAACAGGTGGCATTTCAGATACATTTAGGCTCTGTGATGTAGGAATGTTTACGGCTGGTTCGTGGGTGAAAACAGATGAGAAGTACGCATTCATTACGTCCGAGCGAAGCTCATTTGGAACATGACAACCATCTTGATCTAATAAAGATATATTATGCCAACCGCTACGACCTGGAGTTAAAATAGTCCAGAACTTTTTTGGGTTGTTTCGAAGGATATCGAGTAGGTCATTGCTGTAAAAATTTTGTTTAGTGCTCTTAAGCAACTTGGTGTAATTTCTCAGGCAGCTAAAATATTTTTCCCATTTAGACGCTAAGTTGGAGCCCTTAGCTTCTCTAAATAATCGTTTTTTCTTATTGCACAGACTTCTTAAAGAGTTGGTAAACCACGGTTTTCCGGCATCACCACGAATGCAAACGAGGGGTACATAAGATTCAGTTAAAGAGGTAATTTTATCTCTATACATGGACCAGTTATCATCAATAGACCTGAAAGAGGCAGTCTGTTCGAAGTGGAGAAGAAATTTGGCTAGTTCTTCATTGATTTTAGAAAAATTGGCTTTTTTGTAGTCGCGTATGTATTTCACTGAGCGTTGTCGTGGAGTGATGCGAACTGAAAAATTGAACAACACTATGCTATGATCGCTAAGACCGGCGATGGATGATAAAGACTGGATTAAATCAGGATTAGATGCAAGTGCAAGATCTAGGATGTTAGTGCCCCGAGTTGGTGTTCTGACTGCTTGAGAGAGGTCAAACAAAATAATAAGATCCAAAAATTCTCTGGAATGGCGGGAAGATGCGGTTAGATTGTCCCAATCGATGTCAGGGAAGTTAAAATCGCCGCTAACTATAAGGTTGGCTCTGGGAAACTGTTTATTTATGTCGAGCAGAATGGTACTTAGGTCGTCGATGAAGGAATGATCGGAGTCAGGTGCTCGGTAACATGCGATTATTATATTGGTGCAATGAGCAAGAGAAACGTTCACGCAAATTATTTCACTTTTACTATTGACTGGTATATGGTATATCAAGCAGTTTGACACATATTTTTAATACATGCATCTCAGAAGGGGTATTTCCACGCATCATGAAGTCTGCGAAGGTGATAGTATTGTTTAAAAAAGGCGATAAAAACGACCTTGCTGACTATCGCCCAATCTCTATCTTGCCTACCTTCTCAAAAGGTTTCGAAAAATTAATTCTCACGCGTCTTACATTCTTCATCGACCGTCACAATATTTTAAACCCCGCTCAGTTTGGTTTCAGGAAAAACAGATCAACTGAGCTTGCCCTTCTCACGCAAAAAGAGTATATTTTAGAGAATTTTGAAGAAAAGAAAGTAGTGCTAGGCGTCTTTTTAGATTTCTCGAAAGCTTTCGACAGCATTAATCACAAAACGTTACTCAATAAACTAGACCGCTATGGTATACGTGGTACATCCTACTACCTTATATCTTCTTACTTATCCAGTAGAACATAGTATGTCGAAATAAATGGTTTTTGCTCTGCAGTGCAGCCCGTCATCTCAGGAGTTCCACAAGGAAGTCTTTTAGGCCCCCTTCTTTTTATTCTTTACATTAATGATATTGTTAGCACAGATCCATCTGCAAAATACATTACTGACGCCGACGATACCATTCTGTTTTTCTCTGGTCATTCAGGTATTGATCTATCGAGCCGTGCTAACACGACCTTAGGCAAAATTGATCAATGAGCATCTAAGAACATTTTAAAACTTAATGTAAATAAAACAAAAGCCGTACTCTTCCACCCCAAAAACAGATTATTCGAGTTATCCCCATTCATACTCAACGACAGTCAAATAGAAGTTAGCAAATCTGTCAAAACGTTAGGCGTCTATTTTTCAGATAATATAATAATAATAATAATAATAATAATAATAATAATAATAATAATAATAATAATAATAATAATAATAATAATAATAATAATAATAATAATAATAATTTTTATTCATTCATTCCAATACAAATGCGGGCCTGCCAAAGCCTTAGAAGGCTTAAGTGGCAGCGCCCGGCAATAGACGGCACACAACTCATGCACCGAACACACAAAGTGCCAAAAAACAAAGAAAAAGTGGGGGATAAGAAAAGTAAAATAAATTCAAAGAGCGGAGTAAAAAATGCAACACACGGAAAAATAAAGAACACGTAAAATCATAGAATCATAACATAATGCTGGAACTAACAACGAAGTTTCTGAAGAAAAGCTTTAACTATTTTTTTGGAGTTAGCAGAAAACATTTCCTTAGGTAACCGGTTGAGCACAGAAGGAACATAATGTTTTCGCAGACGCTGGCCGTATCGAGTTCGGACTCTAGGGACGAGAAAACGATCACGAGTTCTCAGATCTTTGACCGGAATATATTGTGTACAAAAATCGCTTGTCCAGATATGCTTAAACACTACTGATTCGGTGAAAAGGTGAGAGAAGTCAGGCATGTGTAACAGATCAAAAACACTACTACCTTCATTTCGTGCCTTACCATATAAAACTGATTTGAGGATGGATTTCAGTATGCTATTAACCTTTCGCCAAAAGGCGGAGCAGAAATAAAAGCAGCAAATACCATAACGTAACACACTGTAGGCCAAGGCGTATACAATTTGCTTGCGTACATACATAGGGCAAAGGGACTTTATAGAGTGCAGCAAACATGCAATTTTGCGAAGCTGGGAACAAACGAACGACAAATGAGTATTCCAAGACAGAACGAGCAATTTTGACGGCAGCGGCGGTATTGCGAGGACTGGCACGCAATCGGCTCGTCCCTCTTTTTCAAGGCCATAAAAAAGCCCTTCTCCATCAAGAACTGCTTCAGGCCCACATGTGCTGAAGAGTGACGTCCACTTGACTGCGCGCTAGTGCTGTGCTCCTAGTGGCTGCAACCGCAAACGGGGAATTTTGGCGGCAGCGGCGGTATTCCGGGGACACCCACCAAATCGGCATGTCCCTATTTTCCAGTCCAGAGACCAAGCACTTCTCTATCAAGAACTGCTTCAGGCACACGTGTAATGAAGAGTGACGTCCCATTATCTGCTCGATTGTGATGTGCTATTAGAGGCTGCAATGGGAAAGGAGCCATTTTGGCGTAACTGGCGATATTGCGAAGACACAGACCAAATCGGCGTGTCCCTCTTTTTCAGGCCAGGGACCAAGCCCTTCTCTATCAAGAACTGCTTCAAGCTAACGTGTACTGAAGAGTGCACTCCCCTAATTGCACGCTAGTGATGTGCTCCTAGTGGCTGCAATCGCAAACGAGCAATTTTAGCGGCAGCGGTGGTATTGCGAAGATGCCCACATTATCAGCTCGTCCCTCTTTTTCAAGGCCAGAAACCAAGCCCTTCCTTATCCGGAACTGCTATAGTTTCACGTGTACTCAAGAGTCACGTCCCCTTATCTGCGCGATTGTGATGTGCTCCTAGTGGCTGCAACCGCAAACGAGAAATTTTGGCGGCACTGGCGGTATTACGAGCACATCCACCAAATCGCCATGTCCCTCTTTTTCAGGGCAGAGACCAAGCCTTTCTCTATGAAGAACTGCTTCAAGCCTACGTCTACTGAAGAGTGTAGTCCCCAAATCTGCGCGACTGTGATCTGCTCCTAGTGGCTGCAATCGCAAACGAGCCATTTTGGAAGCAGTGGCGGTATGGCAAGGAAGCCCACGTAATCGATTCGTCCCTATTTTTCAAAGACAGAAACCAAGCCCTTCTAAGTCAAGAACTTCTTCAGGCGCACGTGTACTGAAGAGTGTCGTCCCCATATCTGCAGGCTTGAGATGTGCTCTTAGTGGCTGCAAACTCAAAGGAGCCATTTCGGCGGCAGTGGCGGTATTTAGAGCACGCCCACGTAATCGGCTCGTCCCTGGATTTCAAGGACAGAAACCAAGCCCTTCTCTATCAAAAACTCTTACAGCTCCACGTGGATTGAAGACTGTCGTCACCTTATCAGCGCGATTCTGCTGTGCTCATGGTGGCTGCAACCCTAAGCGAGCCATTCGTGAAGAGACGGCGGTATTGCGGAGATGCCCACGTAATCGGCTCGTCCCTCTTTTTCAAGGCCAGAAACCAAGCCCTTCTCTATGGAGAACTCCTACGGCCCGACGTGGATTGAAGGCTCTCTTCAAATTGTCTGCGCGGTAGTGCTGTGCTTCTGGTGGCTGAAATCGCAAGCGGGGCATTTTGGCGCCAGCGGCGGTATTGCGAGAATACCCACGTAATCGGCATGTCCGTTATTTTCCGGCCAGAGACCAAGCCCATCTCTATCAAGAACTGCTGACGCCCACGTGCTTGAAGAGTGACGTCCCCTTATCTGCGCGATTCTGATGGGCTCCTAGTGGCTGCAATCACAAACGAGCCATTGTGGCGGCAGCGGCGGTATTGCGAGGACGCCCACGTAATCGGCCCGTCCCTCTTTTTCAAGGCAAGAAACCAAGCCCCTCTCTATCAATAACTGCTTGAGGCCCACGTGTACTGACAGAGTGACGTCCCCTTATCTGCGCGATTGTGATGTGGTCCTAGTGGCTGCAACCGGAAACGAGCCATTTTGGCGGCACTGGCGGTATTGCGAGGACACCCACCAAATCGGCATGTCCCTCGTTTTCAGGCCAGAGACCACGCCCTTCTCTATTAAGAACTGATTCAGGCCCACGTGTACTGTACCGTGTAGTCCCCTTATCTGCACGCTTACGATGTGCTCCTACTGGCTGCAATCGCAAACGAGCCATCTTGGCGGCAGTGACGGTATTGCGAGGATGCCACGTAATCGGTTCGTCCCTCTTTTTCAAGGACAGGAACCAGCATTTCTCTATCAAGAACTCCTGCTGTCCCGTGTGGATTCAGGACTGTCGTCACCTTATCTGTGTGCTAGTGCTGTGCTCCTAGCGCCTGCATTCGCAAACGAGCCATTTTCGCGCCAGCGGCGGTATTGTGAGGACTGCCATATAATCAGCTCGTCCCTCGTTTTCTAGGCCAGAATCACTTCTCCATCAGGAATTCCTGCATCCCCACGTCGATTGAAGACTCTCTTCACATTATTAGCGCGCTAGTGCTGTGCTCTTGGTGGCAGCAATCGCAAAAGAGCCCGCATGGCCTCAGCGGCGGTATTGGCAGGACCCCAACTTCATCGACTTGTCCCTCTTTTTCAGTCCCAGCATCACGTCTCTATCAAGAACTGCTTCAGGACCCCGTGCATTTAAGAGCGAAGACACCTTTTCGGCGCGCTAGAGCTGTGCTACTAGTGACTGCAATCGCAAACGAGCCATTTTGGTGGCAGCGGCGGGACTGCGAGGGTGCCCACCTAATCAGCTCGTCCCTCTATTTCAAGGAAAGAAGCCAAGCCCTTCTCTGTCGAGAACTGCTTCAGGCCCACGTGGCTCATGCGTGACGTCACGTTATCTAATCGTTTGTGCTGTACATTTAGTGGCTGCAATCGCAATCGACCCCTTTAGGTGGTAGCGGCGGTATAGCGACGACTCACAACTACCCGGCTCGTCCTTTTTTTGCAAGGCCAGAAACAGAGCCCTTCTCTAGCGAGAACTGCGTAAGGCCCACGTGGAATGAAGAGTCACGTGACCTTAACGGCACGCTTGTGCGGTGCTCCCAGTGGCAGCAATCGAAAACAAGCCATTTTGGCGGTAGTGGTGCTTATGCGAAGTCGCTCACGTAATCGGCTCCTCCCTCTTTTTAAAGCCAGAAACTAAGCCCGTCTCTATAAAGAACTTCTACAGTTCCACAGAGATTGCAGACTGGCGTCACATTACCTGTACGCCAGTGCTCGGCTCCTAGAGGCTACAATTGTAAACGAGCCAGTTTGGCGGCAGCAGTGCTCTTGCGACAGCGCCGCCATAATCGGCTCGTCCCTCTTTTTTAAAGCCACAAACCAATCCCTTCTCTATCAAGAACTCCTACATTCCTACGTAAATTCCACACTGTCGTCACATTATCTGCGCGCTATTGCTGTGCTACCAGAGGCTGCAATCGCAAAGGAGCCAGTTTGGCGGCAGCAGTGCTATTGAAGGTTTGAAGGTTTGAAGGTTTATTTTCCGCAACTCGGTGTTGCGAGGACAGCCAGGAAAAAAGCTGTATAGACAGCTTGAGAGGTCCTGGCTTCCTCTTACAGTGCAGCATTGACGGTGGCGGAGTACGACATCAAACAAAATGTGAGTAAAGTATGTTCGGTACAGAGAAAGAGACATGTACGTTCAATACGCAGTACATTGTGCTTATAAAAGAAAGAAGAACTACATTAGATCAAAGAGCCTATAAAGGCAAACACAGGGAGGAGAAAATAAATGACAGCAAAACTGACAGGTGCACTCAAAGTGGTAATAGGAAGAAAAAATAAAACTACATGAACATTTGGGGCAATTCTTTCAGAGAAATATTGGATAGATCAAGATTCTTGTGGCAGTACAACTGGTTCAGAAGTGTCGGTAAGGTATGCTGCAACATTTGTTTGCCATAGTTTGTGCGGCATTTCTTAACATTCCAAGGTTCTGCTGCGCGGGTATCATACACAGTTCTGCTTTGCTCTAGCCCAGCCAGTGTAAGTAAGGAGTCATCATTTTTCATTATGGCGAGTTTATATTTATAGCACAGCCTATAGTTATACATGGACTTCATTGGTATGACGTTGTGTCGATGGAAAAGGCTTGCAGTGTGGAAGAAATATGGCACTTTACATGCAATGCGTATAATTCGTTTTTGTAACACTGTGAGTTTGTTAATATTTTCAGCTGTTGTTGTTGCCCACACCATACATCCGTAGTTGGCTATAGAAGAGAACAAAGAGTGGTAAAGTAACATGTTGACTGACATAGGAAAATTAAAGCAATTGCGGCGCATGATACCAACTGTTCTGGAAAGTTTCTGAACTACGTAATTAATATGGTCATTCCATGACATATCTGCTGCGAAGTAAACGCCCAGAGTTTTCACAGACTGCACATACTCTATTCTGGTATTGTTTAATTCAATTAGAGGTAGTTCAAAGTGTTTGTGACGTGGGTGAAACATGACTGCTGCTGTTTTACTAACGTTAATTCTTAAGTGATTATCAACCGTCCAAGTATTTATTGCTTTTAAGGTTTTATTAGCTCGATTTGCAAGATCAGCAGTTGAAGTACCCGAAAAAAACAGACTAGTGTCATCTGCGTAAATTATATACTTAGCAGTGCTATCAATGCGGACAATATCATTGACGTAAAGAACAAAAAGAAACGGACCCAAAATGCTCCCTTGCGGAACGCCAGAGGCTACCGATTTCAAATGGGAGCATTCACCGGCAATACGGACAAACTGAGACCTATGTCGCAAGTATGAGGAAATCAACATATGGGCTATGCCTCTAATACCGTAGTGATCTAATTTTTTAAGCAGCACAGAGTGATTAACAAGGTCAAACGCCTTTGAAAAATCTAAAAATAATCCGAGTACCATGTTTTTGACTCAAAATGTTTTAGTATGAATTCTTTCTGAGCAAGGAGAGCTAACTCAGTCGATCTGTTTTTACGAAAGCCATATTGAGCGTTAGTGATAATGTTATATCTTTCAGTGAAGCAGGATAGTCGTTTAAGAATAACTTTTTCGAGGCCTTTAGAAAATACAGGTAAGATTGATATCGGGCGATAGTTTGCCATTTCGTTTTTGTTTCCTTTTTTATACACTACTGTCACTTTTGCCCTTTGCATAAGACGCGGAAAAACTCCGGTAACCAAGGAGAGGTTGAAGATATGGGCGAGGCAAGGTGCAAGAATGTCGATGGTAAATTTTATGGGCTGTATCTGGAAACCTGACGCGTCTGTAGCTTTACTATTATTAAGCGATAAAAATTCTGTAATTACTTCATTTACTGTAACCGGTGTTAGAAATATTGTTTTACCATTTCGGGCACTCATATAGGACAGATTTACGTCGCCGCTTGATGTGTCAGCAAAGGAAAGAAAGTAGTCATTAAAGGCATCTGCTAGATCAGCACCTTTTAGTTCAATCCCTTCATGAATAATTTTTGTGGTCGGTTCGGAAGAATTAGCGAAGATAGATATTAAAACCTTCCAAACTTTTTGAGATTGTCCAGCAGTTGAATTAAAGCGGTTATAAAGATATTGCTTTGTAGCGACGCGAAGTTGCTTTGTGACGAAGTTCCTGAATTTTTTGAACGTTTTCAGCTCTTCAGGGCACCTACTTTGCAAAAACAGTCTATAGAGTTTATCTCGTTTTTTTATCAACTGCAACATGTCCTTGTCGACCCATGGTTTCTTACTTTTCTTTGATTGGGAAAATTTCTTCAGTGGAAAGGAAGCATTATAAATGTCAGTAAATGTCTCTAAAAATTTTTCGTAAGCTTCATCAGGGTCGCTTTCCTCAAGAACATGTTCCCAGTTAACAATAGATAAGCGTTCCTTAAACTCGCATAACGTGTGATCATTTATAACTCGATAAAAGGATGTTTGGTCTGGTTGTCGTTGAGAATTCAGAGTGAGATTGACAGATATGAATATTGGCATGTGATCACTTAGAGCATAAGCGATGGTGCCAGATTTCAAGCTTTCTGTTTTGAAATTTGTTATGAACAGATCTAAAAGCGTTTCTGATTCTGTCGTAATCCGTGTAGGTGACATGATGACGTTTTTACAGGAGTGAACGTTAAGTAAAGTATTGAACTCGATTGTTGTGTTATTGTTGGCCAGCATGTCAATGTTAAAATCGCCACCTAAAATTAACTGATATTGGTTGATGTTACCAATTCTAGGAATGAATCAAGAAATAAAAAGAGCTCAGCAGAACTGCTACCCGGTGGACGATAGCAGACACAAAATATCCTTGTGCCAGACTTGACTGCCAGGACTTCGTAATGGGGTGTAATACAACAAAATTCAGGCAGCATTTCTGATTCCATAAGATTTGAAACTAACATTGAAACACCACCTCCCCTTCTTATGGATCGGTTCAAATAGAAACACTTGTACGTCGGAATAACATAGACGTCACCTTCACAAGTAAACCACGTTTCTGAAAACATAACAACATTGAAACGAGCTTCCACTTCGCTGAAAAAACAGTCAAGTTCTTCTTGCTTATTTCGACCAGATCTGAGATTAACATGAATCCAAGAGCAACAATGAGGATTATCAGGCTTAATGCATCTACTGAGGTCAGAAAGATCAACAAGATTAGTATAAAGAGACATCGAAAAAAGAGTGCCGCGTGTTACCGCAAATTACTGGCTTTATAGCTGGTCCAAATCTGCTGCACAATGGATGACAATCGCGGGATCATGTTGTTTCCTTCTAACGAACACTTTCCCATTCCGGTGCCAAGCGTACTGGTAATCATTTACTGGTAAATGCAACAGCGCTGACTTAGTCGGCTCGCCCTACTTTTTAAAGAAAGAAGCCAATCCCTTCTCTATCAAGAATTTGTAAAGTCCCACGTGGATTCAAGACTGTCGTCATATTATCTGCGGCCTAGTGCTTTGTTCATAGTGGCTGCAACCGCAAAGGAGCCATTTTGGCGGCAGCGCCGTTACTTCGAGGACGCACACCTACTCGGCTCATCCCTCTTTTTCAAAGTCAATAACCAAGCCCTTCCCTATCAGTAACTCCTACAGTCCCATGTGGATATAAGACTGTCGTTACATTATCTGTGCGCTAGTGCTGTGCTCCTAGTTGCTGTAATTCCAAACGAGCCACTTTGGAAGCAGCAGTGCTCTTTCGAGAGCGCCGACGTAATCGGCTCGACCCTCTTTTTTAAAGCCAGAAACCAATCCCTTCTTCTATCAAGAAGTTGTACATTCCCAAGTGGATTCAAGAATGCCGTCATATTATCTGCGCGCTAGTGCTATGCCCCTAGTGGCTGCAAACGCAAAAGATCCAGCTTGGAGGCAGCAGTGCTATTGTGAGAGCGCCGACGTAATCGGCTCGACCCTCTTTTCTAAACCCAGAAACCAATCCCTTCTGTATAAAGAACTTCTACAGTCCCACGTCGATTCAAGAATATCGCCGCATTATCTGCACGCTAGTGCTGTGCTCCTAGTGGCTGCAATCGCATACGAGCCATTTTGGGATTAGCGGCGCTATAGAGAGGACGCCCACGTAATCGGCACGTCCCTCTTTTTCAAAGTCAATAACCAAGCCGTTCCCTATCAGTAACTCCTACAGTCCCATGTGGATTCGATACTGTCGTCACATGATCTGTATGCTAGTGCTGTGCTCATAGTTGCAAGCAATCGCATACGAGCCATTTTCAGGGTAGCGGCGCTGTTCTGAGGACGCCCGTGTAATCGGCTCGTCCCTCTTTAAAAGCCAATAACCAAGCAATTCCCTATTAGTAACTCCTACACTCGGACGTCGATTCAATACTGTCGTCGCATTATCTGTGCGCTAGTGCTGTGCTCCTATGTTGCTGCAATCGCAAGCGAACCATTTTGGCCTTAGCGGCGCTATTGTGAGGACGCCCACGTAATGGGCTCATACCTCCTTTTCAAAGCCAATAACAAAGCCCTTTCCTATCAGTAACTCCTACAGTCCCATGTAGATTCAAGGCTGTCGTCACACTATCTGTACGCTAGTGGTGTGCTCCAAGTTGCTGCAATAGCAAACGAGCCACTTTGGCGGTAGCAGTGCTATTTCGAGAGCGCAGACGTAATCAGCTCGGCCCGCTTTTTAAAACCCAGAAACCAATTCATTCTCTATCAAGAACTTCTACAGTCCTACGTGCATTCAAGACTGTCGTCACATTATCTGCGCGCTAGTGCTGTGCTCTTAGTGGCTGAGACCGCAAACGGCCCATGTCGGCGGGAGCGGCGCAATTGTGAGGACGTCCACGTAAACGGCTCGTCCCTCTTTTTTTAAGTCAATAACCAAGCCCTTCCCTATCAGTAACTCCTACAGTCTCATGTGCATTCAAGACTGTCGTCACATTATATGTGCCCCAGTGCTGTGCTCCTAGTTGCTGCAATCGCAAACGAGCCATTTTGGCGGTAGCAGCGGTATTGTGAGGACGCCCAGGTAATCGGCTCGTCCCTCTTTTTCAAAGCACTTCAGTATCAGTAACTCCTACAGTCCCATGCGGATTCAAGACTGTTGTCACATTATCTGTGCGCTAGTGCCTTGCTTTTTGTTGCTGCAATCGCAAACGAGCAATTTTCGCGGTATCAGCGCTATTGTGAGGACGCGCACGTAATCGGCTCGACCCTCTGTTTCAAAGCCAATATCCATGCCCTTCCCTATCAGTAACTCTTAAAGTCTCATGTGGATTCGAGACTGTCGTCACATTATCTGTGCACCGGTGCTGTGCTCTTAGTTCCTGCAATCGCAAGCGAGTTTTTTTGGCGGTAGCGAGGGTATTGTGAGGACTCCCACGTAATCGGCTGGTCCCTCTTTTTCAAAGCCAATAGCCAAGCAGTTTCCTATCAGTATCCCCTACAGTCCCATGTGGATTCAAGACTGTCGTCACACTATCTGTGCGCTAGTGCTGTGCTCCTAGATGCTGCAATAGCAAACGAGCCACTTTGGCGGCAGCATTGCTAATTCGACAGTGGCGACGTAAGCAGCTCGTCCCTCTTTTTTAAAGCCAGAAACCAATCCATTCTCAATCAGTAACTCCTGCAGTCCTATGTCGATTCAAGACTGTCGTCACATTATCTGTGGACTAGTGCTGCGCTCCTAGTTGCTGCAATAGCAAACGAGCCATTTTAGCGGTAGCGGCGCTAATTTGAATTCGCATACGTAATCGGCTCGTACCTCTTTCTGAAAGCGAATAACCAAGCCCTTCCCTATCAGTAACTCCTACAGTCCCATGTGGATTTAATATTTTCTTCACACTATCTCTGCACTCGTGCTGTGCTCCTAGTTGCCGAAATCGCAAACGAGCCACTTTGGCGGTAGCAGTGCTATATCGAGAGCCCCGACGCAATCGGCTCGTCCCTCCTTTTTAAAGCCAGAAACCAATCCCTTCTCTATCAAGAATCGCTACAGTGCCACGTGGGTTCAAGGCTGTCGTCACATTATCTGTGCGCTAGTGCCGTGCTCTTAGTTGCTGCAACACCAAACGAGCCATTTTCGCGGTACCGGCGGTATTGCGAGGATGCCCACGTAATGGGCTCGTCCCCCTTTTTCCATGCCAATAACCAAGCCTTTCCCTATAAGTAACCTTTACAGTCCCATGTGGATTCAAGACTGTCGTCACACTATCTGTGCGCTAGTGGTGTGCTCCTAGTTGCTGCAACAGCAACGAGCCACTTTGGCGGTAGCAGTGCTATTTCGAGAGCGCAGACGTAATCAGCTCGTCCCTCTGTTTTAAAGCCAGAAACCAATCCCTTCTCTATCCAGAACTTCTACAGTCCCATGTGGATTCAAGACTGTCGTCAGATTATCTATATGCTAGTGCTGTGCTCCTAGTTCCTGGAATCGCAAACGAGCCATTTTGAAGGTAGCGGCGGTATTGTGAGGTAGCCCAGGTAATCGGCTCGTCCCTCTTTTTTAAGCCAATAACCAAGCAGTTTCCTATCAGCAACTCCTACAGTCCCATGAGTATTCAAGACTGTCATCACATTATCTGTGCGCTAGTGTCGTGCTCTTAGTTGCTGCAATACCAAACGAGCCATTCTCGCGGTACCGGCGGTATTGCGAGGATGCCCACGTAATGGGCTCGTCCCCCTTTTTCAATGCCAATAACCAAACCTTTCCCTATAAGTAACCTTTACAGTCCCATGTGGATTCAAGACTATCGTCACAGTATCTGGGCGCTAGTGCTGTGCTCCTAGTTGCTGCAATAGCAAAGGAGCCACTTTAGTGGTAGCAGTGTTATTTCGAATGCGCCGATGTAATCGGCTCGTCCCTCCTGTTTAAAGCCGGAAACCAATCCCTTCTCTATCAAGAACTTCTACAGTCCCACGTGGATTCAAGACTGTCGTCACATTATCTGTGCGCTGTGCTGTGCTCCAAGCGGCTGCAATCGCAAACGATCCATTTTGGCTGTAGCCGCGGTATTCTGAGGACGCCCACGTATTCGGCTCGTTCCAGTTTTTCAAAGCCAATAACCAAGCACTTCAGTATCAGTAACTCCTACAGGCCCATGTGGATTCAATACTGTCGTCACATTATCTTGCGCTATTGCTGTGATCCTAGTTGCTGCAATCGCAAACGAGCCATTTTGGGGGTAGCGGCGGTATTGTGAGGACGCCCAGGTAATCGGCTCGTCCCTCTTTTTCAAAGCGATTAACTAAGCTCTTCCCTATCAGTAACTCCTGCAGTCCCATGTGGATTCAATACTTTCGGCACATTATATGTGCGCTAGTGCTGTGATCCTAGTTGCTGCAATCGCAAGCGAGCCATTTTGGGGGTAGCGGCGGTATTGTGAGGACGCCCACGTAATCGGCTCGTCCATCTTTTTAAAAGCCAATAGCCAAGCCCTTACCTATTTGTAACTCCTGCAGTCCCACGTTGATTCAAGACTTTCGTCACATTATCTATCTGTGCGCTAGTGCTGTGATCCTAGTTGCTGCAATCGCAAACGAGCCATTTTGGCTCTAGCGGTGGTATTGCGAGGATTCCCACGTATTCGACTCCTTCCTCTTTTTCAAATCCAGAATCCTAGCCCTTCCCTATGAAGAACTGCAAGACGGTGTTTGAGACAACATTACCGGTTGGAAGCCTAGGGAGGAGGGCCTTGTACGAGCCCGTGGCAACTCTCCAATGCAATGAACACTCCAAGTTGTTCTTCGCCGAGAACCTTTCAAAAAGCAACAGAGAAGTTTTTTGGGCTACACGTACTGCTGCCAAGGCAAAAGCCTACGATTTTGTGTGGGTTAAGAACGGTCACATTTACTTGTGTAAGAGGGAAGGGGAACCCATTCATTCGTGTTAGGCATTTGTCGGACTTATCGGTGTTGACTTAGGCTATCTTAACCGCCTCCTTTCTTCTCATGTCTTCTGGTTTGCTTTCATTTCGTGATTTTTCGGCTCTTCGTGACGCATTCCTAACTACTACTGAAAGTTGCTTTACTGTTCTTCATGTGAACATTCGAAGCCTTCGGAAGCACTGGGACGAATTTTGCTTTATAGTCAGTGCATTGAATGATTCCACTGATGTTTTCATTTTGACCGAGATTAACATTTCACATAACCATTCGCAACAATTTTCAATTTTGGGATACTCTAGCTTTTTCTTCACTCGTGACTCTGGGATAGGGGGCGGTATAGCCATTTTTGTCAAGGATAGTTGGGTTTCGACGACTACTTCTATATCTTTCACTACTGCGGAATCATTAGCTGTCTGTATTCATAAGGGACATTTTGACATAACTGTGATTGCTGTTTATCGTCCACCGAAGCAAAATATTGCCTCTTTCATCGATGAGCTGAGTAAAACTAACTTTCCACAGGGTCGTATTTGTATGATAGGTGACATCAATATTGACCTTCTGAAAACTAAAAAGCAATTGGTTGTCGATTATTTAAACACTCTTGCCGATGCCGGCATTGATGCCACAATCAACCTTCCCACACGTATTGAAATGTTCGGTAGTAAATTAGTATCGTCTTGCCTTGACCACGTGAACGTTCGTCTTGTACACAATGAATCCTGTTCATTTAACGTAGAACAAAAAATGGCGGACCATTTTTTTGTTGGCTGTCGTGTTTTTCCACAAGCTGGGATAAGAGCTATGAGGCAATTTAAATTGGACACAATCGAAGTCAGTTAAGAAGAACTTCTTGTTGGGCGAGTTGGTGCATACTGTTGTACGTACGAATTGCGCACAAAAGACACACACAGGAAAACACACGAGAGAGACTAAAAGAGCGCAAACTATCTACTGGTGTTTATTAGATTCAGTGCCGCTTTATAGGCAGTGTGCACACGTGCCTACAAAGAGGGGAAAGAGAGGATAAGGAGGCAAATCAAACCTTGCGCGACAAACCATTAGAAACGCTCCAAAAAATTATTTTCCGCGTTGTACAGTGAAACGGATGAGTCACTCACACAGTTATCACCTCTTGCCTTGATGTGATATGCCTCTAGAAGTTCACGGGAAACTTTGTCCTTGCTCCTGCCCAGAATTCTGATACTTTTTAGCAGTGGCTCACAACCGTTGCATGTAATGCAATGAGCAGGCAAATTTGCTCCTTCTTTGTTCCTAATTGAACGCTGATGCTCCCCTGCGCGTTCATTCACGCAGCGTCCTGTCTGGCCCACATACACGCGACCACACATGAGCGGGATGAGATACACAACGCCCGTGGCGCATTTCACAAATTGTGCCGCATGCTTTAGAGCATGCGAGATAAAGCATGCGGCAAAATTTGTGAAATGCGCCACGGGCGTTGTGTATCTCATCCCGCTCAAGTGTGGTCGTGTGTATGTGGGCCAGACAGGACGCTGCGTGAATGAACGCGCAGGGGAGCATCAGCGTTCAATTAGGAACAAAGAAGAGCAAATTTGTCTGCTCATTGCATTACATGCAACGGTTGTGAGCCACTGCTAAAAAGTATCAGAATTCTGGGCAGGAGCAAGGACAAATTTTCCCGTGAACTTCTAGAGGCATATCACATCAAGGCAAGAGGTGATAACTGTGTGAGTGACACATCCGTTTCACTGTACAACGCGGAAAAGAATTTTTTGGAGCGTTTCTGATGATTTGTCGCGCAGGGTTTGATTTGCCTCCTTATCCTCTCTTTCACCTCTTTGTAGGCACGTGTGCACACTGCCTATAAAGCGGCACTGAATCTATTAAACACCAGTTGTTAGTTTGCGCTCTTTTAGACTCTCTCGTGTGTTTTCCTGTGTGTGTCGTTTGTGCGCAATTCGTACCTACAACAATCGAAGTCATTGACCGACTTCGACTTGACTCCGCAATTCAAAAATACGACTGGGATCTGTTCCTAACTTGCGCATCTGAAAACGCGCTTTATGATTCATTTGTTGAAACCTTCACGCAGTCCTTGGAGTCGTGTAAAAACACTATATCCATAAAGCAAAGAAAGTCTGGTCTTCCGTGGATTAACAACGACGTTTTATCGGCTATTGCAGAAAGGGAAATGGCTTGGGCCCGTTGTAGGCGCTCGCCGAAGAACACTCAATTGAGGGCGCTGTACAGGGCTGCCCGCAACAGGGCTAATGCTTTACTCCGATCAAAAAGACGTCAGTATTTCCAAGCGAGGTTTGTGGCGTTGAAAGGGAAGCCAGATAAGTCCTGGGACGTTGTTAATCGCTTACGTGGCTGTGCACCTAGGAATGTAGCTGATTCCATTTCCCGTAACTTTGGGGCATTATCTCTGACACTTGCTGATGAATTCAATGCTTTTTTTTCTGCTGCTGGTCTGGCTGCGCATTTAAAACTTCCCAGTCTACCATCTCGCAGCATGCAATATGTTCTTGAATCAGCATTTCTGTCACCTTGCACTGAAGATGATCTACGTTGCATTCTTTCTGGCTTCAGCAGGCGAAGGTCTCCAGGGTGGGACGGTATCTCAGTCGATACACTGTTCAGAAATTTTGAACGAGTAAAGCATGTTCTGTTCGCGATTATCAAAGGTATAATCGTGACCCAAATAGTTGCTGAGGGCTTGAAGAGTGCGGTGGTTATCCCTATCTATAAGAATAGAGTAAAAAATAAAGTTGAAAATTATCGTGGTATTTCGATCCTACCATGCACTGCGCTTGTTTTAGAAAAACACATTTCGACGGTGATGGTAAGTTTTCTCGAAGCTCATGACGTGTTCGCTGGCAATCAGTTCGGGTTTATTAAGGGTCGTGGTACGCTGAACGCACTTGATGAACTATGTGATCTACTAAGCAGCTGCATTGAAGAAAATGAATTTGCCTGTGCTTTATCTTTGGATGTGACCAAGGTGTTTGACACGGTTAATCATGTTGTGTTGTCAGACAAACTCCACAATTATGGGTTAAGGGGTCGTTTTCTGTCAATTCATGTTCACTATCTTTCCAATCGTTGACAGCTCGTTGCATTAGGTAAATTTAGAAGTGGCCTGCTGCAGATTAAATCCGGCGTTCCTCAAGGATCTATACTTGCACCTATTTTGTTTAACTTATATGTCAATGACTTGAGCTCTGCCTGCAAACTGTGCCGTGTTTTTCAATATGCTGATGATACACTCTTAGTTGCTAGACATAATGACTTTAAGACAGCATTATCTCTAATCCAACACGACAGCGAGCTACTTATGGAATGGTTCAGCAATAACTTAATTAATGTTAACAATGAAAAAACTCAATTAGTATTTTTTCACAATTATTTAAAGAGAATTCCAAATGATTTGTCTCTTCGTTTGCACAGACCAAATTGTGGCCCGTGCAAATGCCCTTCAATCATACCTGTGTCAACGGTGAAATATTTAGGTGTATTCTTTGATTCCGATATGTCTTGGAATACTCGTTTGTCGTTCGTTTGTTCCCAGCTTCGCAAAATTGCATGTTTGCTGTACTCTATAAAGTCCCTTTGCCCTATGTATGTACGCAAGCAGATTGTATACGCCTTAGCCTACAGCGTGTTACGTTATGGTATTTGCTGCTTTTATTTCTGCTCCGCCTTTTGGCGAAAGAAGGTTAATAGCATACTGAAATCTATCCTCAAATCAGTTTTATATGGTAAGGCAGGAAATGAAGGTAGTAGTGTTTTTGATTTGTTACACATGTCTGACTTCTCTCACCTTTTTTCCGAATCAGTAGTGTTTAAGCATATGTGGACAAGCGCTTTTTGTACACAATATATTCCGGTCAAATATCTGAGAACTCGTGAACGTTTTCTCGTCCCTAGAGTCCGAACTCGATACGGCCAGCGTCTGCGAAAACATTATGTTCCTTCTGTGCTCAACCGGTTACCTAAAGAAATGTTTTCTGCTAACTCCAAAAAAATAGTGAAAGCTTTTCTTCAGAAACTTCGTTGTTAGTTCCAGCATTCTCTTATGATTCTATGATTTACGTGTTTTTTATTTTCCGTTTGTTGCATTTTTTACTCAGCTCTTTGAATTTATTTTACTTGTCTTATCCCCCACTTTTTTGTTTTTTGGCACTTTATGTGTTCGGTGCATGAGTTGTGTGCCGTCTGCTGCCGGGCGCTGCCACTCAAGCCTTCTAAGGCTTTGGCAGGCCCGCATTTGTATTGTAATGAATAAATAAAATTATTATTATTATTATTATTATTATCTCAAATTTTAGAAAAACATGTTCTCGATGTTATGTACAGCTTTGCAGAAAAGCATAATATGCTCACACCTTCTCAATATGGATTCATAGCAGGTAGCGGTACAAATGTGCTCTTCGAAAGCCTATCAGATTTTCTACATGAAACTTTTGAGCGAAACCAGATTGCATGTGCTCTCTTCTTGGATTTAGCCAAGGCCTTTGATTCTGTCAGTCGGGACATACTGTGCAGCAAGTTGTATAGCTATGGCTTCCACGGCCAGTTTCATGATTTTTTGCGGAATTATCTCTCGCAGCGGTCGCAGTTAGTCTGTTTAGGAGAATTTAGAAGTACCATAAAATTCACTCAGACGGGTGTACCACAAGGATCAGTGTTATCACCGTTACTATTTAACATTTATGTTAATGATTTTAGCTCGGTCATTCGATACAGTAATATTTATCAGTATGCCGATGATACACTCATTATTGCTAGGCATATGAATTACAAGGACGCTGTGTCAATGCTACAGTTAGACATAACTGAAACCATGGCATAGTTTCAAGAAAACAAGATAAATGTAAACCCAACCAAGACACAACTGGTATGTTTTCATAATCCGTTGCGAACTATCAGTACACAAATACCTGTTTACCTTCATTCCCACAAATGCTCGTCCTGGGCATGCCCACCCGTTCAGTACACTGATTCAGTAAAATATCTGGGTGTCTACTTTGACTCCGACCTGGCTTGGAACAAACACATGTCCTTTATCTGTAGTAGACTTCGACAGATTGCTTGCATGTTGTACCGATTGCAATCACTTGTTCCTTTACGTGTAAAAAAAAATGATCTTACACTCCTTAGCATACTCTGTCATACGATATGGTATAGCCTGTTTTTTCAATTGTTCATTGTTTTGGAAAAACAAAATTAATGGGCTACTCAAGAACATTCTTAAAAGTATTGCTTATAACACCAACCCCCCTGCACCTGGTATTACATTGTTTAAATATCTAAAACTTCCAGACTTTGACACCCTTTTTCTCTCCACCACTGTTCCCAAGTACTTTTGGAATACTGACTTTCGTCAGCGACGCAGCATCGGTAAAGTTTTACGTGCCGATGCAGGTTTTGCGATACCTCCCATAAGAACACGTTACGGTAAAAGCCTTAGAAAATACTACATTCCCCTGACCTTTAATGACCTTCCTGGGACAGTATTACAACAAACTACACGATCCGGAATCAAAAGAGCTTTAATAAAACTTCAAAAATAGGTGGTGCATAGTGCTTTTGGTACGTATTTTATGATGTTTTGGAGCACCCGATATAGTTTTGTTCCTTTCTGTGTATGTGCACAATGGCATTGCTCAGTGTGGTCTTCTTTTCTTTTATTTTGTCTGACTGATTTATGCTAATACATTGAAAGGGTATTGAACTTAAAAAAATATTTCTTTAACGTATTTATATGACACAATTATGAGTTTTCAGTGTGTACGCCAATAGCATATTTGGCTGTCTGTTAATCTGAACAAGCGCATACCATTTGTTTGGGAATTCAGATTCAGCCCCGCTGCCGGGCTCGGCCATACAAGCCATGCAGAGGCTTCGGCAGGCCCGGCAAGTTATCATGTGTATACTATGAGGACTAATAAAAATTATTATTATTATTATTATTATTATTATTATTATTATTATTATTATTATTATTATTATTATTATTATTATTATTATTATTATTATTATTATTATTATTATTATTATTATTATTATAATAGGTGTCCGAGGACCTGTTGTGAGCAGTTATGGGCAGTGTGGTGCGCAGCTTTAAGTTCCGGCCTGTATGAGTGAACTTGGAACCGGTACACAGAGCTCAAAACACTTGTTTTGCTACAGGTAGAGCCTTCGGAACAAACTAGCAAGGCGCGCGAGCTGAGACAGCTTAGTGCGCAATTTCCGGTCCCCTCGATTAGAAAACTGCAATGCGTTGCCGGGGTGTGCGCATCGGAGGTTGAACGCGAGGAAATGCCAGCGTAACGGGCCCGCCGTCCACGCGGCGACCAGGACAGGCGAAAAAGCAGTCAATGCGAGCTGCTGTCGTCAGCCGCCGTGCTTGAACCGACATCATAATCTCGTTGGCGGTAGTCATTATCTCGCTGGCGGCAGTCTGAGCCACACTTTTCGTCATCCGGGTTAAGCATGTGGACGTATGTATGCATGAAGCAGGAAACAGCCCAAAGTGAAGGAACACAAAAACAGTTGTTGAGCACTTTTAATTTTTTTTTTAGTATAAGGTGGACTATGTGTTCTTCATCCTTTTTTGTGTGTGTTTAGCACATTTCGCACTGTTTCAGCTTAGGATCTGCGCACAGACCGCGCACTTACGCTTGTTGTCTCAGGCACTGCGCCGGTTCCTCTCGAGATTTTTGTGCGTATTCACTTGATCTTTGCATAGCCTTTTTGTCTTGATGCGTATATTTTAATTCACCGGTAATAAGGTGCGATTGATTATTCCTGTATGCAATGCTCACTTTGCGTGGCAATTTGTTCGTCATTAAGCAAGTTTTTCATCTAGAGGACACAGGAAGAAAGTTGATGTGTATTTACGTTTATGTGCGGCTGCACTCTGTGCTCGAACTGGAATTTTTCGAGTTAGAAAAAATTACCTGAACTAATCTAATACTCAAAGGAAGCAGGAAGGCAAAAGGCCGCACACAATAAATTCACTGACGGTCTCGTCTTTAAGAGTAGACGTAAGCAGGAGATGCAGTCCAGGAAAAGACAGCTCATAGTCTTAGGGAGCCTCCCTCATCAGCCACTCTAGCTTTTCTTCACGACCGACAGTGTGCAAGGCTTTCTCTGCCACTTTTTATGTGTTGCGAGGAAGATCATGTGATTTTCGTTTTACAAAAGGCTAAGTAGCCTAGTCAAATTAAAATGCTTTGATTCAGAAAATTAAAATGCTGATTTAAGACTATAGCACAAGGGAGTAGAAAAGCAGAAGAAAATACATAGGGAAAAGCAAGGCGTTTTACTTGCTGTCTTTTCTTCAAATATGCGAAAACAAAGTTCAAACTCAGTTTCCTTCTGTCAGAAGAAAGGCGAGTATTAACAGACAGCTGAAAGTTTTTTAAGAAGAAACAACGTCTAAGCAATCAGTTCAGAGTGGTCTTCCTTCTGCCAGAAGAAGGAAAGTCAGTTCAAGGCCAGTTTCCTTTTCTCAGAAGAAGGGGACTCTAAACAAACACTGTTCAAAGTGAACTTCCTTTTATGAAAAAGGAAGTTCAGGTGATTTCAATGCTCCTTGTACCGATTGGAAGTTGTTAATTTCAACAGGTCGTGACAAGGTTGTTTGTGAATCCCTAATTAATATGGCTATATCATATGATTTAACACAAGTCGTTGAATGTCCAACTCTAGAAAACTCTGTTCTTGACCTTGTTTTTGTTAATGAACCGTTGCTGCAATACGGATTTCAGTGTGATGTAGTCGACGGACTGTCAGATCACAAGTGTGTTTTCATGCAATTTAATGTGGTTTGTGAGCCCCATAAGCCGAATTTCAATATTCTTAAAGATTTTACCCGTGCCAACGACCGTGCTATTACTGAACTGCTAGCGTCGTCTTTCGGAGATTTCGTGACAGACAGTGAAACGTGTGGTGTTGATGCTTTGTTAGAGCAGTTTTATAATTTAGTACATAGCTGTGTGCTTCATTTCGTCCCCACAAAATGTGTGAAACATAACCCGAAGCATCCGTGGTACACAAGAGACATAATTCATCTCATAAGACGCATCAAGCGCTTGCGCAAGAGCAGCCGGCCAGGAAACGAAAGCCGCGATTCACTACTACTTTCACTCAAGTCGGAGCTAAAGACAAAAATGACACAAGCTAAACACTTTTACTTCAACACAACACTGTCAACATTCATGAAAGAGAACCCATCGAAATTTTGGAAAACAGTATTACCCTCTTCCCATGACTCTGTATCTTTCATTATCAACGAGCAGCCTTGCACTGATCCCGTAACCATTTCTGAAGCCTTCAATAGCTACTTTCACTCTGTCTTTCATCTTGATGATGGTACCAATCCTCCCTTCATTCATAGCTCGGAACACCAGTTACCCAACCTCGAAGTAAGTTACCCTGGGGTTCACAATCTGTTAGTAAAAATTGACACAACTAAAAGTGCGGGACCAGACGCCATACCTAACATGTTTTTAAAGAGGTACTCGGAATGGAGTGCCCGTTACGTTACAGTGATTTTCAACAAATCACTGGACACATCCTCCGTTCCCCGGGCTTGGAAAATTGCCAATGTCATCCCGGTGTTTAAATCTGGCGATAAACAACGAATTAGTAATTACCGACCGATCTCCCTAATTTCCACTTGCTGCAAGCTTCTTGAGCACATTATTCACAAGCACCTTGTTCAGTTCTTAACTTGTCATAATCTACTGTCACACTGTCAGCACGGTTTTCGATCTGGTTTTTCCACTGTCACTCAGCTCATTGAATTTACTCACGACATCGCTTCCGCTTTAAATAACCGTGATCAAATCGATGCAATATTTATAGATTACTCCAAAGCATTTGACATGGTCTGCCATAATAAGCTTCTTCGTAAACTACGCACCATGTTTAACGGCAATAAGTTACTGGACTGGATAACCGACTACTTACACTTAAGATCCCAGTTCGTCACTTTTAACCATGCACAGTCATCGTCAGTCACTGTAACTTCAGGTGTGCCCCAAGGGTCGGTGCTTGGGCCTCTACTCTTTATAATTTTTATTAATGATGTAGCTAATGTTACTAACGACACCGCAGTGAAGTTACGCCTATATGCCGATGACTGTGTGCTTTACCGCAACGTTGCTAACGCCGATGATCAACAGGAACTAAACAAAGTGTTTTCATTGTTCTGTGAATGGAGTAATGCATGGCAAATGAAAATTAATTTCACTAAAACAGTTGCAATGACCTTTGGTAACAAAAATAATCCGCTGCATTTCTCTTACAGTAACAACGGTAACTGCTTGACCCACGTCAGCGAGTTCAGATACCTGGCCGTTATATTTTCGCATAACTTAAAATGGAATGCTCACATAAATAACATATCTGGGAAAGCACTTCGCAAACTTGGTTATCTCAAACGAACCTTAAAAAATGCCACGAAGGAATGTAAATTAACTGCTTACAAATCACTAGTTCGACCCATCCTGGAGTACGCCTCAATTGTCTGGTCCCCTCATTACGCGCGCGACATTGACCGTTTAGAATCAGTTCAAAAAAAAGCAATAAGATTCATCTTCAGCCGGTATGATCGCAAGTTTTCACCTTCTTCCCATATGCACAGTTTATCTTTACAAACATTAGAACATAGGCGCACACGTGAACGCATCATTATGCTGCACAAGATCGTTCACACATCATCTGGCATTCAGGCACCCTTCACATTTGTGTCATCAAGCGCACGTGCAACCCGACGGAACCACCCATTAAACATTGTTCCCTTCAAACCACATATAGATTGTTTTAAATTTTCTTTTTTCCCTCTAACCGTTGAAATTTGGAATGGATTGGACGGCTCACTTCGTTCATTGCCAATTGAAGAGTTTGTTGTTCAGTTGCCTGACAATTTGACCCGTTGATCTGTTTTTAATATTTCTGTGTTATCTATTTCTATGCTACCCATGTTATTTGTTTTTACTCATGTATTCACCCACTCCTGCTATGTCTCTCCTCAGAGACAGCAGTATTTATAAATAAAATAAAAAAAAGAAGTGCAAACAAAGACAGTTCAAAGTAGACTTGCTTTTATCAGAAGGAATAAAGCCAACAGGAAGTGTTTTGAGTAAACAGAAAGAAAAAAAAACAAAAGGAGTAGTAAGGCAAATTTCATTTTCATTAGGGCGGGAGCTACACAATACAGGCATAGTCCTTTTGGAGGAATCCGAAGAAGCTAGTTGCTTGCCATCCTGAATACAGCAAAGCACAAATTTAGCATTGTGCACCGGGCAATGCTTCAGAGCAGAGTCGAAATATAAAATCTCTGGCAATACGAGCAGCGTAATAATAGGAAAACGAGCGTCAAGGAAGCAGCGGTAAACAACTAAGGGAGAGAGTTATGCACTGATTACGTACCACAATTCGATAGCATAGAGACCCGTTGTGCACCGTTTCGCTGCGACATGTCACGCATTGTAATGTGTCTGAGATGTGGGGCCGTCCGAGACCCCTGTGTTGGCTGACGGTGCGGCTCGGTAAGTATGGCTGACGCAAGTTGCTACTCGCAGTTCTCTGGTATATAGTACGCAGAATCCGGCGTGATCAGTCTCGCACGTGTGCAAAGAAATATGGGGCCCACAGTTTTGCACCAGAAACCTCCTCGTCGGACAGAATAGTGGTCACCTTTCGGCGTATGTATATATCCCTAGTCAAGACGGGTGGGAAACCGCGCTTGAAGCTATTTCCAAATCTATTCTTTGGTTTCCTACCGTAGCATGGTGTGACGCCGGCCTTTTCTCCAGATGGGCTTATCTGCAATCGCATAAAAAGCGTCATCTGCCCTCTCCGAGATCCGTGCAAGCGCATCATAATTTCCGGACATCGACGGGCTGGATCACTTTCAGTGCTGAACAGTGAGCATTCCAATGGCTTTTATTTACTACAGCCCCCCTTTCGCAGTGCGGGCACCTTGGAAGCAAATATTCATAGACAAGGGTACTTGCTTTGTGGTTGTTGCAGCGTGCCGTGCGAACGCAGTGGTGCCGACCAGGTAGCCCACGCTGTCCGGCACGAACACAGCTCCTGCGCAAACACCCGTGGGGGCCTCAGCAGGGGAAATTCACTAGCGCGCCTGTATAGCCCTTTTCGAGCAGGTTTTTCCTTCGTGTCCAGCGAAGCGAGCGTCGCACACAGATCACCCAGACACATGAATGCTGCGCCCAGTTTATAAGAACTCATTCGGACGTAACTTTGGGCGCTGCTTTTCCCTTCCTTCCCGATTCATTGGGCTCACAGGTGACAAGTTTTAATACAAACAGGTGCACTTTCTCACATTTATTTATTCCTTTACAATGCCCCCGAGTAAAGAATAATAGATTACACAGGAGAGGGGCAGGATACAAAATACCGTGAAAACACAAAATATACAACACAAAATCCGCAAATAGGTTTCAAAGCAAACCTGCTTCAATTTGAGCAAGCGCAAAGAAATCAAAGTTTACTAAAATAATTAGGCCCCGAAGCGTTGGCTCATTGGTTATGGCGCTCAGCTGCTGGCCCGAAGGACGCGGGTTCGATCCCGGCCGCGGAAGCTGAATTTCGATGAAGGCCAAATTCTAGAGACCCGTGTACTGTGCGATGTACGCGAACGTGATACGCAGCTCTGTACGCGAACGTGATGTAAGGCAGTATCCGGTCCCAGTTCCCGTGGTTATCGTCGACATACATAGAAATCACATTGGCAATTGTCTTGTTAAGCCGCTCAGTCAGTCCGTTGGTTTGCAGATGGTAAGCTGTAGTCTTTCGATGGCTGGTGCTACTGAGTCGAAGTACCTCGCTTGTAAGTGCCGACGTAAACGCGGTTCCCCTGCCAGTTAATACGACTGTAGGGGCTCCGTGACGAAGCACAATGTTGTGAATAAAGAAATGTGCAACTTCGGCTGCGGTACCCCGGGGAAGGGCTTTGGTCTGACAGTATAGTCAGTGGGAACAGCAATATACCGGTCACCCAGGGAAGAGGCCGGAAATGGGCCGAGTAAAGGCGCATTCAGACTACACCAAATTTCCGGCGAGCGAACCGGCTTCGCTTCGCCGGAAAAAAGGGGCCTGTTCTCATTTATCCCAGCCGCAACGGCAGGACCGACGCGGAACTGCGGCTGCTTCTCAGTTTTTCACAAAAGCAGCGAGATCTCACGGCAGTTTCTTTTCCGTTATCGGGAATTCGCGAACAAAGCGAGAGCACGCGTGAGCCCCGCAGACAGTTGGTGCGCTTTTCTGTCTGTTGCGCGTCTGCACACTGTACTTCTCAGTTTCATCACAGCCCTTGATTTATTTCCCGATTGTGAGCATGTCGCGGAGAGGTAATGGCGAGCATTTCAGAGGCGGAGTAATGGCTATGCTGGAAGAGTTGCGAAAGGCAGATGAAAGATCAGGTTCGCGGCTGTGGCGGGTGTGGCCATCTTTGAGCAGGAACGCGCCCGGTTGGGCCAAGGCTGCAACCTCTTGCCGCAGCTTCGGGACCGGGACGTGGCGTATCACAGAGAGTGAGTTCATGGAAACTTCGCCATGACTTCAATATGCGAAGCGCTATCACGTCACAGGCTTGTTCTCTTCCCGGCAGCTACCTGCGTATGTCACCGAGCAGTTTCGACACCCTTGTAGAGCTCCTTCGGCCTCGTATCCAGAAAACAGACACGAGAATGCGCAAGGTAACACCTGTAGATCACCGCCTGGCGCAGGTTATCAGGTGAGGGGAAACTTTTATATCATTCTGTGGACGACATTATTTACTGTTGGTTTCATTTTTGATTTTGTTTGTCATGTCTGAGGCAGCAGTTCGTAACATGAAAAAATTCTTGAGTGCTAATATTATAAACAGATTTTGCCCAGTTCGTGTTTTTTGCCGTCCGTACCGTCCGCCCGTGAGCGCCTTTATTTGTAGAGCTCAATTATCTGCAGTTGTGCCACCCCAGCTCCGCGCTTGTATAATGGCTTCATAGGGGTAAAGTGTTTTGTGCTTCGGTGTCTCAGCAAATAAATTTGCCTTCAGGCGTTGTTAGGGAGGTCGGTAGTCTTTGGAAAAGTTCTGAAAATTTTCGCCCCCCGCGTTTATTGATTGGGGGCCAAATTTTAAAAGCGTACTTTTAAAAATAAATAAATGACCTAATGTATTTCATGGCTAAAACTCTGTGTTTATTCTGTCTGTAGGACTCACCCACAGATGACAATTAAAATTTTTTGAAGAACCACGTTGCGCTATAAAAAAGACAGCCACAGGAAAAAGCCAAGGAGACAGAAAGAGCGCAAACTATCAACTGAGTTTATTTGTGTGAAAGTGCCTGATATAGTCAGAATCACAGCAAAAGAACAAGGGGAATGAGAGAGGGGGGTACAGCCAATCAACTCCTGGTCAACAACAGGTGCGCAGAAAATAGTTTTCCTTATTATACAGTTTGACAGAAGTGTCGCTTACACATTTATCACCGTTTTCTTTTATGTGATAGGCCTCCAAAAGCTCCGGCGCTATTTTATTTTTACTTCTTCCTAGAATTTTAATCTGTTTAAGCAGAGGCTCGCATCCACTGCAAGCAAGGCAATGAGCAGGCAAGTTTGCTCCTTCTTTATTCCGAATGGATCGGGCATGTTCCCCTGCGCGTTCATTCACGCATCGGCCTGTTTGGCCTACGTAGGCGCCTCCACACTTGAGTGGGATTTCATACACTTCTCCAGTGGCACATTTCACATACTTTTCGGCATGTTTTATGTCGCATCCGCTGCCTCTAGCTCCTTGGTTCCCGGTTCTCGCGCACAAGGCTGCGAGTTTCCGTGGGGCAGAAAAAAACAACAGGGACGCCATGCCTCTTGGCCACTTTTTTTACGTTGTGCGCCACTTTGTGTATATAAGGCACCACCACGATCTTGTTTTTTGGCAGCGGCTCATCCACACTGCTCCGACTTCTTCTTTTTATCTTCCTGAGAAGATTCTCGGCCACGGCTGATATGACGTCGCAGGGGAAGCCGGCTGAAAGCAACCTTTCAATTTGATTGTTAAAACTTATATGCATTGCATGCGGGCATGACTTGGTAAGAGCGGATTCCAGGCAGGTGCCTGGAATCCGCTCAAGTTTATTTTTCGCTATGGTTGGTCCCATTCTGAATCACTGGTTTTTGTAATGTAATGCTATTAATATTCGTGTGTAAATTACATTATGACAAAACTACCACCATAACTAACAGAATATAGAGTGAGGTTGTAAAAGACAACCTCTTCCGCTCCACTAATGTACCAATAAGACGGGCAAGATTTTTATGCAGGTATAGCAGTCCTGTGTAGCTGTGATGTGCACACCACACTGGTGAGGGATTTTTGGAACGCGGCGTGTCGGCAGTGGTGCGAGGGCAGCAGAGCGCCTTACGTGCCAGCCCCGTTTTGCGCGTGGGCGCGTGCGAGTGGTGTGTGCGAGGCAGGCACGAGGAGCGTAGAGCTACGTGTCAGCAAACCGAGGTGTTGAGGAAGATACCGCAGCACAAGTCTGGTCGTTCAAGCGTGGAGGTGGCAGCTGTCGGACGTTTGGTTCGAGCTGCCAATGACTTCCCTTGGATAATCGACGCAAGACAATTGAGCCTCATTCAAGCGTGGAGGTGGCAGCCGTCAGACTTCGGGTCTGTGCTGCCGTCAACTTCCCTTGAATCTACGACGCAGGCCTACTGCAATTGCCATTTTGCTGTCAAGGCTTCCTTGGATAGGCTGCACAAGCCTACGGCGTTTTGGAACGCCATCGACAAGACCTGGGCACGGCTTTCCTGCTGCTGCTGCTGCTGCTGCCCAGTTCTTGGGGGCAACTGACAAGAGTTCGTCAGCGTCTCCCGTGCCATCTCCGTTCCTCCTCTCCTGGCTCTCTACCACCGCCTCCCTGGACGCAACGCCAGCGACGCATCGCAACTCGCCAACCCGCGTCTCTGCTACCTGCAAGGCATGCCCGCACCACCTGGCACGCTTTGTATCCGGTGAACTCTCTCCTTTTTATCTGTTGTGTTTTACGCGTGCCTAGTGTGTGTTTTCCTTAGTGTTTTCGTTCCTTTCATTGGCTCCTTTCCTTCAAAATATAAACATGGCTTCATGTTGTTTTGTTTAATTCGTTTCTTTTCTTTCTTCTAACCTGGACGCGAAAGCGTTCCCCTTCAGCAGTTGGGGACGCGCCCACCCGATTCGCGACAATATGGCGTCCGCACGACAGGACGAAGCCGTGTTGTTTTTTTCCCCCTTTCGTGAGTCTGTAAAGAAAGACGATGGCAACGCTAAAGGAGTTGGTTCAATTAGGCGAAAAGATGGGGTTGAGAGATTCCGAGCTGCGTTCGTGGCTTTCCGCAGAGCAGGAGAAGGAACGCGCGGCACGTGAAGCCGAACGCGCTGCACGTGCAGCAGAACGCGAACACAAAAAGGCCCAAGCAGAAGCTCAACGCGCTGCACGTGAAGCCGAACGCGAGCATGCAAAGTCGCTGGCAGAGGCTGAAGAGCGGAGATTGCAGCTCCAATTAAGGCTTGCAGAAGCTGGTGGGGGTAATCGAGAACCTGCACCGGGGCCCTCAGCAACGGTTAGCCCACACAAGTTGATCCCGCCTTTCGACGATCGCATGGATGACTTAGATGCATACCTCAAACGTTTTGAGCGTATCGCAGAAGGGCACAGCTGGCCTAAGGAAAAATGGGCAACAGCACTAAGTACGAGGTCTGTTAGAAAAGTATCCTACCTTATTTTTTTTTTGCGAACACCTGATGGATATGAAACAAGCGCGCTTGCACCAGCAAACCTTGAACCGTCGTGCGCATGCACTAATTTTTTCCCGCCTGCCGATAGCGTCAGTCGCTGGGAGGAAGCGTTTGAGTGATGTAGTGCGCAGTGCTCTCGTCGGTTTTTTAGTGCAAGCAAAATGGCGGTGCGACAGGAGCAGCGCTAATGCATCAAATTTTGCCAGGAACGGGGCGACAGCTAAGTGGAAACCATTCGGAATATTCAGACGGTTTTCGGTGACGATGCTTAGAGCAGCACACAAATTAAGCAATAGTACAACTGGTTTAAAGATGGCCGCACATCGGCGGAGAGCGAGCCACACTCCGGTCAGCCATCAACACGCCGAAATGGCCAGGTCACCGCCGAAGTGAACGCTCTGGTGATGCGAGACCGTCGTGTGAGTATCCGAGAAATTGCGGAAGAGGTGGACATCAGTAAGTTTTCTGCACATTCCATTATCACCGAAGATTTGGCCATGAAGAGAGTTGCGGCGAAATTCGCGCCGAAGCTGCTCACGGTGGAGCAAAAGCAGCTTCGTGTTGAAGTCTCACGGGACGCGCTGGATTCCACAAACAGTGACCCCGACTTCAACAACACCACAATCACTGGTGACGAGTCTTGGGTGTACGGGTACGACCCGGAAACCAAATCCCAGTCGTCACAGTAAAATCATTCCACGTCCCCAAGACCAAAGAAGGCCTGTCAAAGGCTCAGCAACGTCAAAGTGATGCTGACTGCTTTCTTGGACTCTCGCTGTGTGGCACACCACGAGTATGCACGCCCCAGGGTCAAACAATGACCTAAGAGTACAACAGGGATGCCCTCCGTCGCCTACGTGATGCTCTGCGGAGCAAGAAACCCGAGTTGTCAACAGGAAATTGGCGCATCCATCACGACAATGCTTCTGAACATTCTTCGCACTTGATTCAGACTTTTTTGGCGAAAAACCAGATCCCTGTAGTTCAACAGGCTTCTTACTCTCTTGATATGGCCCCCTGCGACTTCTGGTTGTTTCCCAAAATCAAGAGGCCATTGAAAGGAGCGCGATTTCAGACAATAGAGGACATTATGGCTGCAACGACAGCTGAGCTAAACTCCATTCCGAAAAAGGCCTTTTCGGAATACTTCCAACAGTGGCAGCACACCTGGGAGAAGTGTGGGGAGTCCCAAGGAGACTACTTTGAAGGTAATTAGGTTTCCAACACTCCAGTTATGCCATTTTTTTTTCTTCGGCCAAAGGTCGGATACTTTTCTAACAGACCTCGTATGTCTTTGACTGGAGAGGCTCTCCGTGTGTTCGGTCGATTATCTCCCGCAGATTCAATAGATTATGATAAGGCAAAGCTAGCCCTGCTCCAACATTTTCGGTTCACAGCAGAGGGTTATTGCGAAAGGTTTCGTGAGAGTAAGCCGCTAGATAAAGAAACAGGGAAGCAATACGGAGCGCGCTTGCTCAGTCTTTTCGATCGATGGGTTGAGATGTCGGGAACGGCCACGACGTACAATGATCTACGTGACTTGGTGGTGGCCGAACAGTTCATGAGGAACTGCCATACTCGTCTAGCGATTTTCCTGCGAGGAAGAGAATGCAAGACGCTGGACAAAATGGCTGAGGCAGCAGACAATTTTCTAGAGGCCCAGTGGCAAAGAAACTTGTCTTTGTTCAAAGAACCTTTCGAGGTGGGCATTCCGAAAGAGAAGGATGCTCCATCAAATATACAGACAGTAAGGTGCCTCATTTGTAACCGTCTATGACATAAGGCTGCCGACTGTCGCTCAAAGCCAAAACAGGTTTATTGCGTTTATTGCCGGAAAACAGGGCATGAAGTTAGTTCTTGCTCAAGAAAGCAAGGAAATCAAAAGCAGTCGTCTTGTTGTGTTCAGCCAGAGAGCGTTGCGCCTGAAGTGATGTCCGCAACAGCAGATATGTTTGAACCAGCTAAGGATAGGGTGGTGGTCGGACTTGTCCGGAAAAATCCTGCAGACGCACAACACATGCCTGTCCTAGAGGGAGAGCTCCGTGGCCTACCCGTACGTCTTTTACGGGACACGGGAAGTAATACGGTGGTTGTGCGGAGGGCCCTAGTTCCTGACTCAGCTCTCACCGGCTCGAGATCTACGGTGTTCCTTGTTGATGGTAGTAGTTTGGAAGTTCCCGAGGCAGAAGTCTATATCGCTTCCCCTTATTTCACTGGGACGGCTCTGGTGAAGTGCATGGAGACCCCATTATACGATGTCATAATTGGAAATATACCAGAGGCCCGTGAGCCGTCAAATCCAGATATTAATTGGAAGACATCAAGACCCAGTTGGCAGCATATTAATATGCAGTTGGCGGCATATTATGGCCATGTACTGACCACACTCTTCACGCAGGTCTATTGCATCGTTTGCCTTCGGTGTCCCCTCAAGATCAAGATTGTCCTCATAGTGATCGCAGCGAGCATCCCTTCGCCCGCTCTGGCGCATCAAGAAGTGTTAGCGTAATCGAGGGGGCCGTTCCCAAACGTGGCTTGGTTGGCTTCCGCTAGGGGCGCTACATCGATCATCTCGGCCTTCAAAAAGCCTCGGAATCCGGACAGTCGTTGCAGTTGGCGGCATATTATGGCCATGTACTGACCACACTGTCACGCAGGTTAGCGTTGAGAACCGTTGTGCAATTTTTGTTTTTTTTTGTCTATATTTCTGCCGCCAACTGCAAACTTTGTAGTGTTTTATCATGTCAGAGGGAAAGTGTGCTCATTGCTTAACGCCCTTTGTTGCTGATTGTAGATATCTGATATGTTGTAGTTGTTCTGGCCACTTTCATTTGGGTCAGGACTGCTCTGGAGTTGCAGATACTACTTACTCTTCTATGGGAGCAAAACGTGATAAATGGCGGTGCAAGCAGTGCCGCGTTGGTACTTCTTCTCAGGCTGATTCCGCCAGCATATTTGAGTAATTGGCTGCTATCAAAGAAAGGCTTGATGTATTGCTTTCGATCAAAGAACGTGTAGACTCTATTTCCATGTTAGACCTAAAATTGGATGAACTTCTTTCATTAAAACCTAAAGTCGAATTTCTGAAATCTGTGGTGAGTGAAGTTCAGTCATCCCTTGATAGTCTTTCTAAAAACTATGACTCGCTTCTGGCTCGTTCTCTGGCTCGAGATGAGACCATTGCTGAGCTGACCACTCAGGTGCAGTCCCTAGAAACATGTGTCACCTCTCAGGCCTCAACTATCATGAAACTACAGTCCGATTTAAATGAATCTGAACAATACAGCAGGTTGTCCAACCTAGAGATACATCGCCTTCCCACAAACCCGGATGAGAACCTGATGGAAGTCCTGAAGGATTTGAGTGTTGAGCTTGCAATTGATTCCTTCTCACAGGATCAGGTGGTGGCTGTGCATAGGCTCGTCCCTCGTAGGAACGGTCCTGCTCCCGTTCTAGTAAGATTTTCAGCCGTCAGCATTCGAGATAAGTGGTTGCTTGCTAGGTCAAAACTCCGATCCTTGGATAAAAGCAATGAACACTCCAAGTTGTTCTTCGCCGAGAACCTTTCAAAAAGCAACAGAGAACTTTTTTGGGCTACACGTACTGCTGCCAAGGCAAAAGCCTACGATTTTGTGGGGGTTAAGAACGGTCACATTTACTTGCGTAAGAGGGAAGGGGACCCATCCATTCGTGTTAGGCATTTTTCGGACTTATCGGTGTTCACTTAGGCTATCTTAACCGCCTCCTTTCTGAGAAGAAAGGAGGCGGTTAAGATAGAAGACATGAGAATGTCTTCTGGTTTTCCTTCATTTCGTGATTTTTCGGCCCTTCGTGACGCATTCCTTACTACTACTGAAAGTTGTTTTACTTTTCTTCGTGTGAACATTCGAAGCCTTCGGAAGCACTGGGACGAATTTTGCTTTATAGTCAGTGTATTGAATGATTCCATTGATGTTTTCATTTTGACCGAGATTAGCATTTCGCATAACCATTCGCAACAATTTTCAATTTTGGGATACTCTAGCTTTTTCTTCACTCGTGACTCTGGGCTAGGAGGCGGTACAGCGATTTTTGTCAAGGATAGTTGGGTTTCGGCGACTACTTCTACCTCTTTCACTACTGCGGAATCATTAGCTGTCTGTATTCATAAGGGACATTTTGACATAACTGTGATTGCTGTTTATCGTCCACCGAAGCAAAATATTGCCTCTTTCATCGATGAGCTGAGTAAAACTAACTTTCCACAGGGTCGTATTTGTACGATAGGTGACATCAATATTGACCTTCTGAAAACTAAAAAGCAATTGGCTGTCGATTATTTAAACACTCTTGCCGATGCCGGCATTGATGCCACAATCAACCTTCCCACACGTGTTGAAATGTTTGGTAGTAAATTAGTATCGTCTTGCCTCGACCACGTGAACGTTCGTCTTGTACACAATGAATCCTGCTCATTTATCGTAGAACAAAAAATACCGGACCATTTTTTCGTTGGCTGTCGTGTTTTTCCACAAGCTGGGATAAGGGCTATGAGGCAAGATAAATTGGACACAATCGAAGTCATTGACCGACTTCGACTTGACTCCGCAATTAAAAATACGACTGGGATCTGTTCCTAACTTGCGAATCTGAAAACGCGCTTTATGATTCATTTGTTGAAACCTTCACGCAGTTCTTGGAGTCGTGTAAAAACACTATATCCATAAAGCAAAGAAAGTCTGGTCTTCCGTGGATTAACAACGAGGTTTTATCGGCTATTGCAGAAAGAGAAATGGCTTGGGCCCGTTGTAGGCGCTCGCCGAAGAACACTCAATTGAGGGCACTGTACAGGGCTGCCCGCAACAGGGCTAATGCTTTACTCCGATCAAAAAGACGTCAGTATTTCCAAGCGAGGTTTGTGGCGTTGAAAGGGAAGCCAGATAAGTCCTGGGATGTTGTTAATCGCTTACGTGGCTGTGCACCTAGGAATGTAGATGATTCCATTTCTCGTAACTTTGGGGCATTATCTCTGACACTTGCTGATGAATTCAATGCTTTTTTTTCGGCTGCTGGTCTGGCTGCGCATTCAAAAGTTCCCAGTCTACCATCTCGCAGCATGCAATCTGTGCTTGAATCAGCATTTCTGTCACCTTGCACTGAAGATGATCTACGCTGCATTCTTTCTGGCTTCAGCAGGCGAAGGTCTCCAGGGTGGGACGGTATCTCAGTCGATACACTGTTCAGAAATTTTGAACGAGTAAAGCATGTTCTTTTCGCGATTATCAATGGTATAATCGCAACCCAAATAGTACCTGAGGGCTTGAAGAGTGCGGTGGTTATCCCTATCTATAAGAATGGAGTAAAAAAATAAAGATGAAAATTATCGTGGTATTTCGATCCTACCATGCATTGCGCTTGTTTTAGAAAAACACATTTAGACGGTGATGGTAAGTTTTCTCGAAGCTCATGACGTGTTCACTGGCAATCAGTTCGGGTTTATTAAGGGTCGTGGTACGCTGAACGCAATTAATGAACTATTTGATCTACTAAACAGCTGCATTGAAGAAAATGAATTTGCCTGTGCTTTATTTTTGGATGTGTCCAAGGCGTTTGACACGGTTAATCATGTTGTGTTGTCAGACAAACTCCACAATTATGGGTTAAGGGGTCGTTTTCTGTCAATTCATGTTCACTATCTTTCCAATCGTTGACAGCTCGTTGCATTAGGTAAATTTAGAAGTGGCCTGCTGCAGATTAAATCCGGCGTTCCTCAAGGATCTATACTTGCACCTATTTTGTTTAACTTATATGTCAATGACTTGAGCTCTGTCTGCAAACTGTGCCGTGTTTTTCAATATGCTGATGATACACTTTTAGTTTCTAGACATAACGACTTTAAGACAGCATTATCTCTAATCCAACACGACAGCGAGCTACTTATGGAATGGTTCAGCAATAACTTAATTAATGTTAACAATGACAAAACTCAATTAGTATTTTTTCACAATTATTTAAAGAGAATTCCAAATGATTTGTCTCTTCGTTTGCACAGACCAAATTGTGGCCCGTGCAAATGCCCTTCAATCATACCTGTGTCAACGGTGAAATATTTAGGTGTATTCTTTGATTCCGACATGTCTTGGAATACTCATTTGTCGTTCGTTTGTTCCCAGCTTCGCAAAATTGCATGTTTGCTGCACTCTATAAAGTCCCTTTGCACTATGTATGTACGCAAGCAGATTGTATACGCCTTAGCCTACCGTGTGTTACGTTATGGTATTTGCTGCTTTTATTCCTGCTCCGTCGTTTGGCGAAAGAAGGTTAATAGCATACTGAAATCTATCCTCAAATCAGTTTTATATGGTAAGGCACGAAATGAAAGTAGTAGTGTTTTTGATTTGTTACACATGCCTGACTTCTCTCACCTTTTTCCGAATCAGTAGTGTTTAAGCATATCTGGACAAGCGATTTTTGTACACAATATATTCCGGTCAAAAATCTGAGAACTCGTGATCGTTTTCTCGTCCCTATAGTCCGAACTCGATACGGCCAGCGTCTGCGAAAACATTATGTTCCTTCTGTGCTCAACCGGTTACCTAAAGAAATGTTTTGTAGAGCTAATAATAAGAAAAAACGTCTGTACAGATAAGCCAATGCGCATCGAACTACTCATTCCCTTGAAAGGTATAAGCAAAGCGACAAAGAATACCAAGTATTACTAAAAAAACCCGCAGGGAATTCTTCAGCAATGTTTTGCCAACAATCATCACCAATAACCCACGTAGATTCTGGCGCGTTATTAATCCCCGCAGCTCTGATGACATTATCCTTACTGACTCGAATAACACTCCAATTCCTGCATCCGAATGTGCTCAGATGTTTCTTTCAGCATTTTCATCCGTATTTACTTTAGAAGATATCGCTACAGCTCCCATTCTAGATCAATTTCTTGAGGTTTCTATGCCCCAATTAGTTATTAATGACGAAGGAATTAAATCCCTCCTGAATAACGTTAAACTAACTTCTAGCTCTGATCCTCTGGGCTTTAACAACAAGATTCTTAAAAACATTTCTGAGAGCATTTATCCAGTATTGTCATCACTCTTTTCTCAGTCATTATCATCTGGATCGATTCCTAGCGATTGGCGCGTAGCTAAAGTAATACCCATATTCAAATCTGGTGACCACTCTAATCCTCTCAACTATCGTCCAATATCTTTAACTAGCTCCATATCTAAGCTAATGGAACATGTTGTTTACACTAATATTATCAGCTATCTTGAGCACCACAACATCATATTCAAATACCAGCATGGATTTCGAAGGGGTTTCTCATGTGACACTCAACTTTCCGGCTTCACTTACGACCTCTTTTCATCAATAAACGCAGGCAAACAAGTCGATGCGCTATTCCTTGACTTTTCTAAAGCATTTGACCGGGTCCCCCATTACAGACTTTTGCTCAAACTAACCCACTTGAACATTCATTCCGATGTTATTGCCTGGGTTAAAGCTTTTCTTGCATGCCGATCTCAGTTCATTTCTGTCAATAATCATCTTTCGTCCTCCTCACCCGTTTCGTCCGGTGTTCCCCAGGGTAGCGTTTTGGGTCCTTTACTTTTTCTAATCTTCATAAATGACTTACCCGCCTGCGTATCATCCAAAATCAGATTATTCGCTGATGATTGTGTTATATACCGTAGCATTTCTAACGTCTCTGACCGCCAATCTTTGCAAACTGATTTAGATTCCATTAGTATGTGGTGTTCTTCTTGGTTAATGACCCTTAATTCCTCTAAAACTAAACTTGTCTCTTTCACTCGCAAGTCTTGTCGCATCCCAACATCTTACACTCTCCTTAATAACCCGGTTGAACTTTCTACTTCCTACAAGTATTTGGGACTACACCTTCAGTCTAATTTAACATGGAATTACCATCTTAGCCATATTCTTGCAGCTGCTAACCGCTCTCTGGGTCTTCTAAAACGTAACCTTAAACAAGCGCCTTTCCACCTGAAAAAACTAGCATATGTTACCTTAATACGGCCTTAAATCGAATATGCGTCGGCCATCTGGGACCCGGATCAAGCATACCTTATTGATGACTTGGAATCTTTGCAAAACCGTGCCGTTAGATTCATCTTTTCTGATTATTCTCGTCATTCTAGCGTCCCCGCACTAAAGGCTCGCGCCGAACTTGATACGTTATCTCATCGCCGCAAACTATCACGCTTGACCCTTTTCCATAAACTTTACCATCATGTTCTGCTCCATGACGATTTTTTTCAATCACCTGAATCTTTTTTTCCACGTCGCGACCACCCGCTGAAAGTTAAACGCATATCATGCCACACTTCTTCGTTTGCTAACTCTTTCATACCACATAGTATAGTCGACTGGAATAATCTTCCATCACACATCGCTTCTGAACGGGATTTTAATAAGTTTCAGGACCTTCTTACCCAAATGTCTGTTTAGTTTCACTAATTGATTGTACCACATGCTGCATTCAGCTTTTTTGTTATTTTGTTTTGTTCCTGCGGTTGTTATGCCTCTAAAACACTATCTGTTCTTTTCTTCGTGTAAATTACAATGTATACAACAGGTTTTTGTTTATTTCTTTTGTTTTCTACATGTGCTTTCTGTTCTTATGTATTGCACATTGGCGCTTGCTCAATATTATTTTGCGTTGTGTGTCATTGCTCCCCCCTATGTAATACCCTCGATTGAGGGCCTTTAGGGGTTTATTGAATAAAATAAAATAAATAACTCCAAAAAATAGTGAAAGCTTTTCTTCAGAAACTTCGTTGTTAGTTCCAGCATTCTGTTATGATTCTATGATTTTACGTGTTCTTTATTTTCTGTTTGTTGCATTTTTTACTCCGCTCTTTGAATTTATTTTACTTGTCTTATCCCCCACTTTTTTTTCTTTTTCTGTTTTTTGGCACTTTGTGTGTTCGGTGCATGAGTTATGTGCCGTCTGCTGCCGGGCGCTGCCACTCAAGCCTTCTAAGGCTTTGGCAGGCCCGCATTTGCATTGGAATGAATAAATAAAAATATTATTATTCTTATTATTATTATTAAATTACGGCCTGGCATATTCAATGACGGAGGATGATGCCCAATGTACATACAGTTCTACTATCCGGTGTTTGTAATCTGTGCAAATGCATTGTAGTAGAGGTTGTGCTTTGTTTTCTTCTTCTTTCGTTCTCAGGTTATGAATTGTTCAGTGTGTACATATTCACTTGTATGGTATAGACGTGTTTAAAGTTTATCTCTGATGTTTTGTATAGTTTTCATTTTGCGTTTGCCAGATGTATAGCGTTTGACCGCATGTGTTGACCCCTGTGTGCGCGTTTCCATGTGCCTCCATGTGTGACTGTGTACAGTGTGTTCGTGGACTTCGGCGAAATCTAACTTGTCTGTTTACTACATGAACAGAAGTGTTGTGTGCACCGACGGCAGTTTTTTTCTGTGAAAAAACTTTTCCGAAGGGGGGGCATATGTGATGTGCACACCACACTGGTGAGGGATTTTTCGAACGCGGCGTGTCGGCAGTGGTGCGTCGGACAGCGGAGCGCCGTACGTGCCAGCCCCGCTTTGCGCGTGGGCGCGTGCGAGTGGTGTGTGCGAGGCAGGCACGAGGAGCGTAGAGCTACGTGTCAGCAAACCGAGGTGTTGATGAAGACACCGCAGCCCAAGTCTGGTCGTTCAAGCGTGGAAGTGGCAGCTGTCGGACGTTGGGTTCGAGCTGCCAATGACTTCCCTTGGATCATCGACGCAAGGCCATTGAGCCTCATTCAAGCGTGGAGGTGGCAGCCGTCAGACGTCGGGTCTGTGCTGCCGTCAACTTCCCTTGAATCTACGACGCAGGCCTACTGCAATTGCCATTTTGCTGTCAAGGCTTCCTTGGATAGGCTGCACAAGCCTACGGCGTTTTGGAACGCCATCGACAAAACCTGGGCACGGTTTTCCTGCTGCTGCTGCCCAATTCTTGGGGGCGACTGACAAGAGTTCGTCAGCGTCTCCCGTGTCATCTCCGTTCCTCCTCTCCTGGCTCTCTACCACCGCCTCCCTGGACGCAACGCCAGCGACGCATCGCAACTCGCCAACCCGCGTCTGTGTCACCTGCAAGGCCTTCCCGCTCCAACTGGGACGCTTTGTATCCGGTGAACTCTCTCCTTTTTATCTGTTGTGTTTTACGCGTGCCTAGTGTGTGTTTTCCTTAGTGTTTTTGTTCCTTTCATTGGCTCCTTTCCTTTAAAATTTAAACACGGCTTCGTTTTGTTTTGTTTCATTCGATTCCTTTGTTCGTCGAACCTGCACGCGAGAGCGTACCCCTTCAGCAGTTGGGGACGCGTCACTCCGATTCGCGACAGTAGCTTGTGTGTCCTGCGGGCTAACATTAACCAGAAGTCACAAATGAATTTATTTTTGCTCATTTAGGTTCCTGTTTGTGGAAGTGGGCCACAATGAGAGCGAGTCTGTTGGTGGGAATTACGACCGAAGCATATTTTTGAAATATATAGCTGAAGGCCAGGTAGGCATCCCAGAAGACGCGCACTTGGATAATATTGGAAGCATGCTTTTTTCATTTGTGGGAGAAGGGGGCTTCCCTTTGGAAACCTGCATCATGAGGCCATATGCAAGGAAGAGTAAGTAATTCAATTTGTTCTATTCTTCAAGAACAGTCTATTTGTTAGAGCTGAGATGAATTGGTGTGAAACCAACTTCAGAGCCGTTTGATATGATTCCCTGTTTAAGGTTCACCTGCCAAAGTTTTGCATGCAATATGAGGCCCCGAGTCAAAGGCTTAAAGATCGTTTACATGAACCAACGCAACCACTATATGGGTATTGATTGTAAAGAAAAGCGCGGTATCTGCCTCACTCTTCTGATTGCAGTTAAACATCCAGCCTGGGATTGTCACAGAACAAACCATGTACACCAACACTGAGTATGCTAAAACTGAATTAACATGATTTCACTGCATTTGGTTTTTTTTAAAATAAACTGAAACTGCATTTGCTCTGCAGGTCTCCCGTCCTTGTTTTCTAGTCCCGAGGTACTAGATGACCGACCAGCTGCAGGAACATCCAGCCAATTAGCTCAAGTGCACGCCAAACGGGTGTTCAATTACAAACTGAGTACAGCCAGGCGTGTCGTAGAGAATGCCTTTGGAATTCTCGCCCAACAGTGGTGCATCTGGCGTCGGCTATTCAAGGCAAAGGAGGATAATATTAATCGCGTCGTAACGTCCTGCATATCACTGCACAAGTTCTTGATGTCTGAGAAACAAGCGTCCCGTGCAGTCTGCTGCCCCCCTGACACCACTTACCATGAAGAGATAAGTCATATTTACAAATGCCATAAAGTTAGTACATGCACAAACGGTTTAACACAAGACAAAAATGAGCTAAACAAGTCAAAGGAAATACATTGCACATCAATTTGCACACAAAATTAATTGCTAAGAGTTCTTTCAAAACTCTCACTTGAGACAATCTCTTCGTTTATTGTGCGCGGAAAGTATGAGTATTCAAACGGGGGTTTGTTTTCGCGAAATATGGTGTTACTGTTAGGGCATGTTGGTGACGGGTTTTCCGTATGGTAGAAGGTGTAACATAAGGTGAAGAACAAATTCCAAACTTTCCCTGGATGAGTGAATGAAGAAATGTTAGTCGAGCAATTTTCCGTCTTATAGGTTTAATATTGTTGGCGGCCATTCAAGCAGTTGGGGAATCAGTTCTCTTGAATTCATTGTAAATAAATCCCGCAGCCAGTTTTTGTAAGTTTTCTATTTTTGCTATATCTTTTTGGGTGTACGTAGGCTAATGGCTTAACGCCTATAACACCTAATAGCTTAATAAGATAGTTATAGGCTAATAGCTTAACGTGACTGGGTGCTCCTTTGAGCTTGTGTTTCAAAAGTCCTAGTTTTTTTAACGCAGATGAACAGATGTAATCAATATGGTTGCTCCAGTTAAGCTCTCAATTTATTAAAACACCTAAATATTTGTATTTTTCGACTTCCGAAATAGTAGTGCCGCAAGCAGAGTAACTAAAGTGGGTAGTATGTTTATTTCTTGTCATGCGCAAAAACACTGTCTTATCAGAATTGAAGACCATTCCTGATATGTCACACTAGGCCACAATTTCGCGGAAAGCATCATTCAGTAGCATTTGGTCAGCCACAGAACTTATTGGCGTGTGCAGCATGCAGTCGCCGGTAAATAAACCAATTTTAATTAACATTTCTATCAGTGGAGCACACAATATCATTTACGTAAACCAAAAATAACAGCGGACTTAGTACACTTCCTTGGGGAACGCTAGATGTCACTGGAAGTAACGTGCAGAAATGCCACCAATATCCACAAACTGAGTTCGGTTTCGTAAGTAGGAAGCAATCCAGTTTACCAAGGTCAGGGGCATGCCTATTAATTTGAGTTTTTCAAGAGGTTTATTATGAAGAACTTTCTCAAACGCTTTGCTGAAGTCTCAAAAAATTATGTCCAGTTGACCTGAGTTATCTAATACGGAACTAAACTTATGGATAGCAGTAACCAACTGCATGACAGTAGAAAAACCTTTCCTGAAGCCCTGTTGACTGGAGACAAGCACCCTTTGGAGTTTAAAATTTCAAGTATGTGGTTAGCGAAATGTGTTCGATTAGCTTACAACAGGTACTCGGTAAAGAAATCGGACGTAATTGTTTAAACACGCGCAGTCGGCAAGGAAAAAGACGATAAGGAAAAACAGAAAATTTTGAAGCGAAAAGCTTCACTTAGCTCGTCAACACCAGCTCTGGCGTGCGCCGAGATCAATTTTAGCCACAGCTGCACATGCGCGAAACCGAGCAACGACACGCGGAGCGCAGGTGGCCGCTGCTGCCGCAGCCATCGTCGCCGCCGCGCGCTGACTCCGTCGTCTCAGCGTCGCCGCTTCTCCTCCTCGCCACCGTTTTACCCTTCGCCGCTTCCGCACGGTCGCCGCCGCCGTCCCCAGAAGAGAAGGTTCTTTCGCAAGGCGTTGCGAGAACGCGTGAGCGGTGGCGGCGGCCATAGAAGAGGCGGCCATCCTCGCCACCGTTTGACCTTTCGCCACAGCCGTGCGCAGTGCACATTTGAAAGGAGGGGTATACAGGGTGTTTCACGTAACTTGAACGAATTCTTTTTTTTTAAATCCTTGGTTCAAGGTACGTGAAACACCCTGTATATATAACGCGCGCTTGCCCATAGAACAGGCGCAGACACTCGCCATGGAAGGAGAAGAAACAACAGTCGGACGGCGCAGAAACACCGATCCACAAGTGGTAGCTTGGGAGTTGGCTGAAAAGCAGCGAGAGCTTTTCGCTTATCCAGGCTTAACCTTAGCTAAGCCACAGCCATTTTTTTTGTTAACAAATGAGCTAGTGATTCAGCATAACGGCGTAAGAAGGCGTTTGGTATGTCATCTGGACCATGCAAACTTTTGGCACATAACCGGAGTAAGTATTCAACAACGCCTTCGTAGGATACAGTGATTGATTGTTCAGGCAGAAAGTCCAAAACATATTCATTCGCTCTTCCTTCAGAAAATACTTACTGAAAGCAGGTATTGAAATGCGTAGGAATTGATTGAGGACACGTAATCACGTTGTAATGCACAGTGATTTCATTTATTTGCTTGTGTGCAGTTTGAAGGTGTTCGCAAAATTTACGGGGATCATTGCGTATAAATTGTGGGAGACTGTAATGTTGTTTTGCTGATTTAATGTTAGAAGAAAGCTCTTCTGCTAAAACAGCTGACTAGAACTGGCGTTCTAAGTTCTTTTTCGGCTGTTTAAGCCCTCGTTTTAGATGAACAATATGCCGATTTATCCAGGGATTTGCTTTCTTTAAGCGCTTTTTCTTATTGGGTATGAAGATATTGATACAATATTTAGTGTTCCTTGAACATGTTCCATAACTGTGTGACTCCCTCAAACCATTCATAAGCCAATTCCAAGTAATGAAGGATGGATTCATCCCGTGCTTTTGAATAATATTTCACCTTCTGATGCTTTGCTTTTTCTATATGGCCGTGAACTACAGATAAAAATACTACTACTAACTTCTAATAAGGGAGTAATTACTCATTGGCATCCACCCAAGCGCAGCCATACGGCTACAAAGGAAAGCTGTACAGCTTTCTCAGAAACTTCGTAGTTTAAGAAAAATTTGTCCTGGTCCGGGGTTCGAACCCAGGACCACCGCTACACCGGAGCAGTCGCTCAGGGTCTCTCAGAAGAGAGGGGTAAGCTGAGTTGAGTTTAATGGCGCATAAGCGACTAAGGCTATCAGGCGCCAAGCTCAGGGTATGAAAATTGTTTTATATAGATGTTATACAAACGTCTAAAAGAACGGCGGTGTAAAGGGCCTAAAAAGTTAATTCCTGCAACCTAGTAAAAATATAAGAGAAAATTTTAGAAGTGACTTATGGTAAAAGCTTTAAAAGGGTCGGCAACCTCGGCAGCCATCCTTGGCTGTGCAAGGATCTCGAGGTCCCCAACCAATGAAATAGTGACCTCAGCCGTCTTCTCTCGACGGAGAAGGTGGATGAGGTGTGTCAATAAATTCTAAAGCACGGGGTAGGAATTCAGAGTTTTTCAAGTACGTTGGCTTCTTTTAAAAAGTTAAAAACGCTTGACTTATCAATAAGAGCTTCTTCACCTAAAATCAATGACGGATGAAAAGGGATGTGTTGGTTGTAAAAAGGGGTAAAAAACTTGTTTCTGAGTGTTTCAAGTTCGCTGCATGAGATTAATATATGAGTTACTGTGAGTTCATCTCCGCATTTTTCAAAGGTAGGTTTCTCTTGTTTTGTTAGTAGAAAGTTGTGGGTAAGGTGTGTGTCCAATACGTAAACGACATAAAATAACTTCAAAAAAGCGTTCCTGATGAGTACATGATTTCCATTCTCCTAATATTAGTTTTATTAAGTGTAGCTTGTTATTTATCTGACTATTCGATATGCTCTGTCATTTGTTTCTCATTCTGCTCTGAACTAGCTTCATGCAATCATTGTGTGGCATGCTTATTTTCTGTATTTCCTTGTGGGCTTGAGCGGCGCATGCGTCCGCTCTCGTTACCATCAATTCCAACATGGCTAGGAACCCAACATTATTTTATGTTATGCCCTTGTGTTACGATCCTTGTTATGTTATGTATGACAGTACCTAGTGATGGCATGACTGCATTTATGGACTGAGGTGCTTTCAGTACACTGAGGGAATCTGTGTAGATAATACTGTTTTCGATGTTCTTGCTTATTATTTTCTCCGTAGCAAGAAACACAGCATAACACTCGGCACTAAAAACTGATGTGCACTGAGGAAGCCTTACTATCTTTTCCGAGTTCCCTTCCACTACTGCACTTCCAACATTAGCTGTAGTTTTCGATCCGTCTGTGTAGAACTCGGTGTAGCTATCATATTTTTCCTTTAGTGTAAGGAACTCTTGTAGATGTGTTCTGGTGGAGTTTGTCTTTTGTTGAACTGTGTAAGGCTTATATCACAGACCGATGGAAAACTCTACCAAGGGCCAAATGCGTCGCAACGTTCTGCAACGTTTGGTAGTGTTTCTGATAGGTCCAGTTCTCGGCAGATCACCTCAAACCATATTAGCAAAGGCCTGGTTCCTTGGGGCTTATTTGTAAATATTATTCGAGAAGGGCATGTTGTGACGATTGAATAACGCACGTGTTTTGGTCGCGACCTTATTCTAAGAATGTATGAACATGTAAGTGCTTTTCTTCTATCTTCTAGTGATGGCTCATTTGCTTCAACATGAAGGCTCATTACCGGAGACGTTCTGTATGCTCCACAAGAAAGGCGGACACCTAGATTATGAACTGGATCTAATCTTTTTAGATATGAAGGCCTTGCCGAGCCGTACACTATACTCCCATAATCTAGACATGAGCGCACTAGAGAACGGCAGATATGAAGGAGGCATGCTCTGTCAGATCCCCAGCGTTTCCTTGAGAGTACTTTAAGGATATTCATTGCACGGGAGGCCTTTACTTTCAAGTTGTTTATGTGCGGCAGAAATGTAAGTTTTTTATCAAATGTTATTCCTAAAAATTTATGTTCTTGTTTTACCGGTAGTGTGGCTCCATTTAGGTGTAAGTTCGGATTGATCTGCAAGCCTCTTTTAAGCGAGAAAGCAACAGCCACTGTTTTCTGTGGAGAGAACTTGAACCCATTTTTTTCTGCCCAGATTGTTAGCTTGTTTAATGTGAGTTGTACCTGCCTCTCACACGTTGACAGGCTGGAGGATGTGCAAGCAATCTGAAGGTCGTCGACATATACGGAATACATAACGGAGTTGGGAATTATTTTCGGTATCGAATTCATTTTCACAACAAAAAGAGTACTACTTAGGATACAGCCCTGCGGTACCCCATTCTCCTGGACAAAGCTTTTCGAAAGAGTTGCACCCAGGCGCACCTGAAAAGACCGGTCTGACAGGAAGTCCTTCAGGCAGTTCAACATCCTACCCCGGATCCCAAGATCTGCCAATTCGCGTAGAATCCCATATCTCCATGTGGTATCGTACGCTTTCTCCATGTCAAAGAAGACTGCCAGACAGTGTTGTTGGTGTATGAACGCCTCTCGGACTGTGTTTTCTAAGCGTATACGAGATGGTCCGTTGTCGAACATCCTTTTTTAAATCCGCACTGGTGGATGTCAAGGAGTTCACGTGATTCCAGAATGAACATTAGCCTAACGTTGAGCACCCTTTCAAATGATTTTGCTATACAACTTGTAAGAGCTATGGGCCTGTAACTATTAGGGGAGGTGGGCGGCTTTCCAGGTTCTAAGAACGGTACGGTAACTGCTTTTTTCCAAGCCTCCGGCATCTTTCCGGACACCCATATCTTGCTGAAAAATTGCAGAAGTGCCCCTACAGCAGCTTCGGACAGGTGGGCAAGCATTTCATAATGTACATCATCCGGGCCAGGTGCTGTCTGTTTACCGGAGGACAATACGTTTTGGATCTCCTGAATTGTAAATAGTGTATTGTGTGTTTCGTTTGTACTGCCAGTCGTTGGAAGTTTCTGCTTTTCAGTTATGTTTTTGAGTTTTAAGAAGAACTGTGTGTAGTGTGAAGAGCTTGAAACGTCATAGAAATATTGTCCTAGTATGTCAGCCTGTTCATCTATACTTGTTTGTGTTCCAGGGGCTGTTAGAAATGGTACTGTAAAGGGAGAGAATTTGCCGTCTAATTTATGCACCTGTTCCCACATCTTTTTTGATGTAATTGAACTATTGATCGATGATACATAGTTTTTCCAGGAGGTCTTCTCGGCATCACGGCGGATGCGGCACGCATTGGCTTTCGCCTTTTTAAAATTTACAAGATGCTGATGCGTTGGGTATATCCGAAAAGTCCCCCAGTCTTTGTTTTGTTTCTTTTTTGCCTCCGTACATTCTTGTGTGTACCAGAATTTATGTTTATGTTGTACGACTCCTGAGGATTGGGGAATACATTGGTGCGCAGCAGTAATAATACAGGTTGTGAACCTTTCATTGAGTTCATCAACACTAAGCTCATCCGAAAAGATGTCCTCAAGAGTGACCATGTCTTTAAACAGCGTCCAATCTGCTAAGTGTAGCTTCCAGCGACGTGGTTTGCTCGGGATGACTTTCGGTGATGATGATAGACTAATTAATACAGGAAGGTGATCGCTTCCGTAAGGGTTATCGAGGACGTCCCATTTAAAATCAGTAAAAACAGATGGAGAGGTAAAAGATAAATCTAGGCAGCTCATTTTTCCTGAACTCGGAGAGCAGTATGTTGGTTTCCCTGTGTTGAGCAGGCAGATGTTATTGCACAAAATAAAATCTTCTAAAATACGCCCTCGGCTGTCCGTTTGATCGCTTCCCCAAAAAGAGGAATGTGCATTAAAATCTCCTACTACCAGATATGGCTCTGGTAGCTGTTTAAAAAGTGCCTCTAAATCATGAAGTGTTACAGTGAGGTGTGGTGGAAGATATATGGAGCATATTGTTATTGTTTTATAATCAAGAACAGTGACTGCTACTGCTTCATATTTTGTTTGCAGTCCAATTTCATGAGTTGCAACACCACTGTTGACGATAATAGCAACTCCTCCAGAGAGCCTACTCGCCTGCTCTCGGTCTTTTCTGAATACTTTGTACTTCTTTAAAACATGTTTTTGCAGAGGCCCCAAGTTTGTCTCCTGCAGGCACAATGCCACAGGCGACAGTGAATTTAAAAGATCTGTTACATCGCTATAGTTGGTTAGTAGTCCACGGCAGTTCCAGTGGATTAGGAACGCCATGATGGTTTGTGGGATGAGCTAAAAACTTAGCTCCCTGCTTGTTTGGGACCGGTGATGAGAGTTTTTTCTTTCTTTCGTTCCAGAGAGCTTCGCCGCCGCTGCAGCGGAGGCGAGCTCGGGAGTCTGTCCATCGCCTCAGTAGAGGCGCTGGAGTTCCGCGGAGAACCCGCGGGAAGAGGGTTGGGCTTCTCCCGAACGGGGGAAGCCTGGCGAGCTGCCGATTTCGTAGCCGGCGGGCTCGTTTTCGGGGGTGGCATAGCAGTTTTCACTGCTTCTGCCAGAGGCGCGGATGGCCCTACCTCAGGCTCACTGTGTGTGAGCTGGGCAGGTGCCGTCGGCCGGTGTGGTGTGCCGCACCCACGCCCACATCGGAGAAGTTCATTTTTTTGCGCTGAAGGAGAAAGTGCCCTGGGTCTGTGCGTATCGTTTTCGTGCTTCTCCAAAGCTGATGTTTTCCTTTGTTTTGATGGTTATGATTTCTTTCTCCTTCTTCCGGAATGGGCACGACCTTGAGTAGGCAGCGTGCTCTCCTTCACAGTTTGCACAGTGTAGCGCAGTGTCATCGCAGTTCTCTGAAACATGTTCTTTCGATGCGCATTATATTTTGCGCACGTTTTGCGGCCGCGGCAGCTCTGTGAGCCGTGGCCAAACCTCTGGCAATTGAAGCATCTTCGGGTATTTGGAATGTAGTGCCTGACATTAACTTTAAGATATCCGACTTCGATGTTTTCAGGTAATGTACTTGTGTTGAAGGTGAGAACCAGGTGCTTTGTATCTATTTCCTTATTGTCTTTCCGGATTTTATGCGAAGCATACTACTTTAGCTACCACTTCAGCCGTTCACCGTGGTTATGCGCCTCCAAATCACGTGATACATGACGTCACACCACGTGACACGATGACGTCGCGACAGTAGAGAAACGGGGGCCCACCTCGCGCCGACGCTGTGGTTGTGCGCCTCCAAATCACGTGATACATGACGTCACACCACGTGACACGATGACGTCACGGCAGTGGAGAAACGGGGGCCCACCTCGCGCCGTCGCTGTGGTTGTGCGCCTTCAAATCACGTGATACATGACGTCACACCACGTGACACGATGACGTCACGACAGTGGAGACACGGGGGCCCACCTCGCGCCGTCGCTGTGGTTGTGCGCCTCCAAATTACGCGACACGATGATGCTTCGCATTCTCCAGGCTTAACCAAGTTAAGCCTCAGCCATTTTTTATTCTGTACACATCTGTGACATTTTGGTCGATGAGACAGAGGGGTAAGTAGACGGTGTAATTTCTAATGAGCAAAGGTACCTTATACGTGAAACGAAAGCAGCAGTAAAGAAACTCCCGGAAGTAGTGACCAACGTCTTCACACAACATTCCACATGAACAAATTGAAGATGGAGATACGCTTCTTTTTAACAGAGAGGGAATCTACCATGCCCAGCGAGCAAAGTAAATTGAGCAATACAAAGATTATCCCGGTACAACATATATTAGGACGTTATTAGTGGATAAAGGAATATTTGAGCGTTAATGTGTTGTTGTCAATGGTAAGCAGTCGCATGAGGCTCCTGCAATATCAGGGGTGCCACAGGGTTTCGTCTGGGCCCTTTACTGTTCATGATTTACATGAATGACATCTTTTCGGATATTTATTCATGCATGCGTCTTTTTGCGGATGATTGTGCATTGTATAGAATTATTAACGATCAAAGTGACCTCAATGCATTACAACAGGATTTGTGTAAAGTGGCCATGCTGTGTGAGAATTGTGGAATACCTGTTAATTTACAAAAATCTGTGCATATATGTTTCACTGAAAGGAAGGTTCCCCACAATTTCACTTATAACATTAGTAATAGTAGGCTCCTTTCAGCGTTGGAATTTAAATATCTTGGTATATATTTAACCAGTGCAATGTCTTGGCGCCGTCACGTGCATTTTGTTCCTGCAAGCCGGCCGCGTTTTGGGCTTCTTGCGACGTAACGCAAAAGTGTTCCCTTTGTAGACAAAAGAACTGCGGCATAATAGAAATCTTAGAAGCATACCTGAGTACGCTTGCACAGTCTGGGACCCGAAATCCTGGCTTGACATTCGAAACCTAGAAAGAGTTCAGAATTTGGCCGTTCGTTTTGTTTTTGATAACTATGGGCGATATTTTAGTGTAACGAGGGCGAAAAAAGCTTTGCGGTGGGACACACTTCAAAAACATACGAAAGTTCTGCGTTTAAAATATTTCATATATTTTCCATTCAAGAACTGGGATAGACAGAACCAAATATATTGTAAACCCTCATTATTTGTGTTTACTGATAAATCATACGCTTAAAGTTAAATAATACAGATTCCGGATTGACCATTTTAAAATGTCTTTTTTCCTCAAAATAACATCGGAATGCAACAAGCTGCCCGAGGAAGTAGTGTTCATTTAGCAAATTATCTATTTTCTTCCATGCTGTGACCGTTATGTATAATAATTCCGTGTTCTGTCTATCTCAATGAATGTCATCTTTTTTTTTTGTAACCACCTGCACGCGGTAGTATTTGTGCCCCCCCCCCCCCCCTTTAGTGTAACGCCGGAAAATGGCGCTGTGGTATGATGATAGATAAATAGATAGATATATAAATAAGTATGACAGCACTTACGGCCTAGGGCAAGGGCCTGCAACTCATATTGCGTTGCGGGCCGCATGGAAAGTCGTTCGTTTCCCGCGCGCCAGAAGATCCGAAATAACAAAAAGAAGGGAAGGGGTCAGTCACAGTGGTGCTTTATTTTTTCTGGCTGTGTGAAGAGAGTCAATCTTGCAGTGTGTTAAAGAACAGAAACTACGATAATACTTTGCCTTAACAAGAGGTGTTTTGATGCGAAAACGTTACTGTCGGCCAGGTCGTGTTACCAAAACATGTCCGCAGTGGCTGTGTCGTTCTCAGAAGAGGTGAAGAGGTAGGACCAAAGAAATGGTTGTAATCAATAGGGGACGATGTGAAGATCATGCGCAAAAATGTGATGTCTATAGCATGATTAGTTAATTAATTAGTCACAAATGTCGAAAAACCGTCGAAATAGCACAGACATCGATATATTTAGTGGACAGGAAACAACCGTGGACGGCAAAAGAAAGAAAAAATAAGCAAAGGAGGGAAAATAAAGTTTGGAATGGATTGAAATATGTTTGATGACTGATAAACAATCGAACAAAGAACGTTTGATCGACAGACAGTAATTAGTTAATTAATTATGAGCAAGAACATTTGGACGCTTGAATAGGCTGGGCTGGGATATAGTGTGTGGACGGGGAAGCAGCGTTGTGGCCAAATTTGAAAACCAAAATTTGTGATTTAGGTGCAGGGATGTAATCAGAGTGAAATTATTTAATTATGTGAATAATGAAGGTGATTAATTACGGAAAAATGAGAAACTGTGATTTCAATCGATACAATAATCAATAAGAACAATTAACTGATAGTAAATAATTGTAATTAATTGATTATTTATTATGATAATTAATGCTAACGGCAATGGCAAAAGCACCACAGATAATTAAAGTGATTAATAAAAAATAATTAAGTAAACACAAGCAAGCCAAGAACGAAGTGGGGAAAGCGGCAAAGTCTTAAAGTAATCAAGGAGTATCAAAGAGAACTAAAGAAAAGCAAAGAGTATGAAAGAGAAAAGGGGCAAATTGTATCAAAGAGGATGAAAGAGAGAGGACGAGTGCCGTGGAGGCGTGAATGCTTTAGCATTCTCCCAATGCGGGTTGCCGCAGTGATCTCGGTCAATTTGGAGTTGAGAACATGCAATGTCAGAATACAGAAAACAGTCATCGGCTAACAAACAAATATCTACGCCAGGAGCAGCTCTGTCAAAGATGTCTTTATATCCATAAAGATTCAGCAAGTTGTCCCGGCCTGGAGTAAATGAAATTGAGGAACACATCGCGAGCTGGTTGGCGGTTCATCACGAAGCAAAAGGCGCAACCTCACCAGGGACACAGAAAGGGAAGACGAGACACTGGCGTTGACTAACAACTGAGCTTTTAATACCTAGGTAAATATATAGCGAGCATGAAAAACAACAAGAACAAAGCCTGTTAGACAGACATTGGAACCAGGTACCACGGAGGAGAACCATGGTCACCCAGCTCTTTAAGGTTTTTTCGGTCTCAATGAGTGGTTTTGACACCACACCTGCGCAGCACGTCCAAATCAGCTGCGCATCGAACCGAGGTGTCAGAACAATAAAACTTCAGACACCTATGTCTCGTCTTCCCTTTCTCTGTTGTTTTGCTTCGTAAAATAAATGCGTTAGTTTCTGGCACTGTGAGTAGCCAGCAACACTACGCACTTTCCCAAACATACCTTTGTTTACACCACCCGTCAGGTACTTAAATGTTGCCCTGGGATACTATCGTTTGCTTTGGTTTATGAGGGTTTGACGTCTCAGAGCGACTCAGGCTATGAGGGACGCCGTAGTGAAGGACTCCGGATATTTCGACCACATGGGGTTCTTTAACGTGCACCTAAATCGTACAGTACACGGGCGTCTAGCACTTCTGTACCATCTAAAGGCGTCCGCGGCGGCCGGGATCGAACCCGTGCCTTTCGGGTCAGCAGCTCAGCATCATAACCAGTCAGCTACCACGGCGGCTTGGAATATTATCGTGAAAGCGAGCGCTATTGGAAAGACTACACCGCCGCTTTCAAGGAAAGAGTGGAAAATGTCAGCGGGTGGGATTTATTTGTTTTTGTGCGAAGAATGTGAAGTTTTTGAGTGAAGTGGTGCGAATGTCTGCAGTTTCTTTTTTGTTACCACACTCTCGTATGTCATTATTAGTGTGTTGCTTTGCTACGTGTGCAGAATTTGCGTTCATTGTCTGCTGTGTTAGTATGGGGTTCTTAATGGGAAGGAACAAGCCGAACGAGTTCATTGCGATGGGTCCGGGAAGGTGGAGTACTCTTTATTTCACTTTTGCACTTCGCATAACTACGAACATCCGATGCAAAAGCCATACATACAGACGGAGTCCAAACTGTGAACTGATTTTATTTCGCGGGATATTCATGTTATATGAACTGTTGAAATGATAAAGTAAATCAAAGAACGCATCGAAAATGGTGGTGCTAGAGCGACCTTCTTTTTGTCTGCGGTTGATGGGCGTGCGCGCAGAGTCCAGGTTTTCCATTTCCTTAATAACTTCCGGCATCGTGACTGACGGGTCACTTACACACGCGCCTTCGTTCTTTGACAAAAGGCTTCAAACAACTCATCCTGCGACCGAAAGATGACAGCGGGGCTACTCTTATCGCACCGAGAGCGATGTGCCGCTAGATTGCAGGGCGCGGTTAACAAGCAGCAGAGCATGCGATGCTCCCGGAGCCTTTCATTACGCCACCGTCGAGTCCGGTCGATGTATGGGCCGCCACATGATAGCGGTAATCTATATACCACTCCTGTAGAGCAAGACACGAATGCTTTCAATAAATTAATGGAAATGTCCGCTCTCTGCCTAGCGTCTCACGCGTTCGCCACACAACGCAATCGTGAAGTGTGAAAGTAAAGAGATACTCTACCTTTCTGAACCTCCGATGTACCCGTTTGTGTGACAGAAGCACGAAATGTTATCGTTAAAGTCGCAGCAACAACCCAAGTAAAGGAGCGGAAGACTTGCCGCGCATGACAGTAGTGGGAATTGACTGGCACGGGTGTATAGCATACGAGTACGTACAGCGGCGCACAGACAATATTCACAGCTTGGAGTAGATTCCAAAGAAAGATAAGAAAGAAACGGAAGCGAACGTCACCCCTAAGAAATTCCCGTTGAGCCCCCGGGAAAGGAGAGATATGACACCGACAGAAGACCGAAGTATAAATCAGCAACAAGACCCCCAAGTGACCGACATCAGCAGTACACATCCAACGACATGTGGAATAGTCACAGACAGGTGAACCACCAACAACAGCAAACAGAACCTTCCACGGGACAAAATCACGAGTGTCATCATGAAGGTGAAACCAAGAGGTCCCGCAGCATGCGAAATAGGCAAATTGCAGTCCATACTCCACGGCAACATTCACGTCTGCACGAGCCCTCAGAGTAAGCTTCGGCTGTGCGCAAATGTGGAGCACGCAGTTTACCTCACAGATGACAAACCAATCCGTCTGCAGCCATATAACTGTAGCGAAGTTAGCAAAAATTTATAGGGACGCAAACGGAGGAGTGGCATCACCATTTGCATCACACGTTATTGTAGTGAAGCAACAGCTTCACATGTCCACGCCTAGGACACTGTGTGCAGATTATCGTTTCCAAAATCCAAACACTGGAAAACACGCATACTCGATGCTGGAATTGCACACAACCATCTACGAAGATGCAGGTCACGGTATTTATAAGAAAAAGGACGCGGAAGAGGCCTTTTTGAACATACCTGCACGTGCGGAAAACCGAAAGAAGGCAATCGATCAAAATTTTTGTATGGGCTAGTCGGTGGTTCATCTTAAGGAAGGTAATAGCAGCGCAAAAAAGCGGGGACGCAAGAGAGACACAACCAACAGGACTGGCTCTGAACTAACGACTGAAATTTTATTGAAAACGGCAGAGCTTTAAATACAAACAGGCCATCACAATTCCAAGAAGATAATGACTCGCCAAAGATTATATAATGCCAGCATCAAAATCACTCCAATGGATATCACACAACCCGATAATCACGAGAAGGCATGTGCAACTACTTAAAGACTAGATGAATCATGAAAACAACAGAACAGGATGTAATCTCGTTTCAAAGACCGAGACACGGAAGTCAGTAGCGTGGCAAACGCCGAGTCAAACGCGTGAAAGTAAAACAACGAAATAACATCCCAGGGGCCCCCGGCAACAACAGAAGTGAAACCTTAAAAAAAAAACTAGTGAAAACAACGACAAGGAAGTGAGAGAAAGCGGTAAGGAAAAACAAGGCACCCTGCGAAGAAAAAATCTAAAAACACAAAGGCGGCTAACCAATGCTACCGTCCAGAAACCTGATTTCTTTCTTCGATAAGGCAATCGATGGCTTGCTCACGCACCAGTCACCTCCTCTGTATATGAGCCAGGCCTCGATAACCTCCCTCTGGCGTTGGTCCCTCGCTCTGGCCCTAATTTCGGACTCCCCAAGCATAGGCTCACACTTGAAGTTGCAGTCCGATCCGCAGTCATACTCGCAAAAACACTTTCTGCTTTTCTTGCAGTGGTCTGCCAGATGTCCGCCCGCGTTACCATTCGCACACCGTCGATGTTCCGCTAAACGTTCATTTACACATCTACCAGTCTGCCCTAAGTATGATCCAGCACACAGGAGCGGAATCTCGTACACGACTCCCGTGGAACAGCTCGTCGATTGCATCGCATGTTTGATTTCGCAGTCATCACGCTCTTTTGCCTTGGTCATCATGCTGCAAATGGTAGACAGCTTGCATGGCGCGTGGGCATCCTGTGCACGTCATCCCGTACTACCACAAGCTCTCGCACAATTTGAAGAAAATAGCTAGCAGGTACAAGATTAATCTGGTATTTTCTGCGCCATGCAAGCTGTCTACCATCTGCAGCATGATGACCAAGACAAAAGAGCGTGATGACTGCGAAATCAAACATGCGATGCAATCGATGACCTGTTCCACATGAGTCGTGTACGAGATTCCGCTCCTGTGTGCTGGATCATACATAGGGCAGACGGTAGATGTGTAAATGAACGTTTAGCGGAACATCGACTGTGTGCGAATGGTAATGCGGGCGGACATCTGGCAGACCACTGCAAGAAAAGCAAAAAGTGTTTTTGCGAGTATAACTGCGGATCGGACTGCGACTTCAAGTGTGAGCCTATGCTTGGGGAGTCCGAAATTAGAGCCAGTGCGAGGGACCAACGCCAGAGGGAGGTTATCGAGGCATGGCTCATATCCAGAGGAGGTGACTGGTGCGTGAGCAAGCCATCGATTGCCTTATCGAAGAAAGAAATCAGGTTTCTGGACGCTAGCCTTGGTTAGCCGCCTTTGTGCTTTTAGATTTTTCTCTTCGCAGGGTGCCTTGTTTTTCCTTACTGCTTTCTCTCACTTCCTTGTCGCTGTTTTCACTAGGTTTTTTTTTTTAAGGTTTCACTTCTGTTGTTGCCGGGGGCCCCTGGGCTGTTATTTCGTTGTTTTACTTTCACGCGTTTGACTCGGCGTTTGCCACGCTACTGACTTCCGTGTCTCAGTCTTTGATACGAGATTACATCCTGTTCGGTTGTTTTCATGATTCATCCAGTTTATAAGTAGTTGCACATGCCTTCTCGTGATTATCGGGTTGTGTGATATCCATATGAGTGGTTTTCATGCTGGCATTATATTATCTTTGGCGAGTCATTATTTTCTTGGAGTTGTGATGGCCTGTTTGTATTTAAAGCTCTGCCGTTTTCAATAAAATTTCAGTCGTTAATTCAGCGCCAGTCCTGTTGGTTGTGCCTCTCGTGTGTCCCCGTTTTTTTGCGCTGCTATTACCTTCCTTAAGACGAAAGAAGGCAGCCTTTGCAAGAGATGATGGTGACAATGAGCTGACACGAATGCCCTTTGGACTGTGCACGACATCCGCATCGATGCAGAGCGTGGTAAAAGGTCTACAGCCGCTGATTGGCAAAGGTCAATTTATCGTCTACATGAACGACATCTCTATTTTCGCGGGCACGCCGGAAATGCACATCAACACTCTCAACGTTCTGCAGAAATCTCTGCAGACCTCAGGACAAAAGGCGGACTTCAGAAACTGTCGATTCATAGCGCAGTACATACCTATACTCGGTCCGATATCTCTCGATGGAGTGGCAATCGATGCAGAAGGGATAGGACCAATATAAAGAAATTGCAACCCGAGCACTCATATGCCCATAAAGAATTACGCGAAGATTTCCAAACTCCTCACCAAAAAGATGCTAAAGGACACCTTGATAACGTGGACTACAGAACGTCAGACACCTACGGGTAAGCACTTGACCTTCGCTCAGAAACATGGAAGTGAAACGAGCACCATCGAACACACAGAAAGCATAGCACAGTGACTACAGAGGACGAGGAGAAAACAGAAGTGCTACTTTCAGAAGCAAAGGTTTATTGCAGTTGCGGAGCATACATAACTACATATGCATAACTGTAGCACACCTGGCGGTGTTCACATTGCAAACGAACCAACTATAGAATAGAAGGGACCTCAAATGCTCCCTTGAGAAACACCACCCGAACTTACTGTTTTACGGCTGGGGAATGTCATGAATGTCGACAAATTGTGTCCGATGTTTAAATAAGAAGATATTAAAGAAAGAACTTTACCACGAAAGCTAAATTCCATTTTCTGAAAGAGGATGCGCTGGTTCTTGAGGTCGAATACTTTCATGAAATCTAAGAAAATGCCTCACACCATATTTTTATTTTCCGTTTTGTAATGTAAGTTCTTTTGTGCAAGTAAAGCTAACCCGGTTAGTTTATTTTTTTGGGAAATCTCATGAGGAAATTGTGAGGGGAAACTGTGCAGAAAACCAAGTGATGCTTTCGCGAAAGCAGGGCCACCCGGGCTGAGCGCGGCGAGTGACTCACCGAGCTGCCAGCTGGAGGGCTGCAAAGCCTCCATGAGCCAGACAGGCAGGCAAGCTTCGAGCACTGCCACGGTTGCAGCGCTTAGCGCCACGACGCCTGCGAGAAGAGAAGACAGTCTCGCCGCCAGATGCACGCGCAGCGCTGGCACTCTACCTGAAGCCAAGAGCACGTAGGGATCCCGCAGCAGGCCCAAGAGGACGCCCCAGGATGAAGGTGGGCTCCACTGCGCAAAACAATGCCCGGACATTGTAATGACCACCGTTCATGGTGCCAGTTCCTGTACATGCTCCTGTAGGGAGTAGAGTTACGGGAAAGCCGCTTCTTGTTTTGCAGCAGCCCCACGAAAAGACAGTTTGGAGGCAACTCTCTCTCTCCCGCTAAAATACCCTCAGTCGTATGACAAAGCACACTGCGCTCAAGATGGGTGCCCTCTCCGGCTCAGATACTGGTTATAAGCCGAAACGAAGTGTTTGACGTCCACGGGATCATGTGATCGCAGCTTCGCGAATAGTGTTACGAGCGGCGAGGGGAAAACAGTCGCAAATTATGCAGGAGCATACATAGGAACATTAAGGCATGTTGACGGGATAGTTGGTTTTGCATCTTGAAGCTTGGAAAAAACAACCTGGGCGCTAATAACTTCACAAGGATAAAAGAACGGACAGGCGCCAACTTCCAACTGTTTATTGCTAGAAAAACACATACATTTATAGCCTCAGGCAGCGCCAATATTTTCACACCACGTGCCTTATTGCAGCCGTGACTTATCTCCTCGCACAAGCATTATTGCACAGAAAATTGTACTCCGCCGCATACAACTTAACGTATCACTCACGCACAAGGCTGCCTTTTTCTTTATGTGAAAGGCTTCCAATAAAAGCCTCGCCTGCTTGATCTTTCTTCTGCCTAGAATCCTCGCCTTTTCCTGTCGAGGTGCACACTTGCACGTGTTAAAGGGACACTGAGGAGAGCACTATTAATATTTTTTATAGTAAAATCCGATAGTTCGGCATGTCATGGCTTTGTTGCCACTTGGCCGGCAGCGAAAGATGCATTTATTTCTAAGAAATTTGAATTCGAAGTTGCAAAAGTTTTTCCCGCCGCTCTGATTCAAACTTGGGATTTTCCTATGACGACACAGGACTAAGAGACGTGAAACATGACGTGCGCATGACGTAGCGCAGACTCCGTGATTTCTGGCGGCCAGCAGTGCGGCCTAGCAGCAGCCGAAAAGAAAGCTACCGCCGGCCGCACGTTGAAGGCATCTATCGGCTATTCCGGCCGTCGCTACAGTCGCTTCGATTACGTTTGCACTGGCGTTTTGCCAGCGTTACGATGGATCTCGTTCTCGAAGTCGTCAACGAAGTTCTCGCAAATAGACACCTTTAGCATACCGTGTACCTTGTTACCGCTAGTGGAATACCGGGAGCCCGCCTACCGCCGGAAAACAGGCGCTGATTTGTCCCGATGCTTCAGGAGCGCGCGTAGCTGCCGGGCACGTGGCGCCATCTGGCGACGTCAAGGAGATTTGCGCATGCATTGGCATAGCCTCCTATAGAAAAAATACAGGAGGCCATGGCATTGGCTGCGCCTCAGTGATTCATGGCTTCTCGGTTCCTGGTGTTGCTAGAACCATTCGTTCTAGCAACACTGTTTTGTCCTATGACCTCATCACGCTTGTACTTGCGAGTTTGGCCTGTGGCGGCGATACCTGTATTTTGGTTCTTGCTCTTTTCTACGTTACAAGAGCTTTGTTGTCAGTATGAGTGGCGATTTTGTAATCAGGAGCTGGTATTCTGTCGATACAAGCCAACTTCAGTTTCTCCTCAGTGTCCCTTTAACATGGCTGACCAAATTGGCATATTTATCTTTATTATTCTCTACTATTTTGTCATGTTCCTGAAAACATCGGCGTACATTCATACGCTGTATGGAAAGAGTGGTGTACGAGATACCCCTGACCTGTGGAATGTCCTATATAGGGCACACGGAGAGGTGCATCAACAAACGCCTTGGGGAACATGAAAAAAGGGTAGAGAGTAATAAAGGTAAATACAACTAGGTACATAAGATACTAGGGACAGTAGTTATAAACTGGCTGCAGCGCCATGACCTTGTATAGCACGGCGGCAGCCCAGATAGTCGGGCATTGTTGTAATTTTTCCAACACCAACTTCATTCGCCAGCTTTCCCTGTTGAAATAAAGTTGTAATTTCAGCATTCACTCAAGCGCCGCTGCCCACGAAGGAAGTTTCAGTTTGGTTAGGTTTATGGGGCTTTAAAGTCCAAAAGCGACTCAAGCTATGAGGGACGCCGTAGTGAAGGGCTCCGGAAATTTCCACCACCTGAGGTTCTTTAAAGAGACACTGAAGCACTTGTTTTGAAAATCGGGCTGGCAGCGACGTCCTATAGTTTTTCATGCTGTATACTGGAATATCGCATCCAAATAAGGCAAAAACAAGCGCGAATTGACTTTTTTAGTAGAAATAGGCGGCCTGTGTTGCGGGGCACAACATGCGGCGCGTCGCCGCCTATGATTGGTCAAGAGGTCGTGACGACACATTGAGGAAAGGAGAAGCTGCCGATATGGATCCGGCGCTGCATTCAGTGCAGATCGTAGGTTTCCATGGTGTTGTAAAAGCGAATATGGCGACTATTTTTTTATGTTCTCCAAAGAAAAGGGTACTATAGTTTGTTAATTCCGAGTATCCCCTAAAGCCAAAAAAGACGCAATAAAAAAATTCTACGCCTAGCACAGGCCTATGCCAGCGTGCAAGACGCGTATGCATTCTATGCGTAAAAGGTGACAGCACAACCTCGGCTCGTATTCTCGGAAAGGAAGGGGTGCCAACAGTACTCAAGCCAATTTCCACCACCGGACGCCTCCTGGTTCGGAAGAAAGAGCGTCGTCCTAAAGGAAAGGCCCAAGGCCTTGTGTACAAAACATCCTGTTCTCAGTACCCAGCGTAGTAGGTTGGGGCAACAAAATAGTTCAGGGAAACGATGAAACAGCACAAAAGCTCATGTCAAAATGAGTGAAGCGCAGTGGCTGACCATTGTGAAGCATATGAACCCAGAATAATGACGCAATCATTGTGCGCTGGAAGCCAAGCCAAATAAGCGCACAAGGATGCTGCTTCAGTCGTGGCGCGTTCAGCAGATGCCGGGAAATAATAATCGCTCCCTCGGAAGCTTTCGCCCTTCCTAGATCTCCAGATTAGATTCAGTGTCCTGGTGGTCAACTGTATGTGTGTTTAAAAGTCAAGCTACAACTCTCCCGCTGCCGCAACTTGATGAAGAAATTGGGTAAGGTTGCGAAACATTGTCTTTTTTTTTTTGCAAAAACTTGGTTGGCGTTCATTTCTCCCTTAAATTAGCAACCAAAATCAGACAAACCTCTGTCGAACGCTTATATTTAATCGCTTAGCTATGATTAAACGAGATCCCGCATATGAATAGCTTTGATGATTGCTTGCTTTGCTTTGCTTTGCTTTGCTTTCTTTGCTTTGCTTTCTTTGCTTTCTTTGCTTTCTTTGCTTTCTTTGCTTTCTTTGCTTTCTTTGCTTTCTTTGCTTTGCTTTCTTTGCTTTCTTTGCTTTGCTTTCTTTGATTTGCTTTCTTTGCTTTCTTTGCTTTGCTTTCTTTGCTTTCTTTGCTTTCTTTGCTTTGCTTGCTTTCTTTGCTTTCTTTGCTTTGCTTCGCTTGCTTCGCTTGCTTCGACGCGTCGAACCGAGGCTAAAGTCAGTAACCGAGCCTTGCTGGGAACGCCTCAGATGGTCTGGCCGCGCCTAAGCGTAGGACAGCGACACATGCTTGAGCCATCACAATCAAGAAATTTCGTTGCCTTCTCTTTTGGTTCCGGCAACTGAAAAGTGCATTATTATCAAATCACGCACACATTTACTCGAGTGCATAAAAAGATGAAAGCACAGGTGTGTTTTCACTGCATTCTTATAGTATCATTTAGAGGAACACAGAATATAAATTTTAGTTGGCATGTATCACGTTATATTCTCAGAGACCACTCTCGTTCAAAATGGAGCTTTCATCAGCTAGAAAAGACCGAAAAAGGAAGTACAGGTGTCGTCATCAGTGGCCCAATTTATCCAGAGTACTAGCCTGTTTGAGAGCTCTGAACATGGTCAGGGACCTTTAATGTTATGGCTGTCACTGAAGGAATGAAGCTGCCTAAATAGTAATTGCCCGGTAAATTTGTTGCTTGCGAATGTACTCTGCTTCTGCCATCCTGTCAGTGACTGTGGCACAGGACACAAGAGTGTTTTCTTTGTCTTGACTTCGTTATTATGTGAAACAGCTAAGTAGTAACGTTACCACTAATATTAAATATTGTGATGAAGACGAAGCTGGCAGTGGCGCGGGACGGAGCGCTCGCGCTAGGCCAGCGGCCATTAAATCATCTCTTCTCCATCGTTCACCACGCCTCATTTTTCGGCTGGCCGTCACGTTACATTTGGTGTGAGGTGCTGGGGTCCCTTCATCGCCATCCTGGTCCCGGAGCTTCGGTGTCCTGCGCCTGCCATGGACGTCGGCAGTGAGTACCTGGTCCGCGCCGCCTGGCCGTGCCCCAGCTCGCCCGACCTGAACCGACCTCGCCGCTCACCCCAGCCCCGTCCCCCGCCCGGACCACAAGACACGACGACCCAAGACCCGGCCGACCCAGGACCCAAGACCCTGCCCACACATGAGGACACCCCCTCTGCCCCTGCCGTTCGGTGCGTCCAAGGGCCTCGGCCGTCAGTTCCTGGCACCCTACGGCCCGGATGCTTCGTGGACCGGGTCTCATTCTCTCATCTTTCTCATCGTGGCGGCCACCACTGCACCATCTTCTACATACTGTTCAACCCTCCACTCAAGACCATCGCCATTTCGCGCGTCTGTTCGTCACCTATCGGGATGATCACTCGGTGGCCCCGGGTAGTGTGACGAAGACGAAGCTGGCAGTGGCGCGGGACGGAGCTCTCGCGCTAGGCCAGCGGCCATTAAATCATCTCTTCTCCATCGTTCACCACGCCTCATTTTTAGGCTTGCCGTCACGTTACAATATTATTAATCTATGCCTTTAAACATACCCTCCCATCCTCTGCTAATGTGCAAACTTGTGGGCTTTCTCCGGTGGGTCCTTCGTCCTAGCTGCCCAAACCACCCTGTATCAGGTCCACACGAGCCAGGCATCCAGGAATAGGGCTCAGTGGTGGCTCAGAAGTGGCTGCAGGCGGACAGGAGGGAGCTGCGAACGCTTCGGCCAAAGGGGCTTCTACTGTACGTGCCCATGTAGCAGCTGCAGATGTAGCATTTGTTGATGTAGCAGCCGCCTATGTAGTAGCTGCCGATGCCGCAGGTGCCCATACCGCAGGTGCCGATGCCGCAGGTGCCGATGCCACAGATGCAGCTGCCACAGATGCAGATGCAGATGCCATAGGTGCAGCTGTAGCAGAGGAGCGTAGGTGCTGTAGCGTAGGTGCAGCTGCTGCGTAGGTGGACAACACTTAAGCTACCCTCAAGAGTGCAATGTGAAGCACTCCCGCTTTATAGAGTGCAAGGCCTCTAAACTACAGCACTGAAAGAACGCTCCTCAGTGGTGTAGAGCGGAGCAGTACAACCCTTTCCCGGCTGCAGCGTCCTCTGGTGTGTTTGCTGCTCTTTGCAAGAACGCGTTGCAACTTGGTCGTCTCGATGCTTCATAGAAAGATGTTGAAGCCACAGCGGACGAGTATTTGTTAGGAGCGAGCCGCGAGGCACATGTCCCGCATATTCATAGTATTGTGAGCCTGTCCCCATGGTAAACGCCTTGCACTCCACAAACAGCCCTCATATACGCTCATGTAGGTGCGGGTTGACAGTTCGGGCGCAGATTCATGCCCGACTCAAGTTGAGATGCAGTTTTGTGGTAGACCTTTCACTGATTCCAACATAATCAGCCACGCATCTGTGCGAAAATTACCTCCAAAATAAGCTCCACTACAACCTTATCCCCCGTTATTCCTTCCTATAGCCGAGTACTACTACTGTTTCAAATAAAAATAAACTCTACATTCCTCAAAAGAAAGCAATTCGGGCATTTATGAACACTCCATTTGACAGTCACACACAACCACTTTTTGCTGAATTAAACTTACTTCCTATCCCGGACATGTACGATGCTAACTTGTTCAGGCGCTATGAAGCTGGCATAAAAAAGAACAATACCGCATTAGTTAAGATTGCAAACCTAAAGCTTAAGATTAGTATTCGTACTACACGACAAGCTGAAACCTGGGAAATTCCATACTCACGAACAAATTATTGACTTCAAATGTTGTGTCATCTCCTTCCCTCATACCTAAACAAATGTAGGTAGAAGTTTCTTTTTTTTCGGTTTTCTTTTTGTTACGAATTTTCTATTCCTTTAGTGATTGTTTAGTTTTTATTGCAGTCATTCTCTTGTTGAAATTTCATGCAATATTCTATGATATTAAGAACTGCCTTCATGGTAGATTTGTTTCATACATGCCTGTATTTATATTCCTAATAACTTTACCAAGTCGCCTACCTTCTGTGAACTTTCATTTGTCTTCCTTTTTCTTTTTTTTCTGAGAGCTGTGTACAATTAAGTTGGAAGAATTTCCTCTTGCTGTATGCCATGCTGCCATGTAGAAAAGGGCCGTGGGCCTAGTCAAGCCCATAAAGAGGCTTTTTCTCCACGACCCTCAGCATTCTTGCAATGCTGAAATAAAGATTTGATTTGATTTGAGACTTTCTTGCGGCATGGCTCACTGCTGTGCCAAAAAATTATCAGCTCATGTCCCAGCAGAACTGCATCTTTAGATCCCTTTGTCAGGAACTGTTTTTTTTTCCAACACCTGAACTAACGAATCTGAAGATCTGACATTACTGGAAAGCTTGGTCTTCTTGAACAAGCCAACATGACTGAGTGAACTACCAGCGTGATGACTTTGCGAACAAGCAAAAAATTGTGGTTTGTGGCATAGCCACAATTTACATTTTTGTGTTTGGCGCATCATAACCTCAGTTGCTTTTGGGCCATTAAATCAATATAACTAACTAACTAACGATTTACATTTAATCCATGTCCCGAAGCGACACACGGGCTATGATGGACACCGCAGGGGAAAGCTGCGGAATAATTTTGATGACCACCTGGGGTTAAATAAGCAGACTTCGCACAGTATATGGACCATTTTTGTGTTTTGCCTCCATCAAAACGCCGCCACCACGGCCAGATTTGAACACAGGTGTTCTGGCTAAGCAGCCGAGCACCCTGACCACTCAGCCGCCGCAGCGGGATCAACAGGTGTTTTAAAGCAAGCGAAGAAAGTAAAATGGAAAAACAAAGATTTGTCGGCAGTCATGGCTAGGTTAAATCCTTCAAAATGAGAACAAGCTACTCTCCGGTCCACAGATTCAATATGCGCTGTAAGCTATCCCCCCCCCCCCTTCGCACCCCAACACACTCACACTTCCTTCTTAAACTACCAAAAAAATTTTCCCAGGTTATGTGACCGGAAAACATTTAATCAATAACCTTGCACTGCAGGATATATAGACACAAATCTCATTATAACGAGTATACCATTAGCTGAGAGGAAGCACAAGAGCTGGTGCTGCAGCTTCACGTTTAACTCGCGCAGCTCTTCATTTTCTTTCCTTAGCTTCTTTACTTCCGTTTCGGTTTCCGTCTCGACGGCCCTGTCCAGAAGCTCATCCGTTGCGGCCTGTCTTGCAAGAATCCGCAACTCTTTGACGTTTTGAACCTGCAGTAGTTATCAACACAGTGTCAAAACACATATCCACCCATGTTGTCCTTGACATTACAAAAAAATTAAATTTCTTTCGATGCATACTGCAGAAATGCCACCATGTGGCACAGTGTTACTGAAAACCTGATAAACATCACATGTCATTACAAGGTTCAGGTTTTGAATTGCGCATACATACTTTATCGCGTGCCAGGTATGCCGGACGTTTTGGTGGGTGCACAACTATCCCACGATGTCTGCGACCTGAAATATATTTGTCCATTTCTTCTTTGGATTCGGGGAAGAAAAGAAATGTCTTTTAGGAGTGCGCTTGCGCAGTTTTCCGTACATTGATTGTGATGATAAAATGCAAGATAATACTTCATTATATTTCCTGGACAAAGCCTTTTGCAACAGTTTTTATTCCAAATTATTTAATTGACAGTGCCTATTCTGCCGCCAGCCGGAATTCCCCCAACACTCACCAGAGACTGTCTGCTAAATTGAGTAATCTGCCCCCCCCCCCCCCCCCCCTTTTTTTTTCGAATGCATCACTTTCGCCACTGTTCAGCAACCGTAACGAACTTTGCTATATGAAAGTGCAGCCCCAAGTTATTGGTTTATGGGGATTCAACGTCCCAAAGCGACTTAGGCTATGAGGGATGCCGTAGTTAACGGCTCCAGAAATTTCGACCACCTGGGGTTTTTTAATGTGCACTGACATCGCACTGTACACGGGGCCTCTAAAATTTCGCCTCCATGCCAAGTTTTCAAAAAAACAATGCAGAGTCGACACTTGCTACCTAGTGTGGCGTGAGTGCCTCTGCACACATTTCGCAGCTTTCTCGGCTACGGAGGCCTTCGCAGTTTCATATTCGATACACGTAGCTACATTGCCCTCGCTTTGGGACGGGGTCAATAACTAAGCTGAAACCGAGAGCAGTGAACTGTATATTTTATGCTTCCGAACTAGTCCGAAGTGATACCCCCCCCCCGGCCCCCCCAACGCAACGGGTTTACCCTGGGAAGACCAGCCGCTCATCACTTCTACTTACGAGTGTATTACTGCAACAGAAGGGTGCCTAGATCAGCGCCAGTGGAAAAAAAAACGTATTCATGGAGCCCATTTGATGGAGTGCTAGGAGAATTTCAGCCGGGCAATTCTACTAGCTACCGGACACTGCCAAATTAATTTCAATATATCCATCAACATGCAACATGCTCCAAACAGGACGGAATTCGCAAACCTGTATCGCAGCTGAAGGTCAGAACTGCGCAACAGCGGTGCGAGTTAAAAAAAAAGGCAGAAAAGCTCAAGAATAGATTCCTATAGACCTGACAAGAAAATTCAAGTGCTGTACCGCCGTCAGCACGCTTAACACGAACGCTAGATTGCGTGTCCTGCACTGATATTACAGCCTCTGAGCGCTCGGCGCAGAATCCGAGACCATGCTGCACGGTCAAATGTTTTAGGGGACACCCCCAGGGGGGAGTAAATTTGTAAAAAGGGAGTAATTACTCATTGGCATCTACCCAAGCGCAGCCATACGGCTACAAAAGACAGCTATACAGCTTTCTCAGAAACTTCGTAGTTAAGAAAAATTCGTCCTGGTTCGGGGTTCGAACCCGGGACCACCGCTTCACCGGAGCAGTCGCTCTACCAACTGAGCTAACCGGGACGGTTAGGTTATGGTAGGGCGAGAGCGAATTGATCAATAACTCGAAGTGGGAACAGTATTGGTCAAATGCTGCACGGTATGTTTGCGGAGGGTGGAGACAGCTCGTGCCCTGCTTCCACTTTAGTTTTGTCTCAGACGCAGCGGCCGACGCCCAGCGGCACTACATCAGTGGAAGACAAGCGCTCGTGCGTTCGTGTTAAGCGTGCTCACGGCGGTACATACATAGAGGCTGAATGAAGGAAGTTTCGATATTGCCACGTATCATTGTAGCGTCCCTTCGTTCGCCCAAGGCCGCAGAAAAGGGGTGTTATCATTTTTGTTCGTGACGCGAGTAGCGACCGGACTAATCTCGATTGTTCACAGCCATGAACAGCTGCATCTACGTGTTTCTAGATTACTCTAGATGATCTCGACCTGTTATCTCGAAGTTTCCTTGCCGGCTTTAAATGGAACGATGCCGCGAGCAGCGGGAATTCGTAGTTCGACGACTGACGAGCACGTTTGTTGCTTACGCGGCCGCCGAGTGATTCAGTTCTTTTGCGGGCGCAAGTCAGCCCAAATAAAGAGCTCCGTTTGAAAGGCTTGTTGCTGTTTTCCTGACTGCTGGACTGCCGTCACTACAACGTGGCAATATCAATCAACGCTCTACGTGTACTACATCAAAGGCACTGGCAGAACACGGATAGCTGCACCTACCGCAAGGTAGAAATTACAAAAGTACTCAGACAATAATAAAGGTGTTCTTACCTGTCATCTCAAGGATTTCTGCGTCATAATACCCGCCCTTTGTTTTTTTCGTCCCCCTCCCAGTACACATGATATACGTGTTCCGCCATAAAATCACTGACGCTCTTCGGGTGGAATGTTTTTATCAGCACTGACGAAGTTTCCTTTTTAACGCTGTCGAGAACAAACTTCACGTAGACGTAGTAGACCATTGTGAGCGATAAATTGCTGATGCACACCCGTGAGCCAACCTCACCAACCTCGCGTAGTAAGAACAGCGAAAACTCTCTACATGCTCATCTTTTCACAAGGTAAGGTTGTGGCGCTGCAGTCTTGTCAAAAAAATTGGATGCTGATTGAGACTGCTCACAGCTTTAGCGCGTTGCTCTGAAACAGATCGAGTTATTATTTGTATTATATGTTGGCACTGTAGTAGTTAACTTTGTAAATGTAACTTTCTTTTTGGCTAGCTTCAAGCGTTTCCTTGCTGGGAGAGTCGGGCGCGGAGTTTCTCGCGCAATCTGTCGTCGTCTCCTTGGATGTGCGTACCGTCTGTTTTCAGTGTGCTCGTTCTTGCACCGTATACAAGCCAACGCCTCATTACTTGTACAAGCCTGCTAGAAGCGTGCAAAGGAGGTGCTCCAACATGCCTTCCAAAAAGCGCTACCGCGCCTGTTTGGAGCCAAATCTCCTACCACCGAAAATTCCGCGGCAGACGACATGGAGCCGGCCGCAAATTGAATCCCCTGCAGCGTCTCAAGCACCGCAGGTAATTCACCGACTTGTTTATGCCATATTCAAGGACCATCGACTTTCTTCGGCGAAAAGTCTTACATTCCATGAACTGATAGCAAAGAATCCGCAAGTGTCATTTTTTTTTTCTCCTAGCTGTGCATTGTTGCAGAAGCGACCTTTGCCATTAGACTTGCGAGCCGCGAGGAGAAGCCCGCTCTTTAGTGGTTTTGAAGCAATACGCTTGGCGAGAAAGTGCATATTTGTTGGGGTGGATGCAGAAAGGCGGTACGGGTCGTTGAGATAGAAAAGGCACTGCAGGAGTTGAGTGGAGTAGGAAGGGCAAAGAAGGGCAAACAGGTGCTGGAGCTGGACAGCTCGAAACACCGAGCACCGGCGGAACGGAGCATGACGGCGCGGTTGCTGCTGCGTGATGTGCGTGCATTACCGTCATGGAGGATTTGCTTCGCTAGACTGTGGCGCGCTCCTTTGAAGCCTTGCCTTTTAAATAACTTAGGCCTGTCTGTTTATTTTGTATTTCAGCGTGCCCCTTGTTTTTTTTCTTTTTCTTTGTAAAAGGGGGGTGCTAAAATCTTCAATTTTTTTTTGGAATCGCGAGAAACTAGAGTCCTGACCACCAACCGCAGTCAGTGGTCATGCTCTTGGCTGCACGGTAAGCATCTAAAGTCTTCCTGAGAAGGCCGAGCTTCCACGGCCTATCAACGCCTATCGGTGGGCTTGGCGGCACTGGAACAACAATGACCAACCCTCTTCTGTTCTTTACTCAGGTGCTGCTGCTTTGGTCGGCTCCGGCGCAGGCCAGTGAAGAACTTACGCTGAAGCGAAGCCAACCATCCTTCTGCAAGCTCGACAATTTTCACCAACGTGCGCTTTTTCCTGCCGAGTTGCCGGCGGTCGATGGATTCACTTGTACAGCACAAGTTACAGGGACATCAACGGAAGGGGCGTCTTTTTTGGGACTGGATTTTCATCGCAACGCCAGTAGGCTTGGCGGCACTGGAACAACAATGACCAACCCTCTTCTGTTCTTCACTCAGGTTGGTGAAAAGCGTTTTGCAGCTTCTGTCAGAGACGACTGTCGTGGTCTACTAGTGCTGCCGAGCCCACAGGCAATTTTTATTTTGATTGCTGATTACTGCAATACAGTGGCACTGTTGTTGATGTGTAGCGGGGACGTAGAAACGAATCCTGGTCCAACGCAGAAAGAATTGTTCGAGCAGTTACTCGAGGGTCAATCTGCCTTGCGAAGCGGCATGAGCCACTTAAAAGAAGAAGTAAACAATATGGAAAAATTGTTCAGTGGCTTCCAATTGACGCTTACTCGGTTGGAGAAATGACTTGGCGACACTACACAGTTTTCGGACACCAATGAATAATTTCAAACCAGCCTGCAGTCTATCGAAAAAGTCATGACTTTTCAAACTAGAAAACTGACAGACCTAGAGGACCGCAGTCGGCGCTCGAATCTAGTCATCTACGGGGTTGCTGGAAACCCTGATGAGACGGGGCAGTCTTTAAGAGAAAAGATAGACAAAGAAATCAATAATAAACTTAATGTAGAGGTCAAGTCTATTAGGCGCATTCACAGGCTCGGAAAGCAAAGCGGGAAAAGACCAGCCCTTATTTATCTCCAAAATTCAGCTGAAAAGAAAGCAATACAAGAAAACGTGAAGAAACTAAAAGGGTCCGGCTCATCATACAAAATGACTATTCCCATTTAACCCTTAAGAAACGCAAGCCATTGTGGGAAAATGCCAAGGCAGAAAGGGATGCTAATATGAAGGTTTTTCACGTACATGATAGGCTGAGGATCGAAAAAGATGTTTTCGTTTGGGATGAAACGCAAAACAGACGCATTAAAGTTATGGCTGGTCACTCTGCAGAAACTCAGGTAATGGAATCACCCACTGTGGAATCACTCACTGTGGAATCACCCACTGTGGGATCACCCACTGTGGAATCACCCACTGTGGAATCACCCACTGTGGAATCACCCACTGTGGAATCACCCACTGTGGAATCACCCACTGTGGAATCACCCACTGTGGAATCACCCGCGTTGGAATCAACGGCTGTGAAATCACCCACTGTGGAATATCAGGCATGACGTCACTCTCACACTCAAAAGAAGCATGTGCATTTGCTAAACATAAATGCTCGAAGCGTCATTAATAAAACAGACAGCCTTGAAATACATTTAGTCCAATACGATACTCACATCGCTGTAATAACAGAAACTTGGCTTCGCAGTGAAATATTAGACGACGAAGTTTTTCCTCCCACATATCAGGAATTCCGAAACGACAGGTCATCTAGGGGAAGTGGTGTGGCCCTGCTTGTTAAAAATCAAATAGGTGCTTTTATTCTGGACGTTGTGGCTGACCTTGAATGCTTGTGCCTAAAACTGACATGCTGGGGTTAAAGCTTCGTTCTGTACGCAATCTACAGGCTTCCTGATTCCCCACCGAGCTACTTAAGCAAACTGCAGATACATATGCCTCAATTTCAAAAGAGCAGAACACTTCTAATTGGGGATTTCAATTTACCTGGCGCCAACTGGGAGCTGTTTCAAACATGTTCACATCATAACCAAAGCATCGATGTGATGTTTGTTATAATGCTAGCGCATGATTTAATTCAGGTTGTGGATAAGCCAACACGCGTACATGGTTCGAACAGTTCTGTTCTAGATTTGGTATTTATAAAACGTGATATCGCTGAATATTCTGTACAAGTTGAGCAGGGGCTCTCTGATCATTATTTAGTAGATGTTAGCTTTCCTCTTTTATCGCCTAAGAAACATCCGAATTCGTCGGTTAAAACATTCAAAGATTACTCCCGTGCCAATGACGCATGCATAGTAGATTATATGGAAAGCTGTCTGACTGAATTCGGTGAAACTGACGCCTGCATCCTGTAGGACCGTTTTAAGCGCATGTGTCATTACTACATTGAAAACTTTGCGCAGAGCAAACGAAAGAAAGTTAACAAACAGACTCCATGAATGACGCGTGACATCATACACCAGAAGTGCAAAATAAAATGATTTAAAAAGCAGCGAGCGCAACCTGGCATAATCAAAAAACTACAGGAGAATCTTTCACAGTCAGTCTGCGATTCCAAAAATTATTATTTCAGTACGTCTCTACAAAACTTTATAAAGAACGCACCAGAAAAGTCCTGGAATTACATAACCGGAAAAAAAGGCTCTTGTGTCACAGATATCAGTCAACAGTTCCATATTCACAGACCAGAGAGCCATTGCGCAGCATTTTAATACATATTTTTAAAGCGTCTTTTCGAATTCCAGTTCATGTACCCTAATAGTCGCACAGTATCATGACACCGAAGTCAATTTTGTTTCTTACGCTGGGATATTTTCTATGCTACTGAACTTGAAAACCAAAAAAGCATGTGGCCCTGATAACATTCATAACATTTTTCTGCGAAGATATACCGAATCAGCTGCAAAGTTTTTGTATGTACTGTTTCAAGCATCCTTGCGAACTGGGAAATTGCCTGTTGACTGGAAGACCGTCCGAATCATTCCTGTACCTAAGAAAGGAGATCGTTTAATGCTGTCAAACTACAGCCCAATCTCCCTTATTTCATTTTGTTGTAAATTAATTGAACACGTGATTGCTGATAGCATAAACGAATTCTTAAATCGGCTCTCCATTTTATCCAAATTTCAGCATGGTTTTCGTGAAGGATATTCAACAGTAACCCAATTACTAACAGTTGTTCACTCGATTGCATTGACCTTAGACAGTAATGGCCAAGTTGACCTAATATTTTTAGATTTTAGCAAGGCTTTTGACAAAGTCCCCCATGAAAAATAATTCTAAAGGTTAAATCTATTGGCCTTCCTGAGATATTAATTACCTGGATTTCAAACTATTTAGCTAACCGTAAGCAGTATGTCTCGATTGATGGAGAGGAATCGGGCGCTCTTGCAGTCACTTCTGGAGTGTCTCAGGGGAGTGTACTTGGATCTTTATTGTTCTTACTATATAATGACATCGTCACACAACTGTTCCGGGCGTAGAGATTCGATTGTTTGCGGATGATTGCTTGCTGTACCGAGATATTACATGTTCTAATCACCAGTTTGACCTAAACACCTCTCTTACATCCTTGCACGGTGCCAGAAATGGTGTATGGCCTTAAACAAAGAAAAAACAAACTTCCTTTGCGTGACACGTAAAAAAAAATATTTTTGACCACAGGTATCATCTCGGACAAACACCACTACAGGAAGTTTCCAGTTTTAAATACCTAGGTGTAACATTAACTAACAATCTGTCCTGGAATTCACATGTGGGAAATATCTGTTCGTCCGCCTTTCGCAAACTATGTTTTTTAACAAATAAACTATCCAAAGCCCCCTTCAGGTAAAACTTCTCGCGTTTAACTCACTAATCAGGCCTAAGCTCGAATATGCATGCGTGGTGTGGGATCTTTATACTACTACCAATATTAAGAAAATTTAAAGAATCCAAAGAAAAGCCATAAGATTTATCTATTCTAAATTTTCACCTTTTGATTCTCCGTCTGAGCTAATGAAATCTGACCGTATCCAACCTCTTGAGGCAAGAAGAAAAAATATTCGACGAGAATTTCTTTTCTTGCTCATAGAAAACAAACTGGCGCTTGATCCTGCACCCTATTTATCGTTTTTAGCCACACGCATCACACGCCACCATCATTCCGGTTCACTTACCCCGTACTTTGCTAGAACTGACACTTTTAAATTTTCCTTTTTCCCACGTACCATCAGCGAATGGAATTCTCTGACACGATAAAATGTGAGGGCATAATCACCCTGCATGCCTTTTTTATTTTTAGTTTTTCTTTTTATTTTACTTGTTGCCCGTGTATCTGTGTTATCTAATATGTATTTGTTCTGCTTGGATATCTAACATGATCTGCGGTATGAAATAAATAAAAAAATCAAAGAAAAACACTGTTGTCTGTGATGCTGATTATAGTGACGGCTGATGGCAGAACGCAGCATGCGGAAATGAGAAATAGGGCTAGGAAATGGAAATGATGAATTGATACAGCATAAACCATAGCAAAGAAGTTTGTCGCTTCAAAGATAGCGGCTGAAGAGAAAAAAGCAACGCGGGTGTACAATTATAGTGTACTAGAATATGGGGTAGTGTGTTCAGGCGCCGCCGCTCACCATGCATTGGCGTGTCGCGGCGCGCGTCGAAAGTGCGGCGGCGCTGCTGTAGCATGGGCTGTCGGGAAAAGGCGCGCTTTTCGTTCTCGTCTGCTAGTCAGTGACGCGTACGCGTGCATTGACGCGGCTGCGTGGTACGCGGCTCACAGAAAGTTTTTCATGTGATCCCTTTCTCGTGCTATAATTGCCGCTGGCCGTCCGACAGTGAAGAAATGCCGAATCGTCGGCGGCAACGGCACTGCTTTACACCTGTGTGCACAACAGGCTACCATTGGACTAAGGGTGAGCAGCCGTCGCTTCTCGCTGTTCCAAAAGATGAACCGCGCAGGAAGATCTGGGAGCGGAATTTGCACCGGAAAGACAAGACCCTGGATGAAACGTACTAGGTATGAAAACTGCACTTCGAGCCATCGTGCATTCTCAGAGATTACGTTCACGTTATAAACGGAGGAGTCCGCATACCACGCGGGAAACCAGAGTTGACGCCGGACGCCGTGCCGACGTTGCTTCCCAATAACCCGAGGTACTTGTCATTTTTTTGTCAAGGGCATCAAACAGTCGCGAGAGGCAGGGCGAACAGGAAAAACTGCATGCGAAAATCAGACGATGTTCATAAGTATGCCACCGCGGCCGTCTGATCATGAATTGGTCACGATTTCGAGGTCGCTTTTCCTGCTCGCTGCAGTATGCACAATAGTGTGTTCATCACCCTTGTGTTCAAACTTTCCTCGGCAGCAGTACCCGCTGTAAGTTCTCTGCGCCTGTACACAATGCAGCTATTGGAAAAGAATATGGAGCTGCTTTTCCGCAATTTTGGCTGTTTTGCGACCGTCTGCTAGTCACTGCTCTGTTTTTTTCTTCCGTGTGCGACTTGTCCTCTCGCATTTAATTTTATTTGTCGTGCATGTACAATGACAAACATTTACAGGACACGTTATTGAAGTGTCGGCTTTTGAAAGGACCAAAAATACTCTGTGCGATGTACAGAACGCACCGCCGCGTATCGGGAGGAGTGCATGCAGTGACAGCCCATGCTCTGGTGGCGCCATCTCGTGGCTTTCGACATCAACAGCGACAGCCGCGAGTCCTCCCTGAACACACTACCCCATATTCTAGTACACTATAGTACAATGATCCGAAAAGAAAAAGAAATCCGTAGCATTGAATTAAGAGGAACAAGAAACCGCAGCAGAAGGGGACTGATGAGGTGAAATGTGGATCCAAATATTGCGTTATGAGGGCCTCTCAGTAACATAGCCAGTCTGAAATGCGCATTGCAGCCAAATGGGATGTCCCCGCCATCATTTTGGGACTTGAGCACCGGCGCCAAGGATAAATGCTGCGTATAGAAGAGTTCATCACAAATATAGCCAAGCACTCATTCCAACTGAACACTAGAATTGCGTGAGAGGTGTCGACTACATCGTCATACCATATGTAGATGTGGCAAACGTGAGTTTGCGTGTCGTACATTAGCCACCACCTGTCATTTCTCGCCATCCTAGGCGATGGTGTAAAAGACAACTGAGGAAATAAAGCTCTGTTTACTGGCAACACTTGGTTGTTAAGTATGCAAAAAATGCAGAGAAGTATGCATGCATTTCTGCTCTGACATCGTCTGTGCGCAGCACGGATTACACTGATACTTTTTAAAGCCCGTAGTAGTTTTTTATGAAAAATTCTTCTGCACACCAGTAAGAATAACAAAAAGTAAAAACACTGAGCCCTCAACATAGCGGATATCCTCAGGTCTCTTTCTTTGTCCAGCAGCACACCGGTTCATATCTTCTCGTGTCAGTATGTGAAGCTCACTTTATAGCACTGGCAGCTGCAGCCGTTCACTTGGTCAGCATCTTATCGCGGTGAGTGGCAGACTCGTGTGCAGTGGACGCAATTACAGCTTCTGCCCTGTCACTTCCCTTCCCATTTCGTCAGCTGGAATAGTCACAAATGCTCAATCTGGGTAAAGAACAAGGGGTATGTGGATGCAGCAACAATTTTTTTTTTGTATAGGAGGGCAGGCCTTAGTCAGGTGTTGTTTAACGCCTTTTGCCTGCTCGTCCTTGGTTTACGTATGCATTGTAAACCAAAAATAAAGCAATAAAAAAAAATTGAGCATCAATTGTGCCCACTGCATGTCATGATAAGATGCTGACCCACTAATCGGCCAGATTTCTCAAAGCATGCCGACTCAGGCTTTCGTCATTGTCTGATGTAGCTAATTACATTCCTCTTTTGTTCATTCTTCGCAGTGAGCTGCAGCAAATGAGGTATCTGGAGGTGTCACTGAGGTTACAGACGAACAAACTGAGCATGAAGAATGTCTGGTGCCACTATCTCAGCTCTCTGAACAAGCAGGAATCATTGCCTCTTTTAACCAGGATACTGAACAGGGAGGCCCTTATGTGCGTGAGCAAGCTGACGACCCAGATGATGACCTTTCTTATTTCATTGCAGCCAACTCGAAAACTACTCTTCCTGGGCAGTCCACAACTCGATTTCAATCCACGCTGCTTATATTATCATTTGTTGTGGCACCAAGTTACCGTGGACAAAAGTCGACGGCTTACTCAAGCTTCTGAATGCCCTGTTTGCTGAAGATGTTTTTCTTCCAACCAGGTATGGTTTCCGAAACACTGGAAGCTTCAACAATCAAAATGGTCAACATTCATGCTTACTGTCCGACTTGCCAGTTCTTGATTAATGGCAATGGTACCACTCACTGGCGTTGCCGAATTTGCTCCGAAGTTGCAAGCCTAGGAGAGGTTCTGAAGAAAGGCAGCTTTTCTCTCACGCTTAACTTGAAGCAACAACTGCAAAAGCTCCTGAAACGCATGAAGAAGAGTAGGAAACAACCTGCTTCAGCCTGCTTCATCATGCCCAGAAGCTCTCACTGACATCACAGATGGTCTGCTATACAAGAAAGTTCGCAGCGACCACAAAATGAAATGGAGCAACCTAACATTCACTCTAAATACTGATGGTTTACCGGTATCAAGTCAAGAAAAGGTTCTGTGTAGCCAGTAAAAGTTGCCGTTAATGAGCTTCCCGTTCCTCTGCGATGGAACAATATTTTGGCTGGAGCTGTTTGGTTAGGCAAGGAGCGTCCACCTGCACACCTCTTCATGGAAACCTTTGCGGACAAGTTCCAAGAGGTTGACAGCCTGATCTGGACCTTTGCTGATCACGTTGTGGAGTCTGCAGTCATAATTGTGTGCTGCTGTGTGAAATCACCGGCCAGAGCTGCTTTGCTCAATGCAAAGCAGTACAGCGCATACTATGGCTGCACTTGGTGTCTTAACAATGGAACTTTAGTTGACGATGAGACTCCTGCTTTCATTCAGTCTTATGAAAGACACAGATGTATAGCATATGTTATACATAGCAGATTGGTTGCCAGTGGAAAAAGTAAGGAATGTCCTATACTATGTCCTCTCAAGGAATAACAGCCTACTTGGCTAGTTGGATGTTTTATACTTTGCGAGTGTTATATTTATGTTTCTAATTATTTTCATTTGTTCTTTACTAATGCTTTAGTCTGTGTGGCATGAAGTGAATTTTGATTTTAATGATTTGTTGTGTTTTTGTTGTACGTTATGGCGGTTATTCTTGTAGTAACGCTCAAAGGGCTAGAAGCAGTTGTCGCTCTCTAGCACCAGCATGCCAGCCCTAGCAGTCAGAGCTGTGACCCCCAACCCGCGGTGCGGTAAGTCGCAACCACGGTGGGTTCGGGCCAGAGGGGACAAACACGAGTATGCTACTCGGAGGAGCGTTTATTGCTCCCGAGGAATACAGTGCAGCAGCAACAATACAACCGCCGTAACGAGGGAGAGTGTTCCGGTCGCGTACGGGGGTGAAAAGCACAAAGGAAAGAACGCACGCAAAATGTGGGGGAAGAAGGTTCCGCTCACCTCGCGTGGCTCCTCGCTCACGGCCCGCGGCGGTCAAGTCACACGGTGGCCGGGCGATAAGGGCAGCGGTCTCCGTGGCAGATCTCTGATCCGTGCGTGTGCACGGCTCCCGCCAGAAGACAAGCGAGCCTCGGGAGAAACGCGTCTCCTCCCGGGCTGTGGAGAGGAGGTCTCTCCGTTGTAAGAGGGGAAAGAGGGAAAGTCTCTCGCGGCGGCGTCGCGGCGGGGAGCGAAAGGAAGCGGCGGCGGCGAGAGTGCCTTCCCTCGCAAAACCTCCCGAACGGCGCGCGCATAGCATCGCGTGATAATTACGCGCGGCGGTTACAATGGGACAGGGGATTCATGTGTATCCCCACATCCCCCTCCTTAAAACTGCCCTACGGCCGAGAAGTGACCGCGTTCACAAAAAGGGTGTACCGAGTGGGGCCGGCGAAACGCCGTTTAACTTTAAAACCGATTAAGAAAAGATTCAGCTCACAGCCAGCAGTGCCGTCGTCGAAGGCCGTGGACGCCAGGGCAGGAAGGCAGCGTAGACGACCGCCATGGACGACCGTGGAGCCCAGTGTTGAAGGGGGTCGATGAGCGCAGGTCTCGTGAGTCGGCCAGGGCAGCTTTGCCGGGACGCGCGGGCGGCAGCAGGCTCAGGGCGATTACGCACCGGTCGTCGCGTACGGCAGGCCCCCACTCAGCTGGATGAACCGCTTGCTCTTGGCTCGCCCTCTTTTCCTCTCGTTGGGGGGTGACAAAGGCGCGCCGACCCATTTTCCCTCTGCCGCAGAGGACTTGCGAGGCGGGCCCAGCGGGGCACCAAGCTTCTCTTGCGGGCGAAGCCCGCTGCCGCGGGGACACGGGGAACTCCAAGGCGGCTTCTCTGCTGCAGTTTTGCGCCATGGTAGACATAGGCGCCGGTTTCACCGAATTCTCGCTCGCTCGTCCTGCGGCCGACCGGAAGCTGTTTTTCGGCACGGTGGCTCGGTGGTGGTCGACAGCGGGCTCTTGGTTCTGGAATGCGGCCGCCCTCCAAACGGCCTGGCTCTCGGTGTTCGAAGCAGCAACGGTCGTTGCGGCGTCCGCTGGCTCTCCTCCGGGCACGCTGTGAAGGCTGGTCTGCGGCTGCAAGGCTATCTTTTCTTTCTAGTTACATTACCAATTTACACATTTTTTTTTGAGCTAGTCTATCCCCGCTCGGTCTTTTCCGACGAGAAAGCGTGTGCTTACTCCGGAAGCCGTGGTGCGAAATATGGAAGGGGTGTTCCGTCCATATTAAGCAGGAGAAATTACTCCCTGCGCGTTGGTCAGAGTTGTTTCTGCCGTGGGCGCAAGTTGTAACGAGGTGCTGGGCTCTGTTGTCGAGCCTTGCCTCTCGGTGCGGCTGCCTGCTGGCGGGGGAGGGTGTTCTCCACAGTCCACTCGTTCCCTCTGTCAAAGTAGGGTTTGAGATCACAGACATGCACTGGCCCGCCGGTCGGTCTTAGCGTCAAGTCCGCCAGCCTGTAGACGAGAGAGGTAAGTTTCTCCCGAACTACATATGGTCCCGTCCATTTCGGCGCCAGAGAAGCAGAAAACCGCTTACTGGCATCGCTCAGAACGTGACTGCGCCTCAACACCAGGTCCCCCGGTTTGTAGTGAACTTCCCGGTGAGAGCGGTCATACTGCGCTTTCTGCTGGGCCCGAGCAGTGCTCAGATTCCGGCGTGCTTTGTCCAAAGCCTCCGTCATCCTCGCGCGCAGCCCGGTCGCATAGTCGGCGCGTGCCGACCAAGCAATCGGGGTGTTGCTGCGAACCTGTAGAGTAAGTTCTAACGGGTTCGGCAGCTCCCTGCCAGGGTTGAGAGCGGCAGGTGTGTACCCAGTCGAGCGGTTCACGGTCGACCTGACAGCAAACCCAATCTCGGGGAGACAGGTGTCCCAGTCGATGTGCGTCTCCGCAAATGCAACGAGCATGTGCTTGATGTTGCGGTTCACGCGTTCCGTGGGATTCGCCTGGGCGTGGTACGTGGTTGTTCTCCTGTGCTTAATGCCAAGGGCCGCACAGGAGTCCACGAAAAGTTTGGCAGTTAAGTACGATGCATTGTCCGTTATCAACTGCCCGGGGTAGCCGAATCGTGTGAACACCTCGATCAGCTTCCCCATGATTACGCGTGCCGTCAGCTTTCGAAGTGGGAACAGTTCCACCCATTTGCTGAAATGGTCTGTGACAACGAGCAGATATTGGTTTCCACTCGGAGTCCTGGGGTAAGGTCCCATGACGTCACAAGCCGCAATTTGCCAAGGACCCTGGCTATTGATCGGCTGCATGAGCCCAGGTGGGCGTCCACCACGTGGCTTGACCCTTTGGCACACGTCGCACGAGCGGGCGTAGCGTATCGCATCCCGCTTCATGCCAGGCCAGGTAGCGAGGCGGCACAATTTGAGGTCAGTCTTAGGTCCACTCGCATGCCCAGCGATGCACGTGTCATGAAAGTAGCGTAAAAGTGCTCCTCTCAACGTGCGTGGAATCGCCACCTTGAAGGACTCGTGTGTATCCTTCTCGGAGGGGATATATCTCAGCAGGATGCCATCGGAGTCGAGCAGATAGGAATCCATCGCGCTCACAGCATTACCAGCTGTGTTCGAGCGCCCCGCACGGACAACAATACCAGTTGCCTCCATGTGCGCCGCGGCCGCGCCGCCCGGCTCCCTGAGCCCGTCGAACACTTTTCGACAAAATGGATCCTCCCGCTGTGCCTCCAATAGCTCCCTTCTGCTGAAAACGCTCACCACTGAACTGATGCCTTCAAAGTGGTTTACGCTTTCGCCTTGGGAAGGCGGGGTGTCCCTTCCCTCGGGGCGTTGTGTGAGCTGCGCGGCAGTCGCGCTGCTCTGGCTGTCGGGCGCGGCGGAGTGGGCAGTATTGTTACTTCCCAAGCCGTCAACGGGCGCGCGCGAAAGTGCGTCCGCCATCACGTTGTTCTTGCCCCTCCTGTAGCGCACGGTAAAGTCGTAACGCTGGAGGAGTAGCGCCCATCGCGCTAGGCGTCCGGACGGCTCGCCTAGGCGTCTCAGCCAAGTGAGTGCCATATGATCAGTCTCAATCACGAAAGCGACTCCATCGACATAGTAGTCGAACTTCCGCAGAGCGAAGATAATCGCGAGACATTCTTTTTCTGTGACGGAATAGTTTCTCTCTGCGGGAGTTAATGAGGGGCTGGCGAACGCCACCGGTCTCAGGCTACCTCCGTGCTCTTGAAGCAGGACTGCTCCTAAGCCCAGGTCACAAGCGTCCGTGTGGATCACAAATTCCCTGTTCAGGTCAGGCAGCCTTAGCTCTGTGGTTTCCGCGAGCGCGCAAGTGAGATGGCGTGTTGCCGCCTCTTGCTCGGGTCCCCAATGCCACTTCACACCTTTCCTTAACAGCGCTGTTAAGGGGGCTTGCAGAGCTGCGCAATCTGGGATAAACTGTCGATAAAAGTTCGCCAGCCCCAGAAAGCGTCTCAGTCCGCCTATATCTGCCGGCGACGGGAACTGCAAAATAGCCCGCAGCTTGTCTTCGCACGGCAGAAGGCGTCCTTTGTCTAGCGTAAACCCCAACAGTGTTATTCGGGTCGCCGCTATCTGGATCTTGTTCGGGTTCAGAGTGATTCCCGCAGACCTCAGCCTTTCCAGTACATCCCTGAGATGGCGTAAGTGCTCATCAAAGGTTTCCGAATACACGGCAATGTCATCCAGGTAAGCAAGAGCGTGGTGCCACCTTGCATCGCCTAGGACACGGTCCATCAGACGCTGGTACGTCGCGGGCGCGCCGACCAGGCCGAACGGCATTCGGGTAAAATGGAAAAGTCCCCTGTCACAAGTGAAGGCAGTTTTCTCTCGGTCACTGGGGGTCATCTCCACCTGAAAGTATCTTCTGCTAGCATCGAGCGTAGTGAAGTACTTCGCTCCACCAACATTGGACACTATCGAGGGAATGCTCGGAAGTGGGTATGCGTCCTTCCGTGTCACCTCGTTCAGGCGTCGATAGTCCACACAAAGGCGGGTTGTTCCATCCTTTTTGGGCACCAGCACCACTGGAAACCCCCAGGGGCTGTTTGATCGTTCCACAACGCCTGTATCGAGAAGCTCGTCCAGTGCGTTATCGAGCGCTTTCCTCTTAGCCAAGCTGACTGGCCGAGGATTGCACTTCCATGGAACAGCGTCGCCTGTCTCAATTTTGTGCCTAACCAGCGTAGTGCAGCCAGGCCGCTCCGTGAATACGGCGTCGTACTCGTTTAGGAGCAGAGACAAACGCGCTTTTTCCTCCCCCGACAAGCTGTCTGAGTTATCCAGCAGCGGGTGGGGAGGCCTGCATGCCGCCGCGGCACAGAGTGCAACCGCAGGGGGGACAGGGGGTCGCGCGGGAGGGGAGAGGTTCCCTTCCGCGCTTTTCCTCTCGGCGCGGTCGACAGGCTGGTTGTTCAGCCGGGCCGAAGGCGTTTCGGGGCTCTTTTTCGGGCGATCGTTGCGTACGTCTGCGCGCGAAGCATCGGAAAGCGAATGCGCTTTCGACGCTTTTTGGGGTTGAACGAAAGGTTTCAGGGTGCCACATGCTCGCTCCCTATATCCTCCGTTGCAGACGTCAATAACAATGCCCGTCTTGGCGAGGAAGTCTCTACCAAGAATAATTGGAACCGATAGGCCGGGGAGGTGAGCGAAGCGCTGGCGCCTCACTCTTTTCTCCCACCGCACCACAAGCCGCGTGGCACCGCTCGCGTGCGCAGTGCCGCTGGCGAATCGGAACGTGAGGTTCCTCGCTCGCAGTCGGAGTCCGTTCCGACGGAGATGCTCACATACCTCGTCGCCAAACAGGGATGCGCTCGCTCCTGTGTCTAGCAATGCCATGAACTTACGTTGTGCCACTGTAAGCTCAATAAGCGGTACTGGCGTGTCGCTGGGTGGTTCCAAACGACAAGCCAGCGGGGCTAGGAGTTCGTGTGACTCACTGAGCACCGCTGTTGACGCCGCCGGTTGCGAAGCGTTGCTCACCGGCGGCTGCGTTCGTTTCCCGAAAGCGCGTGCTCTCGGTTCACGGGGCGTCTGCACTCCCGGGCGTAGTGCCCTCGTTGGTTGCACCGGTAGCAGAGGGTACTCGGCCTTTGCCGGGCGGGGCAGTTGTCGCCCCGCGCCGGCTGACCGTTCCTCCCTGCCGGGCCTACCGTCGCAGATGCCCTTTGGTCTAGCGTCCTCGGGTCGGTATGTCGGTCCCGATTCTGCGTACCTTGGCCACGCGCAGCGTGTGCTGACCGCATAGCATACGCGTACGGGTCGAGAGCTCGGTCTGATAGTTCCCAACCGTTTCTCATTTGCCCGTCACTTAATGCAACCATTTCGGCTCCCCGGGAACGGTTTCGAAAAGTGTCTCCGTTCCAGGCGCATCGCGGCTCAAGTGCCTGCGACGCTGGCGGGGGTGGCCGATACGCGCGGGAGGCGAGTATGTCCGCCTGTATGCGCTTGGCTGCCGAGGCGAGTTCGTCCAAGTCCCTGAACGGTACGCCTCGTAGGTAGGCTGCGAAGGTAGGGTGCGCTTGTCGCGTGACACGCTCTACCTTCTCGCCGTTCGAAGCTGAGGGGTCTGCAAAACGATAGAGTTCGTCCATCGCCCTCACGTACTCAAGCAACGATTCGTCCGGATGCTGAGTACGCAGCTCCAACTCGCGCCGCAGACGACGCTCGTAATCTGCGGGCAAGAACTCCTCGCGAAACCTCGCTCGGAACTCCTCCATTGTGCGAGACCGATAGCCAGTAAGGCGGAACCAGCGGGCAGCCTGATCAGTCAGTGAGATTGGCACGACACGCTCCAGAATCTCGCCATCGGAAAGCCCTGTCGCCTGCTGGTAGGTCAGCATGCGCTCAAGGTACTCGTTGGCACTGACAAGATCATGGTAGCCACCGTAGCTGGGAAGGTCCACCCTTAGCCTCGGACTCGCCCCTGGAGCGGGTGTTTGCAGGTTGTTCTGCACGATACCCGTGAGGCTCTCTATGAGGCGCAAGGCGTTGCGCAACACAGCCTCTTGTGCGTTGGCCTGGCCAGGTAGTTCTGGCTGAGGGGCCGCGTAGGATGAGCAAGGTTGCACGTGTCGCGCCATGCTCTCCCTACCTGGTGGCATAGCGCTTGGCGAGAAGTGCCTAGCGTCGCCGTTCGTCTGAGCCGGTGTGTCGTGTGAATCACCGCTCGGCTCAAACGATATAAGATAGCAGGGGCTAGCTTCAGCCTCTGGAAATACACCTGCAGTAGTTGTTACTGCCGTGCCAAGATGTTGCTGCTGAGAAGCCGTATTGGACAACCACAGCAGGGACTGGACGTCAATCCCGCTCGCCGCCATGGCTAGTCTGTGTATCGGCAGTCGCTCACACAGACACTCGGTTTCTCACACCTCTGGCCCCACGTTGGGCGCCAAGAATATGGGGGTTATTCTTGTAGTAACGCTCAAAGGGCTAGAAGCAGTTGTCGCTCTCTAGCACCAGCGTGCCAGCCCTAGCAGTCAGAGCTGTGACCCCGAACCCGCGGTGCGGTAAGTCGCAACCACGGCGGGTTCGGGCCAGAGGGGACAAACACGAGTATGCTACTCGGAGGAGCGTTTATTGCTCCCGAGCAATACAGTGCAGCAGCAACAATACAACCGCCCTAACGAGGGAGAGTGTTCCGCTCGCGTACGGGGGTGAAAAGCACAAAGGAAAGAACGCACGCAAAATGTGGGGGAAGAAGGTTCCGCTCACCTCGCGTGGCTCCTCGCTCACGGCCCGCGGCGGTCAAGTCACACACGGTGGCCGGGCGATAAGGGCAGCGGTCTCGGGAGAAACGCGTCTCCTCCCGGGCTGTGGAGAGGAGGTCTCTCCGTTGTAAGAGGTGAAAGAGGGAAAGTCTCTCGCGGCGGCGTCGCGGCGGGGAGCGAAAGGAAGCGGGGGTGGCGAGAGTGCCTTCCCTCGCAAAACCTCCCGAACGGTGCGCGCATAGCATCGCGTGATAATTACGCGCGGCCGTTACAATGGGACAGGGGATTCATGTGTATCCCCACAAGGTACAGTAAAGTACACGTTTGAAGGCGGGGCCATGGTTGAAAGGTCCCACGATACTGTGCTCTCAGGCATGTCTCTTGCAGTTACAAGAAAGCGCTCTGTTCATGGTAGGAAAGGGCCATCTCCAGTTACGAAGCTAGGAACATTTGACTTGGGCTAAGGTTTCCCTCCCGATTACATACATTGTGTCCTGGAGGGTGTGACTGCACAAATGGCAGAGCTTTGGCTGTCTGCAACTGGGAAGGCTTGGTATGTAGGGAATAGAACTGCCAAGCTAAATCAGCGTATATTGAAAGCACGGCCATCAATAGGCTCCTCAAGACTGCCAAGGCCAATTTCAGAGAGGGCATTCTGGAAAGCCATAGAATGGAAGTATTGGTTGCTGTACTACAGTGTGCCATGCTTTCAAAACGTTCTGTCAGATAGACATATTCGCCTTTTTTCATTGCTGGTAGAAGGCATTTTTATGCTGCTGAAAGTGTTGAACACAATGACACTTTTATTGCAGAAAGTTTGCTGAAACAGTTTGTGGAGGAAGTGAAAACATTTTATGATGAAAGTGCCCAAACATTCAATGTTTATCAACTTCTACATCTGGCAAAATCTGTTAGGATGACAGGGCCACTGTGGCCACGTCTACCTTCCCATTTGAAGGGGGCAACGGAGACATCTTAAAGCTTGTATCTGCTGCGAAAGGGGTATCTCTGCAATTATCAGGTTCATTATGAATGGAGTTCTAAATTCTTTGAAACGTCTGGGAAATCTTCCGCCATTTTTGAAAAAGCAGCAGGAGCCAATTTCAGGTAAAATATCTAAACAGCGCAAATCTGGTGTCTTAGGTGCAGCTTTGCCACCTTGTGTCTATGAAGAACCCGTTTAAATACTGTTGAGGCAAAACATTGGTTCCGAGGCATGTATAAGTGAGTACCTTAGAGCTCCTGTCTATGCATAGCGCCCATTATCATCAAGCAGAAAGAACATGTTCATGCTACCTGGAAGCAAGTAACAGCAAACTTGTCAAAATTCTCCAGGTGTTTTCTGCTGTCAGAAAAATTTTGCTGTTCTGTAAAGAATTTATTACTGAAGAGTTTGAGCTGCCCTTTTTGTTCAGAATTTAGCATCCTCCATTTGGTATCGCTCTCTGTATGCTTTGCGAAGAAAGTATTTTCATCTTGTGCGCTTGTAGAACAAGAGATCAAATTCTTGGGGAAGATGCCTAATCTTCATGAAAGTTATTAGTCCTTTTCAGTACCATGACAGACCAGCGTGAAAATATTCTTGAGTAAGACACTTGTATCCCACTTGCTTCAAATGCTGTCAAATAGAAAAACGCTACCCCTGTCCACCATATTTTTGCATGCTGGATACTACGTAGCTACCAAACAAACCATTCATTATCCATTTTTATCATTTAGGCCTCCTTGGTGTTCTCATGTCTTTACAAGCACATGTGTACAGTTGAATTGAATTAAATTGAACTGAATTTTTATTTCGGATTATCAAATATCCTGGAGCCCGAAGCTAAAGGCAGATAAATTCTGCCTGACGGGGCCCCGGGCCCCAAGCAAGAAAGAAAAAAAAACATAAGTACAGATGTAAGTTTACAGCAGCAACACTGTGGAGCAATGTTGAAAAAGAAACATCAACACAAAATGGGAAAATAATGTATCCACTGAAGCATGAGGCACGCATTGCATGAAACAGTACACAGCGGACAAGGCCTTAAACATAACGTATCGAGCAAATAGGGAATAAGAAAACTGCGTTAAGTACAAACAGTTGAAGGAAGGTAAATTTTAATAACATTTTTAAATGAACGAGCAGTTTTGAAATCCTGAGACAAGGTGTAAATGAATGGGAGTTTATTAATTACGACCGAAACAGCGTACGAGCCAGGACAGCAGCTTGGGCATGTTGGTTATTCATTTGTGACGAAACAGCGCAAAACACCGGGACAAGAGACAAGCGCTGTCATCGTCAACGCCGTGTGCCGAGCACGGACCATGTCGTTCTGCATCCGGAAAAAGTTTTTACCACCAGATGTGCTGGCGCTCTTTGGAGGGCATGCTCCTTCTGAGAGCCATGATCAGCGCTTGTCTCTTGTCCCGGTGTTTTGCGCTGTTCCGTCACAGCGTACGAGGTCAACCGCATACCGTAATTAGTTCTAATGCGAGTGACGAATCGTGTATATCTGAGGGAGTGTGGGTAATGTTTAATGAATATTGTATTGAAAGAATTCAGATTCAGTTTTATTTTTTGTAAACATACACAGCAGTTTGAAGTAAAACAATATCTTCTAAACGATGTATTTTGGATTTAATAAAATAAGGCAATGTGTGGTCTTGTGCTCCTAAACAATAAATCGCTCGAATAGCCTTTTTTTGTACAGTGAACAATTAGGTAAGATTTTGTTTTTAGGTGGTACACCAGACTAGCAAACAATACTTTAGTCGAGATTCTATTAGGGAATAATACAGCATTGTTTTAAGCCAGACGGGTAAAAGACATCCACATTTGTTATGATGCCTAGGGACCTTGAAAGACTTGTCTAAGTTTGCTATGTGGGTATTCCAGCATAGATGCTCATGGAAAATGTCACCCAGAAATTTTGGGGATTCTTCCATTTCTAAGGAATAGCCTGCAAAGCTAAGGCTGAAACTATGCTGAATTGGTTTGTTTCGCGCGCGAAACAATACGTACTTACTTTTTAACACATTCTGGGTTTCTACGCGGACACAGGCCACCACCCACCGCGGGTTCGAGCTTCGCGCGAGCCAAGGGCCCCGATCAGCCGTCACCACACACACACTGGGACACCGATGCAGCGCACTCAACCTCCGCTGGGAGGAGAGCGCTTCGCCGCAAAGAAATAGGCCTCCAAGTTCACAAAGGAGACGTTTATTCACGTCGTCCTTAAGCAGGTACACACGCACTCAATAGTCACCCCGTCCCGGGGGCGCGCGAGGAGCAAGGCTCCGCTGCGCGCACGAAGCGACTCGAGCAATGCGCGCCGCTAGCACGCTGCTGCAGGAGAACGTCCCCGCGGCAGTGCTGTGATCTCTCTCTCGTGTCGACCGTTGGGCCGGTTGCGAGAGAGAGTGGGCAATCAACGCAAGGTACGCCTGTCGGAGGTCGCTGGACCCCGCTGGACAGGCTCGAGCCGCTGCAGGTCAGAGGACACGTGCGGGCGAGCTCGAGTAAGCACTGGTCCGAACGGCCAAGGCCGGCACGGACAAACAGTAACGTACGCACCTTACGCTGTCTGGGAGGGATCTCTCTCTCTGGGCCCCGCTCGGACGGTCGCGCAGTGCGCGGCCGCCCGTAGCGGGTCCCGAATTCCCGCCAAAAGGCGCCAATGGCAAAGGCCGTTGGGGAGCCGGGGCGGAGCTGTGGCCAAATGACAGTGATTAGTCACCTAGCCGCCTCTCCACCGCCTGAGGCGGGAGCAAGGGAAAGAGGAGAAACAACGCGGGAAGCCGGCACACCGCGCAAAGGCAACGGCGGAAAGCCAGGATTCCCACAACATTTAGCTGTAGCTGATTAGTGTTTAACCACTGCCTCAGTTCTACTAGCCAGTTATTGCATTTTGTTTCTAGGTGTACAGAATTCTAGGCGTTCAGAATTCTAGAATTCTAGTTCTAGGCGTAGAATTCTAGGTGTTCAGACACAGCCCACCTTTGCAGGGAAAAAAATTTTAAACTCCTTCAGCTTTTGAGCTTTTTTCATCAGTGAACTACATCATAATACTTCTTGAAACAGGTTTCAGTGTGCATGCAAGTTGTCGCATACACCCAAAGAACTGTGGGACAGATATTTACCATATTTGAGGTCTTTTATGAAGTCATTGCTACAGCTCTGTTCCTCTTTTTTTCTACAAAACCGGTGGCCAAAACTGCTTCAAAGCGATGTCATTCTGAGCACAGTTTTACCATTTGTATGCATTTGAGACATGGATACACCTTTGTGAAAAATGCAAACATTATGATGCTGATCCCTTCGACGAAGACAAAATACCCTTTGCCTAGTCTGTTGCACATCTTCCTCATAGCGGTTTTACTCATCCACTTTTTCACTGATCTCGATTTATGATTGTGGCCTGCTCTATTTCGTTTTACAAAATTCAAAATGTCATGAAACTTGGCAGCGCATTGCACGGTACCAAGTTCATGTTGTTTGAGGTTGCCGCGTGTTCCCTTATCATTAACACACTGTCCTGTTTGTTGTGCATGTTCACTGTCACATGGCAGTGGCATCCAGTACACTGTCTTGTTTGGTTTATTGGTTTTTTTTTATTGGGTTTTAACGTCCCGAAGCAACTTAGGCCATGAGGGACGTCGGATTGAAGGGCTCCGGAAATTTCGACCACCTGGGGTTCTTTAACGTGCACTGACATCGCACAGCACACGGGCCTCTAGAATTTCGCCTTCACCGAAATTCGGCCGCCGCGGCCGGGATCGAACCCGCGTCTTTCGGGTCGACAGCCGAGCGCCGTAACCACTGAGCCACCGCGGTGGGTCCAGTGTCTTGTGCACGTTTAGCAAGAAAATGTTTCCATAGGCACGTTTTTCTTTGTATTTGCCGACACGTCAACATATACTATATGCTTCAATGCCAGCTTAGTATAAAATTCACATACGTACTTGCCAGCTGTCACCACTGTTGCGATCCCGGGTAGCATGGCCGGACCGGTGATGGGACGAGGAGGATGGGGAGACTGGGTTAAGAGGAAGGCAACGAAAACTTTATACACTTATTTACATTATTTACAAAGAGCGTCTGAGAATGACTCTCTGTAGAAGGGAACTTCTTCGTCAACCGGAGTCGACGGGAGCTAGCAGGCTTCTCTCGGCCACACTCACAGCCGAGTTAAATAGGGTTCGGATTCCCCAGATCCCTGGCTGGAGAATAAAGTTCGAAGAGCACTGTCCAATCGAGTGGACCGAAGTGGACGCTGGTGTTACCATCCACGGCAGGGGCGGTGCGGGCTGTTCCGCTCTCTCGCAGCTCGGTCGATGGGAAGGGGGAGATGCTGACTAATCCGACACGGCTGGAAAGGAATCTTGCTTTCCTACCAGCAGGTGAACGAGTCTACCAGCAGTCTACCAGCAGATGAACGAACGTGCTTCCCCGCCGGATGTCCAGAACACGAGACCTTTGTCGATGACACAGCCGTCTTCAATTAACAGCCAGCGTGACTGTGCGTAGCACCCCTCCGTCTTTCGACGACCCGAATGTATACACTCGGCCTGACTGGCGCCGCCACGTCGCCTCCGCTTCCGCTGTGGTTGCCGCTGTAAAATTTGCGCCCTTAAAGGGAGGCTGAAGAGTTTTTCGAATTCATTAAAATGCTCACGTGTGGATGTGGGAACTTTCTAAATCATGCGGGGGAAATTTTTTTACAGATTCATAACTTAGGAGCGACGTAATCGCCGTTTAAAATTACGCGGTAACGCCGCCCCCCGCAGGCCGCCGAGCGCTGCTGATGACCCTGACGATGCGAGCCAAAATCGGAAACCGCGGAGTGGTGACGTAAACACCGGTGATCCGTCGCTTCGCAGCCTCCGCGGCCGTGCTTGTTTCTGCGTGCGTGCCATCATACGCTGCTTCGAGCTGCCGTGTTTTTCTTTATTCGTGCGTTTTTATGTTTGTGGTGAGGTACAGAAAAGTGTGCAGCATCGAATGAAGTTGTGGACCCATCATGCCGGCGTTCTGCGCTGCCCTCGGCTGCACGAACATCCGCGGCCGCGACGATGTGGTCTTTCATTATTTCCCTGAAAAAAAGAAGCTCTCCGCAAAGTGAGTCGCTGCTGTGAAGCGAAGGGATTTCAAGCCGTCAAAGGCAACAGTGCTATTCTCTGGCGCCACTTTGGTGATTAGAACTATCACCAGAGTCTGTCGACAATGCATTCACTGGGCCTGTCAACAGTCAGCTGGACTGAAACCCGGTGCAATACCGTCTGTTTTCTGATAATTTCATTAATTTCTTGGCAGCACCAGCAGTCTTCTTCATTCCCCTCTGGAATGCAGTGGACGGAGGAACACCTGTTTTGGAAGTAGAGTGTTTACAATGACATATCACTCAACTGCCGGGAATATATTTCTAATAACGCATGTAGTCCTAAAGAATTGCCGACTGCCGCATGGCTTCAGACATTAATAATAATATTATATAATTGTGCGCCAAGTGTGCTACAGCCAGCCATGCGATTCGTCCTGCTCGGTTGCAACACGAGTCCATCTAGTTGGTGAAAAAATCCCTTGCCGCTATATCTGAGAAAAAGCACGATAAAGGTGGCGCAAACGGATGAAAGTATTCTTACAAGGACTTGTAGCATGAACCAACTCGCCTAAACAAGGAATTTAATTTACTGCTAGCTCCCATCTTGGCACACAAAACGGAAGGTGCACGTTTGTCACCTCGACGAGTTTGTCGCAAAACGCTGCGAACTTGTATGTTATGAATCGAGCCGGCATGCAGCTACAATGAAGTGGTGCAAGCATAAAATTTGTGTGCAAAAAAGAGCCTGATAACTTCTTGCGCATGCCAATGATCTTTGTGGATTACAAGCAGATTTGCGGCAGCACTGACAAGCGGCAAGACAAAAATGCCGACGATCGCATCCCGCTTACATTGTATTAGGAAAATTACGTCGGGCAGTGATATACTGCATTTGCTCGCCTCAAAATTCATCCATTGTATCTCTGAATATATTTTGGCAAGAAAAGTATACTAACCAAAGTCATTTCCAACACGTGGAGATGCTGGCACTTCGCTTTCGTTCGAGTCATAATCACGGCTTGCGCCAGAATCGTTTCTTTCTTGCAGAGGTTTGCTCTTTGCAATCGGTTCTAACATGTAGGGGATGACACCAAGATACTCCGGGTAATCTTCGATGTGTCCCATCGTCGTATAAGCAAAATAACATCCTCAAACCGCCGAGCGCCGCTGTTCATGTGCAGCGGCGGCGGCCGAGCCGACCGAGCCAGCGCCATTGTTGACGTCACGAGGCGCCCAACCAATCACAGGCGGCAACGACGCGCAAAGCTCGCCTGAGGCTCCTGCTGCACTTCTCGCCAAAATAAAATAGGTTTGCGCTTTCCTTTGCCTAATTTCGACGAGCAATTCGAATTCCGAGGGTGGAAAACTGTAAAGTGCATCTCTCCACTAAATTTTTCTGGGAAACCTTTCAGCATCCCATTAAGCCCCCTTCGCATCTTCGGCCTTCGATGCTGCTGCCGTGGTCACCTCCGCTCAAGGAAGTCCTCTGCCCTAATCCACTTAGGCTAGGAGGGGGGGGCATCACAAGCACCACCGCACCGCCGCCGTCGCGAGGTTGTCGACCTTGTTGACTGTTCACGGTTGCTGCTTGATCGGGCCCATGTGGCCAGAAGTACAATCGCAACATCATCAAGGGAACACGTGGCCTTAAACATAGAGCACGCTAGGCACACCAATCAAAGCATGAATGCTCCTGTAGTGCCGTGTTTCACATGAGGTTCAGAACTTGGTATTCGGAGAAACCTTCGCCCCACAGTATATGCAGTTTGGCTGATGATTTGTCTACACGATATATCCCTACATGACTTAGCAACGTGAATGAGCCAGCCTTTTTGCGAGCGTTCGTTTCTGCTAAATGAACACAGTTATCATGGACTGCTGTTATCTCTGTGTTTTAAATCTGTTCTGAGTTCATGAACAGTTCTTGAAGCAGTTCTCATGCTTTTGTTAATATCCAGTGAAAACTGTGCCCATTTATTTTTAATCTTTGCTTACTTCAGCTGGATAACCTGAATGACATTGTATCCTGTGACATGAGCACTTTTTATGCAATGTACCTTATTAACGAATGAAAAGTTGTGGTGTACTGTCTTTAGCATCATTTGCTGCTCTGCTGCTGAGCACGAGCTTTTGGTTTCTTGTCCTTCATGCTTCGAAGTAGGCACTGTTGTGAAGAACAGCAACTCATGTTGAAGATGTTGTCGACAGTGTATTAGCACTTCCTTTGCACCTTTCCGTAGCCTTGAGTGGTAATGCACTGCGGTGAATTTTTTCGGTGTATGCAACCTTGGAAAGGCGTTGTTTTCCAAGATCCTTTATATGTTGATATGTAAAATATGATTTGCTTTTTTTTACCTACATGTGCTGGCCTTGAGATCTAGTTCGGCTGTTGGTGAAAAAGTTGTCAGGGGCATCTCTCCTAGCGGGTGTCAAACCAAGTAAACTACAGTAGCAAAAGGCCCCTTTTAGCAGCTATGCAATTGGTCGTGTTTGGTCAGTGCACGAAATATCCTTGGCCATTTGAACCTGATAGTTGACATCCTCTTCTGCATCTCTTAACAACGTACAGCTCTCATGTCAGTGAGAAAATTAAGCTGATACAGGCAGAATCTATAGCACACGGGGAAGCTTAGGATGTTTTTGACTCATCTGTCTTGCCATGCAGCACTTTTCGCTGTTGCCAACTCAGCCATGCCCGTTTCTGTTCTGCTGTTCCTTATGGTTTCTGGCAATGTGTCGATGAGCAAGTGCACAGTGCTTTGTGAAGTTGTCATCATATGCCCTTGCCAAGTTTGTTATCAATCGAGCTGGTATTTGCTGTTGTGCTTAATGCAGCTTGCAACACTTCAGTACTTTCCCACTTGCCCGTTAAGTACGTGTCTGCACAAAAGCCCACCTCCTTATCATCATTCTGATTCCAGTAATTTCATTGCCTAGGTCACTGTGAAAGGCACTGGTAAGCTCTGTCGAAGCTGTCTGGCTGTATGAAAGGCCCCACATTGCTGCAATACAGGGGAATGAATTGATGGTGTTTTTTAGTGATGCTTTCAAGGGCACTTTCCCAAATGCCCATTTTGCGAAGGCACTACTGCAACTCTGAAACGAAGGAGTTCTATGCTGAATTTTGTGAATAAACATGTTTTAATTCTTCTCAATCTTTAGTTCTACCTGCTGTCATGCCTTTATATTTTCAAGGGACACTAGATTAAAATTTGTTATTCGCCTGGTTGATATATGAGCATTTAACTATACCTGGAAGCTAAAAAAGCATGCCTTTTTTCTCCACATAATAAACAGACTGCCATTCATGCTCAGGTAATAAATACTAAATTATATGCTGCATGATATGCAAATGCACCTCACATTTTATCTTAGACTTTTTTATTTATTCAAATACCCTAAAGGCCCGAGCGGGCATTACATAGGGGGGAACAACAGAAAAAATTTCCGATGAGTACAAAATTCGTTGGCCGGGAACACATTGTTGAAAAGCATCAAACACTCAAAATATAAAGGCACATGACAAAGAACACTCAGGTTTCCTTCAAAAGCAGTGCTTCAACAAGAATGCAAAAATATGAAGGTTACAGCTCGAGGTGACGTTTTAGAGCGGTTACAAACGCTTCGTAATCATTGGCAGACGCAATGGTGCCAGGGAGCAGATTCCATTGACGGATGGCGATGAGGAGAGGCGAATGAAAGAAGAGATTAGTTCTAGCAAAAATTGGTTCTACTTTCAGTTGGTGATCAATGCGTGGGAATATCCGATGAGCCGGCTTGATATGGTACGAAGCAAAGGAAGAATGACTGTGATATAATTTGTAGAAAAATGACAGTATGGAAACCATTCTCCGTTTTTCGAGAAGAGGTAAATTTAGAGCTTTTTTTATTTCAGTTACACTCGCTGATCGAGAGTAGTTCTTCGATATGAACCGGGCGGCTTTATTTTGCAGGGACTCCAATTTTGTTACTAGGTATGCTTGATGGGGGTTCCAGATCAAAGAGGCGTAATCCAATTTCGAGCGAACTAATGTAGTGTATGCTAATAGCTTTGTGCCTGGATTAGCTAAACGCAGGTTACGTCTGAGGAAGCCGAGTGTTTTGGAAGCTTTGTTAATAACTGTATCGATGTGCCTGTTCCATGAGAGGTCTGCTGCTAAATGCAAACCTAAATATTTTATGATGGGTGCCGATTCTACTCGCACATTGTTCAAATTGTAACGACAAGGTTCGGCGCTAGATATTGTGGTAAATCTAACAACTTTTGTTTTTGAGGTGTTAATCTCCATTTGCCATTGTGTGCACCAGTCATTAATTTTGTTAAGGTCTGATTGTAGACGAGTAGAGTCGGAAGGATCAGTAATCTGTCTGTATATCACGCAATCATCTGCAAATAATCTGACCGTGGAATTTAGGTTATTACTTATATCATTAATATAAACTAAGAACAAGATAGGTCCGAGTACAGACCCTTGCGGTACTCCAGATTTAACGGGGGAGAGGGACGATGAATGCCCATTAACAAAGACTGTTTGATACCGACTGGCCAAAAAACTCTTGATCCAAGAAATAATTTTAGGATTTAAGTTCAGATTCTCAAGTTTATTTATTAGACGTATGTGTGGGACTTTATCGAATGCTTTGGCGAAATCTACGAATACGGCGTCTATTATAGAGTGAGCATGAACAGCGTGATGAAGGTCAGTGATCAGTTCAAACAGCTGTGTTTCGCAAGATCGACCGTGTAAGAAGCCGTGCTGATTGGCAAAAAAGAAGTTATGCTGTACCAGGTAACCCATGATGGCAGATGAGAGTATGTGCTCGAGCAACTTGCAGCTGATGTTAGTTAACGAAATGGGCCTGTAATTTGAAGGGTTAGAAGCATCGCCAGATTTAAAAACGGGAATGACACGTGCAATTTTCCAGTCCTTTGGAACACAACCTGTGTCAATGGATTGCTGAAAGATAGCAGCTAAGATGGGGCATATTGCAGGTTTTGCTATTTTGAGTAATTTAGGACATATCCCATCGAGGCCGGGTGCGGAGTTAGCGGGTAGACGGTCTATGGCAGAGGATACGCCCTCTGGCGTGACAGTTATGTCGGGCATAGTTGAATGCAGCTTTGTAAATGTCAGGTCAGAAGGTAAAGGGCTCTCATCTGTGAACACTGAGCAAAAAAATTGGTTAAATTCCTCTGCTACCTCAGGGGAGGTAAGGAGCTTGCCTTCTTTAGTTATTGACACTGAGGAGTTGGAACTGTAATTTGGATTAACAACTCGCCAAAACTTTTTAGGATTGTTCTTTAACAGATGCGAAATGTCATGGTTATAAAACTTGTCTTTCGCGTCTTCAATTTCAGTTTTGCACAGTTGCGCATGTGTGCGGTATTGATTCCAATCGCGCGCAGATCCTGACACTTTATATTTCGCGAACAACCTTTTCTTTTTGTTTATACATCTTTTGACGCTCCTTGTGAACCATGTGCTTTCTGTAGATGTGGTGATGGTGACTTTGGGCACGTACTTATCTTTTAACAACGTTAGTTTATCGCGAATGAGAGACCAGTTTTCATTGGCATCCCGTGAACTGAAAGAATGAAAAACATCGGCAGAAAATGATGATAGTTCATTAAGCAGCATATCAACATTTGCCCTGGCATAGTCAAATATAACTTTCTTTGCCTTTTCTGGTTTATTCCTGGCTACTGTGAAATCGCACTGCAAAATACTGTGGTCACTGACACCATCGAGCACGCTTACAGTTGCCTTTGACTGGTTTGACTGCGGTGTGAAGACATGAACACATATAGTTGCAACAATGGACTATGGAATAATGCAGGACAGAATTCTTTCATTAATCTAAATAAGTGCCAAACCAATCTACATGTTGGCCAGTGCACGAAATAATCCTTGGCCACATGTGTGACATGTGCCTGAGATTGTATCTGGTACATCTTGCATGCAAACTGGAATGAACTGAACAGCTCTCTTTGGTGGCGCTCGGGTCCCACACATGAATACAGCAACAGGTCTTGTGTGTATGAGCTTGATCATACACACCAAATGACACGAATCCAGCCTAGTGTGCCCACCAGATGACATGAAACCAGTCTAGTGTGCACACCAGACGACACCACACCGATCTAGTGTGCACACCAGACAGCATCACACCGGTCTAGTGTGCACATCAGACACCCCCAGACTGGTCTGGTGTGCACACCAGAGACCAGACAGCACCAGGCTGGCTTGGTGCCCACACCAGCCACATCAGGAAATCCTGGTGTTAACACCAAAAAAATCCAGGGGGCACTTTGACTGTCTAAAGTGCGTAGAGGCGAAAGCGTTTTCCGCACCACTTTGACTGCTTCTGTGGCACTGGTGGCGTCACATGTAATGGAGTACTAATTACTAAGTGATGACAAAGCATTAATTAATGGTTAATTATTGATTAATGCCTGAATACTAATTAACTGCTAATTAATGACGCTTAAGCTTCGCCTTTAGGACTGCAACGCAGCAGCGTGTTGTAGCGCTGCCAGGGAGTCCACGGACCACCACCACCCGTTCGGCGCGATGCGTTTCCCTTTGAAAGCAACGCTTTTTGAGGAAAGTAAATGGCGCAGTAATTCTCTGTCATCTCGGTGGACACCTGAACGGCACCTTAGAGGAAGGGGGGAAGTGGGAGTGAAATAAGAAAGACAAAGATGGGCCGTAATGAGGAAACTGAAAATTGTATTTGAGGAAAGCAAATCACGCAGTAACGGTCTCACATATCTCTGTGGACGCCCGTCAAAATTGAGGGTGGGGGGGGGGGGGGGGGCACTTTTTTGACCTAAATTGCGGTCACTGATGTGTGGTTAAGATGTCAAGCTTCGCCTCTACGTGGAACGCGACAGCGTCTTGCAACGCTGCCAAGGTGCCCATAGAACGCCATCGCCCATTCGGTTCTGCGCCTCGCTCGTCGGTAAATTGTTTTTGAGGAAAGGAAATGTATCTGTCTCTCATATCTCGGTGGACACCTAAACCTCGCCGGAAGAGAAGGGAGGAGGATGGGAGTGAGTGAAGACAAGGTATTCACTAGACGCGCCTTTGTTCATTCTAAACCATCGAGGTGGCATGGCGGAGCGGATAGCATATACTCGTCTCGCACTCCGAAGACCGGGGTTCGATTCCCGAGTTCGACCAATTTTCTACTCGGTTTTATTTATTTATATGGCCTGACCAGAAAAGTTAATTAGGCTAATTGGGTAATTAAGCAATTAACTAAGCTCAGTCCCACTTACTTGGAGCATCACTACATGATCCCTTCAATTGGTTGCATGGTTACTAGCCAAAGTACAATTAGCCCCGTTTGAAATTCGCGCACTGTGACGTCACGACCGTTTCGACCAATTGAAACGCGTGACATTTCTGTCGACAACTGCTGCTTACAAAGATGAGACATTAAAGCTTTCGCCTTAAAAAACGCACCAAAACATTCTGGTGGATTTTTCAACTGGGCATCTTGGACTCAAATGAATTTTTCCATTCTTCACAACACGGGTTTCGTAAGGGCCTCCCTCGCGAAACCGAACTAGCAATCTTCCTTCACGACCTCCACACTAGTCTTGACGGTGACATGCAGACCGACATCATCTTTCTAGGTTATGCGAAAGCTTTTGATAAAGTTCCTCACAACCTTCTATTCAGACTTGCACATCTGAACTTACATGCCAATATTCTTAAATGGATTGAAGAAGTCCTAACTAATCGTTCTCAGACAGTATGTCTGAACGGCCACTTGTCAAAATGCCACTTTTACCTCAGACGTTCCGCAAATGGTCTGTCCTCGGTGCCCTTCTATTTTTAATATATATCAACAACTTACCCTTGCATGTTTCTTGTAGAATTGAATTTTTGGTGCAGTTATTGGCTAATGTGTCTCAGTCCTACCAAATGTAAAGTCCTGTCCTTCACATGTCGACAAAATCTCTCTCCCTGTAGTTATTCGTTTTCAAACACACCAGTTGAGCTATAGTACAATCATATATCTATGAGTCACCCTGTCGTCCGGTTTACCGTGGCGCGCTCATATGACTAAGGTCATTTTAGCATCGAACAAAACGCTACGTTTTCTTAGGCACCACCGCTGTCTTCCTCCAAATGTAGAATTTCCCGCGTATAAATAAATAATAACAATAAATAACAGTTTTTTTAAGACAAGATTTCCACACAAGCAATACATGATAAGCCTGCCAAAGACGCAGTGGGCTTGAAGGGCAGGCCCTGCAGGCAGCGGCAGCAAAGTGGAATGCCGCGAACACCACAGTGTATGTTGAAGCAAATGAAGCAGGGCAAACACAAGAAAAGGACTAACTGCAATGACGAGAAAAATTATAAAAACAAAACAAACTACTTACGCTGAAATGTTATGTGAGGTAGCATTCCTAATAGAGAGCAGCCAAACAGTCTCGTCTAATGATATAATGCATAAAAACAGTCAACATTCGTGAGCAAAAGTAAACAGTAACAATAAGCCCAAATCTAAATATATATATGCCATCTGGAGCACACATCACGCACACTTAACCACTGCAATAGAAGCCGTTGAAAACCGTGCCGCCCATTTCATTCATTCCGCATATTCATACGATGTGAGTGTTTCATCTTTTGAAGTAAAATTAAAATGAAATATTGAAATGAAATTTATTTCAGTAGAATCGGGGTACATATACTTGGGGATTTTTTGTTTTTATATCTGCGTAGGTTCACGAGGCAAAAGGCGTCCATATGGCGCCTGACGGGGCCTCGTGACCTTCACGCACGCTGTGCGGCGAACAGTGCCAGTATTTGCTGAAGGAGAACTTGTACATTAGAGAAGTCACATGCGCAGTCTTTTTCAATTCAAAACAAAAAGAAATAAAGATAAGTAATAAAAGGAAAAACAGAGAATCGACAAGAAAAAGCCAACAAGACAATCAAAACAAAAGAAAGAAATATACATAAGTAATAAAAGCAAAAACAGAGTATCGACAAGATAAAGCTAACAGCACAAAACAGTTTCACACATTCTTTGGTGACGTCTCAGGTAACATCAGTTTGAAAACGTTATCAGGGTATAACTCGCCAACAACAACAATTGAAGGCCAGTCCTGGTTCTGAGTTAACATTCGATATACGCCAGTTCATATTGGTTGCCTTTTTTGTTTTTTATTTCAGGTTTTTGTTTTGAGGTCACGATAAAATGAACATATTATCGCGACATTTGATAACAATCTGCAACCTTTAGCAGTAGTGCTTCTTTCACTCGTTTTTTAAAAGAATAGCGTGTTTTAGAATCATTTGCGATGGAATGCAGTTCTGGAAACGTGTTTAGTAGTAACGGTAGCTGATAATCTATTGACTCCTCACCGTAGGTTGTTCTAGCGCGTTGTTTCACGTATTTTTCCTCTCTTAACATATGACCACAGTCTGGTCTTCTATATCTCGTGACGAAATTTTGTCCGTGTGATTTTATTTTTAAATACAGGTAGTTTGCCAGACTCTGTTGGAACACATAAGTAATGGGTAATACTTTATATTTTAAAAACAAAGGGAATGCATGTTCATATCGCGATTTATTTGCTATAAATCTAATACACTTCTTTTGCAGGCCGTACAGTTTTTCTAAGTTACCCTTACCAGTGCTGCCCCAAACTAGTATGCCGTAGTATAGGCGGGAGAAAATCATTGCGTAATAGAGTTTCTGTTTAAACCAAGCTGGCAAAATAAACCTTAACCTGTTGAGGAGGCCAAGCGTTTTTGAAACGTTTATCCGCAGTTTTGATACGTGATGTGTCCAGCTCAGATGTTCATGGAAGTACACGCCTAGGAACTTATATACATCCACTCTATTAATTTGATGGCCATGAAATGTTAACTTTATATTATTGTGAATTAACTTATTCCTTGCTCGGAATATTATATAATTGATTTTTTTCTACATTAAGCGCTAGTTTGTTTGAGGATAACCATGTCGACAGAATACGAAAGCCACTCATTTGCCGTATCCATTACTTACACAAGATCGGGACCACTGAAAAATCTGGACTTCCACCCCTGTCTTTACGTGGCTGCATTGCGAGCCTCCCCCTCTCCCCTCTCCCAAGCACCGTATAGCACACCCGCAGCGCGCATAGCTCACCGCACCAGTCATCCACTTTGAAGTTGCGCGCCTGCCATCGCATGCTACTACGTTTCTTACTTATTTCTTTTTTCGAGCAGCTACAGACTGGAGCGGCCTACCCCGTGACAACGTCGCCATCGCTTCATCGTCTGCTTTTAAAGACTGTGTGACTGATCATCTTCAATGCTAAATAATCATCGCAGTTTGTTTTCCTATACTCAACTCTAATCCCACCCCTTATGGAACAGCCCCTTGAATGTGGGCCGTTACGGAATAAAAGTGAACTGAACTGAACCCTTAATCTCCACTAAGAATTTCTAGAAGCAGCCGTCTTCGCCTGCGTACGGATAGCGATGGTGCTCTTGTTCATGAAGGTTCGCACCTCATTATTTTTCTCTCGCGGACGTCTATTGCAGCACGTCACTGTTTAATAAGCAGCAGATATGAAAGTTTGTGGCTAACAGCGGGGACTGTAAATTACGGCGTTCGTCCCTCTGTTGGTCTCCTTGCTACCTGTGGCTTTTGCACATGAACGCCTCGCCCCGCAGTTTTGTCCCAAGCTCAGTTCTAGCGGCCGTCGTTGGTCCCGAAATGACGGAAAATCGCTTAGAGTGAAGAACAGAGTGTAGTCCAAAGGCTAAACAAACTCAAAACCAATTAATCTTTTTTTTTCTTTTTTTTTTTAAATTCTGGACTTTGTCGAAAAACCCGCCATTGGCTCGGCTGCGGTGTGAGACGCGCTGCAGTCACTCTGCTTGAGAGCATTTGTCTCTAAAGCCAAAATTCCAAGCAATGTAGTCTTTGACACACATTGTTTCTTCCCGTAACCACAAGATTCTCAAAGCACCATGTTTGCTCATTTTAATAAACTTCTTTAAAGACGACTGTCTGAGAACTCGTTGACTTCGTTCACGAAGCCATTAGACACTTTTAGTTGGGCGTATGCAGTAGGCTTGCGCACGCATCGCTTACTGCGTTGCGCACGCTGTAAATAATGTCAGCACGACACTTTTAGCTGGCTGTGCCGTAGCGTCCCTCAGGGGCACGCGTAAGCAGTAGCGCCACCTAGCGACAAGACGCCAAAGCACATCAACGCTGTGTGAAGAAATTTTCATCCGTAATTATTGATGACTAGGATGGGTGTACTGCGAGCCTTTTTCGTTCCATGAAGAAAAACTATGCAAATAGAACAAAATGTAACAAATGACTAAAAGCTGGAAAACTGCTTCGCCAGGTGTCGTTCTTGCGAGGTAAACACAGGGCATTTAGCTAGGCCTAAGAGCTTGAAAATCGACAAATGATCTGAAAAACCGGGGCTAGTTATCACTTATACCTCTACGTGTGGGCGAGAGTGTGCGAAATAAAAGCGAACCGCTACCATTTGAGCGAGCTATCGCGTCGAAGAATCCAGCGGCGACATGCATTTATTCCGAAGCGGACGAGCAGGGCGCCGCCATCTTGTGAACGCAACCCGTAACGTGCCCGTAGCGCACGCATGCAACGGCACGATACGTGCGTACGTACGCAAGGGGCCCAGCGTTACGGCACGCAAGAGACAGTGCAACACCCCGTGCCCTTCTCTTCTTCCTCATCCGCCTTTTTATTCCAGTCAACCCTTTCTTATAGCCCTGCTCCACCGGGCCTTTCGCTTTGCTACAGCGCTGCTTGGTTCGCCGACGCCAGGAACGGCTGCGCTCTCAAAAATAGCGCCAGTGTCCGCTCAGTATGTGGCGTACTTGCCGCCATCTTGCGAGTAGTTCATATTCTGCCACCAGGCTACGACACATCCTTCACTGAGAAAGTGTCTACCCGTCTTGCCCCCATCGACCCGAGACTGGTTTTGGTTGAGATGTTGAGATACGTGTCCGGTCCTTTCTTGACTCGTGCTGCGTGAAGGCTTTTCTTTTGTTGCTGCGCCTGCCTTCAGAGGATTACAAACGAACCATGGTAAACCCGGCTGGTAGTTCCCGTCGTGCCTGAGGGGAGGTGTTGGCTGGGGTGGTTCCACATGCTTCTTTCTCTGCCTGTCCCTTGCCAAAGCCAAAGAGAGTGGGGCTTCCTTTATTCGGTCTATGGTTCCGGAAGGGTGAAGGGAAAAAGTTGGAGAACTGGGGCAAAGAGGTTATCGTCTTTGTCCAAACGGCGTCAGAGGTGGGGTGATCCTTGCTCGGGATAAGGATGCCCAGCACGGGAACAGAGGACCGTTTCATTCCCTCTCTTGTTTAGCCTTGGCTAAGTAGCCACAGAAAGCTGTACCGTCGATGTTACTATCTGGAGGGCCTCATTTGAGGGAATGTGCCGTTTCGTTCTTGAGTTTTACCCGACTGCAAGACCTTCCTCTTTTCAATGTCGTGACATATATTAGTGGGAGCAAAGAAAAAGAAAAATAATGCTCCCCAGCCCGCATCGCAAAAGGCACAACGTCGATACAGTGGAAACTTGGGAGAGTTAGTGATAATTGTCGACATAATTGCACAGCGCAAATTACTTAGTAAACGAAAAGAGAAAGCGGACGCCAAAAATAAGGAAGGTGTGATATAAAGCAAATTATTTATGTTTATGTCCCATGTATATATTTCTAGCGTTTTTTTTTCAATGAACGTTATAGTTGAAATCGGTGCCTTTCTTGTGTCCTTTCTGCCCTCGTCTTTTGCGCATGCAATCATTTCGTCACTGTTGATGCATAGTAATATTAGTAGTAGTCGGAACACTCCTGGTCTAGAGTGTAACCTGCAAGGAGGATATATAGAATTTGCTGGAGTGGAGAGGGCGCGCTCCGACTGAATCCGCGTGCCGCCATCTTACCAGAGGCAAAAGCGCGCTTGGCGCCGGCTCGCGCTGCTGTTTTCCGGAGTTGTTTTGCAGTGCAAGTTGACGTGATGGGCATGGTGGGCAATTCTAAAGGCAACAACTACAGGCGTTTTGGTAGATTAAGCAGCATGCTTACCGATATGCTCAGGTGATGAATCCTGCAGGCCAACTACCATGACTATGCTCATCGCATTGACTGCCCAGAAAGCCTGTCAGCTTTTGTCGGTGCTGTAGTGCCGTACATTGCGGGTTTTGTTGTTCGGAAAGTTTGTTCAACGATGTCATGTGAACAGTGCATCGCAGCCCTATATTCGGATGAGCTGCCACCTTTAATTAGGCAAAAGAGCCTAGGAGGACTTATTTCACCGGCACAAGACGTTGTTAGTCTTTGTGAAGCAGTTGAAAGGGGCTTCGACGGCTACAGGCAGAATATTGTTACGGGGATGTTACAGCGGTAAGTCTGTGTTGGCGGCTGCTCTGAGATGGCCAGCACTCAGCTCAGACACCGAGGGCCCAGCTACCAACTGTCAACGTCGTCGTCGTTCAGCGCACCGCCACTTCTTCGTTCACGGTCCATCGGTAACACTATCCCCCTCGGCTGAAGGCAACGTCCCGGTGCGTGTTAGGCGTGCGATGTCGATGGTGGGTGATAGGGCTTGAGGCGAGCTACATGAACGACGTCGGACTTCAGTGGAGCGGACGTCGACTTTGGGTGCAGCGGCGTGATTTCATACGTGACGTCTGTCACTGCCCGTAATACACGATAAGGACCTGTGTAGCGCGGCAGAAGTTTTTCACATAACCCCACACGACGGGATGGGAGCCACAGCAAGACGAGAGATCCGGCAGGGTAGCGCACATCACGGTGCAGGCCATCGTAGCGGTGTTTTTGAGCCTCTTGGGAGGCGGAGAGCTTGTGACGAGCAACCTGGCGGGCGGCGTCTGCTCGGGCGATCGCGTCATGCGCATATGTAGTGACAGGGCCGGCTGTGGGCAGCAGAGTGTCGAAGGGCAGTAAGGGGTCTCGTCCAAAGAGAAGATAGAAGGGCGAGTAACCAGCGGTATCATGGCGCGAAGAGTTGTAGGCGAAGGTGACAAAAGGCAAGCTTATGTCCCAGTCCCGGTGGTCGTCGGATACGTACATGGCGAGCATGTCTGTAAGCGTGCGGTTGAGACGCTCCGTTAGGCCGTTCGTCTGAGGATGATAAGCAGTGGTGAACTTGTGACGAACGGAGCACGAACGAAGGATTTCGTCAACAACTCGGGAGAGGAAGCAGCGGCCACGGTCGGTAAGGAGTTGACGGGGAGCGCCATGGTGTAATATGACGTCGTGCAGAAGGAAGTCAGCGACGTCAGTGGCGCAGCTGGTTGGAATGGCGCGAGTGATCACGTACCGCGTGGCATAATCGGTGGCGACGGCAATCCACTTGTTCCCCGAGGAGGACTCCGGGAAGGGCCCAAGTAGATCTAGCCCAACACGAGAAAACGGGTCGGTCGGGATGGGAATCGGCTGCAGGTGTCCAGACGGCAGGACAGCGGGCTTCTTTCGGCGCTGACAGACGTCGCAAGCGGCAACGTAGCGTTGGACGGAGCGGTACAGACCAGGCCAGAAGAAACGCCGGCGCACGCGGTCGTACGTACGGGAAACACCAAGATGACCAGCCGTAGGTGCGTCATGCAGTTGTTTGAGGATAGTGGAACGTAGGTGTCGGGGAACAACGAGCAAGTGCTCAGCGCCATCAGGTCGCATGTTGCGGCGGTACAGCGTGTTTCCGTCGAGCAAAAACCGGGCCAGAGAAGTGTCGCGCCGGTCGGTGCTGACGCGGTCGATGAGAGAGGTGAGGGCGGGATCCAAGCGCTGTTCGTCGGCAATGTGGGAGAGGTCGGAGATGGAGAGGACACAGGCATCCGACGACTCACAGTCTGTAGAAGGAGGATCGACGGGATAGCGTGACAGGCAGTCTGCATCTTGATGAAGGCGACCGGAGTTGTGAACCACGGAAAAGGTGTATTCTTGCAATCGCAATGCCTACCGGCCAAGGCGGCCAGTAGGGTCCTTGAGAGAGGAGAGCCAGCACAGGGCGTGGTGGTCGGTGATAACAGTGAATGGGCGGCCAAACAAGTATGTGCGGAATTTTCCAATGGCCCAAACAAGAGCCAGGCACTCGCGTTCTGTGATAGAGTAATTCTTCTCGGCGGAAGAAAGAAGACGGCTGGCGTACGCAATCACGCAGTGCTGGCCGCGTTGTCGCTGAGCAAGGATGGCGCCAATTCCGTGACCACTGGCATCAGTGCGAAGTTCAGTCGGGGCAGACGGGTTGAAATGGGCCAATACAGGAGGGTTAGTGAGGACGGCGATAAGGCTGGAGAATGCAGCAGCCTGCTCTGGGCCCCAGGAAAAAGGAACGCCTTTCTGCAACAGATTGGTGAGAGGGCGAGCGACGGCTGCGAAGTTTCGGGACGAACCGGCGAAAGTAGGAACAGAGACCGATGAAGCTGCGGACATCGCTGGGCGAGCGGGGACAGGGAAAAGCACTGACGGCACGAACTTTATCAGAGTCAGGTTGTATGCCACTCGCATTCACCAAATGGCCGAGGACTTTGAGTTCGCGGCGGCCGAAAGTACATTTTTTTGAGTTGAGTTGAAGACCTGCGCGGCGGAAAAGTGCCAAGATGGACGAAAGGCGAAGCAGGTGGGTTTCAAAAGAGGGCGAGAAAACAATTACATCATCTAAGTAACAAAAACAGGTCGTCCACTTGAAGCCCCGGAGTAACGAATCCATCATCCGTTCAAATGTGGCAGGGGCGTTACAAAGGCCGAAGGGCATGACCTTAAATTGGTAAAGGCCATCAGGGGTGACGAAAGCTGTTTTCTCGCGGTCTCTTGCGTCAACAGAGATTTGCCAATACCCGCTACGAAGGTCGATGGAAGAAAAGTAGCGGGCGCCATGTAAACAGTCCAGGGCATCATCTATGCGCGGAAGGGGATAGACGTCTTTCTTCGTGACCTTGTTGAGATGACGATAGTCGACGCAAAACCGCCAAGTTTGGTCTTTCTTTTTCACGAGCACGACAGGAGATGCCCAAGGGCTGTTTGAAGGCTCGATGATATCGTTGGCCAACATCTTGTCCACCTCCCGCTGGATGACCTGGCGCTCTGGTAGCGACACACGATAAGGCCTCCGGTGTATAGGTCTTGCATCGCCGGTGTCAATGCGGTGAGTCACTACCGATGTTTGACCCAGAGGAGCAGAAGCGAAGTCAAAAATGTCGGTGTAGGACACCAGAAGGTTGTGAAGATCCTGTGCATGCTCGGGGCTCAGGTCAGAACAATCATCGCAGAAATGGATTGCGGAACGTTGGACGGGATGTCGGGCGCTTGAGAGACAGTAGAAGGCGGTCCAGGTGAGAGAGCAGTGACGGTACAGTCGGTGAGAGAAGACAAAGTAGCAAGCGATATGCCTGCAGGAAGAACTTGTGGTGACAAGCTGAAGTTGAGGACAGGGAGGTAGGTGCTATTCTTGGTGACGCTCACGATGAGGTGCGGAAGAACAACATTGCGAGAGAGAATGACATCGGCGAGTGGGCAGGCAAGATAATCCCCATCAGGAACCGCAGGAAATGGTGACATAGGCAGATAAACGGCAGAGTCAGGGGGCAGGCGAGCGTACTCGGTGGAGCGAAGGCGGGGCGTGGAGCTTGAGGGTGTGTCGGCCGAGCTGAGAGGCAGGTCCAATCGTAGAAGGCCGCTGGAGCAGTCGATAAGGGCAGAGTGAGCGGTTAGAAAGTCTAGACCAAGGATCACATTGTGAGGGCAGTGTTCGAGGACGGTGAACAAAACTGGGATGTTATGACCGGCAAGAGTGACGCGGGCAGTGCACAAGCCAGTGACGGCAGCAGTGCTGCCATCGGCAACGCGAACGGTGGGCGAAGCGGCAGGGGTCTGAACTTTTTTGAGGCGACGGCAAAAGGATGAGCTAAGAACCGAGACTTGGGCACCAGTGTCAATGAGGGCAGAAACAGGAACACCGTCCACAAAAACGTCGAGCAGATTACAGGGCGAAGGCTGGGTCAGTAGAGGATTTTCAGGTCGGGGCACCTCCCCCGCACCTCCACCAAAAGTTGTTACGGGGATGTTACAGCGGTAAGTCTTTGTTGGCGGCTGCTCTGAAATGGCCAGCACTCAGCTCAGACACCGAGGGCCCAGCTACCAACTGTCAACGTCGTCGTCGTTCAGCGCACCGCCACTTCTTCGTTCACGGTCCATCGGTAACACTATGATACTATTAAATGACACTTCGCTTTCGTTCAAGCCAAAAGCACCGCTTGCGCCAGCATCGTTGCTTCCTTGGAGCGGTTTGCTCTTTGCGATTGGTTCGTACATGTAGGGGATGACGCCAAGATCCTCCTGGTAATCTTCGATGTGTTCCATCGTGATATAAGCATCAAACCAACAACCGAAACACCGCGCGCCGCGCTTCATGTACTACATCGGCGGCGACCGAGCCGGGCTCACCGAGCCAACGCCAGTGTTCACGTCACGAGGCGCCCAGCCAATCACAGGCGGCAACGAGGCGCGCGAGCTGGCCCGAGGCGGCTGCGGCACTTTTCGCCAAAATAAAATAGGTTTGCGGTTTCCTTTGCCTGATTTTGATGAGAAATTCGAATTCCGAGGGTGGAAAACTGTAAAGTGCATCTCTTCACTCAATTTTTTTGGGAAACCTTTCAGCATCCCTTTAATTGTAAATGTTTAGCAGCGCCGCACTCGTTATTTTTTTTAACTGTGATTTTTAGTACACGTGCATATGTGTAGATGGCGCTACTTACTACATTTATCTACATTTATCGCATCTCGCTGCGTTATTGCTATTATTGTTTGTATTCTGTGGACTTTGTTGTTGGCAATTGTTACAAGTTGATTAAAAAAATGAGAGACCGATATTTTAAGAGTATATTTGCCAGAAAAAAAGAAGCCGCGGAACGTTTCAAGAGCTTGTGCCCTTCATAAGGAGAACAAAAAAGGTAGCTAAAATCAGCTAGACATTGCGAATTCCCCAAAAGCCGTAGAGTAAAGGGGATGGTTAGCCGCGTAGAGCGAAGTATGAAGTTTCCTCACTCAAAATCTCATAACTGCCACGTGCTGGTTACCTGAACAGTAAAGCATTCCGTTTTTAACTATTTCGAAAAAACGCTAACTTTGATCAGGAATAACTTTTAAACTAAACAAGGCAGATGAATGAAATTTTCAGAATGGAAGAGCGATTAGACGATCTCAAACTGTACAAAAAGTCACCGCAGTGCAATGCATATCCCAAAAGTTATTGCAGATTACATTGTTCCGTTTTCTATGCTTTTCAAACATGCGTGGCTAATAAACTAACCCATACACGTACTTCTAAATGCTTAAACATGCTCACTAGCATCAGATCTCAAAGTATCTCGAAAGAAATTTTATCTAGGTGCAAGAGGTTTTTCACAATTTTGCATTTCCTGAGATAAGTTGAGCTCAACTGCCAGTTTTCATCTTTGCGTTTTCTTTTACAGATGCATCTTTTGAAAGCAGAGAAAACTAGCTTTTCAGAGATATCTGAACCATATTTATGAAGCGAGCGAGCGAGGTACAGGGAAAGAATTTCAAGCTGTGAAGAAAAGGGGTTGGGGGGCGCTTAAAGGACCTATTAAACCGCGAGAAAAGTTCGGGGAACCCGAAAGAGGTTCAAGCCGTGAAGAAAATAGTCACCGAGCCGGTCCCGAAACGTCGTGTTTTTTCCTGAATATTTTACTTGGTTGGCGTCACTTACCTTCTCCTAACATTAAATTTCCCAACTAGACAGACTTCTGTCGAATGTTTCCTTTTGAGTCGCCGAGACTCCCGCGGTCCTTCGATTGTTGTAAACCGGCCCCGGCTTCGGACGCGTTCGCGAGCGCCCATGCGCTGGCGCCGATATTTAGCACGGAGAGATATCGACGCCTCGCCGAGGTTCGCTGGCGTCTCCTGCCGAGCGCATGCGCAGACCGGTTCTGGCGTACGCCAAGAGCGCCGACGCTGAGCGCGTACGCCCAGGAAGTGTCGTTGGAGTTGGGGCTTTAGCGTTAAGGAGCTCGTGAGGCGGAAAAGCCGGCGTCGCGACGGTCTAAGGGCCGTTGTACGATCGTCTTTTTAAAGCGAGAGCTTTACTACTTGCACTTTCAGCCTTTGCCGTGGCGCGGCGGTGCCACCATTGACCTTTAGTCGACCTCTGTGTGACGTCATGTGTGACATCACGCCGAAGAGAAGGGCGACCGACTCGCGCCGTCGCAAGCCGCGGCGGTGCCACCACCGGCACCTATCTCCTGCGCTCTCCGCTAGGAGCGCAACAGGTGCTTTGTGACGTCACGCCGAAGAGAAGGGTGACCGACTCGCGCCGTCGCAAGCCGCGGCGGTGCCACCACCGGCACCTATCTCCTGCGCTCTCCGCTAGGAGCGCAACAGGTGCTTTGTGACGTCACGCCGAAGAGAAGGGTGACCGACTCGCGCCGTCGCAAGCCGCGGCGGTGCCACCACCGAAGCCGAAATCCTGCGCTCTCCGCTAGGAGCGCGATTGTGGCGTTACGCTGAAGAGATTAGGCTCGACTCACGTCGCTACAAAGCAGTAGCTGTGCCAACCACCAGCGGCTTAACATTGCTTCGCGATCTCGCGCCGTCCGTGTGCGACGACGGTGCACATGAACGGCGGCCTGACTGGACTGGATTGTACTGGACTGGACTGGATTGGATTGGATTGGATTAGAATAGATTAGATTACATTAGATTACATTGGATTAGATTGCATTGGATTGGATGGGATTGTATAACAGATGCATAGCCACAAGTCTAACCACAAGCACCACCACCAGCTACACTACCAGCTGAACTATGGCGTAGGTACGGATATTGCTTTCGCAATTACCGGGCTTAACCAAGCTAAGCCACAGCGAATTTTTTTTGTGCCTTCCGCACGGCAAGCGGACGACGGACCGCATAGTCCAGACAATAGGCGTCCGGCCGGTCCGGCGACCGGAGGGAAAGTTGATTAACTTCAACTTTGGTGCACATGTGCGAGTCCAGCCGGCGACCGGAAAAAGAGAAAATTACACCTCTCGCCTTATTCAAGAAAGTTGAAGAATTGAAGAACTTACCTCATCGCCGCCAGCCAGCACCACTCCTGCCAGCGCGCCAGAGAAGACTGGAAAAGGGGCATAAAGTCCAAAGTAAAAACCAAATGTCCTAACGCATTGAAAACCTTCAAATCATTGAGGAATAAAGTGACAAAGGAGCTTCGAGCCGCGAAAAAACTGTATTATGAGAACCTGTTTCTCTCGTCGAGAAATAGTTGCGAGGCGACCTGGAAGAAATTAAGCTCAATCATAGGGCGTACGCCAGCACCGTTCACCAAAATTACTCTTCACGGAGTAGATTGTTAGGGACCTGAAATGACGAACGCATTTAATGACTTTTTCATTTCCATAGCTGAACCCTCCTCATCTTACGAAGACTTGCCGCTCAATTATTCTCGCAATAACTCTACTGTTTTTTTAAATCCTGTTTCAGACGACGAGGTGGTTGCGGCTTTCAACAGCATTAATAACAGCAAATCTGTAGATAGTACAGGCATTCAGATAAAGCCAGGTAAATTTGTCATTCATGGTATATCAAGCTGTTTGACACATATTTTTAATACATGCATCTCAGAAGGGGTATTTCCACGCATCATGCAGTCTGCGAAGGGGATAGTGTTGTTTAAAAAAGGCGATAAAAACGACCTTGCTAACTATCGCACAATCTCTTTCTTGCCTACCTTCTCAAGATGTTTCGAAAAATTAATTCTCACGCGTCTTACATCCTTCATCGACCGTCACTATATTTTAAACCCCGCTAAGTTTGGATTCAGGAAATACAGATCAACTGAGCTGGCCCTCCTCACGTAAAAAGAGTATATTTTAGAGAATTTTGAAGAAAAGAAACTAGTGCTAGGCGTCTTTTTAGATTTCTCGAAAGCTTTCGACAGCATTAATCACAAAACGTTACTCAATAAACTAGACCTCTATGGTATACGTGGTACAGCCTACTCCCTTATATCTTTTTACTTATCCAGTAGAACACAGTATGTCGAAATAAACGGTTCTTCCTCTGCAGTGCAGCCCGTCACCTCAGGAGTTCCACAAGGAAGTCTTTTAGGCCCCCTTCTTTTTATTCTTTACATTAATGATATTGTCAGCATAGATCCATCTGCAAAATACATTATTTACGCCGACGATACCAGTCTGTTTTTCTCTGGTCATTCAGGTATTGATCTATCGAGCCGTGCTAACACGACCTTAGGCAAAATTGATCAATGGGCATCTAAGAACAGTTTAAAACTTAATGTAAATAAAACAAAAGCCGTACTCTTCCACCCCAAAAACAGATTATTCGAGTTATCCCCACTCATACTCAACGACAGTCAAATAGAAGTTAGCAAATCTGTCAAAACGTTAGGCGTCTATTTTTGAGACAATATGTAATGGGATGCCCATGTAGAATACTTAGCCACAAAGCTCTCACGCACTATAGGTTCCATACGTCGACATCTTTCAGTATTTTCTCTCTCGATTAATATTCTCCTATACAATGCACTCTTTTCCTCTATTTTAAACTATTGCTCACTAGTGTGGGCAACCACAACTGGAGAAAATATCAACAAGTTATTACTGCTACAAAAAAGAGCAATCAGACTAATTTATAAAGCTCCTTTCGCCGCACACACAGGGCCATTATTTGAGCAACTAAAAATTGTTAAAATGACATCTTTGTATAACTACAGACTTTCCCTACTTTATAGACTAGGCATCACCAAGAAGGACGACACGCTAACATTATTAGCGGTGCTTCAACAAAACATCAATACACATAACATCCGAAATCCAGAAAGTTGGCATATCACTGGCTGTCGCAGAAACTATGGCAAGCAGATGCTTCGTTACAGGCTTCCTGTTTTACTCAATCAGTACTCACGCAATAGTCGGAAAGATTTTACAATTGTTTCCGTGAAACAACTCCGTGAAATGTTTTTCTGAACAGTTTGTCCATGTCCTCATTTACTGCTTTGTACGTGATGTACTTTGATTTTTTTTTGTGCTTTTTAACTCAAATTTCATTCAATTTTGATTTATTGTTGTAAAAATTCAATCAGTTGATTTATCCTGCGCTGCCAAATGCCGTCAGTAAGGGGGCAGTCACCCCGTCAAGCTGCTCTCTGAAGCAGCTTTTTCGCGGCTGCTCCTTTCCTTGTAAAAGAGGAAAAAATAAACTATTATTATTATTATTATTATTATTATTATTATTAAGTATTCGCGTCATCCACAAAGAAAACATTACAGAAAAAACAGAATGTAAACACATGGACGGACGGAGTTTTCCTTCAAGAACTATATTCTTCGTTGCGTGTTTTCTTCTTTGAAGTGATGCGTAAGGGCTTCGTACACATGGAACTCCTCGTGGTATTCGCCTACGTCCGGTAAAAAATTTACAAGTCCAATCATGTCTCCGCGGCTGTGTCACACGAGTGTCATTTTGAAAGAGTGACATTCGCCTAAAGTGTCACTTGCGCAGTGTCCTACGATGAGATTTAATGACACTCGCCGTAGAATGCAAGTGGGTGAGTTTTGACAACTCACTCCGCTTGGTCCGGCAGGGCGCTTGGGTGCATTCTCAACAGCAGTGCTCCAACATTAAAAGAAATTTTGTGAATTAAAATGTCTTAAAATCTCCATCTTATTTTCTTCATTGTGCTTTTTCATTATTGTTTACAATTAATTAAAATAATAATTAAATAATTAAAACAAGTTAAATATTAAATCATGAGCAACTAGAAATAACGCGCACTCTTCAACAACTACTCTCGCTCTGCATGTGACGACGAGCCCCTTCCGCGATAGGCCTAATGAGTCCGCAGGCTTCGCGCGTGCAAATTCGGCTATTGTGGAGAGAGCGAATTCACAAGTTTTAGCGAACGAAAATGGAAAACGAGCGGAGTTTTGGCAAAGGTGACCTGAAATAGACCGTTGCGCTCATTACAGGACGCCCACGCACTGAACAACGGGAAGCGTCGGTGCGACCCAGACTGCCGCTGATCAATGCTTTAGGCAGCCGTCATGCTTTAGGCTGCCGTCGCTTGTGGATAACAAACAAGGCCGTTTCAACGGTCAGCGGGCATGCTTCTCTATAAACTGATTCAAAGCAAAGTCTCATCGGTGAAAGCAGGGACGATTAGCCAGAAGCACCGGTCCTATGTGGTGTCAGCAACCCGGCTACCCAGTGTTTCCCAGCTGCGCGTTCGCATCGGCGCTTCCTAAAGAGTTGTCACATTATGCAAAAAAGCAAGGGTACTGCCGGTAGAAAAATGAGATTATTTAAGGCAACTAATGCGCAACTTACGCGTAATGTCAACCAAAAGAGCACTAGCTGTGTGCACACAGCGATGTAAACCCGAGTACCGGTGGAGTGCAGTCGTCTTCATTGGTACTTTCCTAGGGATTACGCGGCAAATGTTCAGCGGTGTACTATGATCTTCAAGCACTCATTTAGCGCCTACACAAATACTTGCTAAACAAGAAGCAGAAAAAAGCGAGCAACACACATGATGATCAACATCCACAAAACCGAAGGGGCGAAGCGAAGGCTGTTGGTCAGCGCAGGTAGTGCATTCTGCGTTCGAATTTCGGAGGCATCCCAAAATCTCGAATGTCTTCGCGTAGCTCAGTTGCGTGGAATGTACGTCAGCCGAACACTGTTGAACAATTCGTCTAACAGCACAAGGCGCCAGTCGAGCCGAATGACGTTCAGTTGGACGGCATTCGAAACGCCCGTGTAGGAGAGTACTTGTCTCGTATCGTGATGCTTTTTGTAGTTAGCATTAGTTCAGATGTGGAAATAAAAATTGAAATTAACTTGGAGTAATTAGATTTGCGATAAAATTGTATTTCTATGTACTTAGTTGCAAACAAATGAATTTTCAAAGGTGCTGCAAGATCCATCGTCACTGCCATCATTTTCAAATGACACTTCTTTTTGCAGTGTGACAGCGCACACCGAAAGTGTCACTCGTCCATGGGAAGTGCACTACTTCGTGAAAGTGTAACTGCCCGTGTGACAGGGGTAATTCCCAACTGTCGCCACCCTCCCGCGGGAGCGCCAAGCACCGCCCGCTGGTCAAGCGAGTGTGCGCTGCCTAGCATTCTTTAATCGTGGTCTGCGCAATGGAGATCGACGAGGCCTCAGTAAACTGCGATGTGCTTGTTTCACCAGTCTGCCCACGACTCGGAGTTGCATCAGCGTTTATGACAGAAATTAATATGCTTATTTTTTTATTGATACTGTTAACCTTCGCCTGTGGGTCATTACAATGTGGTGGGAGGTGAATACAACAGAACACAATATCGTCAAGTTAGACACCGGCGCCACGGAATATCAATTGAACAATGGAATTTCTGTACATGTTTAACATCAATAAATCAACCAAGAAAAACTATTTCAATCTAAAGAAAGGCAAAGGAGCGCACAACACAGGATGAAGGAAGAAAACGACACACAACGCGCGAACTAGCAACTCAAGTTTAGGAGAAAGAAGAAGGGCTCGAGCTGATCACACATATACTTCCTTGGCGTACACCACTACACCTTGGCCAGCCCCCCCGCGTGGGTATGTGCCACGTTTACTGAGGAGAAGAAGAATAGGCGCGTTTGGTTGGTTGGTCTATTGGGGCTTAACGTCCCAAGGTTACTCAGGCTATGAGGGACGCCGTGTTTCGTCTGAGATCCGTGCTTTAATCTTGTTTCTCTTGTTCACGTTCATCTTGTGAAGGCTACGAACTGCCTTCTGTGCAAACGGAGCCCAAGGACACCCCGCTGGAAAGATTTCCAGCAAGGTGGGCGAAATCTCAAGTAAGAAAACCTAACCGACAACCCCAAGCGCAAGCTTAGTGTGGCGCTGCTGAGTGAGGCCGTGATACGCGCCTGTGGCATGGATTCGGCTTCACCGGTAGCAGCCACGCTGCCATCTGTTGCCTCCACGTCAGTGCAAGCTTCGACGCCTGCTGACTTCCCACCCCGCGCCTTGTGATATGGACTGCTCCACCGCCCCCGTGCCTCTCGCACTGCCTCAAGGAACTGTGCCCCTGGCTCCATTTGCGTCACCCCTTCCCAGGTCAACAGTACCGGCTGAGCCCCTGACACCACGGCAGCTGCCTCAAGGAACTGGAAGCAGTTGTGTCTTCCCTAAGGTAGAAGCCTGGGCGAGTTGGTGGTTGTTCATTCTAAAACAGCGCAAAAAAGGCACGTACAAGAGGAACCGTGTGTACGTCTCTTCCTCTTGTCTGTGTCTTTTTTGCCCTGTTTTATAATGAAGTGTCTTCGCTACCAAGGCCACTCGTACCGACTGAGCCAGCTCAACAGAAACCCCCGGTGAGTAGCGCCTCAGGTGCACTTCTACCGACTCCAAAACTGTTGCGCGTCACCATCAAGGCTACATAGCGCTTTGACATAACTGCCATTCCTCCCCACTCTGTTCAAGCCACTATTGATCAGTTCACAGTAATGAGCTCACCGACGGACGCCTGAGGCCACCTCTCGAAGTGGACAACTGTTGTATTAGTTGTCGTCCGCTCCGACAGGGTGCGCCAGGCGTCCGTGTGCGGCACTGAAATAAGGTTTGATTTTGGTTTTATGGGGGTTTAACGTCCCGAAGCCACTGAGGCTATGAGAGACGCCGTAGTGGAGGGCTCCGGAAATTTCGACCACCTGGGGTTCTTTAACGTGCACGACATCGCACAGTACACGGGCCTCTGGAATTTCTCCTCCAAAGAAATTCAACCACCGCGGCCGGGATCGAACCCGCGTCTTTCGTGCCAGCAGCCGAGCACCATAACCACTGAGCCACCGCGGCGGCGTGGTACTGAAATAAAAACTTGTACGTACTGATGACTGAGTGTTCGTGGATCTTGAGGGGGGGGGGAGGGTACTATAGATGACAACAGATAGAACGACGAATATAATCGCGGTTAACTTAGTCGAACCAAACTCAAGCAGCATCGCTGTGTCATCAGTGTTACACGAGAGTGTAATCTCCCCTACAATTTTTTTTTGTTTTAAATCAGTGTTTCCGCTTAAGCGATGTCCTTAAAAAAAGATCTCATAGGATCACTTTATTTTCTGCAGTGTGCAACTGTATGGTGCCTGCCTCGCACGCCTGATCGAGCGGCCAGGTGCGCGGGACACACGCTTCGGCGGTACGCTTATAAACAGGCGAAGATGCTGAACGCTGATCGGCAGTGATTTTCGCCGCCTTTATTAAGTTCGCCAAAGCTGTCATGTGTCGTTGAATTAGCGACAGAGCATCACTTATAGCTACAAGCAACGCTAGTTCGTGCGGAGAGCGCCCCACTGCACGCTCTCTCCTCTCGATCTGCGTTCTGAGAGTAGTAAAATTGTAAATTTTGGATTTCAAGGTCCCGAACCGACACATGGGCGATGAGAGATGCTGTAGAGGATCTTTCTGGAATATGTGCCCAGCCCCCGAGCCACCGGTGTGGGTGAAAAGCACGCAAACCACGGTTGCGCCATGATCAGTTACTTTTATGCTGGAACTAAAGAAGTCAGTGTTGTGGGGATTGAACTTCTTGGGCTACCCGAGTGCGCGACCGCTTCTGCAGTTTCGTTCGTTAGCGAGACCCCCGTGGTGTGTACGCGAGCGGAATGCGGGCGGCCGCACTGCTTGTCCTCCTTTGCAAGGGAAGCTCCTTCGGGTACCGCAGTAAGTCACTCTCCCTTCCGTCCTTCCCGCTTCGACCTCGCGTTCGCATTGGGTCACCCCGAGTGACAGTTGGGGGCGTTTTTTCGCCGAGAGGCCCCGAGAGGGAAAAGAACGGGGAGATCGCCACCGACTCGGGCAGCAGAAAGGTGCGTAGAGTTTGGCTCCCGGGTGCCCCGCCTTTGCAGGGGTACCAAGAGCGCGGGGTTTAACGTGCGCACCGAGTACGTATGCTTAAGTCCAGGCCCGAACCTCTGGAGTCGTATCGCCCGCCTGTGCAGTGCCGACGCGCTCCGGATTCGGGAGGGCCTGATTTCGCTGGTTCTTCGTCATCGCCAGCCATTGCCGGTCACGGCGCGCGATGAGCCATCGATGTGAAACCTGCGTCAAGATGTCCTCCGCGTGTTCCCCATCCTCCCTCCAGTTGTGCTGCTCGCGAATTAACCCTTTGGTTGGCCGTGCGGCATGCGATCGCCCTTAGCTGGGCCGTCACGCGCGTATGTAGTCTTTGTGTTGTATTGTACGTGAGAGAGAGTACTTGCTCTACGTACGCGTTCGTTAGTTTCGTTCACAATGAAGGAGCTCCGGTAAAACTTAACTGGATTTAATTGGCCGAATGGTAAAACAAGAAAACTTTACAGAGACTGGAAGCACGGCCTTTGCGTTGAGCGTCTCACAAGCACTGTCCCTTCGATGCCGAGCCGAGTCCTCCTTTTCCCTCTTCTGCCGCCGCTCCCGCCTCTCCGACCTTGGATAGTAGAATTCCCGGAAAGCCTGCCGCCCGGTTCAGGGACGGACGCGGGGGGACGGCCGCGGGAGCCCCTTTCGGGCGCCTGCCGCCTGGTCGGCTCGCGCGCACACACTCACACACGCACACACAGGCGCGCACACACATGTACAAGGGTCCTTGACCGAGGAAATCGCGTTTCGAGTGGCGCCGCATTTTGTCCCCCTTTTCTTACCGACACACTCCCCCCCCCCCGCCGAAATGACGAAGTCGTTTGCTAGCCGGAAAGTTCCAGAGGGTATATCAGTTGAATCGGCCGCCGAATTTTTGTTCCCCCTGGCATTCTGACCTCAAAGGCTCTTGCCCTGTTGTCTCTTCCAGTGAAAGCCCTTTCAGTTATGCCAAGCTTCCCCAATTGGCGCGGCTGCAGAGCTTCTTTTACGAGGACCACGTCGCCGATGTCAACTGGTTTTCCCCGTTGGACACCTTTGGAATGGGTCAGCTGCAACTCCTTTAGGTAATCGGAGCACCAGCGCTTCCAGAACCTCTCCAACGTCTTACCACGAGCCGATATCATACGTCGCAGGTGGTTATATGTCAGAGCAGCGATTTCCTTTCGTTGCAGCGCCGGTAGAGAGGTCAGTCGTCGTCCGGTGAGAAACATAGCGGGGCAAAGCTGCTCGGGTTCATGTGGCTGTGTATAAACATGAGTAAGTGGGCGGCAATTCAGTACACCTTCCACTTCGGTCAGCGTAGTTGACATTTCCTCGAGAGTTAGGTAGCCACTTCCGAGAGTCTTCTTCAAGGCTTGTTTCGTCAGTCCGACAAGCCGCTCGTAGAAGCCACCCCACCAGGGTCCGCGTTCCACAATGAATTTCCACTGAACCCGAGAGCTTACAATATGCTCTTGCACCTGGTCACTTCGCATTGCATCCCAGAGACGCCCCAAATCCTTGTTCACTTTCTTGAATGTGAGGGCGTTGTCGCTGTAGATGGTGCTCGGCAGTCCTCGTCTGGCGGTGAATCTCCGAAATGCGAGAAGGAAAGAGCCCGCTGACATATCGCTGACCAGTTCCAGATGGACGGCTCGAGTGACCGCGCAGGTGAACAGCGCTATAGAGCATTTGATTGGAGTGGTCCCCTTGACAAAAAGTGGCCCGGCGAATTCAACGCCGGTTACCTGGAAAGGTTGGGACTCTGTTATTCAGTCTTTCGGTAGTGGTGCAGTCACTTGATTTGCTGGCTGTGCGTTAAATCGTTGGCATATTACACACTCTTTCAGAGTCCTTTTCACCAGCTGCCTCGTTCCGATCACCCAATATCTTTCCCTGAGCTGAGTTAGGGTGTAGCGTATCCCTCCGTGCAACACGTTGCGGTGGCAGTAGAGGGCAAGCAGCTTTGCTAGGTGGCTCTGCTTAGGTATCACGACCGGATGCTTAGCGTCATAGTACAGCTGACTACGCTGTAGCCATCCGCCAATCCTCAAGATTCCCTTGTCGTCCACCACAAGTGAAGCATTTCTGAGTGGAGAGTCGACGGGTACAGCCTGCTGGTTCTGAATGCTTTTCAACTCTCTGTGAAAGCCCTCCCTCTGCTCGTTGCGGATCCAAAATATTTCAGCCCGATCCAGTTCTTCGGCGGTAAGAGCTCCGACTTCGTCGTTGCGTCGTCTCACCCTTGTTCGAAGCACCCAAGCTGTGGTCTGATCAGTCTTGTGAAGGAGCTGTAGCGCTGAATGTCCATTAAAGCAGGGGAAGGCACGTGAGATGACGTGGCTGGCAGCACCTTCGTTGGCTGTTTTTGCTCCAGTTCCGCATCGGTGAACTTGTTCTGCACAAGTCCCTGTGGCCACTCGCCATCAGGTTTGCGGAGCCACTGGGGCCCTGTCCACCACACGTCACTGACCGCAAGGCGAGAAACAGCAACGCCGCGCGTCAGGAGGTCCGCGGGATTCTCTTTTCCTGCGCAGTGTCTCCATTCATAGCCGCCGGTGACGCGCTGGATCTCGCAGACACGGTTGCGCACAAACTGCTGCCAGCGTCCCACGTCTCCTCGTATCCAGTGAAGCGCGATCGCTGAGTCGGTCCACAAAATTACGCGATCCGGGTGCAGCCCGAGAGTGCTTAGTAGGTATCTGTCGAGCGGCGAGCAAACATGCCATGAGTTCCAGCCTCGCTAGAGTGAGTTCTTTCAGAGGAGCCACCCTGGATTTGCTCATCACTACAGTTGAGGTCAGGCCATCTTCTGAGGCGAGGGTAAGGTATGCGACCGCCCCGTAAGCCGCGGGACTGGCGTCTGCAAAGATGTGTAGATCCGTCTTTGTTGCCTGCCCGCCAACGTCCGCTCCATAGTACCGCGGCACCTGTATCTCAGGGAGATGTTTTAATTCGGCGTACCATGTGATCCACTTTTCGGCTATATCACTTGGTAGTGGATCATCCCACTCCACGTTTTGTCACCACAGATCCTGAAACAAGATCTTGGCCCGCACGATAAAGGGTGACAGCCATCCCAGCGGGTCATAAATCCGTGCCGTGGTTTGTAGCATGGATCGTTTGGTGTCTGGTGTAGCAGTGTTGTCCGCAACGCACGGCGCAAAGGTGAGGCGATCTAGAATGGGGTCCCATGTCAGCCCTAGTACCTTGAATACGCCAGTCTTGCCCGAATAGCTGGCGCAACCTCTCGTTATTCGATGACCACTTGTGAAGCTTCATCGAGGCGGCGTAGAAGATTGCGTTGGCTTCGGTGTATAGCTTCACGGCCTCCTCTTCGTCATCTGCACCCGTTAGCAGGTCATCTGCATAAAGGCCTCGCTGCAGCTGCATCGCGGTGTTAGGAAAATCTGCTGTTTTTCTATCAGTTACTGAAGTTCGCAGTGCCACGGTATGGAGGCAGTTTGTCTGCTCGGCAACGCCGTCGATAGGCCCTTGAACAGTCCATCCAGCTGATGTTTCCACCGCCCTTAGTCGTTTCCCCAGTTTGGCGGATCTGCCTGTCGTTAAGTCCCATACGTAATCAGACCCGATGAGCAGCTCAGCATTTTTCGAACCGTCGTCAATAGAGAAGTCAGCCGGTTCGTACCCAAGGGAGCTTAATTTCTGCAGTACATTTCCCGGTGGCGAGGGAATCGGTTGGTCACAAATGACATCAGTTTCCAACACTTCGAGTTTGCGTTCGCATCCGCGCCTTGTTTTTAGCGTTACTCGGACTCTTCGGAACTCGCGTTCCTTATGGTGGCCTCCGAACACACCGACGGTTAACCTTTCATGCACAAGAAGCGTGCATCCTAGTTTCCGCGAGGTGTCAGCGGTGATGTAAGAGTGCTGACTGCCTCCGTCAAACAGAATTCGCACTTGAGCGCTGGAAGTTTCTCCACTACACAAAGCAATCGCGGTCTGCAGCAAAACGGTTTTTTTGTCAGTGGAGCTGTCTCCCGTGGCTGTAGCTTCAAGGCTTATTTGTGCACTTGTCACTGTTCGGTCCGCTTCGGGAGGCCTATTACTACAGTACGTTGGGTCGCGCGCATCGTGCTGGCATGCTTCTTGCGGCATTTGTTGCATCATCATCATAATCATCATCATCAGCCTGGCTACACCCACTGCAGGGCAAAGGCCTCTCCAATGTCTCTCCAATTAACCCTGTCCTTTGTCAGTTGCCGCCACTGTATCCCCGCAAACTTCTTAATCTCATTTTTTGCACTGCACGTTTAGGCGGCATGATCGTGACTGGTGCCCAGTTTTCGTGCATCTGAAGCAACGGCCGGACGAACGCAAAGTCGTTTCTTCTCTTCCAGTGTTTTTGAGGCGTTACAGTTCTGCGTTTGGTCCTCGTTGGAATCACAGAAGGAGCAGTTCAGTGGCGTTGCGCTCTGATGCAGCATCGCTGCGGATCGGACATGCTTGTCATGCGTTTTTCCATGCGGCTTGTGACTTCCTTTCATGCCTTCTCTAGGTTTTTGTTTCTCGTCATGGGCGTCCGGAGGGGGGGGGGCAAGGGGGGGCGGCTGCACCCCCCTGGAAAATCACTCACTCGAACCGTGAGTGATGGCCGCACGCCAGGGGCGGTGGTGCGCTCAGCCAAAAGGGTAAAAGCAGCCCCGCTTCGACGCTTGGTCACATCTGCGAAATGCCGCGTCCGGGCGCGCGTCGTTCCGCCGTTTTCAAACCACGCCACCGCCAGCTCTGCTGAAGAACGACCTGTTGCAGACATGCAGCGGCACCGGCGAGCATGTGTTTCGAGATGGGTGTCTGTTTCTTTAATCTCTAGAGAGATAGCGACACGGAGGCAGACAGTGCACAGGGCACAGGTCGCTCGCTATAATCATGATACGTTCGTACGCCGGCCACCGATGAATTCTTGAGGGGGGAAGGACAAATCAGCCGTGTCCACCCCCGCTTTGTCGGGCTGCTCAGGGGCAAGCGGGCGACGAGTTGGCGCCGCCGCCGCGCGCTGTCTCCTCCGATCCACGGGAGAGCTCGGTGCGGTAGAAGCGCCGCTTTCAGAACCTTCGGGCAAAGGGGATTAGCTGCTTTTGTTCACGGCGACGCAGTCTCCAGAGGCGCCCCCACACCAGCGTTCCTTGCGTCTTCTCCGAAAACCAGCGCCTTTGGTCAACGCAGCCCGATGGCGCCTGCCTGGCTCGCCTGTCACCTCTGGCTGGGCCTCAAATCACAACAGCGCCCATGTACTGTGCGTGTCAGTGCATGGTAAAGAGACCCAGGTGGTCGACATTATCCGAAACTCTGTACTACTCCGTCCCTCATAGCCTGAGTCGTTTTGGGGCTCTGAACCCCATAAAAGCACAAAAACAAATTTTCCGGCCGAATTAGTTGCGGGTGTCCCTTCCCCTCGGAAGTCGCGCGGCGTTCCTTACACCCCAAAAGTGCGCATTCGTGGATATTGTGGCAAGTAAGCCCTTGCACGTGTGCGCGCCTCTGTGTTTGTGCTTCGGTGTTTTTAGTGGCGGGTTGTCAACGAAGGTGAGAACAACCAAGACAGAGGACGAGAAAACGACGAGCGGCGAGCAGTGTGTGTGCGGTTGCTCGACTGTGCGGATGCGCGAGCAAGATGGAGCGAGGTGTATGAAGCTGCGAGCGTGCATTTATCTTGTAAATAAGTTTTCGTTGTATATATAGTCATCTTTTGTTTTCAACGTACTCGTTCAACCATTTTTCCAATCAATATATATGATGACTGTGCACTGAGAGCGTGTAATGAAGCACAGAAATGAATTTATCACCCGTGTAACTACGCAATTCGCCCAGAAAAATCCGAGGCGCCTACAGTTGCTGTTCAAGGAAGACTGACTGAGTGACTGTAGTTGCGTGTTTGTGAACATATTGCGCTGTGTGCTGGTCATCAATTCGGGTGAGTCGAGAACCCGTATGCAGTAAGACTGAGCACTTCGAGTATTGATAGTATCTTTTTGCATTTTTATTAATTTTAATTGTTTCTTTGTTGATAAACTCCAATGTATCTCTACAATCCGCGCTTTAATTTGCTGCTTGTAATTTTCTTTCATGTGTGTATTTTACTTATTTTTTATTTATATATAAATAAATAAATCTACTCCGCAAATAGTGCCTTTTCGCTACGAATATACCCCCCCCCCCCTCCGGCGCCAACAACCAATGGGCCCCCCCCTGCAAAAAATTCTGCGGACGCCCTTGTTTCTCGTCCATGCCTTGCAATGGAGCCAAGTTCTCTCTACTTTCTCCCTCTACTCTCAAAAAGGAGAGTAGCTTAGAAAATGAGGACACGGTACCTTTTCCGCTGTCGTCGGTAGTGTGTCGCGAAGTTTCCGAGACGGAACCTTGTTGCTCGCTGAAAAGGCTGTCGGTGTCGACAACGCACCTTCGGCTGAAGTCGAGTAAGATGTCCCGTGGCACTGCTCGCTGTACGATCGGAAGCAGCATTGAACTGTAGGAATCCAACATCCGTCCGAGCGTTTCGATGCCTCTGATGTGCGCCGCCAGGGTATCGTAGAGACGGCGTAGGCCACGGACATCTTCTGAAGAACGCAATGGCTTTAAATCAATTAGCTTCTTCAGATGTTCTTGCACAAGAAGTTCCTCGTTGCCGAACCGTTTCCTCAGGAGTTGGATGGCGTCGTTGTAACATCGTGACGTCGATGGAAGGCCCGCCAGTGCAGCTGCCGCATCGCCTGTAACCGATGCTCGCAGGTAGGGAAAGTTGTCTGTGTCTACCAGCTGCTGGAACACTTCCCAAAAGGTTTGCCAGTCCGAGCGCTGCCCGGTGAACTTGATTAATTAAATTTGTGGCAGCTTCACTCTTGTCTTCACTAACGTGGTCGTTAGGATGGCTGGCGTGGCCGTTAGGATGGTAATTCCACTGCCCGCCGAATCCACGGCAGTCTGCGTTGTTGATGAACCACTCTCCATTCGAAGTTGCAATCCAGCAAGCCAGGATATGACACGATCTTGATAGTCGTACACTTGCTGGTATTCGTTTTCAGCCTCTTCTTCTGGCACCAATGGTTCAAGTTCTTCGTTGACATGCTCTAGCTGTTGCTGCAGCTTGCTGAGTCGAGCGTGAAATGACACAGCTTCTGTACTTGTGAGGGACGCTTGGCTCTCCTCCGTTTTGTTGACGAGCTTCGTAATTTGCGAGTGTAATGCTCTTCGTTTCTTTAAAAGGCGCTCCATTCTCTTGTAAGGTTCGTTGAGCCAATTAGTTTACCGGATTGATGACATCAGTAGTCGTCGTTGCTGAGACGTACCTGAAGTGGATGCGTTGAGCGTGAGCGTTGGAGCGATGTAGCGATGTTCTCAGAAAATCCACAGCAGAAGTCACGGGTTTCGGCACCAAACTTGTTTGTTGTATTGTACGTGAGAGAGAGCACTTGCTCTACGTACGCGTTCGTTAGTTTCGTTCACAATGAAGGAACTCCGGTCAAACTTAACAACTGGATTTAACTGGCCGAATGGTAAAACCAGAAAACTTTACAGAGAATGGAAGCACGGCCTTTGCGTTGAGCGTCTCACAAAGCACTGTCCCTTCGATGCCGAGCCGAGTCCTCCTTTTCCCTCTTCTGCCGCCCCTCCCGCCTCTCCGACCTTGGATAGTAGAATTCCCGGAAAGCCTGCCGCCCGGTACAGGGACGGTCGCGGGGGGACGGCCACGGGAGCCCCTTTCGGGCTCCTGCCGCTTGGCCGGCTCGCGCGCACACACTCACACACGCACACACAGGCGCGCACACACATGTACAAGGGTCCTTGACCGAGGAAAGCGCGTGTCGAATGGCGCCGCATTTTGTCCCCCTTTTCGTCTCCGACAGTCTTTACTTTGCGCACGCGGCTCCGCGGGCCCCCTTGCGGGTGCTGCGGCGGGGCTATGGGTTGCACCGAGGTCTGGGGATTAGTGCAGTGTTCTGTAATGCAGCTTGCTGGGTAATAAACACTTGTGCTTCCGAATAACTGCGCCTTCCTTCCTTCTGAGCGAGAGAGCAGACGCGCGCCAAATGCTGCGAGTGTCATCTTGCTCTGGCCCGAACCCGCGATATGTGGGCGAAGTGCCACCTAATTAACACACCGCCACTGGGTGGTGGTGAATCCTACATAATTGGCGCACCAACGTGGGGCATTTCCTGCTTTTGTAATTACTGTATTCAGTTGCAAGCTTGAGGGCTAGTTAATGCAGGTGGTGACGCGCATGAGACGCCTTGCGGTTATTTAGGATCTGTTAGCAAACTTGCGAATTCGTAACTTCGGGTCGATGGGTGCGTGAGAAGGGAACCTTTATTCGGAAGTGAGGCAAGATGCATGCAGCTAGCCGCCTTTTGCGTGGATGCTATCGGGCTGGCGCCGAAGGGGTCTACGCGTACGAGCATCCCCGCGCCGCGCCGAGGAGTGGCAGAGCAGAGGCCTGGCTTGGTAAGACGCTATGTAAGGGCGGCAAAACTGGCCGGACTCCTTGGGAGCAGCTAGGATTATCTCCAGCCCAAAGAGCTTTTCAGAGCCCAGCGTGGTGACCCCTTTTGTGTTTAGGATTCACGGTAGTCTTAGGGAGACAATGCGTCGGAAAGTCGCTGGTATTGCGTCGCGCGCATGAGGCCGTGAAATTCTGTCTCTTGAGAGAGGCCTGGTGCGGCAACGCTAGCCTGTATTGCAGCGTGCGGCAAGGGTCCGCAGCCAGACGGAACTGGTGTCTCCGGTGGTTGCCTTGATGGGTCATGACGGCTCGTGCTAGAATATCGAGTCCACCGAACAGCATCGCAGCGTCTTCTTCTAAATTAACCACGTTCTTTTACAACCCACGGCTGTTAACGGTCAGTAAAGCAGATTGACCGCGAGACGGCACTCGCGCTCGCTTTCGAGGTGTTGAGAGCCGATCCGCTGAGTCCAGCCCTAGCGATACCCGCGAACCTTTGTTCCGCGGATAGAGACAGGGTCTAGATGACGCGAACTGATCTTCCTTTCTACGCGCAGCTTTTCTCTCGTCTTGTTCGTGTCCTCTGTAGCGCACGGAGAAGTCGAGTTACGCTGCCGACTTGATCCCTTACTGTTGTGGGCACGACCGAAGCATACGACCACTTACGGTTGTCTCTTCGGCGCCTCCTCAGATGGCATTCACTTTTGTGTTTTGTCCCGTGCTTGATATCGGACATCTTCGGTTGAGAGCTGAGCTCGGACTTTGCCGGCCTTCGCCGTGGCGAGGCCGTTCCGCGGCGTTCCCGGAGCGAGCTACTTCGCTGAGCCTTCAGGGCGATATGTGAGTGGAAGAATGCATGTTTTGTTTCTGTAGATGTGCCGCGAATGTTTCAAAGTATATTTTCGCGCTAAATGTTTCTCGGCTGTATAATATGAGTTTTGAAGTGTTTCGTTTCCTCGCGTATGTACAATGTAGTATTGTAGATAACCAAACGCATTTCCGTTCACTTCGGGAGAGAGCCTTCTTTGTCTCATTGTGGCGTGAAGGGTCGTGTGCGGGGTTCCTTTTTTCCCGGAAGAGCCGGGAGGGCCTGTTGCTGTGGGGGTGAAAAGCTTTCTTATCCTGCGTGCGCGTGCCGCGGCCCTCCTTTGCACTGTGCCTGGTCGGGGCATAGCTGCTATCGTTTACGCCTCTCGCTCGCCAAGTGTTTCTGGAGAGGCTGCGTGCGCGGGCAAAAATCCGTTGAACGGTGGCCATATGTGGGAGGAAAAAAAAAATTGGTGTGGTTTAGATCTGGTTAAACCTGGTTGGTTGGGAAAGCTTAGCTGGCTTAGATGCTTCTGATTCTCGTCGTTTTCGCAAGCGTTCTTCTCGTTCTTCCTCTGTTTCCTGGGCATGTTGCCGCTTGGCTTCATTCCGTTTAGCTTGCCTATTCGCAGCTTCTGAACTCGATGCAGCTCGTTTAGCTGCTTCGGCTTCTCGTCGTTACCGCAGTCATCCTTCTTGTTGTTCTTCCGTTTCTTGGGCACCTTGTAACCTCTTTCTTGCATTCTTCCTAGCTTGCTTGGCTGTCGCCTTAGAGTTAAACTGTTCAGAAGAAGTAGGACAACTAGATTCGGATACAGACTGTTCGTCGGTGACTTCCATGGCGAGACTACTCTAGGAGCGCGGCACGACCGGCTGCTCCTGGCTGTGGTGGAGAGAGCAAGCTGACGTCACGCGTCGCCATAGCAACGGAGCGGCTGACGTCACACCATCTGTTAGGCGTGGCGGCGGCTCCTCGAGGAGCAGGGGGGTCCACGAACCACTCGACGAGCGGTTAGACCTGACATAGTATTGCTTTCGCAATAAAAAACAGAAAAAGAGCGTGCTGAGAGCAGTCAATGGGGGGCATGCTTGTTAGTGACGTTTAGAATGTGTGTGTGTGCGCTGGGATAGGCGAGAAGTCCGTGTGCACGATTCTTGCGATCCTCCTTTCCCCGGATCATTGTGGCGTCTTCGGGCGCGCGTCTGCTTGGGTGGGGAGAAGTGTGTTTGTAAATACTTGTTATTATTTAGTGGCTTTATTCCTCGTCAGGAGCCTTGCAGTGAACAAGGGCAATGGACTTGGCATGTTTCTGCTTTCGGACGCCTGTCGCCGCTTCCCGGTTCCTCGAGGGCGTTTGAGCGATCCCCAGGATCGGTGGTTTGTGCCTAAGCCGCATCAGTGGAACTTCAGAGGCAACCTGCGCGGGGCTGTCCGCACCGTAGCACTGCTGCGACACCATCTTCAGAGCATCGGGTGCCTGGAGAGCGCCGACATCGCGGCGCGACGACGACGGGTGAGCTGCTTCCGGTGCACCGCGGCCGCAGTTCGTCAGGACCGACCGATTCCGTCGAAGATATCGCGACTCCGGCGGCTAATTGGGTCGAGCGTTTTCCGGCGCCCCGTCGCGTGCAGTACGAACCATTGTGACAGCACGGACGCATGTATACATATGCCAGATTGCAACTTATGTAAAGATGTATAGCTATGATTGATGTATACAGATTGCACTGATTACGTTATGTTCGAGTGACCGCATTTGTCATTTTCTATGGCGCGAATACTTTTGTGCACTTATTGTTTATTGATGCAAGTGTGACGTTCTGTAGTTAGAATTCTCAGTAATCTTGTTGTGTGCGTGTGTTTAAGGGCTGGAGGTGTGGGGAAAGGCTGGTAGCTCATCAAGGCTAGAGAAGGCAGTTTTGCGCTTGGTGTAATGACCGTCGCGCTGTTTTTAGAGGGGCGGCGGCATTTAAGAAGAGGGGGAGCGGGGATTGAGGTTCTCTGGCGGCCCGAGTGCGCGCCCGCTTCTGCCGTTTCGTTCGTTAGACTCCCCGTCAAGGGCGTCCGCAGAATTTTTTGCAGGGGGGGGCCCCATTGGCTGTTGGCGCCGGAGGGGGGGGGGTTATGTTCGTAGCAAAAAGGCACTATTTGCGGAGTAAATTTATTTATTTATAAATAAATAAAATAAATAAGTAAAATACACACATGAAAGAAAAATTACAAACAGCAAATTAAAGCGTGGCTAGGAGAGATACATTGGAGTTTATCAACGAAGAAACAATTAAAATTAATAAAAATGCAAAAAGATACTATCACTTCGTGGAGAAGAGTGCTCAGTCTTGCTGCATACGGGTTCTCGACACACCCGGATTGATGACCAGCAACAGCACAATATGTTCACAAACACGCAACGACAGTCAGTCAGTAAACAGCAACTGTAGACGCCTCGGATTTTTCTGGGCGAATTGCGTGATGCCACGGGTGATAAATTCATTCCTGTGCTTCATTACACGCTCTCGGTGCACACTCATCATACAAAGGCCGTCCAGTCTGTCGTTTGTCATCGTTGAGCGTAGCCACGTTTTCACTCTCCTCATTGTACTGAAGGAGCGTTCGACCGTACAGGTAGTAACTGGCAAAGCCAGAGCCACCTCAATGGCTTTTGCAACACCAGGGAAGAATGTCTTGGCCTGATGTAGAAGCTCGCAGTAAGTTATTTCTGATGGGTCCCCAGTTTTGTTGCACCACATCTCGTACCAAGAGATGGCCTCTTCCTTGAAGTTGTCGATGCCGTAAAAGCACTGGAGTTCTTCGGCGAGAACAGCGAACTCAACACGGCTCAAGTGCTTCATTTTTGATGGATGCAGCTGGAGAAGTTTGAAGCTCCTCTCATTGCTTTCAGAAAAGCGCCGAGCTAAAGAAGCAGTGAGGGAGTCCAAGTACGGCACATATATTGCCACACGGTAGTATTCCTCCGGCGACTGAATCCCGTAGTTGTCTCGGTGGGCCTGACGAGAGACTTGTCTTGGCACAGATATCACCACATTTAAGTGATTGGCTGCCTCCCTTGCTGCATTCATGATGTTAGAGAACTCCTCTACAGCGTTCGTCCGGTGGCCGCGAAAAATACGTTGCAGCTCAGTGATGTGGTCATGCACAGAATGGAAGCCCATGGATACACCTTGCAGAATGTTCGTAACTGGTTCGAGCCGAGCGCTGTACTTCGCTACAATATGCAAGCAGACGATGAAAGATGAGCTTGTTGTTGCGCAGTAGAGGATGTGAGCTCGTTGTCTAGTTGCAGCGTTCGAGCATGATTCCGTGGACGCGAGCTCCTCGAGTGCTTCGACTATGGCCACGTAATGCTGAGAGAAGATCCTAATAGACTTATATTTTGCAGACCATCTTGTCTCACACAGCATCGGAATGTTCGGCACCAATTTTCTCCGGAGTACGCTCTCGCGGAAGAAGTTTATGGTTTGTTTGATTATGCCAATTGTGTTTCGAATTTCAGAGACGTCGTTCAGATCGTTGATGACGAGATTTAGTTTGTGACTTGCACAGTGGAAAAATAGTGCCTTCGGGAACTGTTTTTGTATAATTTTGTTCACTCCAGCTTCTTTTCCAGCCATTGTAGAGCATCCATCGTACCCCTGTCCAACGAGGTTCGAAAGAATCAGCCCGACATTCGTCAAAAACTTCAAGATTGCCGCGGCGATGCAAGCGGATGCTCCAGCTCTACAAATCCCAAAAACTGCTCTCGAACGCACACTTCGGCTCCCGCCTTGTCAATAAAGCGAACGCCTATAGACATCTGCTCTTTTCCTGAAATATCTGCAGTTTCGTCAGCAAGAACGGAAAAAGCAAACGCTTTGTTAGCTTCGGTAACTATCTGCTTTTCAGGATGTCGCCACAGATTGTGATGATCTCGTTCTGGACGCGGACAGAAGTGTACTTGGCATTGCCAGCAGAAGAAGCGAAGTGCTCCTGAAGTAGAGTATCTCCAGCTTCTACACGAAAGTCAAGCAGATCATTGAAGACTCCACTATCGGACTGCTTGCCGCGAATTGGCAAGTCATGCGTCGCGCAAAAGACAATGGTGGAAACTATTGGAAATAGTTTCTCACGGTTCCTTTCAACTTGCGCGTGGAGTGCTCTGTTCAGCTGCTCTACAACGGGTAGCTGCTTGCCTTTCATCACATCCATAAAGTTCTGTGAGGCCGTCATTGCCTCCTGGTGCCATTGGGATTTTACGTGATCCCTGCACGCCTCGTGCATTTTTCTGTAGTTACTGAAAGCGCGCACGATAAAACTTCCTTGAGTACCCCGGTGAACACGTGGAGGAAAAATGACGCAAAAACGACAAATAGCGCCTTTCGCTGTCGCTGAGTACGCAAGCCAGGGGGCGTAATCTCCCAGCCATTGATGTCGAAAAGGCCTCTTTCCAGGTGTTACATCCTTCTTAAAATCGTATGTAACATTTGGTGACCATGGCTTAGTAAGAAGACGTAACTTCAAAAAGTCCGGTATGCCAGTGAGTTTAGCTTTGCCTAGAAACTCTCCTAAGTCATATTCTTGAGGCAAGTTATTTGTTTTCTTGATGTTGTCTCCGGACTTCGATCCCAAGCAAGGAGAAAGGGAATCGTCTCGGCTTACTGCGTGACCGGAGCTCGCTGGTGAAGTTCCTTCCATGGAGACGACGACGTCGGCTACTGTCCGGTGATGAAAGGTTGCATCGCTCTGGTCAAATCCGGACTTAAATCCCAAGAAAGGAGAAATGGAATCATCTCGGCCTGCTGCATTACCTGAACTCACTGTTGACAGAGTCCCTTCCATGGAGTCGACGACATCAGCTACTGTCCGGTGATAAAAGCTTGCATCACTCTGTTCAAATGCTACACCGTTGTCACATATCACACCAGAATCTGCAGGGGCGCATTTGGATAACGCTTCGTCAGACAACCGCTGACGCTTGAAGAAGCGCCGAATGTCCATCATTCGGAACCGCGCGAGACAAAGCTGGCTATGGAGTTCTTCGGGGTTGGTAGTGTTAAAAATATATACACATTGATTGAAAAACGGTTGAATGCGTACGTTGAAAACAAAAAATGACTATATATACAACGAAAACTTATTTACAAGATAAATGCACGCTCGCAGCTTCATACACCTCGCTCCATCTTGCTCGCGCAACCGCACAGTCGAGTATTTGCACACACACTACTCGCCGCTCGTCGTTTTCTCGTCCGCTGTCTTGATTGTTCTCAGCTTCGTTGACAACCGGCCACTAAAAATACCGAAGCACAAACACAGAGGCGCGCACACATGCAAGGGCCTACTTGCCGCAGTATCCCCGAATACGCACTGTTGGAGTTGAGGGTTCAGGACAGGAGTGCCGCTGAGCGAAGAGGTAGATGGCGAAAGGAGAATAGGTTTATTTACATTTTACATTGGTGGTTAGAAGTGAGACGATTCTGCCGCATCCGTTGTCGAGTTTTATATCCTTCTTGTTCCCTAAAGTCCCTAGGTTGAGGACGCCCTTGCCGGAGTGGGAGGGGCCTAGAGCTTTCACCTGTGCGCACACACACGACACTGCACTCATGGTCACGCCCCCTTCACATGTGGAGTCTGAGGGAAAGAAGGTTGTCGTCGAGGTAGCGTTGACGGCGGTAGGTGATGGCCTCCGGCCAGCCGAAGGTTTCTGCGGGTCACCGACATCTGTTGATCATCAAATGCCACCCGCCGCTCGAGGCCAGACGCGAGGTCACGAAAACGCCGAAAGTGGTTCCTCGTGCTTGGGTCGGAGATGAGGCCCGCCAGCTTGTCGCGGTGCTTGGGCACGCCAAAGAGCAACCGGAGACGAGGCCCTTTGTTCCCTGACACGGTCACGGCAAATGGGGAAGATAACGTTCGTCTCCCCAAGGCGGCGGCGGCGTTCTACACGTGCAGGCACTTTGTGAAGGGGGTCTGGTTTTGTTCCTGCACTCCAACCGGGCAAACTCCGTAATTGAAGTCAGCTGGCACCTGGGTCCTCTCGGTGCTTGTGGACCATGGCGGCAGGCCCGAAAGCAATCACCCTCAAGTCGCTAGCAGCCATACACAGTAGAAACAGGCGTGCTGGCGGCCACCCGGCGAGACTTGTTGTCGTCGTTCCTAATAGCACTTTGGGGGTGAAAGGAACGCCTCGCGACTTCCGAGGGGAAGGGACACTCGCCACTCCAGTCGGAAAATTTGTTTTGTGTGTTTTTATGGGGTTCAGAGCCCCAAAACGACTCAGGCTATGAGGGACGGAGTAGTAGAGTTCCGGATAATGTCGACCACCTGGGTCTCTTTACCATGCACTGACATCGTACAGTACATGGGCGCTGTTGGGATTTGAGGCCCAGCCAGAGGTGACAGGCGAGCCAGGCGAGCCAGGCAGGCGCCATCGGGCTGCCTTGACCAAAGGCGCTGGCTTCCGGAGAAGATGCAAGGAACGCTGGTGTGGGGGCGCCTCTGGAGACTGCGTCGCCGTGAACAAAAGCAACTGCTAATACCCTTTGCCGAAGATTCTGAAAGCGGCGCTTCTACCGAACTGCGCTCTCCCGTGGATCGGAGGAGACAGCGAGCGGCGGCGGCGTCAACTCATCGCCTGCTTGCCCTTGAGCAGCCCGACAAAGCGGGGGTGGACACGGCTGATTTGTCCCTCCCTCCTGAAGAATTCATCGGTGGCCGGATTGTGCACTGTCTGCCTCCGTGTGGCTCTCTCTAGAGATAAAAAAAACAGGCACCCATCTCAAGACGCCTCGAAACACATGCTCGCCGGTGCCGCTGTATGTCTGCAACGACGCGTCCCCGGACGCGGCACTTCGCAGATGTGACCCAAAGCTGGAAGCGGGGCCGCTTTTACTCTTTTTGCTGAGCGCACCGCCGCCCCTGGTGTGCGGCCATCACTCACGGTTAGAGTGAGTGATTTTCCAGGGGGGTGCAGCCGCCCCCCCTTGCCCCCCCCCCTCCGGACGCCCATGCTCCCCGTAGTGTGTCCGCAAGCGGAATGCGGGCGGACGCGCTGCTCGTCCTCCCTTGCAAGGGAAGCTCTTTCGGGTACCGCAGTAAATCACCCTCCCTTCCGTTCTTACCGCTTCGACCTCGCTTCCCCATTGGGTCATTCTGAGTGACAGTTGGGGGGCGTGCTATCGGCGAGAGGCCCCGAGAGGGAAACGAACGGGGAGATCGCCACCGACTCGGGCAGCAGAAAGGTGCGTAGAGTTTGGCTCCCGGGTGCCCCGGCCTTTGCAGGGGTACCAAGAGCGCGGGGTATAACGTGCGCACCTAGTACGTATGCTTGACTCCAGGCCCGAACCTGTGGAGTCGTGTCGCCCGCTTGTGCGGCGCCGACGATCTCCGGATTCGGGAGGGCCTGATTTGTCTGGTTCTCTGTCATCGCCGGCCATTGCCGGTCACGACGCGCGATGAGCCATAGACGTGCAACCTTGGTCATAAAGATGTGCTCCGCGTGTTTCCCATCCTGCCTCGTGTTGTGCTGCACGCTAATTAACCCTTTGGTTGGCCGTACGTCATGCGATCACCCTTAGCTGGGCCGTCACGCGCGTATGTAGTCCTTGGTTTGCGCGCGCGGCTCCGCGGGCCCACTTGCGGGTGTTGCGGCGGGGCTATGGGTTGCACCGAGGTCTGGGGATTAGTGCAGTGTTCTGTAATGCAGCTTGCTGGGTAATAAACACTTGTGCTTCCGAATAACTGCGCCTTCCTTCCTTCTGAGCGAGAGAGTAGACGCGCACCAAACGCTGCGAGTGTCCTGAGCTTGCTCTGGCCCGAACCCGCGTTATGTGGACGAAGTGCCACCTAATGAACACACCGCCACTGGGTGGTGGTAAATCCCACAGTATGGCAAACAATTGTTTTTGCAAGAGGTACCCTCTTGCGTTGTCGGGTTCTGTCTCCCGAAGCTCGCTGCTCTCCTCGCTTTTTCGCACTGCCTACGCGCGTAGTTCATTGCGCAAGCCGGGCTTGGTCTTAACAAGAAAGGTTCATTGCATCGAGTAATTGTTACAGAAGAACTCACATGCAAAGGGATTGTTTCCTTCCGTGTAATTAGTGCCAACGATCTACGTTACCATGCTGTGTTTCAAATTGAGCTGAAAATGTTTTTTTCTGTTACTGACAGGTACCAGAGCTTGCCTTCGAGGGTGCAGTGTGCACCTGAAAGGCAGGGAATAGAGGCCGCTGTGAGCATATGGCAGCAGTTGTGCACTGTTAACTGTACACAAAACAGTATGTGTACAAGTGGCCCAAGAAGCTGGGGAAAGCCGTCTGTTAAAAGTCTGGGCATTTATAACAAAGGAGCCTGCCTGGACAGCTTCCTTGGACGAGCAGTGGGGCGCGTTGTTTAGTTGCCACCAGCTGCTGCCCCTGCTCAGAATGCAACGGCAGTTGCTGCTCCGCTTGACGGACTGTAGGACGAGGACTGCTTACTAGTTACAGCAATTGCCCACGAGCTCTCTGTGAGGGTGAACGAAGAACCTGATTAGCAAGTGGCAGCCCTTTCACCCACACCAAAAGTCATTCTAAGCAATGTGCGCACTTTAGCACTGCGTCGTTGTAGTGAACCAAGGGGCAACACTGAAACCGAAATGGAGTTTTACATGGGGCATGTGATGGAAACCCGACCAGAAACTGCAGGCATAGGAATGAAAACACGAGAACCCAAAAGGGAGGCGACCTTCTGGAAATATATCCAGGACACTAGCTTGGGCATGTTGGTTATTCATTTGTGACGGAACAGCGCAAAACACCGGGACAAGAGACAAGCGCTGACTTACAACTGATTTTTATTTCGAAGAAACACTGCTTCTTATACCTTCTTCACCCCCTCAGAAACATATGCGTCACAACCATATCGTTCAAGCGTCCAAAAAATTACAACATACGACAAATAATCACAGATTTATAATCACATTTTTAACATGTCAAATTCTTTCTTTGTCAAAGCAACAGACGGCGTGCTGACACAATCGTCGCGCAGACTTTCTATCGAAGCTGCCTCGAGTATTTCACGGACTAACTGGTCTCTGTGATTTAGCCAAAGCTCTACATTTTTGGAAATCAGGTGCACAACTTTTTGAAGGGCAATCTCTGCAACGAATTCTCAGGTTCCTGTAAGCTTGCTCGAAATTAGTTTTGTGTTCTAGTAGCCTTTCGTTCATGCACCTACCAGTCTGCCCTATGTATTGTTTACCACATGTCACTGGCAACGAATAAACAAGGCCTTCAGTACACTCCACAAAGGGGGTTCGATGCTTTACCGTGCATCCCTGCTTCTTTTTGGTCGGGTCGGAATTGACTCGTTTGCACAGACTTTTGAGTTTTTAGGAGCCGTCATCACAACATTCACGCCAGCTTTTCGACCAATGCTTTTCAGGCGGTGGGAAACACTGTGAATATACGGTACGGCTACCACCGGCCTCCTTTCTTTCTTTTTCTTTGCCACATCTTGCTGCTCGGGCCTAGCCCGCATCAGGTGCTTTTTCATCTGCTTGGCAACAGATACCAACAGGTGCGAGGGGTAACCCGAGTTGCCAAGCCGTTCCGCCTGGCGAAGAAAGCTCGCTTCCATTTTCTGAACACAGGACTTCCTCAAGGCATTTGTGAGGCACAAGTTCACAATAGCCCTCTTGGTCAGCTTAGAGTGAGCTGATTGGTAGGGCATTGGCGCTTTCTCCCCTCTGGGCTCATAGGCCCAGCAGGCATGCCTTCTAGTGAACTCAAGTCTGAGGTCTAAAAATCTTAGTCACCCTTGAGCAGGAAGCTCGTGCGTGACAATAAGTGGCTGCAAAGCCTGCGCAAAGCGACCCACCTCCTCCATTACGGTTTCCAGCGTATTAGTGCGTTGGCCATCACAAAGAACAAGGTAGCCATCAACGTACCTAAATACCTTTTTAACCCTTGTACCAGCAAGGGTTGCATTCAGGAACCTGACTTTTCGCATAAAAACTTGCAAGAAGCCTAACTTGGACGCGTTTTTCACTGTAAAAACTCGCAAACCAGACTGGCCCTTGAGGGTAATAATTTCTGAGGGAGGGACTTCGCAAAAGATTCTTGGTGTCTTCTTGCAAGCAAAATTAAAACTACTAATAATTGACGACCCATTTCAGGTGAAATCTTCGGACGATATAGCTAGGTTTTTAAATGACAATTCTAGCAGTGATTTTGCCGCATGCTCAGTTGATGTAAAAGATTTGTACTATTTGTACTCGGGTTACCCCTCGCACCTGTTGGTATCTGTTGCCAAGCAGATGAAAAAGCACCTGATGCGGGCTAGGCCCGAGCAGCAAGATGTGGCAAAGAAGAAGAAAGAAAGGAGGCCGGTGGTAGCAATACCGTATATTCACAACGTTTCCGATCGCCTGAAAAGCATTGGTCGAAACGCTGGCGTGAATGTTGTGATGACGGCTCCTAATAAACTCAAAAGTCTGTGCAGACGAGTCAATTCCGACCCGACCAAAAAGAAGCAGGGATGCACGGTAAAGCATCGAACCCCCTTTGTGGAGTGTACAGAAGGCCTTGTTTATTCGTTGCCACTGACATGTGGTAAACAATACATAGGGCAGACTGGTAGGTGCATGAACGAAAGGCTACTAGAACACAAAACTAATTTCGAGCAAGCTTACAGGAACCTGGGAATTCATAGCAGAGATTGCCCTTCAACAAGTTGTGCACCTGATTTCCAAAAACGTAGAGCTTTGGCTAATTACAGAGACCAGTTAGTCCGTGAAATAATCGAGGCAGCTTCGATAGCAAGTCTGCGCGACGATTGTGTCAGTACGCCGTCTGTTGCTTTGACAAAGAAAGAATTTGACATGTTAAAAATGTGATTATAAATCTGTGATTACTTGTCGTATGTTGTAATTTTTTGGGCGCTTGAACGATATGGTTGTGACGCATATGTTTCTGAGGGGGTGAAGAAGGTATAAGAAGCAGTGTTTCTTCGAAATAAAAATCAGTTATAAGTCAGCGCTTGTTTCTTGTCCCGGTGTTTTGCGCTGTTCCGTCCCAAATGGAAAAATATGCTTGCCGTGGCATTTCTGCAAGCAGCAAGACACACACCATTCTAAGGTCCACGCGGCAACCTGCTCAAGTGGCTGAAAGAGAAAAGGTTTTGGTCACCAGCTACAGCCTACGGTGTTGCCTTAGAAGCGGAAGCAGTGACATTATTTGCCACTGAGGTTGGTGCTGAGGCTTACAAGTGCGGTCTGTCTGTAATGTTGGAGCACCCATGGCTCTGCTGCACACCTGGTGGAGTTGTCTCGAAAGAATCAAAGGAATTTTTGCTCGAGGTGAATTGCCCTTTTATACGACGTGACGCGACGGCGAAGAGAAAATCATGAAAACTGACGCGGTACTGCCACTACCCTAAAGATGGCGCTCGCGTGTCTCTAAGATTAAAGCGGTGGCACGAATGGGGCCGCATCACCGGAGCAAGGTTTTAAACTGTCCTTAGCTAAAAACGTTGCAGTCGGCGTCACGTCACGTGATCGCACTTCTGGGCGACTTCTGCTCGAGAGTGCCTAGGCATATGGCTCGCCAATACGCGATCACGAAATAGGAAATTGGTTTTTTTAGACAGGAACTGACGCAGTACCGTCTCGCATGTATCGGTAGACAACCGAAGCGCGCGGTTAGGGATAAAGAAGGGAGTGAAAGAAGAAAGATTAGCTGTATCAATGCAGGGCGCCGTAATAATTTCGGCCACCTGGGGATCTCTAAGGTGCACTGACATCGCACAGCACACAGGCGCATTTTGCGTTTCAGCTCCACTTAAGCCCCGTATGAATGGAGTCGTCGGCTGATACCATCGTTACTATTTCGTGTCTTCTCTCGCCATCTCTGAATCATTCCGCGAGGACACGATGCCAGGATGGCCTCCAGAAAACGTCACTGCACGCGCACAGAGCGTCAGCATGAGAGAAGGATTCAATCAGCGAGTGTCGGCGACATGGCGGTCCACGTGACTATATTAGGCGCCATTTCAAATTCAACCATGGCAGCTTTTAGCTCCGGTAAGGCGAAACTTTCCATCCCCCTGGGTGCAGAACTGAGTAGGAAGCACTGCGTGTTTCCCATCTGCGGCACCAACACAAGATTGCGCGCCAAGCTAAACAACAAAAATGTGAGGATGGCGGCAAAGGGGTGGTCCCGGAAGCGGTGCCGTAGCAGTGACGAATTGTGAGCCCTTGAACACACATGGAAGACCTGGAAGAGACCCATTTCAAGGATGCGAGTAGCGCCATTGGTGAAGTGTAAATTGGAGCAGGCGTAGGGAGCAAGCTGTGATTACATGGCACTATACGCGTTGAATCCATACCGGTGGCTGCGGCGCAGAGTGCCGCCAGCAGGCCCAGGGGCCCTGGCGCGCCGCACAGCGGGAAGAGCAGGCCGCCCATCGGGTAGCCCACTGCGCGGAGGAAGGAGAACTGCTGCTGCTGTCGCCCCCACCTCTCCGTGGAGTGCTCACCGACCACTCCGAGGGCGGCAGCAGACAGGGCCCGGCCCAGGCTGCTGCTCCGCTGGGCGCCGCGGTACGCGGCCGCCACCGCCGCGAGACCTGCACCGACACCAGCTTCTTTTGAAGGCCGCTCCTCATTCGCTGTCGGTGTCTGCTGCGGGTCAGGCATCAAGTCTTTACCTACTGAAAAAAAGTTCTATAATGCAATAAACTCATAGAGGCTTCATCATAGAATATCATAATATTTTTATGATATATCATACAATTTGTATGATATTCTATGACATCTCTATGATGACTGTATGATTTTACAGAAATGTATAACATTTGTATGATAATTTTCTATAATTTGTATAATAAGTCTATGATATTTGTATGGGAAACTGTATGAGTTTATTGCATCATACAACTTTTTTCACCAGGGTTCCTATCTGCCTCTAATAAACGCTGCTCTAAACACAGCAAAAGTGATCTTTGCCAACTGCCGCTCGGCTTGGTGCGATCTCAGCGAGCAGAGTCCTCGCATCTTACCGCCAAGTGTGGGTCCGTGCTCGACCTATCAGTTCCAGGGCGTCAAACCTGAATTTTTTCGGGTTCGGTTCAGGTTCGGGTTCACGCCTTTAGGGTTCTGTTCCGGGTTAGGCTCCGGAGCGACAATACGTTCCGGTTCCGATCACATCGAACTAGTTCAAATGCGTTCAAACGAGTTCAGACAATAAAAATTATAAACGTAGATGGTTTCTAATTAGCCTTATTTTGCTTGTACTTTTCTGCTTGATATCACCATATAAAACAAAAACTGGAAATTTGCTCAGTGCGAGATGTCTTCACTTTACCCCGTTTAATTTACTGCCCACAGATAAAAGATATAATAAATTCACGGCAAGAGCCGAGAAATCAAATTAATTCAAAATTAGTGTACATCGACTACGCATACGCTAAAATCCATCTGATCCATCAAGGTTTTGTTACACCGCCCTTAAGTAACAAGTGCGGTGGCGTATATGGACCAGGGTGCCGCTGAACACTCTCAAGCGTTTGTTACACCATCTTTAAGTACCATGTGGGCTTGAGTATGTGATGGTGCACATGGACGTGGGTGGCGCTGGTGCACACTCTCAAGGTTCTGTTCCAACCCCCTTAAGTACCAAGTGCGGTGGCGTGTATGGACCAGGGTGGCGCTGATTACTCTCAAAGGTTTTTTACACCGCCATTAAGTACCATGAGCGGTGGCGTGTGCGGGGGTGTATATGGACCTGGGTGGCTGTGGTGAACACTCTCAACGTTTTATTACACCGCCCTTAAGTACCAAGTTCGGTGGCATATATGAACGAGGTTAGCGCTGGTGAACACTCTCAAGGTTTTTATTACACGACCCTTAAGTACCATGTGCGGTGGCGTATATGGACCAGGGTGTCACTAAACACTCTGAAGGGTTTGTTACACCGCCATTAAGTATCATATGCCGTGGCGTGTGCGGTGGTGGTGTATATGGACAACGGTGGCCCTGGTGAACACTCTCAAGGTTTTGTTACTACGCCCTTAAGCACCAAGTGCGATAGCGTATGCAGTGGCATATATGGACGAGGGTGGCACTGGTGAACACTCTCAAGCTATTGTTACACCGCCTTTATGTCCCATGTGCGGTGGCGTTAGCGGTGGCGTATAGGCACGTGGGTGGCGCTGGTGAACACTCAGAAGGTTTGTTGCACCGCCCTTAAGTACCAAGCGCGGTGGCCTATATGGACGAGGGCGGCACTCGTGAACATTCTCAAGGATTTGTTACACCTCATTTAAGTACAATTGTGGTGGCGTTTGTGGTGGCGTACATGGACGTGGCTGGCGCCGGTGCACACTCTCAAGGTTTTGTTACACCGACCTTAAGTACCAAGTGAGGTGGCGTATATGGACGAAGGTGGCGCTCATGAACACTCAAAATTTTGTTGCTCCGCCGTTAAGTACCCTGTGCGGTGGCGTATATGGACGAGGGTGGCACTGAACACTCTGAAGGTTTTGTTACACCGCCTTTAATTACCATGTGCGGTGGCGTTTGCGGTGGCGTAGGTGGACGTGGGTGGCGCTGGTGCACACTCTCAAGGTTTTGTTACACCGCCATGAAGTACCAAGTGCGGTTGCGTGTGCCGTGGCGTATATGGATGAGGGTGGCGCTGGTGAACACTCTCAAGGTTTCGTTACACCGCCCTTAAGTACCAAGTGCAGTGTCGTATATGTACCAGGCTGGCACTGAACACTCTCAAGGGTTTGTTACACTGCCATTAAGTACCATGTGCGGTGGCGTACATGGGCGTAGGTGGCGCTGGTGCACACTCTCAAGGTTTTGTTACACCGCCCTTAAGTACCAAGTGCGGTGGCGTGTGCGGTGGCATATATGGTCGAGGGTGGCACTGCTGAACACTCTCAAGGTTTTGTTACACCCCCTTTAAGTACCATGTGCAGTGGCGTTTGCGGTGGCGTATATGGGGGAGGGTGGCGCTGGTGGACACTCAGAAGATTTTGTTGCACTGACCTTAAATACCAAATGTGGTTGCGTATATGGACGAGGGCGGCGCTGGTGAACACTCTCAAGGTTTTGTTACACCGCCCTTAAGTATCACGTGCGGTGGCGTATATGAACGATGGTGGCGCTGGTGAACACTCAAGGTTTTGTTACACCGCCCTTAAGGACCATGTGGGGTTGCCTGTGCGATGGCGTACATGGACGAGGGTGGCACTGGTGAACTCTCTCAAGGTTTTGTTACACCGCCCTCAAGTAAAGTGTGCGGTTGCGTGTGCGGTGCCGTATATGGACGCGGGTGGCGGTGGTGAACAGTCTCACTGTTTTGTTACTCCACCCATGTGTACCAACTGCAGTGGCGTGTGCGCTGACATATATGGATGAGGGTGGCACTGGTGAAGACTCTCAAGACTTTCTTACACCGCCTTTAAGTACCACGTGCGGCGGCGTATATGGACGTGTGTGGCGCTGGTGCACACTCTCAAGGGTTTGTTACACTGCCCTGAAGTGCCAAGTGCGGTTGCGTGTGCGGTGGCGTATATGGACGAGGGTGGCGCTGGTGAACACTCTCAAGGTTTTATTACATTGGCCTCAAGTATCAAGTGTGGTGGAGTATATGGACGAGGGTGGCACGGGTTGACACTCTCAAGGATTTGTTACACTGCCCTTAAGGACCCTGTGCAGTTGCAGGTGTGTTAGTATACATGCAAGAGGGCGGCACTCGTGAAAACTCTCAAGGTTTTGTTACACCGCCCTTAAGTATCATGTGGGGTTGCGTGTGCTGTGGCCTATATGGACGAGGGTGGCTCTGGTGAACAATCCCATTAAGTGCCAAGTGCGGTGGCGTGTGCGGTGCCATAAATGGGTGAGGGTGGCGCTGGTGAACCCTCAGGTTTCTTGCACCGCACTTAAGTACCAACAGCGGTGGCGTATATGGACGAGGGTAGCACTGGTCAATACTCTCAAGGTGTTGTTACACCGCCCTTAAGTATCAAGTGCGGTGGCGTATATGGACGAGGGTGGCGCTCGTGAACACTCTCAAAATTTTGTTGCCCCGCCGTTAAGTACCATGTGCGGTGGCGTATATGGACGAGGGTGGCACTGAACACTCTCAAGGGTTTGTTACACTACCTTTGTAACCAAGTGCGGTGGCGTGTGCGGTGGCGTATATGGATGAGGGTGGCGCTGGTGAACTCTCAAGGATTTGTTACACCGCCCTTAAGTACCATGTGCGGTGGCGTATACGGCCCAGGGTGGCGCTGAACACTCTCAATGGTTTGTTACACCGCCATTAAGTGGCAAGATCGGTGGAATGTGCAGTGGTGTATATGAACTATGGTGGCGCTGGTGAACCTTCAAGGTTTTGTGACTCAGCCCTTAAGTACCAAGTGCGGTGAAGTATACGGTGGCATATATGGATGAGGGCGGCACTGGTGAACACTCTGAAGGTTTTGTTACACCGCCTGTAATTACCATGTGCGGTGGCGTTTGCGGTGGCGTATGTGGACATGGGTGGCGCTGCTGCACACTCTCAAGGTTTTGTTACACCACCCTTAAGTACCAAATGTGGTGGCGTATAGGGACGAGAGTGGCGCTAGTGAACACTCTCAAGGTTTTGCTACACCTTCCTTAAGTATCAAGTGCAGTGGCGTATATGGAAGAGAGTGGCGCGCGTGAACACTCTCATGGTTTTGTTACACCGCCCTTAAGTGCCAATGCAGTGGCGTATATGGACCGGAGCGGCGCTGAACACACTCAAGGGTTTGCTACACCGCTATTAAGAACTATGTGCTGTGGCGGGTGCGGTCGTGTATAGGAACGTGGGTGGCACTGGTGCACACTCTCAAGGTTTTGTTTCTCCGCCCATAAGTAGCAAGTGCATTGGCGTGTGCGGTGACCTATATGGACCAGGGTGGCACTGCTGAACACTCTCAAGACTTTGTTACACCGACTTTAAATACCATGTGAGGTGCCGTTTGCGGTGGCGTATATGGACGTGGGTGGCGCTGGTGCACACTCTCAAGGTTTTGTTACACCGCCCTGAGGTACCAAGTGCGGTTGCGTGTCAGGTGGCGTATAGAGATTAGGGTGGTGCTGGTGAACACTCCGAAGATTTTGTTGCACCGCCCTTAAGTACGAAGTGTGTATATGGACGAGGGTGGTGCTGGTGAACACTCTCAAGGTTTTGTTACATTGCCCTTAAGTATCAAGTGTAGTGGCATATATGGACGAGGGTTGCACTGGTGAACACTCTCAAGTTTTTGTTACACTGCCCTTAAGTATCGTGTGGGGTTTCATGTGCTCTGGCCTATATGCACGAGGGCGGCACTCGTGAACACTCTCAAGGTTTTGTTTCACCGCCCTTAAGTGTCATATGGGTTTTCTTGTGCTGTGGCCTATATGGACGAGGGTAGCACTGGTGAACACTCTCGAGGTTTTGTTAGAATACCCTTAAGTATCAAGTGTGGTGGCGTATATGGACGAGGGTGGCACTTGTGGGCACTCTCATGGATTTGTTATACTGCCCTTAAGGACCCTGTGGAGTTGCTGGTGTGTTGGCATACATGCACGAGGGCGGCACTCGTGAAAACTCTTAAGGTTTTGTTACACCGCCCTTAAGTATCATGTGGGTTTTCTTGTGCTGTGGCCTATATGGACGAGGGTAGCACTGGTGAACACTCTCAAGGTTTTGTTACATTGCCCTTAAGTATCAAGTGTGGTGGCGTATATGGACGAGGGTGGCACTTGTGGGCACTCTCAAGGATTTGTTACACTGCCCTTAAGGACCCTGTGCAGTTGCAGGTGTGTTGGTATACATGCACGAGGGCGGCACTCGTGAACACTCTCAAGGTTTTGTTACACCGCCCTTAAGTATCATGTGGGGTTGCGTGTGCTGTGGCCTATATGGACGAAGTTGGCGCTGGTGCACACTCCCAAGGTATTCTTACACCGCCCTTAACTACCAAGTGCGGTGGCTTATATAGACCAGGGTGGCGCTCAACACTCTCAAGGGTTTGTTACACCGCCATTATGTACCTATAGGCGGTGGTGTATATGGACGTGGGTGGCGCTGGTGCACACCCTCAAGGTTTTGTTACAGCGCCCTCAGTACCAAGTGCGGTGGCGTGTGCGGTGGCGTATATGGACGAGGGTAGCACTGGTGAACACTCTCAAGGTGTTGTTACACCGCCCTTAAGTATCAAGTGCGGTGGCGTATATGGACGAATGTGGCGCTCGTGAACACTCAAAATTTTGTTGGCCCGCCGTTAAGTACCATGTGCGGTGGCGTATATGGACGAGGGTGGCACTGAACACTCGCAAGGGTTTGTTACACTACCTTTGTAACCAAGTGCGGGGGCGTGTGCGGTGGCGTATATGGATGAGGGTGGCGCTGGTGAACACTCTCAAGGATTTGTTACACCGCCCTTAAGTACCAAGTGCGGTGGCGTATACGACCCAGGGTGGCGCTGAACACTCTCAATGGTTTGTTACACCGCTATTAAAGTGCCAAGATCGGTGGCATGTGCAGTGGTGTATATGAACAATGGTGGCGCTGGTGAACCCTCAAGGTTTTGTAACTCAGCCCTTAAGTACCAAGTGCGGTGAAGTATACGGTGGCATATATGGACGAGGGTGGCACTGGTGAACACTCTGAAGGTTTTGTTACACCGCCTTTAATTACCATGTGAGGTGGCGTTTGCGGTGGCGTATGTGGACGTGGGTGGCGCTGCTGCACACTCTCAATGTATTGTTACACCACCCTTAAGTACCAAATGTGGTGGCGTATAGGGACGAGAGTGGCGCTAGTGAACATTCTCAAGGTTTTGCTACACCGTCCTTAAGTATCAAGTGCAGTGGCGTATATGGACGAGAGTGGCGCTCGTGAACACTCTCATGGTTTTGTTACACCGCCCTTAAGTGCCAATTGCAGTGGCGTATATGGACCGGAGTGGCGCTGAACACACTCAAGGGTTTGTTACACCGCAATTAAGAACTATGTGCGGTGGCGGGTGCGGTCGTGTATAGGAACGTGGGTGGCACTGGTGCACACTCTCAAGGTTTTGTTTCTCTGCCCATTAGTAACAAGTGCATTCTCGTGTGCGGTGACCCATATGGACCAGGGTGGCACTGGCGAACACTCTCAAGACTTTGTTACACCGACTTTAAATACCATGTGCGGTGCCGTTTGCGGTGGCGTATATGGACGTGGGTGGCGCTGGGGCACACTCTCAAGGTTTTGTTACACCGCCCTGAGGTACCAAGTGCGGTTGTGCGTGTCCGGTGGCGTATAGAGATTAGGGTGGTGCTGGTGAACACTCCGAAGATTTTGTTGCACCGCCCTTAAGTACGAAGTGTGTATATGGACGAGGGTGGCGCTGGTGAACACTCTGAAGGTTTTGTTACATTGCCCTTAAGGACCCTCTGCGGTTGCAGGTGTGTTTGCGTACATGCACGAGGGCGGCAGTCGCGAACACTCTCAAGGTTTTGTTACACCGGCCTTAAGTATCATGTGGGGTTGCATGTGCTCTGGCCTATATGGACGAGGGTGGCTCTGGTCAACACTCTCAAGGTTTTGTTGCACCGCCCTTAAGTACCATGTGCAATTGCGTTTGCGGTGGCGTATATGGACAAGTGTGGAACTGGTGACCACTCTCAACGTTTTGTTACACCGCCTTTAAGTCCATGTGTGGTGGCGATTGTGGTGGCATATATGGAGGTGGGTGGCGCTGGTGCACACTCTCAAGGTTTTGTTACACCGCCCTTAAGTACCAAGTGGGGTGGCGTATATGGACGAGGGTGGCGTTCGTGAACACTCAGTTTTGTTGGCCCGCCCTTAAGTATGAAGTGCAGTGGCGTGTGCGGTGGCATATATGGACGAGGGTGGCGGTGCTGAACACACTGAAGGTTTTGTTACACCGCTCTTAGGTACCAAGTGCGGTGGCGTATATGGATGAGGGTGGCGCTGGTGAACACTCTCAAGGTTTTGTTACATTGCCCTTAAGTATCAAGTGTGGTGGCGTATATGGGCGAGGGTGGCACGGGTGGACACTCTCAAGGATTTGTTATACTGCCCTTAAGGACCCTGTGCAGTTGCAGGTGTGTTGGCATACATGCACGAGGGCGGCACTCGTGAAAACCCTCAAGGTTTTGTTACGCCGCCCTTAAGTATCATGTGGGGTTGCGTGTGCTGTGGCCTATATGGACAAGGTTAGCGCTGGTGAACTCTCTCAAGGTTTTGTTACATTGCCCTTAAGTGTCAAGTGTGGTGGCGTATATTGACGAGGGTGGCACTTGTGGGCACTCTCAAGGATTTGTTACACTGCCCTTAAGTACCCTGTGCAGTTGCAGGTGTGTTGGTATACATGCACGAGGGCGGCACTCGAGAACACTCTCAAGGTTTTGTTACACAGCCCTTAAGTATCATGTGGGGTTGCGTGTGCTGTGGCCTATATGGACGAAGTTGGCGCTGGTGCACACTCCCAAGGTATTCTTACACCGCCCTTAACTACCAAGTGCTGTGGCTTATATAGACCAGGATGGCGCTCAACACTCTCAAGGGTTTGTTACACCGCCATTATGTACCTATAGGCGGTGGTGTATATGGACGTGGGTGGCGCTGGTGCACACCCTCAAGGTTTTGTTACAGCGCCCTCAGTACCAAGTGCGGTGGCGTGTGCGGTGGCGTATATGGACGAGGGTAGCACTGGTGAACACTCTCAAGGTGTTGTTACACCGCCCTTAAGTATCAAGTGCGGTAGCGTATATGGACGAATGTGCTCGTGAACACTCAAAGTTTTGTTGCCCCGCCGTTAAGTACCATGTGCGGTGGCGTATATGGACGAGGGTGGCACTTAATACTCGCAAGGGTTTGTTACACTACCTTTGTAACCAAGTGCGGGGGCGTGTGCGTTGGCGTGTGCGGTGGCGTATATGGATGAGGGTGGCGCTGGTGAACACTCTCAAGGTTTTGTTACACCGCCCTTAAGTACCATGTGCAATTGCGTTTGCGGTGGCGTATATGTACAAGTGTGGCACTGGTGACCACTCTCAACGTTTTGTTACACCGCCTTTAAGTCCATGTGTGGTAGCGATTGCGGTGGCATATATGGAGGTGGGTGGCGCTGGTGCACACTCTCAAAGTTTTGTTACACCGCCCTTAAGTACCAAGTGCGGTGGCGTATATGGACGAGGGTGGCGCTCGTGAACACTCTCAGTTTTGTTGGCCCGCCCTTAAGTATGAAGTGCAGTGGCATGTGCGGTGGCATATATGGACGAGGGTGGCGGTGCTGAACACTCTCAAGGTTTTGTTACACCGCTCTTAGGTACCAAGTGCGGTGGCGTATATGGACGAGGGTGGCGCTGGTGAACACTCTCAATGCTTTGTTACAATGCCCTTAAGTATCAAGTGTGGTGGCGTATATGGACGAGGGTGGCACTTTTGGGCACTATCAAGGATTTGTTACACTGCCCTTAAAGGGAGACTGAAGCACTTTTTCTGAAAATCGGGCTGGCAGCGGCATCCTATAGTTTTTCATGCTTTATACTGGAATATTGCATCCAAATAAGGCAAAAACAAGCGCGAATTGCCTTTTTTAGCCGAAATATGCGGCCTGTGCCGCGGGGCACGCCGCGCGGCGCGCCGCCGCCCGTGATTGGTCAAGAGAGGTCGTGACGTCACTTTGAGGACTGGAGCAGCTGCCGATGCGGATCCGGCGCTGCGTTGAGGGCAGATCGCAGCTTTCCGTGTCGTTGTAAAAGCGAATACGGCGACTATTTTTTTTTTACTGACCACCGAAGCAAAAGATACTACAGTTTGCTCATTCCACGTATCGCCTGAAACCAAAAAAGACACAAGCAAAAAATTCTATGCCTAGCACAAGCATACGCCAGCGTCAAAGACGCGATACAGACCATGAGTAAAAGGTGCCAGCACAACATCGGCTCGTATTCTCGGAAAGGAAGGGGTGCGAACAATACTCAAGTAAGTCAATTACCACCACCGGACGCCTCCTGGCTCGCCCGGAAGAGCGTCATCCAAAAGAAAAGGCCCACAGCACTGTGTAAATCCTGTTCTCAATACCCGGCGTTGCAGGTTGGGGCAAGAAAGTATTTCAAGTGAACGATGAAGGAGCACAAAGTTGGTGTCAAAATTAGCGAAGCGCAGTGGCCAAGCACTGCGAGGCATGTGACCACAAGATAGTGACGCAATCATGGTGCGCTGGAAACCAAGCCAAATACGCGCACAAATACGCTTTACTCCTGGCGCGTTCAGCAGATGCCAGAAAATATTAATCGCTGCCTCGGAAACGTTCGCCCTTCCTAGATTTGCAGTTTAGGTTCAGTGAAGTAGTTGCCAACTATATGTGTGTTTAAAAGCCAAGCTAGCTGCAACTCGCCCGCTGCCACAACTTGATGAAGAAACCGTGTAAGGTTGCGGTGTTTTTTTGCAAAAACTCGGTTGGCATTCATTTCTCTCATAAATTTGCATCCGAAATCAACGTCGAACGCTTTCATATTAATTGCTTAGCTAGGATTAAACGAGATGCCGCATATGAAGAGCTTCGATACTTGCTTGCTTTGCTTTATTGTGCTTTGCTCTGCTTGCTTGCTTGCTTGCTTGCTTGCTTGGACACGTCGAACCGAGTATAAAATCACTAACCGAGCCTTGCTGAGCACGTCTCAGGTGGTCTCGCAGCACCTAAGCTGAGGAGAGCGACACATGCTTAAGCCTCTATAAGGTTTCTTCAGGGGCTAAGTGAGCATGTTTCTACTTTTAAAAGAGGCGCTTCTTCGGAATGGTGACACGCCTCTTATGCGCGAGGAAATCGATGGAACTGTGGCATGGTTCAGCCGCGCCTTTTCGACAGAAATCTCCAGAGATCACACTAGGACAAGCTCTGCCTGTAGCCGCTCTTACGAAAGTGTTTCGAGCAGAGTAAGCTTGCTTTAGTCGGCTTGAATTCTTCGTCACAGCAGCGAGCGGTTGTGCTGCGAGCTTGTAGTATTGCGGAAAACAGTGGAAGACGACACAGTCGCGGCCGTAGTTGTTCGTGGACACGAACGCAGAGTAGTACCTGTTGAATCTGATTCTCAAGATCGGCTGACACGTTTTGTACGTCGCAACGCACGCAGTACGAGGAACAACGCATGCAGCACGAGAAACAACGCGCGCTGAAAGCGCGCTCGGGTGCGCCGAAGCATCCCCGGCTCCTCAACATGACGTCACGCTGGCCGACATGGACGAGGTTTCCCTCTCCGCTGTTCCCCTCTCCTGCGCTCGCGCGGGGCGCGGGAATTTTGAACATCGCGTTTTTAATTGGTGATTGCGCCGCTGTTTTAGCCAAAATCGAAAAAATAATTTCACAGACGTGATCAGCAATGACACTACTTCAAAACCCTAGAAGGTTAGCTGATTCGAAAACCGCCTCAGTATCCCTTTAAGGACCCTGTGCAGTTGCAGGTGTGTTGGCATACATGCACGAGGGCGGCACTCGTGAACACTCTCAAGGTTTTGTTACACCGCCCTTAAGTATCATGTGGGGTTGCGTGTGCTGTAGCCTATATGGACGAGGGTGGCGCTGGTGCACACTCTCAAGATATTCTTACACCGCCCTTAACTACCAAGTGCGGTGGCTTATATAGACCAGGGTGGCGCTCAACACTCTCAATGGTTTGTTACACCGCCATTATGTAACTACAGGCTGTGGTGTATATGGACGTGGGTGGTGCTGGTGCACACCCTCAAGGTTTTGTTACAGCGCCCTCAAGTACCAAGTGCGGTGGCGTGTGCGGTGGCGTATATGGACGAGGGTGGCGCTCGTGAACACTCTCAAAATTTTGTTGCCGCGCCGTTAAGTAGCATGTGCGGTGGCGTATATGGACGAGGGTGGCACTGAACACTCGCAAGGGTTTGTTACACTACCTTTGTAACCAAGTGCGGTGGCGTGTGCGGTGGCGTATATGGATGAGGGTGGCGCTGGTGAACACTCTCAAGGTTTTGTTACACCGCCCTAAAGTACCATGTGCGGTGGCGTATACGGCCCAGGGTGGCGCTGAACACTCTCAATGGTTTGTTACACCGCCTTTAAGTGCCAAGATCGGTGGCATGTGCAGTGGTGTATATGAACAATGGTGGCGCTGGTGAACCCTCAAGGTTTTGTAACTCAGCCCTTAAGTACCAAGTGCGGTGAAGTATACGGTTGTATATATGGACGAGGGTGGCACTGGTGAATACTCTGAAGGTTTTGTTACACCGCCTTTAATTACCATGTGCGGTGGCGTTTGCGGTGGCGTATGTGGACGTGGGTGGCGCTGCTGCACACACTCAAGGTATTGTTACACCACCCTTAAGTACCAAATGTGGTGGCGTATAGGGACGAGAGTGGTGCTAGTGAACACTCTCAAGGTTTTGCTACACCGTCCTTAAGTATCAAGTGTAGTGGCGTATATGGAAGAGAGTGGTGCTCGTGATCACTCTCATGGTTTTGTTACACCGCCCTTAAGTGCCAATTGCAGTGGCGTATATGGACCGGAGTGGCGCTGAACACTCTCAAGGGATTGTTACACCGCTATTAAGAACTGTGTGCGGTGGCGGGTGCGGTCGTGTAGAGGAACGTGGGTGGCACTGGTGCACCCTCTCAAGGTTTTGTTTGTTCGCCCATAAGTAACAAGTGCATTGGCGTGTGCGGTGACCTATATGAACCAGGGTGGCACTGGTGAACACTCTCAAGACTTTGTTACACCGACTTTAAATATCATGTCTGTGCCGTTTGCGGTGGCGTATATGGACGTGGGTGGTGCTGGTGCACACTCTCAAGGTTTTGTTACACCGCCCTGAGGTACCAAGTGCGGTTGCGTGTCCGGTGGTGTATAGAGATTAGGGAGGGGCTGGTGAACACTCCGAAGATTTTATTCCACCGCCCTTAAGTACGAAGTGTGTATATGGACGAGGGTGGCGCTGGTGAATACTCTCAAGGTTTTGTTACATTGCCCTTAAGTATCAAGTGTAGTGGCGTATATGGACGAGGGTGGCGCTGGTCAACACTCTGAATGTTTTGTTACATCGCCTTTAAGTACCATGTGGAGTTGCGTGTGGGGTGGCGTATATGGACGAGGGTTGCACTGGTGAACACTCTCAAGGTTTTGTTACACTGTCCTTAAGGACCCTCTGCGGTTGCAGGTGTGTTGGCGTACATGCACGAGGGCGGCACTCGCGAACACTCTCAAGGTTTTGTTACACCGCCCTTAAGTATCATGTGGGGTTGCATGTGCTGTGGCCTATATGGACGCGGGTAGCGCTGGTGAACACTCTGACGGTTTTGTTACAATGCCCTTAAGTATCAAGTGTGGTGGCGTATATGGACGAGGGTGGCACTTGTGGACACTCTCAAGGATTTGTTACACTGCCCTTAAGGACTCTGTGCAGTTGCAGGTGTGTTGGCATACATGCACGATGGCGGCATTCATGACCACTCTCGAGGTTTTGTTACACCGCCCTTAAGTATCATGTGGGGTTGCGTGTGCTGTGGCCTATATGGACGAGGGTGGCGCTGGTGCACACTCTCAAGGTTTTGTTACAATGCCCTTAAGTATCAAGTGTGGTGGCGTATATGGACGAATGTGGCACTTGTGGACACTCTCAAGGATTTGTTACACTGCCCTTAAGGACCCTGTGCAGTTGCAGGTGTGTTGGCATACTTGCACGAGGGCGGCACTCGTGAGCACTCTCAAGGTTTTGTTACACCGGCCTTATGTATCATGTGGGGTTGCGTGTGCTGTGGCCTATATGGACGAGGGTGGCGCTGGTGGACACTCTCAAGGTATTCTTACACCGCCCTTAACTACCAAGTGCGGTGGCTTATATAGACCAGGGTGGCGCTCAACACTCTCAAGGGTTTGTTATACCGCCATTATGTACCTATAGGCGGTGGTGTATATGTACGTGGGTGGCGCTGGTGCACACCCTCAAGGTTTTGTTACAGCGCCCTCAAGTACCAAGTGCGGTGGCGTGTGCGGTGGCGTATATGGACGAGGGTGGCGCTGGTGAACACTCTCAAGGTTTTTTTACACCGCCCATAAGTATCAAGTGCTGTATCAAGAGTTAAAAAGACACAGGCTCTAGTTGCAGAAAGGTGCTATGCCGACCCACCAAATGTGCACTCGGCGGTTTATTTCGGGCCTTTTATCAAGACCACGGAACGAAAGGAGGGAAAGGGATTGGGAGGAGGAAAGGGTCAAGTTGCTTTGATAAACTGCTGATAAACTGCAATCTGATACATCTTTCTCTTCCCAATAAAAAAAACTATGAAACTTGGTGAAAGTTGCTGTCATAATGAAGCCTGCGAGGCTCCGCACGTTGCCTGGTTGATCTTCGTAGGCTTGGCGAGTTGATTGAATGATCTGTGCCAGGCGTCGGAGTAGTGTGATCGACCGTGCTTGGTCTAGGCCTTTGCGATTGGTGAGGGCGGGCGGCATCCCGGCTTGATCCGTGAATTACGGGTGTCGGATCCACCATATGTTGTTGGTCCGTGTCTGGGTGTCCCCCATGGCTGTCGATAATCTGGTCTTCACTTCCTTGTGACCGTTTTGCAGGGCTGCCGACGTTTTCGGGAATGGGTAGTAGGTGTTGCCTGTTCCGTCTCAGGAGCCGCTGGTCCTCCGTTTTCACCACTTGCGACCTCGGTGCTGCTTTCCCGACTACCGTCGCCGTGCGTGCCCAGTTGTCGTCTTGGACACGAACTGAAATTCCTTCCTTGAGTGGTGACAGTACCTTGCCTACCGAGGACTGCCGATGCTTGAGCACTGCGACACTTGGCTGCTCGTTGTACAGAGGCAGGGAGCTACGGAAGCGCCTGCCTTGTAGCAGTTCGCCAGGAGAACGGCAATCTTCCAGGGGAGAAGAGCGATACGCTAACTGACCCAACCAAAAGTCACTGCGCGACTCATTGGTCTTCTTAAGGATGCGCTTGACTATTTGAACCCCCTTTTCCGGTAACCCATTAGACCTCGGGAATTCAGGACTCGACGTGATGTGGTGAAAGTCATACTTTTGCGCAAAGAGACGAAACTCTCTCGATGCGAACTGGGGCCCATTGTCAGTCCAAACTTCTACAGGGATGCCGTGGCGCGATAAAATAGTAGATATTTTCCCTATGACCTCTTTTGCCGTTGTGCCTCTTAGCTGCTCCACTTCAGGGAAATTCGAGTGGGCGTCATATACTACCACATAGGAGGCGCCTCCGAACTGAAAGAGGTCAATTCCTACGCGATGCCCCGGCCTATCGGGGGTAGGCTGCATGAGGAGAGGTTCACTCTGCGGTTCGTGTGCATACTTTTGGCAAGTACCACACCCCCGAACGAGCGCATCAATAGCACTGTTCAGCCCAGGCCAGAATACCAATCTCCGTGCTCTGGCCTTGCATCTGTTCAATCCGAGGTGCCCCTCGTGAACTCGTTGAAGGATTTCTTCTCTCATAGCTTTAGGTATCACGACTTTACAGCCCTTCAGCAGTATTCCGTCCACCACAGAGAGCTCTCCTGCAAATGGCTTGAGCACACCGTCGATGACCGCACCCTGCGAAATTCGCTTTCTCACCTCGCTTAAGTACGGGTCTTTGCTGCACTCCTTTTCTAGCCGCACTTTCATCGGTGTGCTTACGATGCTGGAAACGACCAGCATTGCATGCACGTCGCCGTCTGTTTTCCATGACGCACTCGACAACTGGGTTGCCACCGGTGCCCGCGACAGCATATCCGCCAGCAACAAGTCCTTGCCAGGCACGAACTGCAAAGTATAGTCATACTGTAGAAGCATAATAAAAAAACGCTGCAATCGTGGTGGCATGTCTCCAATGCTCTTCTGTGAAATGGTAAGTAGGGGTCTATGGTCAGTTTCAATCAGGTACGTCACTGGGCCATAGAGTAGCATAAAAGTAAAGAGCGGACACTCGGGCCCTTTCGCGGCCGAGTTCGGCGCTTCCCCGTTTCCGCCAAATGGCACTGAACGTGCAAATAAAAAAAAGAAAAAGAGTATGGTCTTGGCATGTCTTGGCTTGCAGTGACGTGCGCTGCGCGCCTACGGCCGCAGTTACGTCAGCAACAGCGGCATTTTTTAAGTGCGTCAAGCCAACGGGCAAGCACGTCCAGGCGGCAGTGAGCGACGGACCGACGGTGTGTGCGGCTGTATTTTTTTGCGGCGTCTGCAAGCTTCGTGGACATGTCCGTTTTGTGTACTGCTGTGGTGCTGCGATGGTTGTTTCTTGGTAAGACCGCAGTTCGCTATTCTTGCTGTACTGTCTGCACGTAAATATTCCTCTATGTGTCTCGCTGGGGGGCATAGCCCTAAATACGCGTATTTCGAACAAGAAATAGCGCATAACTGTAGCATTCGGCGCGAGGGCCGTTTGTTTTATTTACTAAAGCTGCACACGGCGGCTTCAGGACATGTGAATTCAACTATGATATCGCCTTTGTGTGAATTTGGTTACCTACGCGTAGCATGCGTTGTGAGAAATTGTGTATTTTGTATTTTTGTTAGTGTTCATTAGGTTTATCTCAACGCAGGAATTTGCCGATATGCCAAATTGTGGCTTTTCTATGTTCTCAGGCCATGCCACCGGGAAGTGGGGGCTACGGCAGGTACTGCTGTGTCACGTGGTGCGGCAACAATGAAAAAACTCGAAGGAAGCCAGGCACAAAATTCTTCTGTTTGCCACGAGACAGCTGGTATACATTTTAATTGCTTAATGTTGCCACTTGTTTTCAACGTAAGCTGAATTTCTGTGGAGACGCCAGTCTGTGCACACATGTGTTATATTTCTTTTCATTTACTTTCAGTTCTACTCATCGAAAGCATCCACATTCAGTTTAAAATACCGTTGTAAACTTCAAGCGTAGCCGTATTTATTTTTGACGCTGCACATCTTGCAAGTGCACCCATGACGTCTGATAGCTGAAACATCGTCTTGGGACAACTACTGCCTGCTAATATTTTCTACCGATCCAGTGCTGTTTTGGTTAAAATCAAGCTTGGTGTCACCTTCTGCCATGTGTTGTGCGCAAATCTAGACATTCTGATCTGTACTTGCACTTCAGCACCACTTACGCCAAATTTGCGGAGATATGTTCAACAAGCATCAAGCCCGATACCATTGCTAAAGAATAATCTCTCTCCCCAGGGCAAAAGCATGGGTGCAGTACGCCGGGCGTGACGAGCTTTATTCGAGGCCAGCTTCTGCACTCAGCAGGTGCTATTACATGTGCAGCGAGCACTTTTCTGCTCACTGCTTTATGGACCCTGCTCGAACAAAGCTCACAAAAAGTGCAGTTCCCACTGCGCCTCCACTGACGTGCTCTCAAGTTATGCTAGCTCGGGGTAACTTTCATTTTTTAGAATGTGACATATATGTGCATTTGTTTCCATAGAAAAAAGTGCTGTTTGTACTACTTTTAAACATTAATAACCGCAGCGGCGACCCAGTGGTTGAGCAATACTTGTTGGGGGACTAGTTGGTGCATGTTTCCAGAAAAGGGTTGTAGCGCCGAAACAGACAACACACAGAAAGCTAGACGGGACAGGCGCAACTTCCAACTGATTTATTCATCGCGAACGCGAATGAATATAAGAAAATCAAGAAGGGTCGCAAGAACCACACATGCGCGGGAGGGATGTACAAAAATTGAACAAATTGAAAAAACAGTTTTTGAAAAAGAAGATAGCCGAGTCACACAGGTGGCTCACCCCCGTGTATCTAAAAAAGCAGTTTCATTCTTATATACTGCAATTGAGAGGGTACTAACGCAGTCGCTGCAGTTGCTTTTGATATAGAAAGCCTCTAACAGTTCACGGGCTGTCTGGTCCTGACTTCTACTTAAAACCTTCGTTTCTTTCAGCCTTGCTGTACACTTAATCTTTCTTTCTTCACTGCAGGCTTTACAGTGATGGGACAGATGTGAGCCTGTGCCATTTTTTAAATCCCGACTGTGCTCTGCTAATCGGTCGTTAATGCAGCGGCCGGTTTGGCCGATGTACTTCTTTCCGCACGTCAGAGGAATCTGGTAAACGACTCTCACAGCACATTTCACAAACGGGGCTGCATGTCTTTTGTTACATGCAGTTTTCTTTGCCTTGTTGGGATCAGTTTTTACGCACAGGGCAGCCAGTTTCTTGGGGGCGGAAAAAACCACAGGTACCTTATATTTTGTTGCCACATGCTTCAAATTGTGCACCACCTTATGGGTGTACGCGATGACAACCGGTATACTTTTGGTTTTGGTGACCTCGTGTTCATTGCCTTCTTTAGTACATTCTTTCTTTAGTTTTCTCAACAAAGTTTCTGCTACTGTGCTTACGATCGACGTTGGAAAGCCTGCTTGTTCCAACTTCCGAACCTGGGTTTGGAAGCTTTCGCTCGCGTTATGGCAACATGATTTCTTCAGCGATGCTGCCAGGCACATCTAGCCTGGAAGCATCGCTGAAGAGATCATGTTGCCATAAATCATGTTGCCTGCCATGGCTTCGTTTCATTTTTTACTGCAGGAGCATTTTTTTAATGCGTGCTCTTTGTATTATATCTTTGCCTCGACTGTCGGTTTTCTTCTGCATTTGTTTGGAATAGTTATTTACGCCTACCTGCTTTTTTGCTTGCTTGTTCTGTGAAACATTTTTTGTTACCTATCCTTAGTGCATTTATGCAACCTGTTTCCCAGACATCAGCAATTTCATTTGTTTATGTACATATATTCACTACACTGTCTTTTTTGTCCCAACTTTTTCTAATGCACCCGCACTCTTTTCTGCTATGCCCGCTGGCCTTGAAGGTAATTAAATGAAAAAAAAATGTCTCCTGCTCATCCATGTGTAACATTCTGATAAGCATCATTACACGCTACAAATCACAGATAAAAGAACGGTGTGTCTATTCCTTCAAGCACGTGAAAACTTGTAGATTAATTTATCAAGGTGGTGTTCCTCACTTTTCGTAATGGTCATAACTGAACATTTTTGGCAGATATATATATATATATATATATATATATATATATATACATGGTCTGTTCTGAAAGTAGTAAGACTCAATTTTTTAAACAAAATTTGTTGAAGAGAATAGTACAAACGATTAGAATTTTTCAAGGTGGACCCTTCCGCACCTACACGCTGCTGCCAATGAGTTTTACAGTTTTCGTACGCCTCCAGGAACGCCAGGACTGGAATGCTGTTTAGCTCCCTCGTCACGGCCTGTTGAACCACCTCTACCGATCCGTGATATTTCCCCTCGAGCGTCGATTTTATTCTCGGAAATAGAAAAAAGTCTGGCGGGGCCAAGTCGAAGCTGTAGGGGCTGAGGCAGCGTTGCCGCCTTGTGCTGGGCAAAAAATCGGGGTCCTCATTCACATGATGAAGAGAGATACTACCGGTTGGCTTTTTCCTCCTCTGACAACACTCCCGGCACCAACTTCGCCATGCTTTCCTCATGGATAAGTTTTCTGTCACGATCTCAAAAACTTGGGTTTGAGGAATGCTCAAGTCAACAGCAATCATTCTGATACTCATTCTACGGTCACTGTTAAGTAAATGTTTCACTCGCTGCACATTTTCGTTGGTCTTGCTGGTTGAAGGGCGTCTGGAGCGGTCGTCTTCCTCCACTCTTTCCTTACCTTCTCGGAAAAGCTTGTGCCACTCGAAAAACACCTGATCTATCCATGGAAGCGTCACCGTAGGCCTCCTTAATCATGTTGTGAGTGTCTTTGCCCGTTTTACCAAGATTTACTCAAAATTTGATCGCGTATCGCTGATCCAGTAAACGCTCGACGATTCTGCGTGACGAGACGTTTCGACAGGGGTTCACAGTACAAGCGACCTCCTCTCCTCAACGGCCGAGAGCCGACTGCCGATTTTCCCCAGCATTCCCAATATCCCCCTCCAATGATCCCGCACGCGCAGACCACCTCTCGTCCGCCCGTTCGCCCAGGAAAAAAACAGTCCTACTACTTTCAGAACAGACCCTGTATGTGTGTGTGTTGTGTGCCTCTTTTCACGAACTGTAAAATATGGCTTGGTTATGCCATCCTGCGTGAGCAAAAGCTTCATGCCAATAAGTTTTCTCAAGTATGTTTTTCAAGCATGTTTTGCATAATAAAAACACACCTCAGTCAAGATCACCTTGTGTGATTGTGTCGTTTCATTTACGTTCTTTTGCGTGACTCCAAGCGGTAGGGTAATAGCATGTAATAGCAATGCAAAGTTCCGTGCACTCGACACCTGGGCAAACCTGCACGAACCGACGCTATGCATGCGAGAACGAAACCGAAAATGAAAGTAGAGCCTCCAAGATTCCTGTTGTAACTTGTCATCTCTGAGGCCAGTGCGTTTCCCCGGGTCCGCTAGGTGCGCTGTGCACAAAAGTCGGCCGCTGGGGCCTACGGGAGTGTCCGCTCTTTACTTCTATATTACTCTATGACCGGGCGCCAGTCACTCCCATGTCGCCGAAGAGTCCGCCGTAATCTTTGTTTCTTTCGCTTCGTCAAAAAGAGAGAGTAACGGAGGGCTTCTTAATGCGTTGCAGATCTCTACCCACTCCCGCTCATGCGCGGCCGTCCATTGAAACATGACGTTTTCTTTTACGAGGCTCCGTAGCAAGACTCTCTTATCACTAAGGGACGGGACGTACTTTCTGAGGTAGTTAACAACGCCCATCATTCTGCGCACCGCATGCTTATCTCTCGGGGCCGACAGCGACCGGACACTGTCAACTAAGCTGCGACTCGGGCGTATGCCATGCTCACCTATGACGTCGCCCAATAATTCAATTGCTTTCGATCCAAAACACACTTCTGCAGGTTAAATGTCAGCCCCGCTTGTTCTGCCCGCTTCAGTACGGCATTCAAGCGATCGTTATGCTGCTGCTCACTGTCACCCCACACTAGAATGTCGTCAATGTATATGCGGACGCCTGCCAATCCCTCGAAAATTTCTTTTAACGTTTTTTGAAAAACTTCGCTTGCTGATGAAATTCCAAAGGGAAGACGAAGAAAGCGGTAGCGCCCGAACAGGGTCGCAAACGTGTACTACACTCGAGATGTAGCTTCGTCCACTGGGATTTGATGGAAGCCTGCATTCGCATCCAGGCGGGAAAAATACTTCGCACCCGAAAGCTCTGCCTCAATATTGCCACGTATCATTGCAGTGTGTGTTCGTTCACGCTCTAGGCAGCAGGAAAGGGTCGTTATCACTTTTGTTCGCGGCGCGAGAAGCGACCAGACTAATCTAGATTGTTCGCAGCCATGAAAGGCTGCATCTAGGTTTTTCCAGATTACCGTAGATGATCTTGACCTGTTATCTGGAAGTTTCCTTGCCGGCTTTAAATTGAGCGATGCCGCGAGCGGCGGACATTCGTAGTTCGACGACCGCCGAGCACGCCTGTTGCTGCCCGAGCTCGTCCAGAACCAGCGAAGTTTTTTTCGGCGCTGGCTTCGTGAGAAGTTTCGACAAGTGCAGGCGGGCCCCGGACCCACTGCGGCCCGGAGGTTCCGCAACCAGCCTCCCCGCCCAGGCGCCGTGCCTTTGCCGGTGCTCGGGCAAACTGTGTGAAGTTCGTGCAAGCAGCAGCCCAGCCGGCCACCCGTGACGTCATGGGAGGCCCGGGACCTGCTGCACCTCCGGTGTTCCGTGCGCCGCCCCCAAAGGCGCACTGTTTCCAGTTCGTAGTTACTTCCGACGCGACGGCTGACGACATCGTCGACGGCATCGAGTCGGTTGTCGGCCCGAAAGGGCTAGAGAGCCTCCAACACCATGGAGGCATGAAGTTCTGCGTCGCCATGGCCTCGGCTGCGGCGGCAGAGAAGATGCTATTGGAAGGCGCCTTCAACGTGAATGGCACTTCCGTCCCAGTAGCCTGCGTGGGACCCGCCGTGGTCCACGTGACGGCTTTTCGTGTGCCGCTGTTCGTGGGAGACGCGGCGCTGGCGGCAGCACTGTCCTCTTACGGAAAGGTGCTGGACATCACCCACCCCGTCCTCAAGGGCCGTCGTCACGTCGGCAACGGGACGCGCGTGGTCCGGATCGAGATGAAGCAGGCGGTGCCGAACTTCTTGACCGTCCAGGGCCACCGCGTCATGTTTGACTACCGAGGCGTCCGGAAGGTGTGTTCCCGCTGCGGGCAGGACGGCCACATCGGCGCGGCGTGTCGAACGCCGCGGTGCGCTCGCTGCGAGGTGTTCGGCCACGACACGGCAGGATGCGGAGCGGCTTGCAGGCGCTGCGGTGGAAGCCACGCCACAGCGGACTGCCTGCGGCCACGGTCGTATGCGGCGGCCGCCGCCTCGAGGAAAGCCCCGAGCAAAGACAACGTGGCCACGGAAACACGGAGCACACCAACCCTCCGGACGCCTGTTGCCGACGTGGTCCCTACGACCAGCAGCCCGAGGGAGCCCGAGCCCACCCCCGCGACGGAGGTGCCCGTGAAGGAGCAGCTCGAGGGGCCGCCTTCAAACGAGGTGGAGCCGTTCGGTGCTCTTTTCTCGGAACCCTTGCCGCCGCTACCCCGCACAGCTTCCTTCAACACCGAGAGCAGCAGCGGCGATGAGTCGAGCGTGGCGTCGGGCGACCTGGTGGACGTACCGGACAAAGTCACGTCGCTTCGCCTGACAGGCGACTTGACGTGCGGCCAGGTGTCAGGACCGACGACTCCTGGAGGTGCGGACGACGCGCGCTTCCCGTCACCACCCAGCCACACCCTCCCATCGGCGACCCTGGCGTCGGCATCGGCTTCAGCTGCGAGCGTCGCCAAGACCACGCAGCAACCGGTGAGCGAGGCCACAAGCGCCGACGGCCCCGAAAACATGGACTTTTCCCGACCAGACTTCAAACGTGCCCACCCCCAATCATCGGAATCCGAAGGGACTGTTAACGAACGTTCTAGCAAAAAGTGCCGCGCGCGCCAAGCGCCGCCCATGGCAGCGCTCTTTAGGTTGTATGCTATGCCGTCGGTGCTCTTGGCAGTCATGGCGGTTGTGCATCTCCTCTCCCTGAATGTTCGGGGATTTCAATCCGTAGACAGACAGAGAGAGGTGATGCACTTTGCCAGGGCTAGGGGCGTCGACATCCTGTTTTTACAGGAATGCAACTTCCGTACTTCACTTGATGTGCTGAATTTCACCACCCGGTTTTCTGTTTTTGCTTATTTTTCGTTGACTGATTTTCATATGTGCGGTGTTGGTGTCGTTTTTGTAAACCCCTGCCTGCGCGCGGGTGCTCATTGCACTTTCGGGCTGGACGGCCGCACTCTTGCGGTCGACTTCACACTAAACCAGCGGCGGGTACGTGCGTTGGTTGTATATGCGCCAGCACGGCGGACTAGTAGTTCTGATTTTTTTGAGCGCCTCGACTCATTCCTCCTTGATCCCTACCCCACTTTCATCGTCGGTGACTTCAATTGTGTACTTAACATCGACCGTGACGTCCGCGGACAGGGTCACGGTCGCCGTTATTGCGGTGCCCCCGCGCTCCGCGATCTCGTGACTCAGTTCCGCTTGTCTGACGCGTGGGTGCAGCTTCACGGGGATGCCTTTGGAGCGACGTTTGAAAGAGCACAGTTAGCGAGTCGGATAGACAAATTCTATTTTCCACCAGAGCTCGCTTCGTTTGTCGTTAGCTGCGAAGTTCTCGCGTTCCCTGCAGGCACGCCGGTGATTTCCGATCACCACCCCTTGTCAGTCAGGCTCGACTTTGGTGAGGACACCCCACGTACTGTTACGTGGCGCATGGACACGAGCCTACTGGCGGACCCGGAAAGCGTGGCGTCGCTGCGTACGGCGTTGGCAGCATCGTGCAAGAGCTTCGTTGCGACTGATTCATGGGACACACTCAAGGCTCGTTGGCAGGCAACTCTGGTGGCGGCCGGTCAAGACCGCAGACGGCGGGTAACTCATGCACTGAATGACACCCTCAAGCGCATCCGTATAGTGCAAAGGGGAGCACCCTTAACCTTTGCCATGAGCGATTACCTGAGTCTACTTAAAGCACGTTACCACGTGTTGCTCTGCCAGTCATCACGGGCAGCTAGTCGTGCACACCAGCTCGGGCGGCCGATATCAGACCCGGCTGTGCTACGACACGTACGCGCAGGCACGGCAGAGGAATTCGCTGCCGCTACTGTGCCTTTCGTGACACTCCCAGACGGCACCCAAAGCAAAACCACGGCCGATATCTGCACGATCTTCGCAAGCCACTTTTCGAACCTGTTCTCTACGGACAGTTGGCTACATCTTCAGGATGGCTATGACAGGCTTCTACAAAGTTTTTTTGGAAACTTGCCACGAGTAGCTGAAGAGTTGCATGAAAACCTTTGCGCACCAGCCACAAGCCAAGAGCTACACGCCATCCTGCAGAGTATGAATGCAGCCTCTGCCCCCGGTCCAGACGGCATTCCAACAAGTTTTTATTCAAACTTTTTTTACGAGATCCAAGGAGCGCTCCTGAAGATGGTCAACGGCTTCCTCGCGGATGGGTTACGTCCAAACTCTTTCCGCGAATGTCGCATCATACTCATTCCGAAAGCAGGCGGTGACCCCTCCGACCCGCAAGCATGGCGGCCCATAAGCCTCTTAAACGCAGATTACAAAATAGTCACATCTTTACTGAACACAAGAATGCGGACGATCCTACCTCACCTAATCCACCGGGCTCAAACCAGCAGCGTCCCTGACCGCTCTGTGTTTGATGCATTGGCACTCACTAGAGACCTGTTCACATTTGCCAGCAGGACGGGCTTCAGCGGGTGCTTTGTTTCACTAGACCAGGCGAAAGCATTCGATCGGGTGGAACACTCGTATCTGTTCGGAGTCCTTGAAGCCTTCGGATTCCCTCCGCAAATTGTCAGCAGGCTGCGCTTACTTTACGCAGACCTGAATGCTCGCCTCTCCGTAAACGGCCACCAGAGCGCTCCCTTCTCAGTCACCAGGGGCATAAGGCAAGGATGCCCTCTCTCCCCAACATTCTTCGTGTTATGCCTGGATCCACTCATCCGGCGCATTAACGACAGCCCATCCATACGCGGCTTCCCTCTGCCTGGCCAGGGCCAAATCAAGGTATCGGCCTACGCCGATGACGTGTCGCTTTTCCTCAAGGACGAGGATAGCTACGCCGCTTTTTCGCGGCTGTTTCTCGAGCACAGCGAGATATCTGGGGCCCTATTGAACAGGGGAAACAGCAAGGCACTAAGGTTTGGCACCTTCACACCGAACTTTGCGGGCGAGGTGGAGTGGGTGCAGGGAGTGAAAGTCCTGGGAGTAGTATTCCTCGCCAGCGGAGAAGTAGCCCGCGAAACCTGGACTAACCTCCGCACGAACGCTGAGAAACGCCTCTCGGTGGCGTCAACTTTCCGCCTTTCAATGGCAGAGCGCTGCTATATAGTTAAGTCCACAATCCTAGCCGCATGTTTTTTTGTCGCCCGCGTCGCAAACCCACCGCGCACGTTTGCGCGCAGGCTAACCTCGGCCTGTGGCTCTTTCGTTTGGGCGGGCAAAACTGAACTTGTGTCACGAATGTTCATGCGCCTTCCATCGTACATGGGTGGGTTTGGTATACCTTGTATCCGCACCATGTGCAATGTGCTCGCCTTGCGAGGAGTACGAGATCTTGTACGCAACCCAGACTATCCCGGGAGAACACTCCTCACATACTTTCTGGGTACAGCGCGTAACGAGTTTTTTTCACAACACGTGGTTGGCCCTACAGCCGAGCAGCCCCCGGCATTTTTCGTTAATGTGCGTCGCACACTGACGTCGTTGACTGCCAGCGTGCCCGATCTGGATGTTGATGAAACCCCGCCCTCCAGGATGTGTGAAGCACTAACGGTCGCTGCGCTGACCCGCGAACAACTCCAGAAAACGAGACGGGCACGCTGGCGCCAACTGACCTCAGCTACGCTTCCTGCACATGTCAGGGACTTCGGCTGGCTGCGAGGCTGGCGGGTCCTGCCCACAAGAGACCGCCTTGCGGCGTGGGGCGTGGCGCCCTCCGCCCGATGCCCGCAGTGCGGTCTGCTTGAAACTTTGCAGCACGCAATGTTTGAGTGTGTAGTTGCGCGCACCTTTTGGACATTAGTGTCACGCATGTTTTTAACCCGCCTGGAAGCGCGCACTAGTTCTCCCGAAGTGTTTCAAAATATGCTCTTGTGTGTCGGCATGTTCGTTTTGTGGCGGCAGCGTGGAGTGGCATCCTTAAATGGGCGTCCGCAAAGAACAATGTTCCCAATGTTGCAGCGCCTGCGCACGCGCCTCTTTGAACAAGCATGCATGGACGCTCTGTCAATGAGCGAGGCTGAGTTCTTGCGCAAATGGTCGACATACTTTATCGTCCTGCGCGGCGGTCGAGTATCGGCATTTCTACTGCATTACTGACGTGCTCAGTGCTGCGTCACTGAGCATGTGCTTGACTGATCAGAGCATTAAGTTCATCTGTTTTGTTTTGTATTTTCTATGTTAAAACAGAAAAAATAAACTTCTCTTTCTACGCCGCCACCGAGTGATTCAGTTATTTTGAGGGCGCAAGTCAGCCCAAATAAAGAGCTTCGTTTGCAAGTATTTGTGGTGTCTTCCTGACCGCTGGACTGCCGTCACTACAACGTGACATCTGGTGGAGGTGCTGGGTAGCCTTCCATGTACCGGACACCCCCAGCAAATCGCGACGCCAGCCCTTCGAGTCATTCACCGGAGGACTTGACTCCAGTCTACCACGCAGCCTCGTGGAGCCTCCAGTCATGACTTACGCCGCAGCAGTGCGCCGTCCTGCACCTCGACGACGGCACCTAAGCCCCTATCGCCATTAGCCAGCTGCGCTGGAGCGCCGCCCTCTCGCCCCAACTCGCCCGTCCTACTAGCGTCGCACACGGCCTAGGAAATGCGACGAGTGGAGAACACCCGACCAGCGCCGCCAACTATGCTTCCACTGCGGTGAAGCCGGTGACATTCTCCGGTACTGCCCATACAGGAGAATGGGCATCCGAGGATTTTCTTACGACGACCCCTACGAAGACGACGACCCCTACGACGACGACGACCCCTACGACGACGACGATCCCTACGACGACGACGACTACTACGACAAATACGACGACAAAAACTACGACAAAAACTACGACAACACCGGCGACAACACCGACGACGACGACACGGCCAGACTTGAAGCTTTTACCGCTGCCCTTACACCTTATTAGGAACGCTAAAGGACTCTAAGTTCTCGAAGCATTCTCCGTGTTTAATTTCATTTTAAAGCATCGAGACGATGCTTCTTTGGAAGGGGGGTAATGCCACGTATCATTGCAGTGTGTGTTCGTTCACGCTCTAGGCAGCAGGAAAGGGTCGTTATCACTTTTGTTCGTGGCGCGAGAAGCGACCAGACTAATCTAGATTGTTCGCAGCCATGAAAGGCTGCATCTAGGTTTTTCCAGATTACCGTAGATGATCTTGACCTGTTATCTGGAAGTTTCCTTGCCGGCTTTAAATTGAGCGATGCCGCGAGCGGCGGACATTCGTACATCGACGACTGACGAGCACGCTTGTTGCTTACGCCGCCACCGAGTGATTCAGTTATTTTGAGGGCGCAAGTCAGCCCAAATAAAGAGCTTCGTTTGCAAGTATTTGTGGTGTCTTCCTGACCGCTGGACTGCCGTCACTACAACGTGACAATATCTTCCCTTGTTGGCATGGGGTAGTGCTCGCGCTTTATGTTTTTGTTGATCTCTCTCAGATCCATGCAGACTCGAAGCGCTCCATTCTTTTTACGCGCTATAACCAAAGGACTCACCCATTCTGTGGATTCATCCACCTTCTTGATGATGGAAGACTTTTCCATGCGCTCCAGCTCTTGTCTGAGAGACTCCTTGAGAGCCAGAGGTACTCTCCGTGCTGGATGCACGACTGGAACAGCATCCGCTCGTAGAAACATGCGGTACCGCCTTTCGACAGAACCCGTGCCCAAGAACAAGTCTGGAAAAACCTTTTCCGGTGCTTGCTTAGTCCACTTCACCGACTCCACAGCTTTTGGAATTAACCCAAACTGCTGACATGCCTGCAGTCCTAATATGGCCTGGCTGCCTTTCTTCACCACGAAGAACGTCACCGCCTGCGCCACACCGTTCAGAAAAAGAACCTCTGTGTCGAGACCGACATGCTTGATGGCACTGCCATTGTAAGCTTTCAGCACATCATTACTTTGTTGGAGGCTCGGAGTTTTCTTGAGACGGCGGTAATCAGTCGCAGGAATTATGTTCGCTTGCGAACCTGTGTCCACCTTGAACCTGATTTCGTGGCCACGTATGTTTCCGCTAACCGTCCATTCTGCACCGGCCCCTTTTTCGATGCCACAAACACCGAAATCTAAAATGTCGAAGCCGGCCTCGCCCTTATCTTCTTGAACCTGATCTATCTGTCGGCTCGGGCGACGCTTGCAGCATACCGCAAAGTGGTTTGGCTTCTTGCAGGCATAGCATGTCTTTCCATACGCCGGGCACTCCTTCTCTGCATGCATTCTGTTGCCTTGCCGACAACGAAAAGCATTACGCTTCTGCTCAGATTTGTGGGTGTAGTCCACCTGCAGGGTATCTTTCGACCAAACGGCATTCTGCCGCGCTGAAACCTCGGCCGCTTTACACATTTGCTTTGCCTTCTGTAACGTTAGGTCTTTTGCTCGCAGCATTTTTTCCCTCATCTTCGGATCGTTAGTACCAAAAACAACCTGATCTCGTATCATGGATTCTTCCAGCACGCGAAATTCACACAGCTTCGCGTGCTTCCTTAAATGCCGCAGAAGTTGCTGAAATGGCTCTCCTTCATCCTGCATACGAAGGCCAAGAACGTGTCTTTCATACACCTCGTTCCCGTCATCAGCACAGTACTCCTCAAACTTACGCAGTACGGTCTGGTAGTCTTCACTACTCTCACCTTGTGCAAAGGAGAAGTTGCTATAGATGTCGAGGGCCTCTTCCCCAGCGACACTGAGAAGGATTGCGGTCTTGGCGGCTTCCGTCCTGGGTGGCGTGGTAGGCGTTGCCGTGAAGAAAAGCTCCAGTTTTTGCTTGAACACTTGCCAGTTTCTTCGTAAGTTTCCCGCCAGGTGTAGCGGCTCTGAAGGCTTGACAACATCCATTCTGGCGCGGCTTCTATCCCACTTCTGACACCATGTATCAAGCGTTAAAAAGACACAGGCTCTGGTGGAAGCAAGGTGCTAGGCCGACCCACCAAATGTGCACTTGGTGGTTTATTTCGGGCCTTTTATCAAGACCACGGAACGAAAGGAGGGAAAGAGATTGGGAGGAGGAAAGGGGCAAGTTGCTTTGATAAACTGCTGATAAACTGCAATCTGATACAAGTGCGGTGGCCTATATGGACAAGGATGGCGCTGGTGAACACACACAAGGCTTTATTACACCGCCCTTAAGTATCAAGTGCGGTTGTGTACATGACACGGGGTGGCGCTGGTGAACACTATAAAGGTTTTGTTGACACCGCCCATGGGTACCAAATGCAGTGTCGTGTGCAGTGGCGTACATGAACGAGGCTGGCGCTGGTGAACATTCTCAAGGTTTTGTTGCACCGCCCTTAAGCCTGAAGTGCAGTGGCGTGTGCGGTGGCGTATATCGACGATGGTGGCGGAGGTGAACACTCTCAAAGTTTTGTTACACCGTCCTTAAGTACCAAGTGCGGTGTCGTATATGGACGACTGTGGCGGTGAACACTCTCAAGGGTTTGTTACACTGGATTTAAGTACCTTATTCGGCGGCGTTTTGCGGTGGCGTATATGGACGTGGGTGGAACTGGTGCAGACTCTCAAGGTTTTGTTGCACCGCCATTAAGTACCAAGTGTGGTGGCGTATATTGACGAGGGTAGCGCTGGGGAACACTCTCATGGTGTGTTACACTGCCTTTAAGTACCAAGTGCGGTGGCGTATATGGATGCGGGTGGCGCTGGTGAACACTCTCAAGGTTTTGTTACACCGCCCTTAAGTACCAAGTGCGGTGGCGTATATGGACCAGGGTGGCGCTGAACACTCTCATGGTTTTGTTACTCCGCCCTTAAGTATCAAGTGCGGTGGCGTTTGTGGACGAGGGTGGCTGTCGTGAACACTCTCATGGTTTTGTCGCACCGCCCTTAAAGACCATGTGCGTTTGCGTGTGCGATGGCATACATGGACGAAGGTGGCATTGGTGAAACTCTCAAGGTTTTGTTACACCGCCCTTAAGTACCATGTGTGGTTACGTGTGTTGTGGCGTATATGGACGAGGACGGCACTGGTGAGCACTCTCAAGGTTTTGTTACACCGCCTTTAAGTGTCAAGTCCGGTGGCGTATGTCGACGAGGGTGGCGCTCGTGAACACTCTCTTGGTTTTGTTACACCGCCCTTAAGTACCATGTGTGGTTGCGTGTGTTGTGGCGTATATGGACGAGGACGGCACTGGTGAGCACTCTCAAGGTTTTGTTACACCGCCTTTAAGTGTCAAGTCCGGTGGCGTATGTGGACGAGGGTGGCGCTCGTGAACACTCTCTTGGTTTTGTTACACCGCCCTTAAGGACGATGTGCAGTTGCGTGTGCGATGGCATACATGGACGAGGGTGGCACTGGTGAACACTCAAGGTTTTATTACACCGCCCTTAAGTACCATGTGCGGTTGCATGTGGGGTGGCGTATATGCACGAAGGCGGCGCTGGAGAACACTGTCATGGTTTTGTTACACCGCCCTTAAGAACCATGTGCGGTTGCGTGTGGGATGGCATACATGGACGAGGGTGGCACTGGTGAACATTCTCAATGTTTTGTTACTCCGCCCTTAAGTACCATGTGCTGTGGCATATGCTGTGGCGTATATGGACGACGGTGGCGCTGGTGAACACTATCAAGGTTTTGCTACAGCACCCTTAAACATCAAGTGTGGTGGCGTATATGGATGAGGGTGGCGCTCGTGAACACTCTCCTGCTTTTGTTACACCGCCCTTAAGGACCATGTGCGGTTGCGTGTGGGATCGCATACGTGGCCGAGGGTGGCACTAGTGAACACTCTCAAGGTTTTGTTACACCGCCCTTAAAGGGGCGGCGAAACACTGCTTGGGGGATACCGGCTATACTTCAGGTGGGTTGTTAATGTCACACAGATGCTGACTTAAAAAGAATTACAGGAATCGATGCACAGGAACGGGAGTTATTCAGTGAAGAAATTTGAAAATACAAGAAAACAAAACGCTGCCCTCAACTCGATTTTGGCGGGGCTTTCCACTCCTATTTCGCTCTCCCAATGACGGCACCTGGCGCAACCAATCAAAACAGCCAGCCAGAGCACGTCGTTTCCATGCCAGAGCGCCCCTGGTGGTGTATTATTATTTTACTTGCTTTGCAGGGCTTTTATCTAAGACAAACATGTTGTTTTTGTTGATCTAATATAAAACGTAGACAGGTGACAAAATGCTTCTCTATTTATTCACACAATTTGCAGTATATTTACTGTTTGTCCGATCATCAAGCTCGCGCCAGGTGATGTCATATCCGCTGCTAAAAACCGGCCACTGTGTGGCGACACCATCAGAGCGATGAAGTTGTTTTTGGGAGGACATTAAAATATTAAAAAACGGAATATACGCGGTATTACCGACGCTAATAGCACCATTATAACTCTCTGTATGCAATCAGCAGGGAAAACAGTTAACTAAGATTGTGTTTCTGGGCCCCTTTAAGTACTATGTGCAGTTGCGTGTGCGGTGGCGTACATCGATCAGGGTGGCGCTGGTGAACACCACGAGGTTTTGTTACTCCGCCCTTAAGTACCAAGTGCGGTGGCCTGTGCGGTGGCATATATGGACGAGGGTGGCACCTGTGAACACTCTCAAGGTTTTGTTACACCGCCTTTAAGTATGTTGTGCGGTAGCGTTTGCGGTGGCGTATAAGGACGTGGGTGGCGCTGTGCACACTCTCAAGGTTTCGTTACACTGCCTTTAAGTGCCACGTGCGGTTGCCTGTGCGGTGGCGTATATGGGTGAGGGTGGCGCTGGTAAACACTCAGAAGGTTTGTTGCACCGCACTTAAGTACCGACTGTGGTGGCGTATATGGACGAGGGTAGCACTGGCGAACACTCTCAAGGTTTTGTTACTCCGCCCATAAGTACCAAGTGAGTTGGCGTGTGTGGTGGCATATATCGACGAGGGTGGCGCTGGTCCACAATCTCATGATTTTGTTACACTGCCTTCAATTACCAAGTGCTGTGGTGTATATGGACCAGGGCGGCACTGAACACTCTCAATGTATTGTTACACCGTCCTTAAGTACCAAGTTCGGTGGCATATATGAACGAGGGTGGCGGTAAACACTCTCAAGGGTTTGTTACACTGGCTTTAAGTGCAAATTGCGGGGGCGTGTGCGGTGGTGTATTTGGACAAGGGTGGCGCTTGTAAACACTCTGAAGGTTTATTACTCCGCCCTTAAGTACCAAGTGAGGTGGCGTATGCGGTGGCATATATGGACGAGGGTGGCACTGGTGAACACTCTCAAGGTTTTCTTACACCGTCCTCAAGTACCAAGTGCGGTGGCGTATATGGACCAGGGTGGTGCTGAACACTCTCAAGGGTTTGTTACACCGCCCTTAAGTACAGATTGCGGTGGCGGACGCGATTGTGTATATCGACGTGGGTGGCGGTGGTGAACACTCTCAAGGTTTTGTTACACCACCCTTAAGACCAAGTTCGGTGGCATGTATGAACGAGGTTAGCTCTCGTGAACACTCTCAAGGTTCTATTACACCACCCTCAAGTACCATGTGCGGTGGCGTATATGGTTGAGGGTGGCGCTGGTGAACACTCTCAAGCTTTTGTTACACCGCCCTTAAGTACCAAGTGGGGTGGATATACGGACCAGGGTGGCGCTGAACACTTTCAAGGGTTTGTTACACCACCATTAAGTACCATATGCCGTGGCGTGTGCGGTGGTGTATATGGACGTGGGTGGCGCTGGCGCACACTGTTAAAGTTTTGTTACACCGCCCTTGAGTACCATGTGCGGTGGCATATGCGGTGGCGTATATGGACGACGGTGGCGCTGGAGAACGCTCTCAAGGTTTTGCTACACCACCCTTAAATATCAAGTGTGGTGGCGTATATGGATGAGAGTGGCGCTCGTGAACACTCTCATGGTTTTGTTACACCGCCCTTAAGGACCATGTGCGGTTGCGTGTGCGGTGGCGTATATGGACGTGGGTGGCGCTCGTGGAATCTCAAGGTTTTGTTATAGTGCCCCTAAGTACCAAGTGCGGTGCCGTAAATGGGTGAGGGTGGCGCTGGTGAACGTTCTTAAGGTTTTGTTACACCGTCCGTAAGTACCAATTGCGGTGACGTACATGGACCAGGGTGGCGCTGAACACTCTCAAGGGTTTGCTTCACCGCCATTAAGTACCATATGCTGTGGCGTGTGCGGTGGTGTATATAGACGTGGGTGGCGCTGGCTCACACTCTCAAAGTTTTCTTACACCGCCGTTAAGTACCAATTACGGTGGCATGTCCGGTGGTGTATATGAGCAAAGGTTGCCCTGGTGAAAACTCTCAAGGTTTTGTTACTCCTCCCTTAAGTACCAAGTGCGGTGGCGTATGCGGTGGCATATATGGACGAGGGTGGCACTGGTGAACACTCTCAAGGATTTGTTACACCGCCTTTTAGTCCCATGTGCGGTGGCGTTGGCGATGGCGTACATGGACGTGGGTGGCGCTGGTGCACACTCTCAAGGATTTGTTACACCGCCCTTAAGTACCAAGTGCGGTGGCGTGTGCGGTGGCATATATGGACGAGGGTAACACTGCTCAAACCTCAAGATTTTGTTACACCACTTTTAAGTACAATGTGCGGTGACGTTTGCGGTGGCGTATATGGACGTTGGTGGCGCTGGTGCACACTCTCAAGATTTTGTCCCACCGCCCTAAAGTAGCAAGTGCGGTGGCGTGTGCTGTGGCGTAAATGGTTTAGGGTGGTGCTGGTGGACACTCAGAAGGTTTTGTTGCAGCGCCCTTAAGTACCAACTGCGGTGGCATATATGGACGATGGTGGCGCCAGTGAAGACTCTCAAGGTTTTGTTACACCGCCCTTAAGTATCAAGTGCGGTGGCGTATATGGACGAGGGGGGCGGTGGTGGGCACTCTCAAGGTTTTGTTACACCGCTCTTAAGTACCATGTGCGATTGCGTGTGCGTTGGCATCTCTGGACAAGGGTGGCACTGGTGAACACTCAGAAGGTTTTGTTGCACCAGGAGCACAAACCGCCCTTAAGTACCATGTGGGGTTGCGTAAATTGGTGAGGGTGGCGCTGGTGAACACTCAGAAGGTTTTGTTGCACCGCCCTTAAGTATCAAGTGCGGTGGCGTGTATGGTCGATGGTGGCGCTTGTGAACACTCTAAAGGTTTTGCTACACCGCCCTTAAGGCCCATGCGCGGTAGCGTGTGTGGTGGCGTATATGGACGACGGAGGCGCTGGTGAACAGTCTCAAGGATTTGTTAATCCGCCTATAAGTACGAAGTGCGGTGGCGTGTGTGGTGGCATATATCGTCGAGAGTGGCGCTGGTGCACAATCTCATTGTTTTGTTACACCGCCCTTAAGGACCATGTGCGGTTGCGTGTGCGGTGGCGTATATTTCATTTCATTTCATTTCGCTTTATTTTTCGAGAATGTAAGTTACATCCTAGAGAGATGCAAGGGCTAAAAGCTGCTAAAAAGCAGCTTGACGGGGCCCAAGCACCTCAAGTGGCAGTACACGACAGAACGCAAAAAAAAGGTTTACAAAGATATATAGGTTAGAACAGGCAAACACAACGAGGCAAGGGACATATTGATTCAATACAATGAAAAACAATGGCAGTTTACATACGCATGAAAAGAAAGAAAGGACCCCCCCCCCCCCCAAAAAAAAAATCATTGTGCATACATGGCACCTGCAGACAAACAGAGGCACATAAAATGCAACCAGGCGATATATTAACAAAATACATTTTTAACTCACTTTGTTTAACACCAGCCAAAACTTTGTACTTATTAAGAGTGGTCGGTAAATTGTGTTCGAGCGTTTGAAGTTTATAATTATTTGGAAAATATGGAATATACCAGGGATCGGTGTTTCGGGTGTGGGTTCGATTCGAAGCGGTCCTTAAATGGGCAGTATGTATGAGGAAATCTCTATAAGCACGAGAAGAATGGTAAAAAAACCTCAAAATGCGAAAAACATACATATGTTCAAAGCGAATTATTTTATAATTAATAAAGGCACTTCGTGATAGAGAGAGATAAGGAAGGTTTGCAATGTAGCGGATCATTTTCTTCTGCAGAACCTGTATTTTTATCACATTTGTTTTTGTGGTAGTTGCCCAAACAGAGTTAGAGTAATTCAAAACGGAACCGAAAAGAACATGATAAATTTGAATTTTCACGTGAGTGGGAAGAAGACATCGACATCGTGATAGAACACCTGCTACTGAAGAGAGCTTTTTACAAATATTTTCCACATGCTGATCCCAGCTGAGATGCGACGAGAAAGTAACTCCAAGGATTTTGTGGTTGTCAACAATTTTAATTTCTTGACCTGCGTATTTAGGAGCGCGTTGTAGTTCGAATGGCTTGTTCCTTGCACGGAAAATTATTAGTTTAATCTTTGTAGGGTTTATTTGCAGGCAATTAGAAGAGGACCAGTTTTCTAGTTTCGTAAGGATTACATTGCACTCTTCGATTAACTTGTTTATGTCGTGACCAGATATAAGTATACTGCTATCATCGGCGTATATGGTAAATTTCGCTTTATCATGAATGTGCACAATGTCATTTATATAGATGTTAAAAAGCAACGGGCCCAGAATGCTGCCTTGGGGCACACCATTTTGTACCGCCAGAAAAGAAGACTGATGCTTGTCGATATAGACGGACTGTTTTCGATTTTGTAGGTATGATTTGATCAGGTCTAAAGGTGTTCCACGGACTCCGTTTTGAGAAAGTTTATGTGTTAAAATTTCATGGTTTATGGAATCGAAAGCCTTACTAAAATCAATGAAGAGTCCGAGAGTGAGAATACCCGCTTCAATGTTTTGCAGGACACATTCCTTCAGTGATAACAGTGCTAATTCTGTTGACTTGCCTTTTCGGAAGCCAAATTGAGCCTCAGACAGGATTTGTTTTACAGTAAAAAAGTTCACTAGACGGGAAAAGATTACTTTTTCCAAGCCCTTTGAAAAGACTGGAATCACAGATATTGGTCTATAATTGTACACTATATCTTTATCTCCACCTTTAAACAGAACTGTCACTCTTGCTTTCTTCATTTCTTTCGGGTAAACTCCCGTTTCAGTTACCAAATTGAAGATGTATGCAAGCACGGGTGCAATAAAGCATAGTACACATTTGACTGCTTTTATCTGAATATTGTCAAAATCTAAGGCTTTGCTATTATTTAAATTCATAAAGGTTGTACATACTTCGGTCTCATTGGTGGGCTCAAGAAAAAGGCTTTCGAAAGGGCTACAAGATGAAGGAACTTCAGGTAGATGCGTCATAGGTAAATGGGTAGTTAAAAAATTGCTGTTAAAATGGTCAGCAAGAGCCTGACAGGATAATTCAGAGCCCTTATAGATTATTCGTTGAGGTGGCGCATTTTTCGTATTGCGATGTAACATGTTATTGACAACTTTCTAGACAGCGTCTGAATTTTTCATTCTGACATCAGAGAACAGTTTTTGATTATACACAATCTTAGCACGCCTAAGCTCAGCATTTAGTTTAGTTCTAGTTTTTTTGAACAAGCTTAGAGATTCTAGAGAGCGGTTATTTAAAAAGGCATGGTACAACTTGTTTTTGCGCTTTATCATTCTTTTGAGCTCTGGCGTGATCCAAAGCTTTCTTATTCGTTTAGACTGCTTAATGTTCTTGAAGGGAAAGTGCTTAGAGTATATGTCTACAAAAACCTTGATAAACTCTGAATATGCATTATTTGAATCTTTTATATCGAATATAAATGACCAGTCGTATAAACCAATGTCGCATTTGAAAGATTCAAGAGCCTCGTCTGATATGTACTGCACTGTGTAGGTTTGAGTTTCGTCATTTTTGTATTTTGTTTCTCCTTGATAAGAAATAAAGATGGGGCAGTGTACGCTAAGGTCATTTGCAATTGTTCCAGCATCTGAAACATTGGATTCAATATTTGTAATCAGGAGATCGAGACATGGTAACGTAGACACTGTGATCCGAGTAGGGGATGTTATTAAGTTAACAAAACCAGTTGACTGAAGTATGGCGACAAAATTGCGTGCTGTGGCCGTATTATCTCACATGTCCATGTTAAAATCTCCCCCGCATATAGATTGTGGTGCCGCTGGTGAACACTCAGAAGGTTTTGTTGCAACACCCTTAAGTACCAAGTGCGGTGGCGTGTGCGGTGGCATATATGGATGAGGGTGGCACTGGTGAACACTCAGAAGGTTTTGTTGCACCACCCTTAAGTACCAAGTGCGGTGGCGTGTGCGGTGGCATATATGGATGAGGGTGGCACTGGTGAACACTCTCAAGGTTTTGTTACACCGCCAGTAAGTACCAAGTGCGGTGGCGTGTGCGGTGGCATATATGGATGAGGGTGGCACTGGTGAACACTCTCAAGGTTTTGTTACACCGCCAGTAAGTACCAAGTGCGGTGGCGTGTGCCGTGGTGTATATGAGTGAGGGTGGCGCTGGTGAACACTCAGAAGGTTTGTTGCACCGCACTTAAGTATCAACTGCGGTGGCGTATATGGACGAGGGTAGCAGTGGTGAACACTCTCAAGGTTTTGTTACACCGCCCTTAAGTACCAAGTGCGGTGGCGTAATGGACAAGGGTGGCGCTGAACACTCTCAAGGTTTTTTTACACCGCCTTTAAGCACCATGTGCGGTGGCATTTGCGGTGGCATATATGTTCGTGGGTGGCGCTGGTGCAAACTCTCAAGGTTTTGTTGCGCCGCCCTTAAGTAACATGTGCGCTGGAGTATATGAACGAGGGTGGCACTAAACACTCTCAAGGGTTTGCTACACTGCCTTCAAGTACCAAGTGCGGTGGCGTATATGGATGAGGGTGGCGCTGGTGAACCCTCTCAAGGTTTTGTTACACCGCCCTTAAGTATCAAATGTGGTAGCATACATGGACGAGTGTGGCGCTGGTGAACACTCTCAAGGTTTAGCTAACCCGCGCTTAAATATCAGATGCGGTGGCGTGTGGTGGTGTAAATGGACAAGGGTGGCGCTGTTGAACATTCTCAACGTTTTGTTACTCCGCCCTTAAAGTGCGGTGGCGTATGCGGTGGAATATATGGACGAGGGTGGCACTGGTGAACACTCTCAAGGTTTTGTTACACGGCCTTTAAATACCATGTGCAGTTGCGTGTGCGGTGGCGTATATGGACGAGGGTGGCACTGCTGAACACTCTCAAGGTTTTGTTACACCACCTTTAAGTACCATGTTCGGTGGCGTTTGCAGTGGCGTATATGGACGTGGGTGGCGCTGGTGCACACTCTCAAGATTTTGTCCCACGGCCCTTAAGTACCAATTGCGGTGGCGTAAATGGTTTAAGGCGGCGCTGGTGGACACTCAGATGGTTTTGTTGCTCCGCTCTTAAGTACCATCTGCGGTGGCATATATGGACGATGGTGGCGCCAGTGATGGCTCCCAAGGTTTTGTTACACCGCCCTTAAGTATCAAGTGTGGTGGCGTATATGGACGAGGGTGGCGGTGGTGGACAGTCTCAAGGTTTTGTTACTCCGCCCTTAAGTGCTAATCGCGGTGGCGTCTGCGGTGGTATATATGGACGAGGGTGGCACAGGTGAACACTCTCAGGGCTTTGCTACACCGCTCTGAAGTACCAAATGCGGTTGCGTCTGCGGTGGCATCTATAGATTAGGGTGGCGCTGGTGAACACTCAGAAGGTTTTGTTACTTTGCCCTTAAGTATCAAGTGCGGTGGCGTATATGGACGAGGGTGGCGATGGTGAACACTCTCAAGATTTTGTTACACCGCTCTTAAGTACCATGTGCGATTGCGTGTGCGGTGGCATCTCTGGACGAGGGTGGCACTGGTGAACACTCAGAAGGGTTTGTTGCACCGCCCTTAAGTATCAAGTGCGGTGGTGTAAATGGGTGAGGGTGGCGCTGGTGAACACTCAGAAGTTTTTGTTGCACCGCCCTTAAGTATCAAGTGCAGTGGTGTAGATGGACGATGGTGGCGCTGGTGAACACTCTCAAGGTTTTGTTACACCGCCCTTAAGCCCCATGTGCGGTAGCGTGTGTGGTGGCGTATATGGACGAGGGTGGCTCTGGTGAACACTCTCAAGGATTTGTTACTCCGCGCATAAGTACCAAGTGCAGTGGCGTGTGGGTGGCATATATGGACGAGGGTGGCGCTGGTGCACATTCTCAAGGTTTTGTCACACTGCCCTTAATTACTAAGTGCTGTGGCGTATATGGACCAGGGTGGCGCTGAACACTCTCAAGGTTTTGTTACAAAGCCCTTAAGTACCAAGTTCGGTGGCATATATGAACGAGGGTGGCGGTAAACACTCTCAAGGGTTTGTTACACTGCCTTTATGAACCAAGTGCGGTGACGTGTGCGCTGGTGTATATGGACGAGGGTGGCGCTAAACACTCTCAAGGGTTTGTTACACTGCCTTTAAGTACCCTGTGCGGTGGCGTATATGGATGAGGGTGGCGCACAATCAAGGTTTTTAAGCATGAAATGCTTTTAGCTCCCGTTGTCGCAGAGTGGTGACCTCACGCCGGGACCGAGAGCCATCATCCGGGCACTGAAATCCACTCATCCGGGCACTGTATTCCACCCATCCGGGCTCTGAAACGAGAACATCCGGGCACCGTACGATCCTTAACGAGATTCAACGAGACTCTCTAAGCCCTCCTACGGTACCGGCATACAAGCGCCGGTTGCTCTCCAAACGAGTCACAAAAAATAACTGCTGCCAGTGTCTTCTCAATGTTTATCATGATATCAGTCGAGCTGTGCATTTGATAATGCGCGGAATTATAATTTCCGATTTCTAATAATGCGCGGAAAAAGCACATACATGCCACAATACACTTCGTTGTCATACGTGATCTGTTAGGGTCTTTGAGAGAAGGCCGCTTAGAGAAAGAGGGGAGCTCCAGGGCGAGAAAGGCTTCCGGCTGAAAAACTGTTTCGCGTGCTCCCCAAGGATGGCGCTGCGGTCCTACACTCACGCATGTAAAAGACCGGCCGAAGGGCCTTCATGCCCTTTCCCCCTCTGGCAGGCAGATGTATACACGCTCGCGAAGTACTCGAACGCGCTACATATACATTCTTCTCAGGCCTGCGTCTCGTCGTGTCCGCGTACGCTTCTGCGTCGTCCTGAATAATATGCCGCCACCTTCACAGCTGCTTAAGCCGAGGAATGGTGCCTGTGTTAGGCCCGTAAATATTTCATTCTTACTCTACTCTCGGTTACGGGAGAGGTGCAATTTTTATTTTACACTGTCTTTAAGTACCAAGTGCGGTGGCGTATATGGACCAGGGTGGCGCTGAACACTCTCAAGGGCTTGCTACACCGCCATTAAGTACCATATGCTGTGGCGTGTGCCGTGGTGTATATGGACGATGATGGCGCTCGTGAACACTCTCATGGTTTTGTTACACCGCCCTTAAGGACCATGTGCGGTTGCGTGTGCGATGGCATACATGAACGAGGGTGGCACTGGTGAACGCTGAAGGTTTTGTTACACCGCCCTTAAGTACCATGTGCGGTTGCGTATATGAACGAGGGTGGCGCTCGTGAACACTCTCATGGTTGCTACCATATGGCTACCATGTTTGCTACCATGGTTGCTACCATAGTACCATATGCTGTGGCGTGTGCGGTGGTGTATATAGACGTGGGTGGCGCTGGCTCACACTCTCAAAGTTTTCTTACACCGCCCTTAAGTACCAAGTGCGGTGGCATTTGCGGTGGTGTATATGGACGAGGGTGGCGCTGGTGAACAGTCTCAAGGTTTTGTTGCTCCGCCCTTAAGCACCATGTGCGGTTGCGTGTGCGGTGGCGTATATGGACGAGGGTGGCAATGGTGAACAATCTCAAGGTTTTGTCACACCGCCTTTAAGTACCATGTGTGGTGGCGTTTGCGGTGGCGTATATGGACGAGGGTGTCGCTAGTGAACACGCTGAAGTTTTTGTTGCACCGCCATTAAGCTGCTGGCCACTCTCCGGGAGCTTGCCGTCGCAGCCACCTTCCAGGTGGCGTTTTATTCACTCTGTTACTCTGATAAAAGCCGACTACGCCGCTCTGAAGTGCATCTTCATCCCCCTCTTTCCACCTGCAGCCGGAATAGCTGAGGTCGATTGCTGTGAATGATCCACGCATGCCGTTACCAAAGCGTACTATGAAAAAACGCCAAAAAGCACAAGCCTCTCGTCTCAGACACCGAGGACCCGAAGGGAAGATTCTCGCGCAGCTACCTCCCTTATCGTTCGACCACGTTCCTACGAGGCACTTGCGGTAAAACAGGCCGCACTACGCCTGCCGCTACGGACCAAGGTGGCGCTGATGAACACTCTCAAGGTTCAGTTAATCTCAAACATAAGTAGCACCGAATGCAGAAGATTGGACAGCCATCGCCATAGCTCAGTTTGTCGAACCCCAGACGCAAACTTTGGAGTTCGTGGGTGCGGATCCTACTAGCGGCATGTAGGTGTCTTTTCTTCTGTCTTATCAATTATCTTTAAAAATAATTAGCCTATTAAGCTCCCAGTGATGAAGACCACAAATTGTTTAAGAACAAATACATCCCCTATGCTCCTTGGTTTCGGTACTGTTGGCTTCTATCATGTGCGGCAGCGAGAGGCAGTTATAAGCCGCCCGTCAGAGAATTCATGGTCCAGCAGTCCGAGAACAGCGTGACGAGGGTGCCCGCTAGCGATTTGCATTTTTTTATAAGGAGAACAGTTTCGGCGAATCGACATAACACAAAATCATTTCATCAAATTTACACTTCATTGGAGTAGCATTTTTCTGCGAGTACTCGTTATCGCATGCCAGCGACCGCCTTATTTCCCATTACCTATTTGTGTAATCGCTATTTATTTTTTTTTTATATATATCTACCGCTGCTACAGGCCATCCTTTCCTTGCATATTTCAGTCGCGTTCAATAAAGAATGTTCGAATTCATAAAAAAAAAGAACACCAATTCATACTTCCATCATTGTGTAATAATAGTATTAATAACTGTTGTTTAACGAGTCAAAGCGACGCGGAGTCTATCAGGAAGGCTGCAGTTCAAGACTCGAGATTAACGTGCACAAACTAGAGTTCCTCAATGGGCGCTAACATCGCACAGCACATGCGCGTTTTTGTATTTAGCCGCCATCGAAATGCGGCCTGGCCACTGGTACCGAACCCGCTACCTTGGCATCAACAGCCGAGCACCACAGCCACTGACCCACCGTTAGGGGTCTTATTCATTATGTGCGCCCTGAGGCAAGGAATGCCTCTGAAAGTAAATATTTCACAACGTGTTTCGGTCGTTGCGCCTATGTTTGGCATATTTGGGGTACTTGTGCACGACACAAAGAAAGGGAAGCCATTCTCCCTCTGCACTTGACGAGTTATTGCAGTCCCAACAATTCATTTAAAGCTGTACGTTAGGCTGTGAACAGCGGATACTGTTAAACCCATGTTTTCACATCAATCTGGCGTACAATGCTGTAGAATTACCGAAAGCACATTGCAGAAGGGCCAATTAAACTTCCTTCAGTTTTGTTGTCGCATAGACAGAATTCTATTTTCGCACTGCATAGCGCAGACAGCTTTCGGTGGACAAATCGACGCGCTGGCAGAAGTCATTTTGTCTAAGAAACAGAAATTATGCCTTGTTCTAGAAATTGTCCGGCTGAACCGAGTCCCGAACCGGTTCGGAACGGTACCTTTCAATCGTTCCGGTTCGGGTTCAGTTCCAAGATGGCGAAAAAATTAGGTTCGGTTCAGTTCTGGTTCCGGGCAAAAATACGGGTTCGGTTCCGGTTCGACACTCTGAGACTCAGTCCTCGCATTGGGCGGTTTCGCACTATAGAAGCTGCTTGAATTTCTCGCATCTGTAAAGGAGCTATTAATGCCGACCACAAGAACCCGTGCCTGTACGATATACGTCCGCGGCGTGATCATACCGATAGCTGCGCACCTGCTGGCAAGCCGGCTACGCGAACATGGTCCCCTATCTGCAAAGGGCGCTTATCGGGCACAACGCGGCGCTCGAGTGCTGCGCGCGCTTTCCCCCTCCGCGTGCTGCTCCCGCGCCGCTACACAGTGCTCCGAATGCGGTGGCAAGTGGGTTGTTTTAGCGATGACCGAAGCGGCGCCATGAAAGCCTAAAGGCGTGTGTTCCGCCAACAGAAATTACGTTGGTGGCAGGAATCGTGCAATGCAGTTCAAGTATCGGTGCTGCAGCGGCCGCTGCATTAGTGATTATAAAAAAAATTGGCTGTGGCTTAGCTAAGGTTAAGCATGGATAAGCGAAACGCTCTTGCTGCTTTTCAGCCAACTCCCAAGCTACCTCTTCTGGATCGGTGTTTCTGCGCCGTCCGACTGTTGCTTCTTCTTCTCCTTCCATGGCGAGTGTCTGCGCCTGTTCTATGGGCAAACGCGCCTTATAAACTCCGCCTTTCAAATGTGCACTGCGTACGGATGCGGCGAAAGGTCAAACGGTGGCGAGGATGGCCGCCTCTTCTATGGCCGCCGCCGCCGCTCACACGTTCTCGCAACGTCTTGCGAAAGAACCTTCTCTTCTTGGGACGGCGGCGGTGACCGCGCGGCAGCGGTTGTTGTTGTTGAAAACAGTAAAGAAGTTGCAGAGAAAGGTTGCAGAGTGGGTGGTGTCCACATTTCAGGACCCCAGTGGCTATCGCTGCCGCCCGGGCTTGTTTGATCAGCTGTTGCCGAATGGCAAGACCCGAGCTGAGCAGAGTGGCCTCCCACTGCTCCGTTGTTCTAGAGAATTTTAGTTCCAATGGTTTTGGCCCAACGCACCCACTTGTAATGTGGTATGTTGTGGGACGTTCTTCGCACCACGGGCGAAGAACACCCGTGGTGCCTTCGTGACGGCCCGGGAAAATAATGTGGTACTTATATGGATTAGGAAAGGTGTCGGTCTGGAGTTGCTTCCATTAGCGCGACTCCTGAGCATTTAGCCTTTTATGCGGTGGCGGGTATTGCTGGCGAAACGTTGTAAAGTATTGGAGCCGTGCACTGTAGTCAGTGGGCATTTCGGGGGTGGTGGTGTCCTGGTCGGGGGTGTCTGTCGCTCGGTTGGTGTGCCCTCGAGCTGACAGGTCCGCGGCTTCGTTTCCCTCGAGCCCCGAGTGCCCCGAAGCCCATGTGATTTCGTGTTGGAGGTCGGAATTGTGTACAGGGGAAGTCGTTGAAAATATGGTTAACTTTTTTGGGATTCTTCCTGCGAGAAGAAGTCGTCATGCCGCCTGGGAGTCCGACACAATCTGCACTTCTTTGCCGTGGGTATCTCCGTACTGGACGGCGAGCACTATTGCGGCCGTTTCAGCTTCGGTGACCGTGCAGTGCCTCAGGGAAACGCTGGCCGCGGCAGCGGCGAAGGGTAAAATGCCTCTCCCGTAACCGAGAGTAGAGTAAGCATGAAATGTTTACGGGCCTAACACAGGCTCCATTGCTCGGCTTAAGCAGCTGTGACGGTGGCGGCATTGAAATCCAGGACGTTGCAGAAGCGTACGCGGACACGACGAGACGCAGGCCTGACAAGAATGTATATGCAGCGCGTCCGAATACTCCGCGAGCATGTATACATCTGCCTGCCAGAGGGGGAAAGGACATGAAGGCCCTGCGGCCGGTCTTTTACATGCGTGAGTGTAGGACCGCAGCGCCATCCTTGGGGAGCGCGCGAAAGCAGTTTTTCAGCCGAAAGCCCTTCTCGCCCTGAAGCTCCCCTCTATCTCTAAGCGGCCTTCTCTCAAAGCCCCTAACAGATCAGGTATGACAATGAAGTGTTTTGTGGCATGTACGTGCTTTTTGCACGCGTTATTAGGAATCGGAAATTATAATTCCGTGCATTATAAAATGCACAGCTCGACTGATATCTTGATAAACATTGAGAAGACACTGGCAGCAGTTATTTTTTGTGACCCGTTTGGAGAGCAACCGGCGCTTGTATGCCGGTACCGTAGGAGGGCTTAGAGAGTCTCGTTAAGTCTCGTACGGTGCCTGGATGTTCTCGTTTCAGAGCCCGGATGAGTGGAATTCAGTGCCCGGATGATAGCTCTCGGTCTCGGCGTGACGTCACCACACTGCCGAGAACGGGAGCTAAAAGCATATCATGCTCAAAACGGTGGCGAGGAGGAGAAGCGGCGACGCTCAGATGACGGAGTCAGCGCGCGGCGGCGACGACGGCTGCGGCAGCATCGGCCACCTGCGCTCCGTGTGCCGTCGCTCGGTTTCGCGCATGCGCAGCTGTGAATAAAATTGATCACGGAGCACACCAGACCCAGTGTTGAGGAGCCTAGCGAAGCTTTTCGCTTCAAAACCATGCTAAGCCACCAGCTGCGGCAACAGGTGAGCGTGCCGGCGGGACCTGAATATGTGCACTTACTCAGCCGATACCGTGTAAACTGGTAGTGCATACAACTGAGAAGGTGGCAGTTGCCATTCAACATATGAGCTAGCCTTGTGTCGTCCACACGCGGTAGCAGTGCGCCTCTGCGCATTACAGAATACAGACCACAGACTGTACACGGTCGTCCACTTCTAGTTTTGAACACGGCTCCGGGCAGTTGGCGCTCCACGCAGCGCCTCTCTCGGGCGCCTTCGTAACTAGCACGCAGGCGCAGTAGAAACCATAGGCGTGGCTTTCGCCGCGTCGTCTTCTACAGCGCGCCAGCATCGCCGGGTTAACGTCGCCTTGCGGTGAAGAGCACTTTCGCACTGAGCGCGCAAAGCGCCCGGATGATTACTGTTTCCGACGCAGCAGCTTAGAAGCACAGCACCTGCGCGTGGTCGAGAGCTGCATTCGGGGTGGCTAAGGCTTTTCCTTATCGTTCCTTCTTGCAATCAACACGTAACAATAAGCTGATATGGAGAAAGACATCGTCCAAGTGGGAGTTCAAGCGGCTTACTCTGAGGGCACTACCATTACTTAGCTGCAATATTTTATCATTTGAAGCTATTGGTGCCCAGCAGCCAGAATAAGCCGGCGACTCACGGCTTCTTTCATCCGCTGAAGTGCCGCACCGCATTGTAATGCCAGTGCTAAATTATGTTTACTGGCAATACAGGTGCAGGTTAGGCGAAATTTTCTTATTTGGTTTTTTAGCTTAACACTGAAGGAGCTAAGTTGCTAGGGAGTTTCAGGAATTTGTTAAAGATTTCGCACACCGATGCACTCGTCTGGAAATAATTTTCAATGGTCTCTACGCCGGCCTTGGTTGCTGCTCATATGCAACCACTCTTCTAGGCGTATGTTTCTCGTTCTTTCATTATTTTTCACGATTCTTACCCTGCAATGCTAGTTTTAATACTGGTTTTGTATTAATCTCCCTCCAGGGTAGCCCGCCATACATTTAGCACTGACATTGCAGAACGGCAATTTGAGCGGATGAAAGCAGCCGTGAGTCGCCGTCTTAAACCGCAATAAATGTTGTTTTCTAGTCGCTTGATAATGGATATTGTTTCAACGATCTTTGCCTGCGACAGCCGCTTTTCCGCTTGGGCGATGGTCTGTCTTCCAGCTGGCGTCTGGACTAGCATTGGAAGGCGTAAGGAATTGGCGACTAGTCCATGGGACTTGCACCGAAGATTGAACTGGAGATGGCTCTGGAACCGAGCAAGACTCGTCTTCCGGCTGACTAACTACCGAACCTTGGTAATAGCAGATCACCCATGTTTCTGGCGAAGGTCTACATAGTTGAGGATTTGACGGAAACCCGTCCGGCGAGGGAAATTCAGCATATTGAAAAAAACGGCACTCGCCGAGGTCACAGAGGAAAAGAAAAACATACAAAACATAAACACATTGACGTGCCGGCACCGCTACAGGTGCCTTGTTCACAATGGAAATGAAACGAGATGGGCCGTTGCTTATGAAGTTAAGGTGTTGATTACAAAGCGCATGTACATCTCGGGTAGATTTCCCCGCGTCCTGTTTATCGCTTCGCTTGTGATTTGGATGTGTAATGATTCCTTCAGTAGGCGGGTAGATAACAGTTTTTCCCTTTCAAGTATCCGTGCGAAATCCCAGTGAATCAGGTGGCCCGTCTTGATTGTGCTCTGCTAGAGCGTTAGAAGTGACTTTTTTGTTCTTTACGTCACATTGGTGTTCCTTCAATCGTCTTCTGAAATCGCCAGTTTCGCCTATGTAGGAAGCGCTGCAAACTTTGCAAGGAATTTTGTAGACCATGCCATAATAGCTTGTTTTCAACAAAGCGTCTTTCACCCGTACCTGATGATTTCGGAGCTTGATAGGTGGTACATGGGAAACTTGGACGTCGTAGGCAGCGAGTATCTTGCATTAGGTTTCGCTGTCACCCGGGGCATCAAGAATGACAGCACGATTTTCTTTTCTCTTCTTTCTCCGGTTGGAGCGGGGGCTGTAGCACGTAGTTCTTGCGAACGGAGCAAGTCCCATGGACTGGTCCCCAATTCCTTACGCCTGCCAATGCTAGTCTGGACGCCAGCTAGAAGACAGACCATCAGCCAAGTGGAAAAGCGGCTGTTGCAGGCAAGGATCCTCGAAACAAAACCCACCACCAAGCGACTAGAAAGCGACATTTATTGCGCCCAGCTGCGTCTGGAGCAGCTCATTCCCGCTGATTTCTTTGACGTCCTGCAACATGCCAAAAGTGTAGCTGCCAAGAGCGAAGAAGAAAGAAAAGTGACTCAAGATGCCAAATTCAAAAAACTCTTGTGCAAAAAACCTGAGGCCGAGGGAACATCACAAGTCTGCAATGTATCTTCATACCAGCTTGACGCAGATGAACGAAGTCTACTTCAGCAGGGCCTTAACTTCAATGTCGGCACTCGTCGAAATGTTGTTCACATAACCTGTGCTGTTGAGGCTGTACGCCAGATTGCCCCCAGCTTACAAAATGAAGCTCGCTCACGGGCCATCGGAGCGCTTTCCAAGCTTTCAAAAGGCAAGAATGTCTCCATCACGCCCGCTGAGGAAAGAGTACTCACCAGAGTGAAAAATAACAGCGACATTGTGATACTTCATGCCGAGAAAGGTAACGCCGTTGTCGTGTTGGACCGCGTGCACTACGCGCAAAAAATGGATGCCCTTTTGAGTGATGCTACGACATACGCCAAGCTGGCCCGCGACAAAGAAAATTGAAACCGAGTTGCAGAAGCTTCTGAGAGCGGTTTTCAAGTTCGTTCCCCCGGACAAGGGCTGCCAGTACAATCGTTTGCTCTGTCACAATAGCACCGCGCCAACCATATACGGGGTACCCAAGGTGCACAAAAAGGACGTGCCACTTTGCCCGATTGTGGACTTCACCCGGTCTCCATTGTACAAGCTGTCGTGCTACCTGCACCGGGTACTTGCTCCTTTGGCCGGAAGAACCAGCACGCACGTGAAAGTCTCAGCACAGTTTGTGGAAAAACTAAAGACAATAACATTTGAGGACGACTACGCCATGGTGTGTTTCGACGTGAGGTGCATGTTTACATGCGCGCTCGTAGACTTCGCAGTCGAAAGTTTCAGAACAGCGAATAACAAATACTTGTCTCTCCTAGAACGTATACCCATTGAAACCGACGCTCTATGCCAACTTCTCAAATTTTGCCTGTCCAACACGTACTTTACGTTCAATAAGACATTCTACAGGCAGGTCTTCGGGACAGCAATGGGTGCTTCCATCTCCCTGGTTTGTGCCAACCTGGCCTCAGAAACGATTGAAAACCGCGCGCTCACGTCCTTCGACCCTCCACCAAGGCTGTTTCTTCGGTACGTTCACGATTGTTTCTGTCTCATCCGTCGAGAGGACGCCCAAAAGATTCTTGCGACACCTTAACTCGCTTCAAGAAAATGTCCATTTCACTATGGAAGAAGAAGTCAACGGGCGCCTCCCCTTCATTGACGTCCTTGTTGAAAGAACAAGAAACGGTTTCGCGACGAGTGTATACAGGAAGCCACGGGTGAATGTCTGAATTTTCATTCAGCGCACCCAATAGGAGATAAACGATCCGTTGTCTCGGCACTTTTTAATCGGGCCTTCAGAATTTGCTGAAGGCCAAGGAAAACAGGTCGTGAACCACATACGGAAGGACCTTAAAGAAAACGGATACCCATCCCAAGTCCTCCGTTCGCAAGAACTACGCGCTGCAGCCCCCCCTCCAACCAGAGAAAGAAGAGAAAAGAAAAAGCGTGCTGTCATTCCTGATGCTCAGGTTGTCAGCGAAATCTTATGCAGAATATTCGCTGCCTATGATGTCCAAGTGTCCCATGTACCATCCAGTAAGCTCCGAAATCATCTGGTACGCGTGAAAGACCCTTTGGAGAAGACAAGCTACCCTTGCGTCGTCTAGAAAATTCCTTTCACCCCCGCCGCGGTGGCTCAGTGGTTACGGCGCTCGGCTGCTGTCCCGAAAGACGCGGGTTCGATCCCGGCCGCGGCGGCTGAATTTCGATGAAGGAGAAATTCTAGAGGCCCGTGTACTGTGCGATGTCAGTGCACGTTATAGAACCCCAGGTGGTCGAAATTTTCGGAGTCCTTCACTGCGGCGTCTCTCATAGCCTGAGTTGCTTTGGGACGTTAAACCCAAATAAACCAAACCAAATAAACCAAAATTTCTTTCAAAGATTGCAGCGCTTCCATTATAGGCGAAACCGGCGATTTCAGAAGACGATTGAAGGAACACCAGCGTGACGTAAAGAAGAAAAAAGTCACTTCTAACTCTCTAGCAGAGCACAATCAAGACACGGGCCACCTGATTGGCTGGGATTGCGCACGGATACTTGAAAGGGAAAAACTTATCTACAATACTGACACATACCTACTTAGTGACCATTCCATTCTTGTTATCAACATTCCCACAAAGCACCCCCGACGCAGGGCGTAGGTGCGACACACTTTGTGGCCAGACTTTCACCGGTTCTTACCCCCTCCTCCCGTGTCACCCCTCCGACTACACTTCATGGGTCACTGATCGAATAAGCACCCAGTCGCGTGCCACTCGTCAAATTTCCAATCCTAGCCCCAGTGGCAACCCTGATTCTCACCTTCTACGACTGTGGAAGCGGAGAAAACGTCTACAACGCGCATTAGCTACAAAACCACTCAACACACAGCTCCGCGACAGAATACAAGCACTCCGCAACAATATTATCTCCCACTGCAAGACACTCGACACCGAACATGCGACCGCTTAGACGGAACTTTACATCAAAAATCATCATGGTACCTTCTCCGCTCCTCCTCGGACCTCAAACTCATGCCACAGCCACTCTTGAACGCCTTTTCGCCTCCCATACTCCTTCACACTTCATTACACATCCAAATGACAAGCGAAGCGATAAACAGGACGCGGGGGAATCTACCCGAGATGTAGTGGATGCGCTTTGCACGCAACACCTTAACTTCATAAGCAACGACCCATCTCGTTTCATTTCTGTTGTGAACAACGCACCTGTAGGGGTGCCGAAACGTCAATGTGTTTATGTTTTATATGTTTTTCTTTTCCTCTGTGACCTTGGCGAGCGCTGTTTTCTTCAATATACAAGGTTTTTAGTTACTAGTGCCAGTTCATGTATACTTCAGCGTGTTCTCTGCGTTTGCTTGTCGTGTGCCGTACAGCCTTTCCCTCGTTCGCACATTCGACCTCTCCGCACACACACTGCTTCTCACTCGTCCATCTTGGCTACACTGCCAAGGCAGGAACTTAGGAGCAGAGAAAAGACACAAACACATAGAACCACAAACACACACGGAGAAGCGCAAACGTGCAATGCCAAGAAATCCGCGCTTCGCCGTGCGTTTTGAACAAAAGCGACTCTCGACCCTCCGGTCATAAAACGGTGGGGAGGGCTCACAGAAAAAAGAAAAAAAAAACTACGTGCATGAAAAGGCGGCTCGCTAACTGGGAATGTCACTGACAAAAACAAAGAAAAATATGAAAAGATGCCCTCGCTAACATGTTGAGATGGTCGAGCCGGTCGAGCCTCTCGATCGTTCAGTGTTTGAGGCAAAATAGGGTGTTTCGAACCCCCCAAGAAATATCCCCCGGTAGCAAAAAGCTAGAAAACAACTCTTTTCAAGACGGCGCTCTGACGAAGACATGTGACGTACTCCACCAGACACCACGCCTCCCGCTAACATAAGAGGAGGAAGGACGAATTTTCCTTGCGGAGCCTACTCGACGAGGCGCGAGAGAGAAAAATATCAGGGAGTGGCAGAAGGAGAGAAGCATGGCAAAGAAGCTTGATTGCTACGACTGTAACTACGTTATTAATGAGTCTTTTCAAAAAATGTTTGCGGCCGCGCCATCCGGGGACGGTGCCTCGCTACCAGAGAGTTAGAAAATATTTTCGACCAGAGGGTGGTCAGTGGCCCTTTACGTTCCGGAATCACCATGTGTTTTTTACCGTCACATTCAGGTTTTCTTTTCAGAGTACCCAGTTTGCACTGCTGACACAGTCGAGGATCAATTTCTAGTTAAAATCGGTGTATTCATCGAGCACCTCAACGTGGCCATTCATAACCTCTTTATAAATGTTATATTGGCATGCCTGCGGGCAGTTTTATGTTCTCATTGAAGCATTTTACTTCACCCTTGTTTTATTGCCTGCAAATGTTTCTTTTCGATAAATAGGCCCCTCCTAGCCATTTCGTTTCGCCTGCAATTGTTCCTGATACCCAGGCGTGTTCGTTGCAAGCTTACTTTACTCTTCGCTAATTTGCTCCTTTATTTATCAGCATATCAACTCCCTCCCCCCTGTTTTTTCGTTGCTCTTCAGTTGAACATCTCCCATCGGTAAACGGTGGGTCATCTAGAATTGCTACTGTCCTTTTGTGTCTTTCCTTTCGTCCCTGTCAGAAGTCGCGCTGGGTCTTTAGATACTCGCGATTTGTCTCGCATAAAGGCTTATCTCTTCTTCCTCTAACTGATATTCTTTTTTCAACGATTTCAGACTTTTTCTGCCCCTTGCTTGTTCATGAAAAACTTATTTACTGGTGTTAAACTTATTTGTTGCCACGATAAATCCCGCGGCAAAACGATGAAGCGAGTTGACCCTCTTTCGTGCCGCGATATTCGAGGCACAGCATGATTTATTGCGCAAAGTGCTGCCGCTGCATGTCGCGTTGATGTCGAATTTTTTATGCGAGTGCATTATGGGGCCCTTCCGCTAATCTTACCGCCATATGTTGTCTCTATGGCTGGATGGATGGAAGATCGAAGCGTCGCCTTTGAAATGTGGTGGTGGCAGTGGCCGTCATGTCACGTCGCCGCTTTTGAGGCACTAATCTTCCAATCGCTTTTTGCTAACTTCCACCGCAGATTTATTTAGATGGCCATTATTATTTCTAAACCGTAGGGCGTCAGGGAGCGTGAATGTGCCTGCATCGACATCCGGATGGACACCATCCGGATAACACCATCTGTTATCATGTGTACGTTCGGCCAAATGAGCAGAAGTTATTGTGTTCCCCCCCTGCAATAATGCCCTCGCGCGCTGCAGGTATCATTAATAAATAAATAAATAAATAAATAAATAAATAAATAAATAAATAAATAAATAAATAAATAAATAAATGACATTTGAGTATGAGGTGTTCGATTGTTTCCACAGATCTACCACACACCGCACATGTGTCATCTTCGTTAAATTTCTTTTTGTAGCTACGCGTTCTAAGACACCTTGATCTAGCTTCAAAGAAAAGGGCACGGCCTTTTGAATTATCACAGAACAATGCCTTCCTGATCTGTCTTTTCCAGTATCGATATAGTTCTGCAGTGTGCTTATTTTTCATTGAAATAATCGAGTTTTTGTCTTCCGTGTTTTTTACCTGTCGTTTATTGCTGTTATTTTGTCCGTCCGTGTGTCCTGCATACTTACTGGTTAGTTGTCTAGTTCTTATCGTTCACTGTGAGTCAACGCCCTCTCTGTATACGCATTTAAATAACTTAGCTGCCCACCTGTTATCGTCCAGTTCCCTCAGGCGTTCTTCATATAGTATTTACTCAGAGCTACCCGTGCTACGAAGGATGCCCAGCCCATATTCCACTGTACTCTTCGAATGCTCCAATAGCTCTCTGATTTACTTATAATCCCGACTGAACTTCTGCCCTTGAGCATAGAATCCCATTCCCGAAAGCCCTGGCACCATTATACCTTTCTAAATACCTCTTAATGCTCCATATTTGTTTTACCCCCATAATTCCCTATGTTTGTTATCCTGGCAACTCTTCGCCCTTTTGCCCTAAAAGACTGTTCGTGCTTTTCCGCACATATCTGCCTTTGGTTTATCGCTACACGGAAGTATTTGTATTCGGCCGATCTGGGTATTTGATGGCCTTGTATTATAAGCACCTAGTTAGTTGTGTTTTTGAAACTAGTCACACCTAAGCGGGTTGCGCTTCAACTGAAACTTAGAGCGTCTTCTTGGTTGCCACAATTAGCCAGAGTTTTCATATCTCCGTGGCTATCAGCTAACAGTACGATACCGTTCGGAAACACTAAACCGGGAAGCCGTTGCTCAAAGACCTATCCGCGTAATATGTACGACAGATTATGATATAGATTATTTTCCAGTAGCCTTCTTTTCTTATTTGTCATATAAAGGATAAACAGCAGCGGTGACACAACACAACCTTGCCTTAATCTTTTGCATACCTCGACAGTTGAACTTTTTATCCTTTCCCTTGTACTTTCAACTTTTTTCTCTTGGTTGGTATACTTCTATAAGAAACTGATTACCTCCTGACCGATACCTTCAGCTCTCGATGTGTTCCACAGGAGTTCTCTGTTCACGTTGTCGCATGCACCATTTAAGTCTAATGGCCGCCGCGGTTGCTCAGCGGTTATGGCGCTCGGCTGCTGACCTGAAAGACGCGGGTTCGATCCCGGCCGCGGCGGCTGGAATTTCTTTGGAGGAGAAATTCTAGAGGCCCGTGTACTGTGCGATGCCAGTGCACGTTAAAGAACCCCAGGTGGTCGAAATTTCCGGAGCCTTTCAATACGGCGTCTCTAGCCTTAGTCGCTTTGGGACGTTAAACCCCATAAACCAAACCAAATCATTTATGTCTATTAAAGTTTTATCTCCTTCCTTAAGTACAGGAAGAAAAACAGAGCTCTGTTTTCCACCCTAGCTATTTGTATCCATTGGGTAAGCACGAGCAGACTATCATCTAAGCGCCTACCACTTCTGAACCCTTTCTGAAGTTCTCCGAGTACCCTATTACTTTCTACACATGACTGCATTCTTAATTTCCTTTCCTGCATTGCCAGCCTGTATATAACAGATGTTATTCTTTTACGCTGTGTCCAGCTGTGCGGAATTTGCTTATTTGTTACGACTATCTCCAATGGTTTTAAGAAAGTTTCCTTGCTTCTTGGACCAAATTAAGTTGATTAATCAGCTTCATTGAAATTTCGTCCGTCCTTGCGGATGTGCACTCAGGAATCTTTCCTTTCACCTTTTCCAGTTAAGGCTAGTCAGTTTCCTCTCCCCAGCGCCCCTAGCGGTATGCGCGGCACTAAGGCAACATTTTGGATGGCGCCACCGCATGTGCATGAGAAAGTACGCTTTGTTTGCAGTATCCGCACTGATTGGTTGTCATGACCCAATAGTGCGACAGTCGCATGCGTCACCGCACTCTCCTGGCGACAGCACACCCTTGCGAGAATGAGATTTCTGCTCCTGTTTATATTCTCTTGAGGCTTTGCTTACTCAGAGGTTCTTCAGTGTGAAGTCAGGAGCCTTTCTAATCAACTCAAAAGCACCTGAAAGAAATTTTCGTTGAGTACGAATTATACTTTTGTATTTATTTATTTCGCAGTACTGCAAGTAGGGCCGCAGCGTAGGCAAAATTGGTTACAAGAGCTAAGTTTGAACTGAGAGCTAAAACACTGTGACACTAGTTCCCTTCTGCTGTTCCCTTGCTAGGCTGTTGAACACTACTTTGGTTTTCTGCATGTTAATTTTTTGCCCAACCGTTCTGCTCTGCCTGTCTAACTGATTGATCATGCTTTGCAGTTCATGTCCTGAGTGGCTTAGTACGGCAATGTCATCAGCGAATCGCAAATTTCTTAGGTGTTCTCCATTAACTCTTATTCCCAACTGTTCCCATTCCAGTCCCCGGAATACCTCCTGTAAGCAGGCAGTGAAGAGCATTGGCGAGATCGTATCTCCCTGCCTGACACCTTTCCGTATTGGAATTTTATTGCTGACTTTATAGAGAACTATAGTAGCTGTGCAATCGTTATAAATATCTTCCACTATTATCACATAACACTCTTCCACACCCTGATTCCGCAATGCCTGCATGACAGCTGAGGTTTCCACTGAGCCAAATGCTTTCTCGTAATCAATGAAGGCTATATACAGGGGTTGGTTATATTCTGCTCATTTCTCTATCACCTTATTGATAGTGTGAATGTGGTCTATTGTCCAGTATCCTTTACGAAATACTGCCTGATCATTTGGTTGACTGAAGTCTAAGGTTGTCTTGACTCTATTAGCGATTACCTTAGTAAATACCTTGTAGGCAACGGACAGTAAGCTGATCGGGCTATAATTCTTCAAGTCCTTTACGTCTCCTTTCTTATAAATAAAGATAATGTTAGCGTTCTTCCAAGATTCTGGTACTCTTGAGATCACAAGGCATTGCGTCTAGAGGCTGGCTAGTTTTTCTAGCCCAATCTCTCCGCCGTCCTTCAACAAATCTGCTGTTACCTGATCCTCACCACCTGCTTTCCTTCTTTTCATTGTCCCTAAGGCTTTCTTTACTTCCTCCTTCGTTACTGGCGGGATGTCCCATTGCTGTGCTCGACTGCCTCTCTCAGTAACTTGATGATTAAATTCGCTACTGTATAGATTTAGGTAGAACTCTTCGGCTACTTTAACTATCTTATCCATATTGCTAATAAAATTGCCCTCTTTGTCTTTTAGCGCATACATCTGGTTTTTACCTATGCCCAGTTTTCTCTTTACTGATTTTAGGCTACCTCCGTTCCTTAGAGCATGCTCGATTTTCTCCACGTTAAACTTTGTTATGTAGCTACTTTGCGCTTATTTATTAACTTCGATAGTTCTGCTAGTTCTATCCTGTCTGTGGAGTTAGACGTCCTTATGCTTTGGCGTTTTTTAATGGGGTCTTTAGTCTCCTGAAATAGCTCGTTGGTATCCTGTCGAACCATCCTACCACCTACTTCTGCGGCCCACTCTGTAACATAGTTGTGAGATTATCATTCATTGTTTAAACACTACGGTCGTCTTCATCAGTGAAAGTGAAAAATCTGTTCTGCAGCGACATTCTGAATTCCTCTACCTTCCCTCTTAATGCTAACTCGTTAATAGCCCTCCGCTTCACTAATTTCCTCCGTTCCCTCTTCAAATCTAAGCTAATACGAGACCTTACCATTCTGTGATCGCTGCAACGGACCTTACCGAGGACCTCCACATCCTCTACAATGCCAGGGTAAGCGCACAGTACGAAGTCTATTTCGTTTTTAATCTCACCATTGCGGCTCTTCGACGTCCACTTCCTGTTTGCTCGTTTGCAGAAGAAGGTATTCATAATCCACAAATTATTTCTATCTGCGAACTCTACTAATATCTCTCCTACTATTCCTAGAACCTATGCCATAGTCACCTACCGTCTGGTCCCGAGCCTGCTTTTTACTGACCTTCGCATTAAAGTCGCCCATCAGTACAGTGTACTGTGATTATACTTTGGTCACTGCCGATTCCACATCCTCATAGAAGCTTTCAGCTATCTGTTCATCATGGCTTGAAGCAGGCGCGTAGGCCTGCACCACCTTCAGCTTGTACCTCTTATTAAGCCTAATTACGATAGCTGCTACTCTCTCGTTAAAACTATAAAACTCCTGGATGTTGCCACCTATACCCTGATTTATGAGGAATCCCACCCCTAGTTCTCGCCTACCTGCTAATTCACGATAGCACAGTACGTGCCCGCCCTTTAGTACTGTATACGCCTCATATGTCCTCCTAATCTCGATAAGCCCTATGACATCCTATTTAATACCGGCTAATTCCTCCAACAGCACTGCTGAGCTAGCCTCACAAAGGCGGATACCACGTGGTAATCCTTGTATATTAATGCCTTACGCCTCATTACAAGGAAGAAAACACGCACCTAAAAGTTAGGTGTCTATACTCCTTTAATTAGTGAGTCAGCGAGCCTTATTTACTTTAATCCTGCTCTCATTAAGTTGCCTGAAACAAGGTCAATACACCTTAGACGGATCTAAAAAAAACAGCATTAACTTTAAGCTGTTCATTGATAGCAAAAGGGAAGTCATGAACGCCCGGAACCAGTTGACTTACTGTTGAGACATTTTTACAAACCCTTCGTTGGCAATCGACAAACATGTTTTTCAATTGAAGGTAACTCTTTATGTGCCTTCGATAATATAAGGGTAGCTCTTTGAATGATTTGGAGCATCATGACGAAAAGTAGCACTCGATTATGCAGGTGTCCTCTTCGTTTTGTCCTATGATCATCGAGCGCTGCTTTTCCTCATTTGCTATAATAATTTCTGCAACTTTGTAACACGTCCTCATTAGAGAGACTGGTCTATGATTTCCATTTTCAAACTTGTTGCCTGATTTTTATACTGGGACTATCATCACAATTAACCAGTCGCTGGATAGCGCATGTTGCTCAAGAAAACCTGAAAAAAAAAGGCAAGAGGAAACTAAGTGTGCATATCGAGGAAGGAATGAAATTGGTATATCATCTGCGCAGCAAGATTGCTTGAGATTAAAGCTGAGAAGTAGAGAAAATATGCCCTCACGACTAATGGCGATGGCCCATTTAATACGTTCATCAGACAGTAGTTTGTAACTATCATTACGCGCGAATACAGATTCAGAATTAAATTCAGAATTCTGAATTAAATATCATTAGCAGCCTTTTAAATTTCCGTACTTATTTTGACATTTCTGGTCGATGGAACGCTCTCTGTCGAACGAAATCGTCAAAACGTCTGAGGAGTCTCTCTGAGAGACGTCCATAAAACTGAATTAAATCGGCGTTGAGGGGGAACTTACCGGCGATCTTTAGGCAGGAGGAGCCGACCCCGTGAAGAGCCCTGGCAGCCAGCAGCACGCCGAACGCCCGTCCCGCAGCGAACACTGCGGGTGGGGCGATTCAGCGCGCTCCTTCCAAGGGAAAGCACACACCATGCTCACGCGTGCAGGAGACGAGCAGCACGGCGTCGCCCAGCGCCAGCAAGTTCCTGCAGCCCAGCCTAAGATCCCGGTTGCGTCTTTCACATCCTCTCCATTTAACCCCACTGCAGGCCCTCTTCGGGCCTACGCTGGAACGTTCTTGTGACAAAGTCAGGAAGTATAGACACAAAAAAATGGATGTTCTCTTCTCTAAAACACGTACACACAAAGGGGAATAATAAACATCACAGTTAATGTTCTCAGTGAAGCTTACAGATCAGTCTACGGACGTACACTCTACAGCATTTTGTGGCAATTTCTTCCAATACGAAGCAGCAGCTGGTAACGGACTTGTGGATATTTATATGGCTGACTACTTTACTGTAATTGTTTCTAGATAACTCTTTGAAACGAGGCTGCAAGTACTGTGAATTTGATATTTTAAAGTGGCGACGTGACACAGCAGCTCCAAAAACTTTAATCTTGAGATAATTCCACAATCATTAGAATCGTAGCGCTAGTTTGTAGTGAATAAATTTAGCACACAAGCCGTACTACTAATTACTGGTTGCGCTCTAATTTGTTATTTTTTGACAAGGGCTCCTAACCATATCTTCATATGCGATGGGTCTGGTAAGTGTTTCATATCCACTGAGTTTCCTACGAGCACGTCAGTTACGCAGTTTTCTCCGCACATAATTTAATTTCCCTCCAGTTTGAGACCCAATGGATGTGATGTACCGTTCCCAATGAAGGTTACATGTTTAGGGTCAGTCCCAGATGCTTCGCCACGTCGTATTTTTTAACTTGTGTGTTGCCAAGATTGTGGTTTTGGTTATGGTTATTGGGGTTTAACGTCCCAAAGCAACTCAGGCTATGAGAGACGCCGTAGTGAAGGGCTCCGGAAATTTCGACCACCTGGGGTTCTTTAACGTGCACTGACATCACACAGTACACGGGCATCTGGAATTTCTTCTTCATCGAAATTCAGCCACCGGGGCCGGGATCGAACCCGCATCTTTCGGGTCAGCAGCCGGGCGCCGTAACAACTGAGACACCGCGGCGGGGCGTTGCCAAGATTATGTGTAAAATGTTGAGGCTACCTTCTTGTTAATGAATGTGACGCTTTTAGTCTTAAATTTAATTGCATGCTCCAAATCCCACGCCAACCACAAATTGAATTTACTGAATCGTTAAGGAGAATTTAGTCTTCTAATTTTTCCACGGCTTTGTACAAAACACAATCGTCGGCAACAAGGCAAAGAAACCAGAGAGACTTTAATCGAAATCAGTCGGAAAATCAACGACATCAATGCCCGAGTGTCCTCTATTGAAGAAAGCCTAACCAGTGTATTGGGGTCAAGAACGGCTTTGACAATGTTACCGACACCGTACAGGAATGTAAGGTGAACATCAGAAAAACAAACAGTGAGCTAATAGATGTGGTAGATGACATGAGCAACCGCATGCGCAGAAATAATCTGATTATCAAAGGCCTTCCTGAAACTGACAACGAGGGATATGCGGCATCCGAGCGCACTGTTAGGCAATTTTTAGACACTCATCTTGGTATTCACGCTGGCGATATTGAAAGAGCCCATCGCTTAGGCCAACGTCGACCTGATAGCCATCGTCCGATTATCGTAAATTTTTTAACTTCAAATCCAAAACGGAAGTTCTCAGCAATGCATCCAAGTTAAAGGACCTCGAGTCGCCTAAAGTCTGGATGGACGAGGACTTCTCTCCTAAAGTTCTACACGAAAGAAAAAAGCTGCGTGATTTCGCCAAGGAGCACCGTAAGGAAAATGAGCGCTATACGGTGCGATACAACAGGTTGCATATGAAGAGCGGGGTTTACCGCTACGATTCGGCCTCTGATCGCGTTATCCAAATTTCAGCTCCACCAGAGCAGACCATGGAATGACGGCATGAAAAACAACGAAAGAAAACTGCCTCAACCACTCCGATTTGCCTGCTCTTGGCGAACTTCCGCAGCTTATTTCATAAACTTGATGTCTTAAAAACAATAATGCACACGTGTTCCACCGATATCCTGGTTGGCACCGAAACCTGGCTTTCCAACGACATTACCAATAGTGAGCTGATGTTCCCCCCGAGTTTCGTGCTTTTCCGTCGAGATAGAATCAGGTCTAGAGGAGGAGGAGTACTCATCGCGGTAAGTCATCAATTCCAGCCATCACTATTTGCTATTGAATCGCCTCTCGAAATAATCTGGGTTTCAGTTCATTTTTTCCACGTTCATTGCGTCATTGGTGCGTGCTAGCCGCCTCCAGATAGCCGTTCCGAATTCACTGATCTTTTCAATGATGCAACTGATCAAATAATGAAGAGGTTCTCTCGGTGTTTTTTAATTATTTTTTTATGATATTTATTTTTATTTACCACCACAATATACATGGTGACAGGGTGCCCATAGTAAAAGCGGCCTCATTGAACCGCTTGACTTGGCCATGCACACCCAGCTGCGAACTTTAGCAACAAAACCGTGGCACACTTTCAAACTAAATACAATATTGCAAAAAAAAAATCGCGACAGGTACTTTCCGCAAGAAAAACAAAATGACAAACAAAGCAATGAAGAGTGCAATACAGTCAATTCGGTGCACAGATTGAATGCAGTATCTGCAAATAAAAGATATTCTAAAAGCTTTCTGTGTGAGGTGGTTTTTAGGTCAATGTCATTGACACAAAGAGCATTTAGTAGACGCGGTAATATGTTTTCAAGTGTTTGACAGCCATATGTTGTTCTGTATGTTCTAATGTGCCATTGATCGACGTTTCTTGTGTTGTGTACTTTATAGCTTACTTCAATGTTGGAGAGTTCATGAAGGAAGGACGTGTGACTAATAATTTCGCGCTTCAGTGCGTGGCTGAGGCGAAAGGTGTACAATTTAGTTACCGGGAGTATTTTGTATTTATAAAAAAGTTCTTGTGTATGGAATGTTCTAGGAACATTTTCAATTATTCTGATAAAATTTTTCTGTAATACGAGTAGCTTACTGATGTTTTCTTGCGAAGTTTTTCCCCACACTAAATTACAGTAATTGAGGCGACAACTAAAGAGTGAATGATATATGGCCAGCAATGCTCTTGTTGGCAGTAGTTGGCGATATCTGCAAATTAAACCAATATTTTGCGACAGTTTGCTGGCAATAAAATAGGCATGGCCATCCCAAGTCATTTTTTCATTAAATACAACGCCCAGTCTTTTAAATGTAGGTACTATATTTACATGAGCATTATTGAAGCAAATGTCTTTTACAAGTGTAACTTTCTTATTTTTTGCTCTAAAAATAACTGCTTTTGTTTTCGCGACATTTACCTGTAAACCATTTTTTTTTGCCCATTCATATAAATTTGAGAGGGCCGAATTCACTGTATCTATTAAAGTATCTACTTGAGTTCCGATAAAAAAATATACTGGTATCGTCAGCATATATTATGTATTTTGCAGGGGCGATTTGCACAATATCATTAATAAAAATATTAAAAAGAAAAGGACCCAGTATGCTTCCCTGGGGAACACCGCGGTGAAGTGGTTCTATTTCCGATATATACCCATTATTACTGACAGCTTGTCTGCGATTACTCAAGTAAGACTGTACAAGAGATCCTGCGTGACCTCGGAAACCGTAGCGGTCAAGTTTGCGGATTAGTAATGCATGATTCAACAAATCAAACGCTTTTGTAAAGTCTATGAAAATGCCCATGACTTTTACTTTGATCAAGGTGTTTTAATATGTACTCTTTTTGAGCTAGTAATGCGTGCTTTGTAGAACGGTGCTTACGAAATCCATACTGTGAGTCAGTTATTATATTTTGTTTCTCCTCGAACTTTGCGAAACGTTTGTGAATTAGCTTTTCAAGTGGTTTAGAAAATACTGGTAGCACAGAGATGGGTCTATAATTGCCGAAGTCATTTTTGTCGCCTTTTTTGTATATGACAGACACACGTGCAATCTGCATTTTAGATGGAAAGATAGCATTAGCAATGCACAAATTAAAAATATGTGTGAGGCATGGAAGCAGGACATCAAGGGCAAACTTGATGGGTTTTAGTTGCATCCCGTCAATGTCTATACTTGTGGTATTGTTCAGCTCCTGGAAAACATGCAGTACCTCACCTTCTTCAATAGCGTCAATATTGTTTCACTGCTCAAAGGGATGTTGCGAAGGTCGTTATGCACGTATGGCGGGATTGAAAGATTAACGAAATGCTGGTTGAATTTGTTTACTAACAGTTGTCCTGATATCTCAACCCCATTTTGCTTGATAACATTCATATCATTGCGAATATTACTAAAGGCGAAAAGATTGCTTAATTTTTTCCACATTATCTCCGTCTTACCTCCTGCAGAACCAAACTGGTTAACGTAGTAAGCGTTTTTTGCTCGGTCAAGTTCTTTGTTCAGGCGGTTTCGGTATATTTTGAAAGTCTGCAGTTCATTGATCTCTTTTGATTTGATGAATTTGTGATAGAGTTTGTGCTTCTTATTCATTTTATTTTTGTGGGGATTTTAACTATCCAGCCATTGATTGAACCACTGCTTCAATTAACACCCATAGTAACCACGCTGAGCATCTACGTTTTCATCAGTGTCTTCACTATCATCATCACATCCAGGTAGTGCATGAACCCACTCGCGGAAATCACACATTAGACCTCATCCTGACAAATAATCCGGATCTTGCACATACTCAAGTTCTGGAAGTAATCAGTGATCACAAAGCTGTGCATTGTTCATTCACTCTACCTCGCGCTGACAGGAGAAAAATAACAAAGCAAATACTGAACTATGCGAGCGCAGATACTGGAAAAATGAATCGCATGCTAGAAGGTTTTTTAGCTGAGTTCCAACCAAGCTTCGAGAGCCGTACGACTAACGAGAACTGGTGCCTAGTTCGCGATCATATGAAATATATTTAAGACTCATGTGTGCCAAAATACACTTTAATATCACATCACATCACTTTATTGCCGCCGCGGTGGCTCAGTGGCTATGGTGCTCGGCTGCTGTCCCAAAAGACGCGGGTTCGATCCCGGCCGCGGCGGCTGGAATTTCTTTGGAGGAGAAATTCTAGAGGCCCGTGTACTGTGCGATGTCAGTGCACGTTAAAGAACCCCAGGTGGTCGAAATTTCCGGAGCCCTTCACTGCGGCGTCTCTCATAGCCTCAGTCGCTTTGAGACGTTAAACCCCATAAACCAAACCAAACATCACTTTATTTTCCTTAAAGACCCTTTTTCAGGGTGTTACATAAGGGGTGGGGTTTACAAAATGCAGGAATCAACAGTGCTTGAAAATGATGATGAACATGTTATGGCGGCAATATTATGGGGAAGGCCGTTCCAGTCAGCTGCTGCACGAGAAAAAAATGAGTTGGCAAAAACAGTGGTACGGCCACGTGGACGCAAAACTTGAAGAGAATGACCGATGCGATGGGACCTGCGTTGTGGAAGTGCGCAAATGTATGGTTCTTGTTTTAGTGGTGAATAAAAGAACTTATGAAACAGGACAAGACTGGCTATGCGACGGCGAGTAGTAAGATTAGCTAGACCTCACTGCGATTTGAGGGATGATATGCTCACGTCGTACGAGTATGAGGAGTGAATGAATCTGATAGCCCTGTTTTGAACAGCTTCGATAAGCATGTGTTAAATATTCTTGATGAGGGCTCCAGATGTGTGATGCGTATTCAAGTTTAGTTCTAACGAATGAGATGTACGCTTGTAGTCTTACGTGTTGTGGGGCTTCCCGTAGGTGACGTTTTAAGAAACCTAGTGTTTTATTAGCAGATGATATCAGATTAGTCACGTGCAAACGCCAAGATAAATCATTAGAAATGGTGACTCCTAAGTATTTATATCACTGGACGAGGTCAACTGGGGAATTGCAGACTGTGTATTTGAAAACAAGAGGATTTCGACGGCGGTGAAAGGACATGCACTTGCATTTGTTAGAGTTGAGCATCATCATCCACTGGGAGCATCAGTCTTGCACATGGCGCAGGTCTGCCTGAAGGGATTCTTGGTCAGAATGGTTAGTCACTGAGCGATAAATGACGCAATCATCGGCGAACAAGCGGATGTGACAAGAGACATGCTGGGGTAAATCATTAATGTATATGAGGAATAACAAAGGACCGAGAACAGAACCCTGTGGGACGCCAGAGGTTACTGGAAGCGGGTTGGAAAGTTGGTTATTAATGACGACGGACTGAGAGCGATGCGTGAGGAAAGCTTTAATCCATGCAATTATGTTCGGATGTAGGTTCAACTGGGAGAGTTTAAGAAGCAAGCGTTGATGAGGTACTTTGTCGAATGCCTTAGCAAAATCTAGGAAAATGTTAGTCAGTTTGTAGGTTAGTATCAAGGTTGGCGTGAATATCATGTAGAAAAATGGCTAGTTGAGTTTCGCAGGAGAACCCCTTGCGAAATCCATGCTGTGATGAATGGAAGAAATTATTTGAATCCAAAAACTGCATGATTTGAGAGTAAATGACATGTTCCATGATTTTGCACGGTACACTTGTTAATGAAATGGGGCGATAATTAAGAGATGAATCAGTACTACCTGATTTGTGGACGGGAACAACCTTCCCCACTTCCCAGTCGCCTGGAATGGTACCTTCGGAGAGGGATCGCGAGAACAATGAACAAAAAATGCTGCAACAGACTGATTTAGTGTTTTTCAGGACCTTTGAATTGATTTCATCTATACCGGAGGCCGACGAATTGTTAATTTTGTCGATTATGCACGAAATTCCATTACTGTTGAAGGTTATCGCGTCCATGCCTGTGGATAAGCGACCCATGGTTCACCCGCGATGTCAAGAAATCCATAAATACAAAAAAAAAGAGCGTACAGGAAAGCGAGTCGGTCGAATGTTCCTGAAGACTGGCAAAATTACAAGGAAATCTCGAAACAAACCGGAAGAACAATTATTGACGCAAAAGACAAATATTTCAATTGCACTCTGCCCAATCTCTTAAAAACCGAACCGAAAAATTTCTGGAATGTAGTAAATCACAAAACAAAATCAGTCGGTACCATCCATGTTAGGTACAGATGGCAACGTGCTAACACCAGTCGAGTATGCCGAGCAATTTAATACATACCTCGCTGGAGTGTACACATGTGAGAATCCTATTAATTCCGTAACGCCGCAGCAGCAGAGTATCCCGTTTCACTTTCCTTCTATTATCATCACCGCACACGGCGTAAAATGCGCCATTGACCGTTTGCCATTCAAGACCAGTCCAGGGCCCGATGGCATCAGTGCTAAACTTTTAAAACTAAGCAGTCATTTCTCAGCTCAGATACTTGCTCTAATACTCCAAGAATCACTCGATTCTGGATGTATACCCGAAGACTGGAAAACAGCTCATGTTCTGCCAATACTTAAATCTGGTGATAACACTGTCTTCAGTAACTACCGGCCTATCTCGCTAACATCAGTTAGTTGCAAACTTCTTTAGCATATTCTATACACTCACAATATTCTATACCCATCTCAATCGAAATAATTTGCTGGCAAACAACCAGCATGGTTTTCGCCCGAAGCTTGCATGCCAAACACAGCTTTATGAGTTGGTAACGAACCTTCATAATTCATTGCACCTGTCTCATTATGTAGACGGTATTTTTATTGATTTTTCAAAAGCCTTCGACCGTGTACCTCATAGACGACCAACACTGAAAATACGCAGCATCGAACTCGACGCCAAAACAACTCGATGGCTTGAACAATTTCTAAAAAATCGTTCTCAAGCAGTTAAAATAAATGATAATATTTCCAGCCTAACCTTTGTCAAGCCTGGCGTCCCTCAAGGCTCAGTAATAGGACCGCTTTTATTTTTAATATATATTAATGGTTTGGTGGTTTGGTTTATGGGGTTTAACGTCCCAAAGCAACTAAGGCTATGAGAGACGCCATAGTGGAGGGCTCCGGAAATTTCGACCACCTGGGGTTCTTTAACGTGCACTGACATCACACAGTACACGGGCCTCTAGAATTTCTCCTCCAAAGAAATTCAACCGCTGCGGCCGGGATCGAGGGTCAGCAGTCGAGCACCATAACCCCTGAGCCACCGCGGCGGCTATATATTACTGATATAGCACTAAATATCAATTCGACAGTCCGCCTTTTTGCCGACGACTGTGTAATTTACAGAGATATATCTAGTCCTAATGACATCATAGCTTTGCAATATCACCTGAACAAGCTAACAGAGTGGTGCAGAAAATGGCAGATCCAAATAAATAGAGAAAAGACTAAACATTTGAAATTCACTTCTGTTTCAAAATCGCAACCAAACACTTACATAATAAATGATAGCATAGTAGACTCGGTTTCATCGGTGAAATACCTCGACATCCTGCTAAATTTTAGCTTAACAGGGACACACCACATCGAATAGATTACATCTAAAGCACAAAGAAAACTTGGCTTTCTGAAGCGGCGCTTATATCTAGCCGACAGGGACACGAGGATTCAAGCATTCAGTTTTCTTGTTCGCCCTTCACTGGAATATGCGTCAGTCATCTGGGATCCCTACCAAATCACCCTCACCAATATACTTGAAGCCGTCCAGAATAAAGCCGCGCGATTCATCTTATCATCGTACTCGAGATTTCAAAGCGTTTCATCTTTGAAGGAAGAGCTCAGCATGCCGCACCTCGCAATGCGCAAAAAATTTGCCAGATTATCTTTTTTTCACACTCTCTTTCACGGCAGTACATCATTTGCCCGGTCGCACATCTTACCGCCCCCTCATACTTCACGTCGCACAGATCGTATATACAAAGCTAACTCCGTCTTCGCTCGGACAGCAAAGTACAAAAATTCGCCTTTAACCTTGTCAATAAAAGAATGGAATGAGTTGCCCTCCAGTATCGCTACTATAACCCAGTTTTCCTTCTTTCAGTCGCAATTGTTAACTTATCTGGAATCCCAGCGCGTTCAATAACCAGATATTCTTTTATATCAATTACTTGCAAACCAGTATGTTCTCTTTCTTTGTTATTTGTGCATTTTTTGTAACAGTTTTTATGTCGTTGTGTTCTTTCTCAACCTGATGTATTAACCGCCTAAAGTGCTTTTTAACTTTGAAAATGGGGCTCTGATTTGTCCCCCCCCCCTATGTAATGCCCCTAGTAGGCACTTAGGGTATTTGAATAAATAAATAAATAAAATAAAAATTGATGAAGGAACACAGAACTGAACATCATTTATGTAGATGAAAAATAAAAGGGGCGCAAGAAATGATGCCTGGGGTACGCTCGAACAAACATTTAGGTTCTTAGAAACGTATTCGCCTATTATAACACATTGTTTTCAATCTGCAAATAACTGAAAATCCATGACACTACGTTAGAATATACACCAAACGCTAATAATTTTGTTCTGAGGTCATCAAGAGCAATGTATTCGCCTATTATAACACATTGTTTTCTGTTCTGCATATAACTGGAAATCCATGACACTGCGTTAGAATATACACCAAACGCTAATAATTTTGTTCTGAGGTCACCAAGAGGAATTTATCAAACGCTTTACAGAAGTCTATGAACAGTGCGTCTATCTGATTGCCTTCATTAATTGTGTTAGCGGTGTCAGTAGTAATTTCGGCAAGCTGCGCTGTAGTCGAAAGTGCTGTTTTGAAACCACGATGTTTTTCATAGATATTATTTCCATAGGTTATTATTTTATAAATATGAGTTTACGGATTTAAAGATAATGTGCGCCATTACTTTACAGCATGGGCTTGCTAAAAAATATCGGTCGATAGTCATTCAATTCAATTTTACAACCTGACTTGTGTATAGGAATTATTTTGGCACAGCGCCAGTCATCTAGCATTACGAAGGTTTGTAAATACTTTTTGTATATTGTACGCAGGTATTTTGGGCACCCAGTGAGCGTGGCAGAATAAAAATGCGTTTCAGATGGAATCGGGAGCCGGCGATTTCTTGGTGTCCAGGTTTTGTAAAAGGGAAAGGATTCCAGCATCACTGGTAGTTAGGGCCATCATGGGGTGCTCGATTGTGTAAGCGTCTAGGGAAGTGTGGGAGGCTGTTTTCTGAAAACGGATTGAAAAACTTATTGAATTCATTTGCAATACCATCAGACTCAATGACTTGATTAGAATTTGCAGTCGGAGAAACAATTGACTGGTCTTCTGATAAGTAGCGCCAAAACTTATGAGACCATTGTGCAACGAAAGAAGGTGTCGTCACATGAAAGATGTGGGACTTGGCTTCTCGAACCTTGCATTGTAAACTGATGGCAATGCTTTCAATGTCATTCTTGTCTCCCTTTTTCTCCGCTCTTTTATTTTTCTTTCAAGCTATCTCGGGTGTTATCGACAGGGGAACGAAGCTCTTATTGCAAGCATGTACAATTTTTTCCACCGCGACCACAATTCGTGCACATCCTAGAACGCACCGAGTACGGTAACACTGCATTTAAGCAGCGTACGTTGCCGGGCTAGTTAGTTTTGCATTTTTGAAAAAAAAAAAACATGGCGCTACAAGTACACGCACACAAAAGACGAACAAAGGAGAGGCGCCAAGCTCCAATTGTTTATTCCGAGACTGAAGCCCATGTTTTTATAGCTGTATCGTTGCTGACACTTATCGGAACGCATTCTCGTGTCTGCATAGCAAGTCAAACTCTGCCGCGTACAAGTTGGTCGAAGTGTTGCTTACGGTTTTTGTACCGAAAGCTACACTAGGCTAGCAGAAGCGCAGTCCTGGTGCCTGCCAATGGCCACTACTGCGCATGCGCCGTTATCATGGTAACCATGGCAACAATGGAGACACAGCCCCTGCGCTCCACTGCGCATGCGCAGCTGGGATATGAGCCGGAAGCGATTCGCTCGTCAGACACGTACCATGGAAGAAGGTGACCGGCCTTGCTCGCCACGGCTGCAGTACAGGCTGCGTGAACATGAGTCTTCCGATCGAGAAGTCGTCGCATGGTACAAGGTCGGTCGACAGCGTGAAAACGAGGCGAAGGCTAAGCGGCCGGCCGAGACGCCCGAAAAACGAGAGGAACATCTTGCGAAGAGACGCCGCCAAGGTGCTGAACGACCGTGACGGCGTGTCGCTACCGAAATGTGAGTAGAAGAAACTGATTTCGCTACGTATATCCTGGCCTAGCTGAGCTAAGCCACTGCCAATTTTTCATTGCGAAGCAATACTACTTTCGCTACCACCTCAGCCCGTGCCGTGCCGCGGCCGCATAGCCACGCTTGACCTTTCGCGTTACCTCGCTGCGTGACGTCATACCATCTGTGTAAAAATGGCTGAGGCTTAGCTTAGGTTAAGCCTAGTCAGATGCGAAGCATATTGTCGCCGAGTTGCATATCGAGCACGCCGCTTGGCTAGACGTTCTTCACGCTCTTCTTCAGTCTCTGTAGCACGCCGCAACTTTTGCTTCTCATTCCAACGAGCATCCCTGTCTCCAGGAGGCATCTCTATCCCGTGTACGCCTAGCAGAGGCAGGCGCATCCCCTTGTATACCGCCGCTCCAGCATCACGTGTTCACTACAGCGCACCTAGCGGCAGAAGCAGGAAACACATTGGTCGCGACGCCTCGCGTGACGGCGCGAGCTGGGGCCCCGTTTCTCCTATGTCGGTACGTCACGCATCACGTGGTCCTCCTTGGTCGCGACGCCTCGCGCGACGGCGCGAGCTGGGCCCCCGTTTCTCATCTGCTGTGACGTCACGCACCACGTGGTCATCCTTGGTCACGATGCCTCGCGCGACGGCGCGAGTAGGGCCCCCGTTTTTCATCTGCTGTGACGTCACGCATCACGTGGTATGACATGGAGGTCACAAAAGGTCAATGGTAACGACACCGCCGCGCTCGAGGAGCTGGGTTGGGCTATTTTAGTATCCTTCGCATAAAACGGGGCCCCATCTCACGCCGTCGCCTTGCGCGGCGCATAGCCACGGCCGTGACCTGACTCCCGCTCCTCTCACCAGGGGCGCTGCGCGCTAGGTGGCGTCATACCATCTGCTTAAAAACGGGGCCCCATCTCACGCCGTCGCCTTGGGCGGCGCATAGCCCCGGCCGCGGCCTGACTGAGCTCTTCTCGTCAAGCCTATGAGATTCCGCCTCCAGCCTATACGCTTCGGCAGGTTGCAAAGAGAAAGCATCAGCGAGCTACGGAGACAGAAGAACGAGAAGAACGGCAGCAGAACCATGTATTGCTTCGCAATTACCAGGCTGAACCAAGCTAAGCCACAACCAATTTTTTTCTTTATCTGAAAGGCTTCTAACCAGCCCTCGCCAGCGTGCTCTTACTTCTGCCTAGAGTCATCGTCCTTTCCAGTCAAGGATCGCACTTGGACGTACTAAGGTGCACAACAAAACTGGCATATTTATCTTCATCATTTCTCCCATTTATGCCGTGCACCCTAAGGCGGTCTTTGATGCACCACCCGTTTACCCTATATATGGCATCCCACAGGACAGGGGTGTCTAGTATACCACTCCTTCCATGCAGCGGACCTGGGCTGTCTGATGCGTTAACTTGCATCCGGGGGTTTCAGCGCCATAAATACGGGGAATGAGTTTTTACAACTTGCCAGTTGCTGAAAAAAACTAGCGCCATCTTGTGTTTGATAGCCACTTTCTTCAGATTGTGTGACGTATTGCCGTATGTATGCCGTAACTTCACGTTTGACCGCGGCGCCCTCATCTTCAGACCTCTTTGGTCGAGTGCCGCGTCTTGTTTTTTGGAGGAGGGTTTCAGCGACGGCCACCTATTAGCCGCTGGCTTCCCTACGGTGGTATTTACTGCCGTCGCTGAAACCCTGCTGGTTATGGTAGAATGCTAACATTTATCTTAATTCATTAGAAAGCAGACGGGAAGGACTTGAAAAATTACACACGGATCAGCTTACCGTCCGTTGTCTTCAAGGCATTTACTAAGGTTTGGATTCATATTTTACTAAGGTAAATCGCAAATCAAGTGAGGACTACCTTACACTACAATCAACCAAATGATCAGCCGCCGCGGTGGTTCAGTGGTTATGGCGCTCGACAGCTGACCCGAAAGACGCGGGTTCCATCCCGGCAGTGGCGGTGGAATTTCGATGGAGCCGAAATTCTGAGGCGCGTGTACTGTGCGATGTCAATGCACGTTAAAGAACCCCACGTGGTCGAAATTTCCGGAGCCTTTCACTACGGTGTCCTTCATAGCCTGAGTCGCTTGGGGACCTTAAACCCCCATAGAACCTATGACGGGTGCGTGCTATAGGTGTTCAGTACTGTCACGTAGTGGTGACTGCAGTCCGGTGTACAGGGAAACAGCGAGGATCGGTTCTGAACGAAACTCTTTATTTGGGCTAACTTGCGCCCGCAAAGGACTTGATCTTGAGCAACAAGCGTGCTCGGCAGTCATCGAACAGAATTCCTGCCGCTCTCAGCCGTGCTCTTTTTGAAGCTGATAGCGAACTTTCGAGATAAAGCTTGGAATGTTACTAGAACACTCTGGAACAACGTAGAGTCGGCTCCGCCTGGATGCGATCAATCAAAATCTTGGCGCGTCTTGCATTACAAACAAAGCGATAAAGCGGCGTGCCGGCAGCTTTGCAGAATGAACAAACACTACAAACATTCGTGGCATTACTCCCCTCTCAAACAAGCATAAACCCGATGCTTTAGTACATAATGCCGCCACAAAAAAACTAAAACGGATTGTGTAAAAATGAACATCAAGGGTGTAAACACAACGTGCTTTAGCGCGTATAATAGGGCTTTAGACGGACGACATGGACAACGCCTGGTAGTACGCGGCGTCGCTGGGATGCAGTCATTTCGTTAGGGACGACTTCATAGTCCAGTTCACCTAGCCGGTGAAGAACCTTGTACAGGCCGAAATAGCGGCGCAAAAGTTCTTCATCAATCCGCGGCGGCGATTGGGTGTCCAAACCCAGACTCGGTCTCCTGGCTTGTATTCCTTGTTGTGTCTTCGTAGGTTGTAGCGTCTGGCGTCGGTCCGCTGGTGGTCTTTGATTCGTAATCTGGCAACTCTTCGGGCTTCTTCTGCGCGTTGAAGGTAGGCGGCGACGTCGACGTTATCTTCTTCGGTAACATTGGGCAGCACGGCATCTAGTGCGGTCGTGGCCTCCGTGCCATGGACGAGCCTAAAAGGCGTCATCTTGGTGGACTCCTGCACTGCGGTGTTGTATGCGAAGATGATGTATGGCAGGATAACGTCCCAGGTCTTGCGTTCGGCATCGACATACATGGCGAGCATAACGGTGATGGTTTTGTTGAGCCGCTCGGTCAGTCTGTTGGTCTGCGGACGGTATGCAGTTGCCCTCCGGTGGCTGTTTTAGCTGTAATGGAGGATGGCTTGCGTCAGTTGCGCCGTGAATGCTGTTCCTTTGTGCGTGATGAGCACATCTGGGGCGCCGTGTCGCAGAAGAATGCACTCCACGAAAAATTTGGCGACTTCTACTGCTGTTCCGTTCGGCAGGGCTTTTGCCTCGGCGAAGCGGGTCAGATAGTGAGTCGCTATAATGATCCACTTAGTTCCAGATGTTGACTTCGGGAAAGGGCCAAAAAAGTCCATGCCGATCTGCTGAAAGGGCCTTGGTGGGGGGGGGGGGGGGGGGTTGAATGGGATTCAGAAATCCTGCTGGTTGGATTGGAGGGGTCATTTGTCGCTGACAATCTGGGCAGGTTTTCACATAATGTGCGACATCGGCTGACACTTGTGGTCAGTAATACTTGTCTTGAATGCGGCGGTGAGTGGAGAAAACCCGAGATGTCCAGCTGTCGGCTCGTCGTGTAAAGCCTGAATAACTTCTCCGCGCAGACTCTCAGGTACAACAAGGACGAAGGCTGTTTCGTTCGCTACAAAGTTTTTGTTCTCGAGGACATCATTCTGTAAACAAAACGAAGACAATCCTCTCTTGAACGAGGCAGGGGGTGAAGAAACCTTGCCTTCCATGTACTCCATGAGGCATTTTAGGTCGGGGTCCGAGCATTGCTGCTGTGCAAAAGAGCTGGAGCTGATGGGTCCCAGGAAGGCGTCCTCATCGTCGTCCGGCGGCGGTGCATATACAGGGACTCGTGACAGGCAGTCGGCGTTATAGTGCTTGCGTCTGGACTTGTAAACGACGGTGACGTCAAGCTCCTGGAGGCGCAGGCTCCATCGAGCGCGGCGCCCGGAGGGGTCCTTCAAACTGGCAAGCCAGCACAGTGCGTGTTGATCGCTGACCATCTTGAATGGTCTTCCGTACAGGTAGGGCCTGAATTTGGACGTAGCCCAGATGGTGCAAGACACTCCTTCTCGGTTGTCGAATAATTAGCCTCGGCTTTGGAGAGGGAACGGCTAGCGTATATGATCACCTTTTCCACTCCGTCACTTTTCTGAACGAGGACAGCGCCTAGGCCCACACTACTGGCGTCGATATGAATTTCTGTCTCGGCGTTTTCATCGAAGTGAGCGAGGATCGATGTGGACTGTAAACGACGCTGAAGTTCCTTGAAAGCTTGCACTTGCGGCGCTTCCCATTTAAATGGCACGTCTGCCTTTGTCAGGTGGGTCAGTGGCTCGGCGATGCGCGAAAAGTTTTTGACAAATCATCGGTAATACGCGCACAGTCCGAGGAATCTGCGCACAGCTTTCTGATCGGCCGGTGGCGGAAACATTACGACAGCAGCTGTTTTCTGCGGGTCTGGCCGTACTCTCTCCTTGCTAACGTTGTGGCCTAGAAAGAGCAGCTATTCATAGTCAAAGTGGCACTTCTCTGCTTTAAAAGTTAGGCCGGACGACTTAATTGCGTCTAGCACTGTTCGAATCCTTTTTAGGTGGTCCTCAAAGTTCGAGGCGAAGACAACGACGTCATCTAAACATACCAGACAAATCTGCCACTCCAGGCCTGCCAGCACTGTATCCATTACTCGTTGAAATGTCGCTGGTGCGGAACAGAGGCCAAAAGGCATCACCTTGAACTCGAAGAGGCCCTCTGGAGTGATGAATGCGGTCTTCTCGCGATCTCTTTCTGTCACCCAACTTCACTCACTTTTACGTGCAGTTACTAGACACCCTTAGAGCGTGTGGGGGTAGCGGTCTCGGACTGAAAGGAGATGCCCTCGACTCAGCGTGGCAAGCTCAACTGAGACCAGCTACCAACTGACAAGAGGTTTGTGGTCGTTTGGTGCCCAGCTTTCGCCGGTCGCAAGCCAGAGAATGGGTTGGAGCCAAAGGTTCATAAACAAAACAAGGTTTAAACAGCAATGATACGGTCCAGAGGACTTCACAATCACTAGTGCAAAGACATACAAAGTGATTCGCGTAACTCATGCAAAGTTACGCTCTAGAGAGACTACAATACAAAAGGGATATTGCACCTAAAGTGCACTAACACAAGAGAGAGGCAAACAAACAAAACGCAATTTATTCACCGGGCACTGCGACAGTCCGACGACCAGAGGTTCACGACGATGCCGTCCCGCATACTGTCGCACATTGCCTCGTTGGTCCGTGGCTGGGCGAGTGGTGTTCTCCCGGGAGTCGAACAGGCGCGCTTCTCTGAAGCTTAAGCGGCCGTTCGGACTAAACTGACAGCAGTCAACGCCCTTCTTATGTACGTTTGGTCCTCGTCTGTTTGTTCTACGCGCCAAAGTAGGCGCGCACATACACGTAGTGTCGGCCGTGCAGTCTCCTTTTCCTTCTCGCGCTGGCCGCGCGTCCTCATTGGTCAAGAGCCGGGAGTCGCTTCGTGGAGCTTCTCCTAATTTGTGGCGTGGCGCCGCCGCCGACGTGCGAGTGAAGAGGAGCGGGACATGTCTTAGCGCGCGCAAGGCCCTTGCCGCCAACGTCACGTAGAAACGACTCCGACGTTCCAGGAAACTCGACGCCGTGGCTGACTCATTCCCTTCGGCGAGCGGCGGTGGAAGGGGCAGCCACACACACAAGGCTAGTCGCTCTCCGGGGGTTTCCTTCTACCCTGTTTTACGACCGGGCTGGCGAGATGCGTCCGCGCGGCGCTGTTTTTGTTTCTTCGTTTCAAACTTGCGCCGAATATTGTGACACTTTCATCGGCCTCAGTTTGCCAGTAGCCTCTCTTGAGGTCCATCGATGAGAAATACTTAGCGTTGCAAGGCCGGTCCAGTGTGTCGTCGATGCGGGGGAGTGGGTAGATGCCGTTTTTTGGGATGTTGTTCAAGCAGCGGTAATCAACGCAGAGGCGAAGTGTGCCGTCTTATTTCTCTTTTGAACAACCGGTGAGACCCAGGGACTCTTTGAAGCTTGGATGACGTCGTCGCCAAGCATTTCTTGCATTTCGTCCCGGATGGCTTGTCGTTCTCGCGGCGACATACGGTAGGGGCTTTGGTCGAGAGGTCGGGCGTGCTGGTCGGTTATAATGCCATGCCTGGCAATCGTCGTTTGTCGGACCTTCGGCGATGACAACAAGCACTTGCTGTAGCTTCGAAGCAGACTGCGGAAATCTGGTGTTGTCTGCTCCGGGGCAGGGCTGGGTTGATGTCGAAAGTGGGCGAGTTCTCTTAGGCGAATCATTTCCGCATGGGTCGAGAGTGCGAAGAACTCTCGTACGTCGAATATTTCGTCGAGGAAAGCAATCATCGTCCTTCTGTTAACGTGCTGGTATTCTTCGCTGAAGTTAGCCAGCTGTACTTCGGCTTGTCCTTTGCGGAAATGTGGAATGCCTCTTGCGATGCCCATTCCTCGGTCATTAAGCAACTGCATGTTCCCCTCGGTAATGGCTTCAGTGTAATTCGCTTCCGTGGCGCCTACGGTTACGATGACTCTTGAGCGGGTTGGGACACTCAGTTTTTCCTCCAGGACACTAAGTGCAACGTGATGTTCTGGAGTCCTCATCGACGGGATGACCTCGTCCGTGGAAAGAGTGATCAGCTTGGATCGCAGGTCGGTGATGGCCTGATGCACATTAAGGAAATCCATTCCCAAGATCACTTCGCGGGAACATTGCCGTAGCACTACGAAGGTGGCGGGATAGGTATGGCCCTTGAAAGTCACTGGCACTGAGCATCGTCCTGATGGCGTAATGAGAGGCCCCCTGCGGTGCGAATTTGCGGGCCGTCCCAAGCGGTCGTTACTTTCCTCAGATGCGCAGCGAATTGTCCATTAATCACTGAATAATCAGCTCCTGTGTCGACTAGAGCGGTGACTTTCCGGCCGTCGATAACCACTTCTAACTCGGATGTCCTGACTCTGGCGTTGCACGTCGTCCTCGGCGTCGGGTCACGGCTTCTCCGGGTATGTGAATTGTGGGTGGGGCGTGTGGTCGAAGCTTTCTTGATGACGGCGTCGATTTGCAGGTGGTTGGCGTCGTGGTCGAGGTTGTCATTGTACGCGGCGTCAGCGTAGTGGGTGCGACATCCACATACGGCGTAGTCGCTGGAGGATTTTCGTCGTTTCGTCGGCAAGGAACCTGACCTCCACAGGTTGCTTTGCTCAGTTTCCCCTACGGGGCTAGGGGACCTTCCTCGGACAGCCGCGGCGTAGCTGCGGCCCGGTGATGCAAAACGTGCGGTGGACGGCGACCGCGAGCGCGAAAGACGGTTTGACGACACGCACTCCCCTCTGTGCAGGTAGTCGTCGATTTCTCGTGGTCACTGGCCGGGGAATGGTCGTGTGGCGTCGATGGCGAAACCGCGCAGGCCAATGCGTCTGCACGGGCAGTGGCGAAGTATATGACCGGCTTCGCCGCAATATAAGCACAGCGGGCGGTTGTTCGAAGTCCTCCAAGCGTCACACTTCCTGAGGCTTGGGCGTCGTCCGTAGGCTGGGCGGGCGGGGGCAGGGGGGCGGGGGCAGGGGGGCGGCGTTCGGGAACAGGTGGTTCACGTCGAAGAGGCCGACTTTGGCTCTTGCGTTGGGGCTGAGGACTGCGTAGTGCAGCGGCGTAAGGTTAAGGCTGGATCTTCAGCTGGAGGCGAAGATGACGGGGTGCCAAGCGCATGCTGCACTTCTTCACGTACGATTTCCTCAAGGGTTGCTACTTGAGGCTGGTTGGAAGATGCTAGCAGGCGACGCAGCTTTTCCCGTACAATTTCGCGGATAACATCCCGCAGGTTGCCTCCGAATGCTGTGCCATCCGAGAGGACAGTCGTGGTCACTTGGGGCTGTCAAGGAAAATGACGGGCTCGTGCTTCCAAGGTTTTCTCAATGGCGGCTGCTTCAATGGTGAATTCCGCGAACGTATTCGGTGGATTGCGGGTCACACCACCGAAAAGTGCCTCTTTAGCACCACGCATCAAAAGCTCCACCTTCTCCTCTGCCATGTCAGGATCGACACGTCGAAAAAGGAGCTTCATGTCCTCTACGTACGCGGTCGCAGTCTCATTCGGGTGTTGGATGCGTGATTGTAGAAGCAGCTGAGCTCTTTCCTTACGTATGACGTTAGTAAACATACCCAGCAGCTGATTTTGAAGGTCGCCCAGGTCGTGAGGGAAGATTCGTGGTTTTCAAACCACGTTCTGGCAGGGTCTTCTACATCTTCTTGTGGTTCTCCACAAAACGTCCGTCGCTCACGGGGCCGGCGAAGCACGACAGGCGTTCGCTGTGCACCAGGTTCCATCGTGAGGGGCATAGCTGGATAGCAGGTCAGCACCTCCACGAGGTGTCACGCAGTGGTGACTGCAGTCCGGTGAACAGGGAAACAGCGAGAATCGCTTCTAAACGAAACTCTTTATTTGGGCTGACTTGCGCCCACAAAGAAATTGATCACTCGGCGGCGGCTTAGCAACAAGCGTGCTCGGCTGTCGTCGAACAGAATCCCCACTGCTCTCGGCCGTGCTCTTTTTAAAGCTGGTATCGACCTTTCGAGATAAAGCTGAAAAGTTACTAGAACGCTCTGGAACAACGTAGAGTTGGCTCCGCCTGGATGCAATCAATCGAGATAAATCTAGGCGCGTCTTGCCTCCCAAACAAAGCGATAAAGCGGCGTGCCGGCAGCTTTGAAAAAATGAACAAACAAACACTCCAAACATTCGCGGCAGCATGTATCCGTACGCTTCAGAGGATGGCGCAGAATCGCGGCAAGGCTTGTCACAACTTGCTTAACCCTAAACCATAAGTCAACCAAATGATCAGGCAGGCTTTCGTAAAAGATACTTGACAATAGATCATATTCGCACTTTAAATCAGGTGATAAATGCGTAGAATATTGCCAGCCCCTATACATAGGCTTCATTTATTACGAGAAAGCGTCTGACTCAGTGGGAACCTCAGCAGTCATGCAGCCATTGCGGAATCAGGGTGAAGAAGAGCCTCATGTGGAAATAATGGAATATATCTATAGCGAGTGAAGAGCTACCATACAATAACATTCCAATAAAGAAGGGTGTCACGCAGGGAGACATCTCGCCAGTGCTATTAACAGCCTGTTTACAGGTGTTCCGAGGCGTGTGCTAGAAACAGTTGGAATTAAGAGTTGATGGAAAATACCTAAGTAATATGCGATTTGCGGATGACATTGCCTTGCCAATTGACTCAGGAAAAGAACTGTAAAGCATGCTCAGTCAGTTAGACATGCAGAGCAGGACGGTGGATGAAAAAAGCAGAACCGCAAACTGGGCGAGTTGGTGAACGTGCAACATTATGTACAGCGCGAAAAAGGAAGACAGGGGGAAGAAACACGCAATAAAACAAGCGCTGACTATCAACTGAAGTTTTATTAGGAAACCTCGTGCTTGTAAAGGCTTCAACCAAGTACGCACAGGCGCACAAAGCATGGAACAACAAACCAACAGAAACAGCAAACCAAACCACACGTGCGCATTAGCCTCATTGCACTGCAGCAGTACTCTCAAGATATTCCAGTTCTACCTGGTGTAACGCCACCGAAGGTTTTGCAACGCATGGATTGCGCGATGTGGCGATCAGATACGCCTCTACTAAAAAATAGCGCGTATGAAACCAAAGTAATGTTCAACAGTCTTGCAACGGAAGGGCAGTTCACAATTGGTAGCGAGGTGCTGGAAGTGGAATGGGAATACGTTTACTTACAAAAAGAGACAGGCCTCGTCCGCCCTGCTCACCGGGTTGTCCATGCTCCAACGAGCGGGTTGACGAGCAGCTCGACGAATGCCTTGGACGCGAGCAGCATGCCCAGCGGCTGCGTCCCGTTCGAACCCCGGCGACGCAGCTCCTCTGGCAGGATGGGCACTGCGCCGAAACAATGAGGGTGTTGCGCCAAACACAAAAAATTTTAACCTCCTGAAGTGATGTGAGCACGTTTTGTAAGGTGCTCACGGAAGATATTCGTGTTTTATCGCTGCTCGCACCTCACGCAATGCCTGACGGGGCTTGAAGCGTCAAACGAGAGAGAGAGAGAGTCTTTCCTGACGTCCAGATAGGTGCATGCACCACCGAAAAGGCCCGGATCACCACTTCTTTTGAAGCGAAAGCTCCACTACAAGACCTTCGATCTCCGGGTGCCTGGTTTTCGCCTTCAGTTGAGTTAGAGGTCAAACCATGAAAAAGAAACTGAATCAATACCCACGACTGGGAGTCGAGCCCGCGGCTGCACGTACAGGTCTTCTTTAAGGGCCGCTCAGCGGGACCACTATATGCTACGCCGCCTCGTGTGTCTGCACCACACTCTCGCGCTGTGCATTGGAGAGCGTCGTCTTCATCAACTGCCATCTGCTCCGTCCTGTGGCTCTGCCTGCTCACCGTCGTCGTAGAACAAATCCGTGTTTTCGCTCTGATTTGAATGTAGTAAACACTCTCTCTAGTTTTTCTGAAACGCCATTGTGTAAGATTACGGGCACAAGTTTGGTGAGAACTCAGAGTCTGTATAGTTGAGACGCGTGTGAATGGGGCTCCGAAGCAGCCCATTGTCTGCGATTTGTTTGCACATGTTGTTCCTGTGTGCTACGTCGAGGAAATCGTTTGGATTTAAGTCAATCAACTCGCAAGTCGTCTAGTCCATGCAGACTTCCCCAAACAGCAGGATTTGACCGCTTGAATTCCGCGCACACACCGCGTGGGCCCTAAGCCTCCCGAATGCACATGCCTTCGATGCAGGTTCACGAAGGCACACACGAAAAACAACGCTTTTGAACGAGCAAAAAAGGCCCATACCAGAGAGCTGTCCTGGAAAAGACTACCTTGTCTCCCATGAGCGCTTTATAAAATATCATGCCCTCGAAAGTTGGGGCTCGAAATAGTGCACACATGCTTCCTCATCTTAGCTATTTTTCATCCGTAAGGTTCAGCAAAGAACCGCTGATCGAAATTTTGGTGCAGTTAGCCTCAAAGGGGTAGGTGAGGGGGATTCATGCGTCAGTCTAGGAGGCGGCGGTAACATTTGTACCCTATATATCTTCCATTTTTTACGGCTACAGCTGTTTTACAGAGCCCCAGTCCCCCCTGCGTCGAGCTTTCGAGTAACCTGACGACGCAGCTGGCGCGAGGACAGGGTACATGGCGTTGCCTAAGATAAGAAGCAGATAGGGGGAACCCGACTTGGCGCGACACCAGAGAAGTAGATGGTGGGAGCCAGCGTTTCTGCGAAGCGACAAGATCCATCCACTGGTTGGTTTGGTTGGTTTATGGGGTTTAACGTCCCAAAGCGACTAAGGCTATGAGAGACGCCGTAGTGGAGGGCTCCGGAAATTTCGACCACCTGGGGTTCTTTAACGTGCACCGACATCGCACAGTACACGGGCCTCGAATTTCTCCTCCAAAGAAATTCAGCCGCCGCGGCCGGGATCGAACCCGCGTCTTTCAGGCCAGCAGCCGAGCACCATAGCCACTGAGCCACCGCGGCGGCCCATCCACTGGTAGTGCTAGAAAGGACCAAAAGCGTGCCACAAACTGTTGCTAGTGGCATCAACTGTAAAAGTGCGATTAGAAGGACCCCTGGGAATGGAGGCACAGCTACAGTAAGCTACAGTGCAAATGAAAACTATTTTATATTTTAACGACAAAAGTAAAGCATTATCTGGGCATTAAAAATGTGATTCCGTTCTTTCTAGCTGAAAAAAAAGGATGTGTGGAATTTGTAGTACTGATATTATAGCTTTGTTTTAGCTCGGTTTCACGGTCTTCTTGTAACGCCAGCCCCCTGGCCGCATGAAGAGCTACTGCATGAAAAAAGTCTGATGAGAAAACTGCATTATGTGCTGAAAGTCAGCAGTGGTGGCTTATCTTTGCGGCTTGGCCATCGCGTTCCTTTTGCTGTGAAAGCTGTCGTACGACCGTCAGAACCGAGCAAAAATCTTGCTTGTGCACCGCTCGTCGCCACAACTGTGATGCGAATGTCGAGAAAAAAATCTTGCCTGTGCATCACTCGTTGCCATAGCAACTGTGGCGACAATGTAAAGCCTACGTATAGCTACTGGCCGTATTTGATTTTCTAGTCCCGGACTACTTGCTGACCGGTCTCGGTTTTCGCTCAGACACGAAACATCGTCATGGTCACATGACGATGTGACCATGAAAATGCCCTCAATATTACTGTAGCTCCCTTACCCTCATTTTGCTCCCTCACCTCAGGGGCCGTCCCTCTCCTTCGTGCTCATTTAAAAAAATTATCTGGCCCTCACATTGTCAACCCTTCCTCACAGTCATAAAAAATTGATTCAAACACGAGTGATTTTTTCTAGCGGGCTACTTTTGGCGACATTACTGAGTAAAGTGTATATGACTAGCCGCTAAGGCACTATTGGGCGACAGGCTAGATGTTATGGGCTGCTGTCTGGGGTGTGTGCCTGCTTGTGCCTGCGTGCGTGTGTGTGCCTGCGTGTGTGCGTGTGCGCGTGCGTGTGAGACAGAGCTAATACGTGAGACAAAACCGTGACAGCTTCGATATGAGACTGAAAATATCACTCATCCTTTACTTCTGGCACGCACTGCGTGCATACAGGTGGCCTGCATTTGCAACATTTCATTGCGATGTATATGCACTAGGGAAATGATCCAGTGCATTGTGCCTGTCTAAAAAACAATATATGCCAAGAATATTTAGAAATTTATTCAGCAGCATTTACCACGACAATTACAATAAGCGCTAAGCACAGAAAAGACTCAGAGCAAGGAAAGTTTGTAGGTCGCTTAGTCACCTTTCCTCGATGACATTGCGGTCACATTCGGACTTATCACTGAATTTCACTGCTTTTAATCTCCCGTCATTTCGCGTGGCTTGATGCATGCTCGCCTGCTGGCGCTTCCACGTGCACGGATGGAAAATGACGAAAACCACGTATTCGATCCACAGCACCAGAGACTGGCAATTTAACATTCTTCAACACGGGTAGGTGACGAAGACGACGACACTGCAAGTACAGCTCGAGAGCCTGACAGTTCTACCTGGCAGGACGTTAAGATTTCTGCCAAATGACTTCACCTGAGGGAAATGTATGACCCCACCGACTTTATCCCCGCAGGGAGGCGTCTGCAGCATGCAGACGTTGGTGAGTGGCGACACCACGGGGTTAACCCGAGCATCCGCAGGGACATCCCCGCAGGGGGATGATGGTGAACAATGCTTGTTTGTTTATTTATGGGGTTTAACGTCCCAAAGCGACTAAGGCTATGAGAGACGCCGTAGTGGAGGGCTCCGGAAATTTCGACCACCTGGGGTTCTTTAACGTGCACTGACATCGCACAGTACACAGGCCTCGAACTTCTCCTCCAAAGAAATTCAGCCGGCGCGGCCGGGATCGAACCCGCGTCTTTCGGGCCAGCAGCCGAGCACCATAGCCACTGAGCCACCGCGGCGGCTGATGGTGAACAATGCGTCACCACGGACCCGAGCATCCGCGCTTAGCCGTGCGTGGCATCGCCGTGTCCGGGGAAAAGGGGATCCTGGTGGTTGAGCCGATGCCGAGCGTTTGGACCCTTAAGGCCCCTCGGCGGAGGCAACACACCACTTTGGCCCCAGCTTCCTGTAGACGGCACCTCCGGCCTGACCCGACCGGGGGAAATCGGCAGTCGCCTTTTCCTGTCCTCCCCTCTATCTTTCACTTTCCTATCTCTTTCTTACAACTCTCCTGTCTCCTCCTATTTTCTTTGTTTTTTCCTCTTTTTCCTGGCGGCGAGGGTTAACCGTGTGTGACCAACTATCCCGAGTTGAGTCATATTAGGTTATAGTTAAGGTGTACAGCTGGCGTGGGCAGGGCTCGCTTGCGAGTTCCTGTCGCGTCCCCTCGTTGGGCTCCATGGTGGGTGGCTGGCACCATGGCCGAACAACACATATTTTTCATGGCTCCCCCTTTTTCCAAACCAGATCGCCCTCACAAAAGAGGGCGGAACGAAGCAACCGCAGAGTTTTTCCAAAAACCAAAATCATTTCCAAAGTTCCACGTTCTTCATTGTGAAGAAACGGAAAAAACCGCAAGAATGATGTCCCCTTTCTTAGTGTCAAAAAGTCTAACTGATGCCTTGGGTCCCGTGTACAAAGTCTCTAAAATGCCTAGTGGTGACCTGCTCCTTGAACTCAGAGACATTGCCCAATATACAAAACTTTCCAACCTAGTATCCATCGGGGAAATCCCTGTATCAATCACAGCACACCGATCTCTCAACACCGTCCGTGGTGTGATATCTGAATCAGATTTCATTGACTTGACCGAGGAAGAAATGCTTGATGGCCTCAGAGAACAGAATGTTGTAAGTGTATATCGAATCAAAATAAGGAAAGACAACAAAGAGATACCTACAAAGCACTTAGTACTGACTTTCAACTCGAGCACACTCCCAGAATCCATAGAAGCAGGCTACCTCAAAATAAATGTCAGGCATTATATCCCAAATCCACGCCGGTGTTTCAAATGTCAGAGGTACGGTCATGGGTCTCAAAGCTGCCGTGGCCGCGAAACTTGCGCTAAATGTGCCTCAAAAGAACACGCTTTCGACAACTGTCAAGGAGCAGCACTTCGCTGCGCAAACTGTGAAGGCGATCATCCCGCCTATTCAAGGTCGTGTCCCTCGTGGAAAAACGAGAAAGAAATCGTTACAATGAAAACCAAACAGAACATCACATTTAAGGAAGCGCGAAGACTCTTTTACGCAAAGAACAGCTTCAACTTTTCCACAAAAACAAACTTTGCTGATGTGGTGCGCAGGGGCGGCACACCACACAGCACTCCGGCATCTGTCCAGGCCACTTCCACCGAGGCTATGGCAGAGCCATCTGCGCCCCAGGCAGAGACAGCGAATGCTGCTCTGCCATCCCCAAAGCAGGGAGCGCCGGCTCACGGGTCGGCACCCAGCAGGACTTCCCCCCGTCGGGGGAGGCCTGACACTAACACATCCGCGGCTTCCCCGCGGTCCACCAGCACCTCTAGTGAGGTGATGGAGGTAACTCCCGATCCGCCCGCTTTGCAGCGGCGGAACCGCTCTCTTGAGCGAAGAATAGACAGGACCCCAATAACGGGCCCAGAAAACAAGTAAATCCCTTCAATCCTCACTCAAAAATATAAACATGACTTTCCTACTTCAATGGAACTGTAGAGGATTGCTCAGGAATTACAATGATATCACACATTTTCTTGGCTCAATGTTTCCTGTAGCTTTATGTCTTCAGGAAACCAACCTCGGTCCACAACATACGAATATCCTGAGACATTATCAAACATTCCGACGTGATCACGAGCATGCTAACAGACTCTCAGGAGGCGTCGCAATCGTCACTCAGAGCGGCGTCCCTGCTAAAAAAATCAATCTTAACACAAAACTGGAAGCGGTTGCGGTTAGCGTCGTGAGCTACAAAACCATAACTATATGTTCTCTATATCTTCCCCCGCACATGACATTAACAATACAAGATTTAGAAGGCTTGATAAATGAACTACCGGAGCCATTCCTGGTAGTTGGCGATTTTAATGCTCACTCACCGTTCTGGGGAAGCGAACGCTGTGACTCGAGGGGCCAAATAATCGAAGATTTTATCCTCTCCAATAATATCTGTCTTTTAAATACGGGAAAAGCCACATATTGCTGTCCAAGCTCAGCAAAAATGAGCTCTCTCGATTTAGCTTTCGCATCACCATTACTTTTTAACGATTTTAAATGGGATGTTTTAAATGACCCCATGGGCAGCGATCACCTACCTACCGTCATCAGGCTCTCATCGTCCACTCCAATCATCCCCACAAGGCCACGGCGCTGGAAAATTCAGCTCGCCGACTGGTCACTTTTTACAAAAAGTGCCACTCTGGAAAAGGAATTTTGTGACGACCTTAGCACAGATGAAATTAATGAGAAGTTTACTGAATGCATAATATCGGCCGCAACACTCGCTATACCACAAACAACAGGACTTGCACAAAAGAAACACAAAGTGTGGTGGACAAAAGAATGCACATTAGCAAAAAAACAACAAAACAAAGCCTGGAGCGCTCTGCGTCGATATCCCACAGCAGAGAACCTACTTACCTTTAAGAAGGCAAAAGCCAGAGCGCGGTATGTGCGAAGAAATGCAGAGAAAACCTCTTGGCAGAAATATGTCTCCTCAATAAATAGTTCAGTAACATCAAAGAAAATGTGGGAAAAAGTTCGTAAATTTACTGGTGACCATACCCCTTTCACACTTCCTCTCTTGACAGCACCCGGGACACAAACATCTTTAGAAGAACAGGCCAACATACTGGGCGAGCATTTTGCTGAGATCTCAAGCTCATCCAACTACACAAACACATTTCAGAAACACAAAGCAATAACTGAAAAACAAAAATTCCCATCTGGAGCAGGTGTACATGAGGATTACAACCAGCCTCTCACACTACAAGAATTAAATAAGGTACTATCTTCTGGCAAAAAGACAGCACCGGGACCAGACAACGTGCATTACGCTATGCTTGCACATCTCTCCGAGGCTGCTGTAGAGGCACTGTTAAAATTCTTTAATAAAATCTGGATAACTGGAAATATACCTGACGAGTGGAAAAAAGCAGTCATAATACCTTTTCTCAAACCCGGAAAACCACCAACAAGTCCTAGCAGTTACAGACCAATAGCCCTCACCAGCTGCATTGCTAAATCTTTCGAAAGTGTAATAAACATTAGATTGACCTTCATACTTGAATCTCGGCAACTATTAGATACACACCAATGTGGGTTTAAAAAAGCATGCTCGACCACAGATCACCTTGTCCGTCTAGAAAACACCATCCGGGAGGCGTTCATCCACAAGCAGCACTGTATTGGGGTCTTCTTCGACTTGGAGAAGGCCTACGATACTACGTGGAAGTTCGGCATCCTCCGTGACCTAGCAGAGCTAGGTATCCGCGGCAGGATGTTGAACTGCTTGAACGACTTCCTGGCTAACCGCACATTCCGAGTCCGCCTAGGAGCAACTCTCTCCACGACTTTCACCCAAGAGAACGGCGTACCCCAGGGGTGCATTCTAAGCACGACACTCTTCATAGTAAAAATGAATTCCTTAGCTAAAGTAATACCCAAGTCCATAATGTATTCAGTTTATGTAGATGACCTACAAATAGCATGCACGTCCTCTAGCATATCAACCTGTGAGAGACAAATACAAATCACACTAAATAAACTAGGTGCTTGGGAAGACAGAAATGGGTTTAAATTTTCTCCTCAAAAAACAGTAGCTGTTCTTTTTTCATTGCGACGAGGCCTACAGGTCGATCCCAATCTATACTTGAATCACACTGCGCTACTAATTAAACAAGAACACAAATTTTTAGGCGTAACTTTCGACAAGAAACTCACATTTCTACCACACATTAACAACCTTAAAAAGCAAGCTTCTCAAGCCCTCAATATCTTAAAAGTGCTCTCACGGAAGCGGTGGGGGTCCGATAGAGCAAGCCTTTTACAAATATATCGCTCTCTGGTGCGCTCCAAGCTGGACTACGGGTGCATAATATATGGTTCGGCAAGAGCATCCTACTTAAAAAGATTAGACCCCATTCATAATCTTGGTCTGCGCCTATCATCTGGAGCATACAGAACATCACCAGTAGCCATCCTTTACGTCGAAACTAATGAAGCCGCTCTTGAGGATCGAAGAATTGCCCTTAGATGCTCATATGTCTTAAAAATCCGTTCTCTTCCGAAACATCTCAGCCATCCAGTTGTCACCAAGCGCCCATCTAAAAGATTATTCATCAACAAACCACATTCTATCAGACCATTACTGCTGCGCTTTGAAGATAAATGTGAAGAGCTAACAGTACTAGATGCCCTACCGAATATTGCACAAAGGAATGAATATTTACCACCATGGTACAGCCTGCCTTCAGTATGTGACCTCACAATGACACATTTAGATAAAAAGCAAACGCCAAATGAGTACATATTGCAGGAATTCTTTGCACTACAAGAAAAGTATGACACTTACATTGAATTTTATACCGATGGCTTAAAAACAGAAAGTCACGTTGGAAGTGCAGTAATCCAAGGAAAAAACAAACAGATAATGCGACTACCAGAATGCGCATCGGTTTTTACTGCTGAGTGTTATGCCATCTTTGTAGCTGTGGAAAAAATAGTAAGAGAGAATATCAAAAATAGCATCATTTACACCGATTCCCTGAGTATGCTCAAAGCACTGCACTCCAGAAATGCTGCTGAACCCATAATAGGTAACATCATACATAACATTGTTAAAATCACAAAACAAAACCATAACATTAAATTCTGCTGGGTTCCTAGCCATGTTGGAATCGTAGGTAATGAGAAAGCAGATGTATGCGCTGCACAAGCCCGGAATGGCCAAATAAAGCAAGTGAACATACCGCACAGGGATTGCTTAAAGTTTATCAACAGTAAACTCAGAAATAAGTGGCAGGCCGCATGGAAAGATCACGTAAACAACAAATTACATTCTGTGAAGCCAATTTTAGGGGAATGGCAATCATGTAGGCATCAAGAACGTTTTACCGAAGTTATTTTATGTCGGCTCCGCATTGGACACACCCACCTCACGCACAACTTTCTGCTAGCCAAACAAAACAAACCTCTCTGTGAAATGTGTGGGGCTGAACTCACAGTGAACCACATTTTAATTTCATGCATAAAACTAGAAGAACTAAGAAAGAAATATTTCACAACATTTTACAGGGAAAGCATCCCATTACACCCCACGCTACTCTTAGGTGATCGAGCACTGATTGACATTTCATGTATTTTTAGATTTATCAAGGAAGCCAACGTTTTACACAAACTCTAAGTATTTTTAAAAAGCTTCACCATTAACAAAAACTCTAACCTTGTGTTTGGCGCATCATAGCCTCAGTTGCTTTTGCGCCATAAAAATCAATATAACTAACTAACTAACTAACCACCGACTTTAAACCGAACGTGATGGTCCGATCCGCTGGTGACTCAGAGGCGGAAGGAGATCCGGCATTTTTGAGAGCAGGAGGCAGATATTTTGCTTAAAAGCGGGTTCTGGCCTGATTCCGCAGTGTTCAACTAGCAGTTTTGGTGCTTGACTATTGAATCGTCGGAGGCTGACGAGAATCTTGCTTGATGTGGGCTCCGGCCGGCTTGAGAGTGAATTTGTAGGTTTTTACGGGGGGTATACACACTTGACACGAATCTGCCAATTGTTGTGATCGGAGGCCCAGCCAGCGGTAACAGACGAGCCAAGCAGGTGCCATCGAGCTACCTCGACCAAAGGCGTTGTGGTTCGGAGGGGACGCAAAAAACGGTGGCGTGGGACGGCATCTGGCGACGGCGTCCCCGTGAACAAAGGCATATTGTAACGTACTTGGTGGCAATATATTCCCCTTCGCCAGTGATGAATGCGGCGCTTCTCCCGCGCTGCTCTGTCCCGTGGACCGGCGGAGTAGCCACCTAGCGGCGGCGGCGGCGCTGATGTGATCGGGAATCGTGACCGGGGTCTTCGCCGCTTGAGGATGAGGTGGGCAGACTACGAAGGGAAGCCGTCAGGAGAATTAGCAATCTTGAAGATTTATTTTACATATTGTAAAATATGTTCCCTCGCGAACGAAAGCGACCGGCCCGGGCGCAGGTTATAGCACAGTAAGGCGACGGGCGAAGGTTTTAGGCGGGAAACATGAACAATATCGGCACCTCGGCAACGACGGTCATTAACAGGGTGGACAGGGGCAACGTGATAGTTCACCGGGGATGTTTGTTTGAGTACAGTGTACGGACAGATATAACGTCTCAAGAATTTTTTACCCAATCCCGGGGTACGCACTGTAGTCCACGACAGTACCTCAACCAGGGAAAAAGAGACTGCACGGTGGAAGAAATCATAGGTGCTTTTCCAGGAGGCTTGTGAGGCGTCGGTATTCAGGCGGGCAATGGTACGGCAATAGGTAAGACGAGAAGTAAACTCTTCGTGAGAGAGTCTGGAAGAGTTTGAGGGGGCGGAGAAAAGAGCCGCTTCGGGTGAAGGTAGGTAGACGTCCATACACAACGAAAAATAGGGAGAAGCCGGTGGTTCTTTGCACTGCAGTATTGCATGCAAAGGTAACGAAGGGAAGCATGGTGTCCCAGTTGGTGTGATCGGGCTGGATGTACCTGGCTAGCATATCTGACAAAGTGCAATGAAAGCGCTCTGTGAGCCCATCGGTCTGAGGTTAATAGGCTGAAGAAGTTTTGTGCACGGTTCTGGAAGCGTGAAGAACTTCGGCAAGGATTCTGGAGAGGAAGGACTTGCCACGGTCACCAATAAGGACACGGGGAGCTCCATGGTGCAGAAGGATGGCGTTCAGGAAGAAATGGGCGATCTCTGAAGCAGAGCCGGAAGGAACAGGGGTCGTTTCAGCGTATCTGGTTAAGTGGTCGACGGGAGTAATGGTCCAACGGTTGCCCGATGGCGTTAATGGTAAGGGACCGTAGAGGTCAATCCCAACGGTTTCAAAAGGAGAGAAAGGACGGGCTGTAGAAGGCCCGCAGGGGCGGGCGTGCTCCGTTTACGACGTTGGCAAGAGATGCAAGACGCAATATATTTTCCAACAGCGGTTGAGAGGCCAGGCCAAAAGGAACGGAGCTTGATGCGGTCATAAGTTTTCTGGAAGCCTAAGTGGCCAGGCATGGGGTCATCGCGAAACACCTGCAAAACCTCTCGGCGAAGAGAACGGGGTACGACAGGCACCCATGAGTCACCGAAAGGGCTGTAATTTTGCCAAAGAAGGATGTTGTCGACTAGCTTGAAAGAGTCAAGTTGGCGACGTAGGCGGGCATTCGGCGACCGCGTAGCACCACTCAGACGGTCGATAAGAGTCCGGCAGTAAGGGTCGGCCCGCTGCACTGAGGCGAGATCGCCAAGACTGGGACCGGGCATCAAGTCAGTGGCTGTGGCGGTCAAGGTTGAGATAGCCGTCTGAGAGGTAGATTGGCAGTTTGAGGATGCGGAAGACACGCACGGAGGTTGGGTTTGGACGAGGGAACCACGAGAGAGCGCATCGGCGTCCTGGTGTTTCTTTCTCGATTTGTAGGTGACGGTAAAATTATATTCCTGGAGACGGAGAATCCAGCGGCCGAGGCGCCCGGACAAGTTTTTCTGCGAGGACAACCAGCACAGGGCATGATGGTCAGTGACAACTGTGAACTGTCGGCCGTAGAAATAAGGGCGAAATTTCTGAATTGCCCAGACAACAGCGATGCACTCTTGCTCAGTGATTGTGTAGTTCTGTTCCGCTGCAGTCAGTGTACGACTAGCGTAGGCGATGACTTGCTCGCACGAGGAGTGCTGCCGCTGCAGAAGAACGGCACCAATGCCGTGTCCACTGGCGTCCATGTGTAAAATTGTTGGAGCATTTCGTCGAAATGGGCCAGTGTGGGATCAGATGTGAGAGCCTTCTTTAAGGCAGTAAAAGCCTCCTCACACACCTCAGACCAAACAAAAGGCGTTCCAGCGCAGAGGAGCTTATGCAAAGGGGCCGCGATAGAGGCAAAGTTGCGTATGAAGCGCCGGAAGTATGATGCTAGCCCCAGAAAACTGCGCAGGCCTTTAACGCGCGATGGGCGGGGAAAATGCAAAACTGCAGCCACTTTGTCTGGATCAGGCTTTACACCCTTGCGACTAACGACGTGGCCGAGGACCTTGATAGAAGTGGAAGCAAAGCAACATTTTTTGGTGTTTAACTGAAGACCGGCCTCAGAAAGTGCGCTTAATACTTCATCGAGACGAACAAGGTGCTCAGAAAGAGTCGCACAGAAAATGAGTATGCCGTCGAGGTAGCATAGACACGTTTTCCACTTCAGGCCTCGGAGAACGCTGTCGACTATGGCCGCCGCGGTGGCTCAGCGGTTATGGTGCTCGGCTGCTGACCCAAAAGACGCAGGTTCGATCCCGGCCGCGGCGGCTAGAATTTCTTTGGAGGAGAAATTCTAGAGGCCCGTGTACTCTGCGATGTCTGTGCACGTTAAAGAACCCCAGGTGGTCGAAATTTCCGGAGCCCTTCACTACGGCGTCTCTCATAGCCTCAGTCGCTTTGGGACGTTAAACCCCATAAACCAAACCTAAACCAAGCTGTCGATTATGCGCTCAAACGTGCCCGGAGCATTCCATAGGCCGAACGGCATAACATTGAATTCGTATAATCCATCGGGAGTGGCGAAAGCTGTTTTTTTCTTTGGCGGCCTCCTGCATCGATATTTGCCAGTATCCTGATCTTAGGTCGAGACTAGAGAAAAATTGTGCACCTTCGAGACAGTCGAGGGCGTCGTGAATCCGAGGCAGTGGATAAACACCTTTTCTAGTGATCTTGTTCAGGGCGCGATAGTCAACACAAAAGCGTAGTGAACCATCCTTCTTTTGAACCAGCACAACAGAACAGGCGAAGACCAAGGACTCGAAGAAGGGTGTATGATGCGGCGCTTGAGCATGTAGGCTACGTTATCTTGAATAACTTTGCGCTCGCTAGAAGACACACGATACGGGCGACGGCGAATAATGCCCGAACCATCTGTGTAAATGCGATGCTTAGCTGTGGTGGTTTGGCTCAAGGTTGTTGTCTGGGTATCAAAGGAAGCGGCATGCTTGGTCAAGACGGCAAGCAATTCATCGTTTTGACCCGGGGTCAGACCAGGGCTGATAGCAGCTGAAATAGGTGCAGAGGCAGAAGCAGGGGTTGAAATAGCGAAGCGTGATGGGACAGAGGAAAGAACAGTTACAGGTTGAGTGGTAGCCACAGAAGCGATGGCTGTGCCTTGACGCAGAAGAATGGGTTCCGGCGTAGTGTTGAAGGCAGTCAGAAGTGAAGACCCATTGGTGAAGCGGAGCAGGGACGCGACGAGAAAAATGCCCCTTGAGAAAAGACAGGGCCTTGGTGTGACGAAAACGTCCCCAGCGTTGACGTGGGCAGAAGAACAGAGAGGACATCTTCGCAGCCGGGGTAAAGTACATGGTCAGCGGTGGTAACCAAGTGATGAGAAGACAGGACAGAAACTTCAGAAAGGTCGGATTAAGTAGCTTGCAGAGTAGGGGGACCACAGGTAATTACAGCTTGCGCAGAGTGGAGGAAGTCCCCAGCCGAGAATGAGGGATAAGCACAGCAGGGAAGCACAACAAATTCTATGTAGTGCAGGATGCCGTTGATAGTAACCCGTGCTGTACACAATCCGGAAGGACGCATTGATTCATCATTGGCAGCACGGAGAGAAGGACCGCTGTAAGGGGTGCATACTTTGCGAAGACGAGAACATAAATCAGAACTAATTACAGAAATGGCGGCGCCCGTACCTACCAATGCTACTACTACAGTGCCGTCGATATCAACGGTTAACATGTTCGATGGCTGTGCAGGAGGAATTGAGAGGTCGGCATGCGGTGCAGTTTTACCTCCGGAAACTGCACAATTTAGTTTTCCGTATGGCCAGTGGTCTGAAATGATGGTGGACGTAGAGGCGACGAGGAGCGGTGGAAAGGCGATGGGTAGCGGCGGCGCGACGACATGACGTTCGCGGACCGGTCCAGAGAGGTAGAGGGAGAGGAGGGCGTTCGCTCGCTTGCCGGCTCCGTCGTTATGCCGCCTGATAAACAGGAAGGAAGCTACGTCGGCTTGACGAAGCCAGGAAACGACAACGGGCTTCGGAGACAGATGAAGAACGCGAACAGCGCCTTGCTAAGCGGCGCGCTCAAGACGCCGCTGGACGGGCGCACCGCGCCTCTATCGAAACCGAATCGTCTACAACCAGTGATGATCCCGAATGGAACGCTATGGATGCTTACGCAACCTACCAGGTTTAACCAAAGCTAAACACCAGCAAATTTTTTTGATACAACGCGGGGCTTGCACCAAATCTGCCAAAAATTTGTCCAATCTGTGACGAGAAGTGAGCCCAGTCCGGGATGGCATCTTTGTGGTTCACGAACCAAGTCTTGGCCACGGCAGTGAGGTAGAAGGACATGTTGGGAAGTTTCATTGCTGAGTCCCAACGATTATAGGCACTGACCTAGTTGTATTGGTCGAGCCAGTCCTCTACGTCGTCCTCACGAAGACCAGCAAAAATAGGAGGCTCGCGCTGGAGTGTGGTGATGGCTCAAGTGGGCTGTCCAGAAGACTGGGAAGGACCGGGAGGCTGGAGTCAGCACTGCTGGCTGGACGGTTCGAATTGGGAGGAAGAAGAAGTGCCGAGGCAGAGGGGGGCCCAGCGGAAGCACCAGTCGGGTTTTCGCTGACGGTAGCCATCGGTGCGGATGGTACGAGCAGGTGGCGACCGGAACGTAGCTGCAGTGTGGCGGTGGAGAGGGCGCCGGGATCGAGAGCACACTCCACCACTTGTGAAACGGGAAACAGAGCGCAGGATGGAGCGAGCTTTAATGCCACCCGCAAATGTGGCGACCAACCCCCCGAAGAAGATGAGCGATGATGATGAATATTGTCACGTTTTAGTGACGGCAGTCCAGCGGTCAGGAAGACACCAGAAATACTTGCAAACGAAGCTCTTTATTAGGGCTGAGTTGCGCCCGCAAAAGAACTAAATCACTCGGTGGCGGCGTAAGCAACAAGCGTGCTCGTCAATCGTCGATCTACGAATGTCCGCTGCTCGCGGCATCGCTCAGTTTAAAGCCGGCAAGGAAACTTCGAGATAACAGGTCGTGATCATCTAGAGTAATCTAGAAACGCGTAGATGCAGCTGTTCATGGCTGTGAACAATCGAGATAAGTCCGGTCGCTTCTCGCGTCACGAACAAAAATGATAACACCCCTTTTCTGCGGCCTTGCGCGAAAGAACGGACGCTACAATGATACGTGGCATTACCCCCCTTCCAAAGAAGCATCGCCTCGATGCTTTAAAATGAAAATAAACACGGAAAATGAAACTTCGAGTCCTTTAGAGTTCATAATATGGCTTCAGGCGTACGACATGTACGACTTCTGGGCGTGGGCGGCGTCCCTGAGATGCTGTCGTGGCGTCGGGGATGACTTCATAGTCGAGGTCACCGATGCGACGGAGAACCCTGTACGGGCCAAAGTAGCGTCGCAGCAACTTTTCGCTCAATCCACGGCGGCGAACTGGCGTCCATATCCAAACCCGATCACCTGGCTTGTAATGCGTGTCTCGTAGGCGCAGATTGTAGCGTCGAGCGTCGGTGTGCTGCTGGTCTTGAATGCGAAGCCGCGCAAGTCTTCGGGCTTCCTCGGCGCGATGAAGGTAGGCGGCGACGTCGAGGTTGTCTTCGTCGGAAACGTGCGGGAGCATTGCGTCGAGTGTTGTCGTGGGCTTCCTGCCGTATACCAGCTGGAATGGGGTAAACCTGGTTGTCTCCTGGACGGCAGTATTATAAGCGAAGATCACGTAGGGAAGAATGGAGTCCCACGTCTTGTGTTCGGTGTCGATGTACATGGAGAGCATGACTGCGATGGTCTTGTTCAGACGCTCTGTGAGTCCGTTGGTTTGTGAATGATAGGCAGTGGCCCTCCGATGGCTTGTCTGGCAGTAGTTTAAAATGGCTTGCGTCTACTCCGCTGTAAACGCCGTTCCTCTGTCTGTGATGAGCACTTCCGGGGCGCCGTGTCGCAGGAGAATTTGTTCGATAAAAAATTTTGCGACTTCTGTTGCGGTACCACTAGGCAACGCTTTTGCTTCGGCGTAGCGGGTCATGTAGTCGGTGGCCACGATGATCCACTTGTTTCCTGATGAAGAGGTCGGAAAGGGGCCGAGGAGGTCCATCCCTATTTGCTGAAAGGGCTTAGTTGGCGGTGGTATGGGGTTCAGGAGTCCGGCTGGTCTAGTCGGAGGTGTTTTGCGTCACTGACACTCACGGCACGTTTTCACGTAATGGGAAACGTCGGCAGCTAACCGTGGCCAATAGTACTTCTCCTGGATGCGGTGCAACGTGCGAGCAATCCCGAGATGTCCTGCAGTCGGCTCATCATGACATGCCTGCATAATTTCTTGGCTGAGATTTTTGGGCACGACAACAAGATGCACTGTCCTGTTCGGCGCGAAGTTCTTTTTCAGGAGGACATTATTGTGAAGGACGAAGGACGACAGTTGCCGCTTGAACCCTCGGGGAGGCGATGCGGTCTTGCCTTTCAGATAATCAACTAGCCTTTGCAAGTCAGGATCCGAGTGCTGCTGCTGCGCGAAACTGCTGGCGCTTACCAGTCCTAAGAAAGCGTCGTCGTCTTCCTCTTCGGGTGCTGCGTCGACAGGAGCTCGTGACAAGCAGTCTGCATCGGAATGCTTGCGGCCAGATTTGTAGACTACAGTTATGTCGAATTCTTGAAGACGCAGGCTGCAACGACCAAGGCGGCCGGAGGGATCTTTCAAATTGGCCAGCCAGCACAGAGCATGGTGATCGCTCACAACCTTGAATGGTCGTCCGTATAGGTAGGGGCGAAATTTGGACGTGGCCCAAATAATGGCGAGACATTCTTTCTCTGTCGTCGAATAGTTGGCTTCGGCTCTCGACAGTGAACGGCTAGCGTACGCGATAACTTTCTCCTGTCTGCCATTTTTCTGAACGAGGACCGCTCCTAAGCCCACCCCGCTTGCATCGGTATGAACTTCGGTTTCGGCGTTTTCATCAAAGTGCCCGAGCACAGGAGGGGACTGTAAGCGGCGCTTCAGCTCGTTGAAAGCTTCCTCTTGTGGCCTTTTCCATTTAAAAGGCATGCCAGCCTTGGTAAGTTGAGTGAAAGGTTCAGCGATGCGCGAAAAGTTCTTGACGAATCGTCGGTAATAAGCGCACAATCCAAGGAATCTGCGTATAGCCTTCTTGTCATTAGGCTGTGGAAACTCTGCGATCGCAGTCGTCTTCTGGGGGTCTGGGCGAACTCCATCCTTGCTTACGACGTGACCAAGGAACAGCAGCTCCTCGTAGGCGAAGTGGCACTTCTCTGGTTTCAGTGTCAGGCCTGAAGACTTGATCGTTTCCAGCACTATCCTAAGCCTTCTGAGGTGGTCTTCAAAGCTTGAGGAGAAGACAACAACGTCATCTAAGTAGACTAGGCAAATCTGCCACTTCAAGCCTGCGAGCACCGTATCCATTACTCGCTGGAACGTCGCTGGGGCAGAGGAGAGGCCGAATGGCATCACCTTGAACTCGAAGAGTCCGTCTGGCGTGATGAACGCAGTCTTCTCGCGATCTCTTTCGTCGACTTCAATTTGCCAGTAGCCGCTCTTCAGGTCCATCGATGAGAAGTACAAAGCGTTGCACAGCCGGTCCAGTGTATCGTCGATGCGGGGGAGGGGGTAGACATCCTTCTTCGTAATGTTGTTCAGGCGGCGGTAATCGACGCAAAAGCGAAGGGTGCCGTCTTTCGTTTTCACTAGGACGACCGGTGCTGCCCAGGGGCTCCTCGATGGTTGTATGACGGCGTCACGAAGCATTTCCTCAACTTGCTTGCGAATAGCTTGGCGTTCTAGCGGCGATACGCGGTAGGGGCTCTGTCGCAGTGGTCGTGCGTGTTCATCTGTGACAATGCGGTGCTTGGCAAGCCGGGTTCGTCGCACATTCGATGCTGATGAGAAGCAATCGGTGTGCCTTTGAGGAAGACTGCGTATTTGGTCTTGTCTGCTCCGGGGTAATTCAATTCAATTCAAAACTTTATTTCCAACGACTCGTTGGGGGTCATGAGGCAAAAAAGCTGCCATTGGCAGCTTGAGGGTGCCTGATGCCCGTACAAGGCAGCAGCATATAGCCAACACAAAATCTGAACACTTTCACATAAATTGACTCATCGAAACACATTCCAAACACATCAAAATACAGCACAAGAAAGTATACAGTACGAAAAACATAAAGGCAATGAAAATACATTGAATACGATTAGCTGCACAAAAACTGGGATGAGAAAAAAATTTCACGTGTCTGTTTTCTATTACATGCGCTTAAGTCAAAATTTGCTGACAGTAATTTGTTAAGCAAGCACGGCAAGTTGTGCGTGAGCGACTGTAGCATATAATTTGTACGTCTGCGTGGTATCAGCCATGTCTCAGATCCACAGGTGCGACAATCACTTTTCTGTTCCTGCAAATGCGAAAGGAATTTTATGAGACTCTTAGACTTTGATGTTGATGTCAAAGCCGGGTTGATGTCGAACGTGGGTTGATGGCCTTGGTCAGATGGTTCTGCGGGTTGGTCGGGTAGGGCGAATACGTCTGTGATGTCTGCCAGCTCATCGAGGAAAGCGATAGTCGTACCTCTGTTTAGATCCCGGTATTCTTCCGTGAAGTTGGTTAGCAACACCTGAGCTTGGCCATTTCGGATTTCGGCGACTCCCCTCGCGACGCCCAATCCTCGATCCAGGAGTAACTGGGTGTTCCCCTCGATAACGCCTTCGGCATTTTCGATGTCTCCAGTGTACCTATGCCGACGAGAACACTTGATCGGGGCGGCACGCTCAATGCTTCATCAAGGACGTTTAAGGCAACGTGATGAGTCGCGCCCGTCGCAACAGGTATGGCTTTTTCCGTGGAAAGCTTGATCGACTTAGATCGAAGGTCGATGATCGCCCGATGTTCGTTCAGGAAGTCCATCCCCAAAGTCACGTCTCTCGAGCATTGCTGTAGGATCAGGAAGGTTGTCGCATAGGTTCTCCCATTTACAGGAACTCTCGCGGTACAGCGTCCTGACGGCGTAATCAGGTTGCCACCTGCGGTGCGGATCAGCGGGCCATCCCAGGTTGTTGTTACCTTCCTGAGTCGGACAGCGAGTGGGCCACTCATGACAGAGTAGTCAGCTCCCGTGTCCACCAAGGCAGTAACCACGTGACCGTCGACCGTAACTTCAAGGTCGCTTGTTCGCGTTCTCGTATTGTACGTTGTCTTCGGTGTCCGATCTCGGCTTCGTCGAGTAGTGAGGCTGCGGTGGGCGTACTGCGACGTTACTTCACTGGGCAGCGGTAAAAGCTTCAAGTCTGGCCGCGTCGTCGTCGTCGTCGGTGTTGTCGTCGGCGTTGTCGTCGTAGTTGAGGCATGGTCTTGAGTACTCGTCGATGGAGGATCTTTGTCATTGCGCTTAGAAGCAACCTCACCTCCAGAGGCTGCTTTATTTAGTTTAACCTTCTGGGGCTGGGGGAGCGTCCACGCACGGCGTAACCTCGGCTAGGAGATACGAAGCGCGGTGGCGATGGCGACGGGGAACGTGATAGGCGGCTGGGCGTTGAGTATTCTTCCCGACGCAAGAACTCTTCGATTTCGGCTGGTCGCTGGGCGGGTCGGGGTCGTGGGGCGTCGTAAGAGAACCCTCGGATGCCCAGTCTTCTGTATGGGCAGTGCCGGAGGACGTGACCGGCTTCGCCACAGTGGAAGCATAGTGGGCGGCGTTGGTCGGGAGTTCTCCACTCGTCGCATTTCCTCGGCTGCGCGCGTCGCTCGTAGGACGGGCGGGTTGGGGCGAGTGGGCGGCGGTCCAAAGCAGCTGGCTGAGAGCGATAGGGGCTTGGGTCCCGTTGTCGAGGTGCAGGACGGCGCACAGCTGCGGCGTAAGTCATGACTGGGGGCTGCAGAGGCTGCGTGGGTGTCGCCGTCACACCCAAGGCCTGTTGAACCTCGTCCCGGATGACGTCAGTGAGCGATGAAAGTTGCGGCTGCGTTCCCGTTGGCAGCAATCGTCGTAGCTCCTCTCGCACAACTTGACGTATAACCTCCCGCAGGTTATCGTTGTTAGCGGTGTCCATGCAGCTTGCTGACAAAAAGCGCTGCTGGCGGTCATACTGGCGGGCTCGGGCGTCAAGAGTTTTCTCCATTGTGGATGCCTCTTCTACGAATTCCGCGACGGTTTTCAGTGGGTTGCGAACCAGGCCGGCAAATAGTTGCTCTTTAACTCCTCGCATAAGCAACTTCACCTTCTCTTCTTCCTTCATGCTCGCGTCGGCACGCCGGAAGAGACGCTTCATTTCCTCAGTGTACACAGCAACGGTCTCGTTTGGGTGTTGTATGCGAGACTGTAGCAGCTGCTGGGCTCTCTCCTTTCGCACGACGTTCGTGAAGGTCTTTAGAAGCTGCTCCTTGAAGGTTTCCCAGTTCGTGAGGTTAGCTTCCTCATTCTCAAACCAGACTTTTGCTGGTCCCTCCAAGGCGAAGAAGACGTACCTAAGTTTCGTGGCATCGTCCCAGTTGTTGAAGATAGCCACACGGTCGAACTGCTCCAGCCATTCTTCGGGGTCGGCGCCAGGCGAAGCGTCGAAGGTTGGTGGCACCCGGGGCTGGTGAAGAATGATTGGAGTCGTCGTCTGGGGCAAGCTCATGGTAGACGTTGCGGCTGGCTTCCGCTTCCGGGTAGGGTCCGGCAGATTCCAGAACTCTGGTGCGTCCCCTTGCAGGCGTCGGCTAACGCGGTGGACTGGACTCAGGTCCGG